>NC_086447.1:485343852-486035352 GCF_028390025.1 Pseudophryne corroboree | reverse complement strand
GCCCAAATCCAGTATATCTCACCAACATAGGGACACCAGTATCAGTGTGCCTGGTCATGCACAAAGGGTGGAGAATGGGAATACGGGTGAAGGGAGACTGTATATAGACACCGATATGTATGATGGCGTGACAGCCTGACGGTGAACGCAAATCTGAAAAAATTTATTTTCATTATTTCCTTTCTCTTTTCACTTTCCACAGATGGTTTACTTCACACAACTGATAATACACAACAGTTAAACACATTGAAATACAAGATTTATGTTCCCTACAGAAAGGCCGCTGACCCGGAGAGAACTCGTGACAAAGAGCAGAGTGTAGAGAACCTCGTATCACTGGAGTGTCTGTTCCGGGAAGGTTGAGAGGCAGGACTGTTGAAGGGCATCCGAGAACAGATCTAGAACGGTTGTAGTATCATTTTTTTTTTCACCTCCCCCTGCATTTTCCTGTCTTTTCCCCTTCTTATTTTCCTCCTTTCCCTAAACGAAATGGATCGATCACAAGAGGCTGCGTTTCGGGTTCTATTAGTAACTCTGGTTTTGATAAGGACAGTTTGTTTTTGTGAGGGTCCCAGAGAGGTCGAGCAGGGATCTGGAATGGGTTCTGATGGCAAGTATGAATTTGTAGGATCTCAGGATCAGCACATCACTTTAGTAAAGGCTGGCATCAGTAAGCGCTCTGGTAGTCAGGGAGTTCGGAGGCACTGTGAGGGGTTATTGTCTGATGAATATTGTATTTGTAGGAATTATGAGAATATAGTTGAGGATGGGTGCATCCAGAGATGTCAGTCCAACCTTAATATCGACATGGACCGTCATCCGTTGAGTGATTACCACTCACTAGTGGGTAAGGTCTTAAACCAGACAGAATGCTGGGTGTGCTCACAGGTACCTCAAGGTCAGAGCAAGTCAGGATTAGTACCGTACCTTTTAGCAATAGATGAGGTACTCTAATTGCGGGGTGGGAGACCGGTGGACAAGAAATTCAATATCTCTAGGCCCCCTAGTTTGAAGCTCCACCAGTATCATGTAGACAGGTCCTTATTGTGTTTTAATATTTCCAATTACCGAAAACCGGGAAATTGGGAAGTGACGTGGAATAACCAGACACTGACCTTTTCACACAGAGCTGATAGGATACCCATAGACTCTGAACTTGTACGCCAAATAGCCAACAGTGGGAGGTATTTTCGGTATAGGTATACTCGTGGAAGCAAGACCATGTGGGTTGGAAAAATATCGCCAGGGTATTGTGCTCATATCATCCAGCCCGATACTTGTACTGAGCAGATGGGAGAACTAGGGATAGGTTTCTTTACTTGGAAAATTTGTAATATGGTGATATTATATTTTGTCCCCTATGTTCTCCCAGATGATGCCTATTTCATATGTGGGAGGAAGGCGTACAAGTGGCTTGCCCCGAGCTCAGAGGGATTGTGTTATATTGGGAGAGTACAGCCAGAGGTCATGACCATAACCCATGGTAAAATGAAAGATGTTCACCACAGTGCTCAGGCTCCTTATACTCATACTCACTATGAACACATTATCAAGAGACACCTCATAGATAGGACAGAGCACGCAGCCTTTGATTTGATCCACGAATCCACCGGGATTCAATTCCTTCTCGCATTAGACATCACCCATACTGCCAGAGGAATGATAAATTATAGGTATATCCATGCGCTAGCGAACTCGATAGATAATATCACTGAGATGTATGACGACACCTTCAGGTATACGGGAAGGGAGTTACAAGCTTACAAGCAGGAACTGATACCACGCAATTGGTTCTCAGGTTTAGGAAAGTGGGCTCAAAATGTCATCATGAGTGTAGGGAAGTTTCTCCTTTGTACCCTGGGAGGCGTCATAATTATTGGTTTGATATTTAGGTGTGTTCGAATTCTGACGCGGCACAAGCACGGCACAAAGTTGATGAGTCTAAGGAGCAAGGGTACTGTTATAGCAGCAGATATAATTCATGACCCTTCCATAGAGACAGTGATATGATAAGGATTGCAAATGAATTTCATGGCCTGTTTCGGTCACCTGTTTTTCTTTTGTCTCCCCCTCTGCCCAGATACATCCATCCGGAAAAAGACATCAGCCCTACCTAAAATGTTTATGTGAATGTATTTTATTTATATGTCTTATCTTCATCTCTGCAACCTTCAGTTAATAGCACACATAGTCGACAGGTGATATCCACATATACTAGCACCCACTTATGTTTCCCCCTCCATGTATCATTAACTAAATGTGCACCCCATTTGTTGGAACAAGAAGCCGAAAAGAGCTCGGTAGTGTTTGTTGGCCCATTTACAGACCCTTAATACGGGCTGAGAAGGATTTAATGTATACTTCGCAATACCTCGAAGCTTATGTAGAACATATACGGCACAATGATACATGCCCCTCAGACATGGATTCATACATACATACTTTTACTATCCCACTAGTCATACATTTCCCACCTACAACTCTCCTCTGACAACTCCAAGCTTCTGTAGATATTGTGTAGATATTTTTCTGTTTTTATTGATTAGATAGTGGCAGTTATTGGTGACTGCCAAAGGGTGGACTGTCAAAGTCGAAAAATATTGCAGTACACACATCATGTACAAACTACACACAGATGGCCTCCATGCGCGTACTTGCTCTGCTGTGCGTGTGCATATTCACAATTTGCGTATGGTCGCTCCCACGTTCCTGCGCATTAGCGCGTGGTATGAGTATTTACGGTAGAGTTTGTGAACGCATGGAAGGCTATCAAAATACATTACATATTTAATCCAAATAGTGCACAATGTACACATAGTCTCCTTGCACCACATCAGAAATTAACATCAGTTTAAATGGTAACAGAACAAAGGGATTCACCTTTACAGGATAGGAGGGGACAGAACAAGGTTACAAGGTGGTGTTTGGTGTCCAGCTGTAGGGTATTTTAAGGGAAACATTCCGGTGTTGGTTTGAGGAAGATCGCATGTTCCTGCGGATAGTTATGTGCAGGAGCAGAATATAGATATAAACTGTATTTACTGTACATTATGTTTGCGGCGGGAATCCAGAGGAGACCACCCACAAGAGCAGTGAAAATAGACATCGCCTACCTATTCAAACAGACCTATGACCTCTCCTGTACTGTAAATGACCATCCCTGTGTCCAATGGACAAAGAGATTACAGTATCCATTGTGTTATGTTTTGGATGAAGTGAATAAAGAGAGCCTGCAGCAGGCCTGGTCAGACACAAGGCTCACAACGTTATCTATCAGATGGCGGAGGACCGGACCGGGTAGAGCAAGCGAATCCACTCACGTATGTAACATTGACTGTAGCCCTTTCCTCTGTTATATTGTATTGTATTGTTTGTATTGTAACCCCCTTTCAGCAATAATACGCTGTGGTGTCGGAACCCAGTGGTTTAACTACAGACTGGTGTCGTGTATTTCTTTCCCTGCTAAGGTTTAAAGTGTAATAGCATCACACTGCATTGCTGCATAAGGTTTAAAGTGTAATAGCATCACACTGCATTGCTGCATAAGGTTTAAAGTGTATTCATTGGGTGTGTACGCGCTGTGAGTACTTTGTACCGTCAGCGCAGCGTTTGTACGCTAAGTCTGTACACAGCACGGGACTTTGTACGCTAATAGCGTACTTAATACGTAGAGTGTGTATTAAGTACAGCGGCCGCAGCGGCTCCATGGTAAAATGTATTAAGGTGTGTTTAAGGTATAGCTTTCATTCCTGCATATAAAACGGCATTATCACGCCACACGTCTAGCTACTTTGTGCTTACAGCGTGATGGTGTGCTTACGCAACGTGTACGCATTTCATAGGGGTTTCACACACACGCTTAGAGGGTTGCAGCAGCCTGAAAATTTCTGTATTTAAGGTATTGCTTTTTCTTCCTGTAAGTTAAATGAATTTAACAATTGAGGGCTCTGTCCGGTTCACCACATGCTTATAGACTTGCAAGCCACACAGACTTTGATCTAGCAACAAAGGGTGGAGACGCATCTTAAGTAAACTTGCATTGTGTTCAAAACTATCTTGTGTTGTTAGACCAAGTATGTGCTGTATAGTCTTAGAGGTGCTGGTGTGAACTAAAGGACAAGCAGAAAAAAAAAGCCGTTTATTATTTGTGTGTAACTTTTGGCGCGAAAGCGTACACAAAGTCTACACAAAGCGTACCGATACTTTGCATACATTCTCACATATTGTTGCCATGTGTTATAATAGTCATTATAGATCTGTTTGAAATCGGATACATTTATTTGCTATATATATATATTTGAATTAGTGTGTTAAGGGAGTAATTATAAAAACACGAAAACGCAGTTCCAGCTCAAACATTTAGGTATACATTCAAAAGAGGATCATCTTTGTGGGAGACTTCCGGCGAATGTAAGGAACAATTGTGTGTTGTGTTAGTGAGCAATAGTATTTTGTTGCTCACATTTATCGTGATATAGTGTGGATTAGTGAGTTGCAAACGCACGTTTGTACACATGCTATGGTACGCGAGGACAGCGTACAGGGTCGCGCACGTGGTGTAGAGACACGCACAGTCGCGTGTTTACACAAGGTTGCGTAGAGTTGCGAGAGCAAATTATAACCATACAATAGCTGTTCAATTTAAGGCGGGATACAATACATTTAATACTATAGCACATAACTATCCGATTTCAAAAGCAGATTATTGTAATACTTAGTTTATCCCAGAGGCAGTACAGTTTAAACAATCGGTCAAAGGGAGTGATATTTTTCTGTACAGTGAGTGGATTGAACCCCGGAAATCAGGATCCCGTGGAGACACTGAGTTAGCAGAGGCTCAGTGGCGTAAGGTCAGCTAACTTACGTTTATAATAGAGAAATACGCAAGTAGTGAGGAAACTTGCACAGGAGCGTGATAGAGTATAGATTGTGAATTGAAGTTTAAGGTTTTTGTGTTACGCTCCGGCTGTGGAGCGCAGCTAGTGAATTTGACTCCAGTGATCGTAGGGCGGATAGATAACAAGTATCTATACGCTGTGCGATTGGACCGCGCGTTTGTGTGTGCGATATGTGGCGCAACGTGATACCAGTTTGTGTGCTTTTGCGTAAATTGCGTTATCATACGCGTCATGTACAGCATACGCAAACGTGATTTGTGTATAGTAGAAGGAAGTTTTTTGCTGTTTCTCTCTCAGGAAAAGGGTGATCGATAGTCTGTTTCTCATCCTACACAAATTCCAGTGAATAGAAACTAGTTGCTGATAGGGTCCTCACTGGGTATGCGGTGGTCACTATTGGAGTGAGTTGTGGTACGGCCAGCGGAGAAGGAGCGAGTGAAAGCGCTAGGTTGACTTTCACCGTTTTTCGTTGTGCATTTGAGTATTGTGTTTAAAAAGTCTGCAATGGGATCCAATTGCACAAGCGGAAGGCGTTCGTCAGCCAGGGTTCAGGCTGGAGAGCTGCGGCCCAGGGGGTCAGCTCGGTTGATAATGTGTGGGAAGTATGGTCCACACGCAGAGGCTTTTTGTGACGAATGGGTACGTATGACTGCTGATGATAGGGCATCATTCCCTAGGATGGGTACTTTTGAACCAGAGGTACTACAGAGCATAAGGATTAGAATATGTCTGATCAAATCTAGGAAACAGAGGATCAGACATACTGACTGTTTAATCTGTGGCAACAAGAGGGAGATGTGCAAAGGGAACTGACTCGCACAGCAGGTTCCAAACCTGACAGGAAAGTGATTGCAAGCACACCAACACCGCCATATGTCGATGGGGAGAAATTGGCTGCAACCAATGGTACATCGGTAAATGATAGCAATAGGCATAATCAATGTGTTAACCCTAACCCTTGCAAGTTGTATCCCGTTTTGAATTCTCTCCAAGGTTGTGAGGAAGATGACGAGCCTAGCACGATATCGGCACTCTCTTTAGCAGATACCATACAGGACACTCAGGTGAGCATGGCCCAACCGGTGACAGCAGTGGCGATGCCCCCCAGTGGAGGGGTGAGTGAGGTTGTGTCCACCGGTAAATACGGAACCGTCAATTATGCAGAGACAATAGCTCCCCGTATTATAGAGACAAATAATAATTATGTGGTTGAGTTAAATTCAATCAGGGTGATTGCAGTCCCCAATGGGAGAACTGATAATCAAGAAGTAACCCCCATCAGGAACATTGCAATGCATTGTCCTTGGTCCCGATCAGAACTGAGGTCAATTATGTCAGAATTCCCCAATCCCAGAAAAGATCTAGTCGGATGCCAGAAATGTATTAAGGAATTGGGCAATGCCCATGAGCCCAACGAACAAAGATTGGCGGACAGTGCTAAGAGCGCGTCTACCCTCAAATATTGACATCCTTAAATTCATAACTGATTGTAAACTAGATGTAGAATTGCCTCTCATTGATGAGTACAACCAGGAGAATGTAAGGCAAAATTAACATACAACTAGGATTGTATTTCCCTACTGTTGTTAAGTGGAACAAAATTTTCTCCATAAGACAGAAGGACAGTGAATTGGCATCCGAGTATTTCCATAGAGCACTGCAGGAAATGGCTAGATACACAGGGATAGTGGATATAAAGGACAATGCCAACCACAGGGAGGTAGCTGTCTCTGTACTAATGGATGGACTGAAGGAGGCACTAAGGACCAGAGTGCAAACCTCTCTGCCAAATTGGAGAGGTATCACGGTAGCTGCGCTAAGAGAGTCTGCCATCGAGCATGCTCGCAACATCAGTAAACACAGGGAGTCGCAAGGAGATAGGTTGATGATGGTAAGTATACAGGCTCTTACAGGGAAGTCCCATCAACCTAAACCCCAGACCCCTGATGGTAAGAAACGGTCAATAACATGTTTTTTTTGCAAGAGAGAAGGGCATTTTGCAAGGGATTGTAGAAGTAACGGGACACATAACGTATATAGACCCCCTAGACCTGAATACGAACCACTTTACCAGACAAATAGTTGGGATCAGGGAACACATAGAAGGGATTATGAGCCGCATAGAGGGGAAACAAGGAGGTACCCACCCTGGAGGGACTGGCAGACCCCCGAAAACCCACAGTTATCCCCCGCACATATTGTAGCTGCCAATGCCCTGCGGGAGGGTCCCACAACACAATAGAGGTTGTCACAACTGAGGGCCTGAGCTGACGGAAGGCAGCCTCAGTTGTAGGGGCTGAGATGTACCGGAACCTGGGAGGTTGTATCAGACCCCTGGACATGTAAGTAACATGAAGAGAAACCGCCCGAAGGCGTGACCACGACAACTTGAGTAAAAGTCAATGATATTTATTTATGACAAACTCCATGCATCACAGTAGCAGTAAAAAGTAACATAAAAATCAGCAGAGAAATAATAATACAGTTCCTGGGTACTACAGGGTGGCAGGGGCCACAGAGCTCTGGTGGTATGAGACAGTTCTTATTATCTGCAAGTTGGAAAGTCCTTACCAGGCTCAACTGTAGCAATGAGGAAAGCCCAGGGTCGTACCAGCTGGTGTTCCAGGGAAAGCTGGACTGCTGTAGATAAAATGCTGCTGTGGGTACTGGTTAGAACCAGACAGGTGTTGGCACGGAGTGGATACTGGCTGGAACCAGTTAAATAATAAATAAAGCTTGAGAGCGATGCAATGTAGATGAAATGTAGAATTTGAGAGCGGGGAAATAATAATACCGGTGGAGAGTGGTAAACTGCAGAAAGGACACCGGCCCTTTAAGAGAAGCTGTACACTGCTGGAAGCTGAGCTGGAAGCAGGTGATGTTGTAGCTGGAAACAGGTGAGTCCAGAATGGATCGGAGAGTCAGGCTACACCGCAGATGGAATGCTGGTGCGGGTCTCTATAGCAGAAGTCTGGAGACAGGAGCTGGAACCTGGAAGACATTCACAGAAGAGAGACAAACTGGAACTAGGTTTGACAACCAAAGCACTGACGCCTTCCTTGCTCAGGCACAACCTATTTATACCTGCAGCAAGGAAGGCATTGGCTAGGCAATTATGCAAATTAATAATACTGACAACGGATTGGTAGGAATGATCAGCTGACAGAATCCAAGATGGCTGCGCCCATGCAGACACTTGGAGGGAAGTTTGGATTGTAATCCATGTGGTCTGGAAAACAGTAATGGCGGCGCCGGCCACCGGAGACAGGAGACGCCAGGCTGACAGATGCACATCCGACCACGCGGACACAGCGGAGGCCGCGGCTGACGTAATCGCCACTCTGAATGCAGAAGCTCAGGGACGGCGGCGGAGGCCGCGGGAGACGCCATGCCAGATGTATAAGGCGTTACTGTGACTGCGTCCAGAGAGACAGGAGAGGATGCGGGAAGGTGCACATCAGGATAACAGATGGGATCCGGTCCTGGAGCGCTGAGCCAGCCTTAGGAGGCATCTGATAGGTAAGAAATGGCGTCCAGATACCCGGATCGTGACAGAGGTCAGGTAATACCTGTAGTCGGCAGCCGGTGAAATTGATTGCTGGCCTTGGTAGTGAACCTGAGGTCATGGTCGATGTAGCTGGTGTACCACTACCTTTTCTTGTAGACACAGGGGCGGCCAGATCAGTGTTAAATTCCACCACAGGTGTAACAACCACGGGTAAAACTATTTCGGCAATGGGAGTAATGGGAAAGGTGCAGCAATACCCTTTGAGTAGACATGTAGAGATTACGATAGGGCCCTTGCAAACCAAACATTCTTTCCTGTTAGCTACATCGGCTCAGACTTACCTACTTGGCAGAGATTTGTTGTGTAAAATGCGGTGTGTCATATACTGTACCCCTGAGGGTGTGTTCTTAGATATCCCTGAGAACCATGCACAGGAGGTACAAGATATATTAGACACCCCTCAAAGGCTAATGTAATACTCCACTGTTATAGACACATGTCCATAGCAGGTAGAGGAAATGATCTCGCGAATACCAGGTTCCCTTTGGACCAAAGATGTAAAGGACACTGAAATGATGGCGAATGTAGCCCCAGTAGTAGTACAAATAAAAGCTGACAGGATAGCGCCAAAAATCCCCCAGTACCCTCTGAAACCAGAGGTGGAATGAGGAGTATACCCCGTCATAGAACGGCTGCTACAGCAGGGCATCCTAGTCAGGACGTCCAGCACAGCCAACAGTCCCATCTTCCCTGTGAAAAAGAGTGGGGGGAGGGGTTACAGGCTAGTGCAGGATTTAAGGGGGATAAACAAGATAGTTGAGAGTCAATTCCCCGTAGTGCCCAATCCAGCTGTCATCCTCATGCAGATTCCCTCAACCTCTAAGTTCTTCACTGTCATTGATCTCTGTTCTGCATTCTTTTCTGTCCCTCTCCACCCTGACAGCCAATACCTCTTTGCTTTCACCTACAGGGAAGTACAGTACACCTGGACCCGTCTTCCCCAAGGTTTCATTGACAGCCCAAGTATTTTCTCCCAGGCCTTACATCACTGTTTGCAATCTTTTCAACCTGAAAGTGGGTCGGTGCTAATACAATATGTTGATGACTTGTTGTTGTGCTCTGACTCATTCGAGTCGTCCCTGGCAGACACTAAACAGCTTCTGTTTCATCTCTCCCAGACAGGACACAAGGTTTCAAAGGATAAGTTGCAGTTGTGCTGGACTAGGGTTAAATACTTGAGACACTGCTTGACGCAAGGACTTAGGCAATTTACCACTGATAGAATACAGGCCATCTGCGACATGACTCTGCTGCAAACTCAGCAACAGATCCGCACTTTCCTCGGAATGTGTGGGTACTGTCGGAATTGGATTCCGGGGTTCTCTATTCTGGCACTGCCTTTGCAAGAAATGGTCTCCTCGAATAAACCAGAACGGGTCTCTCATACAGAAGAGTCTGAACTGGCGTTTGAGAGACTAAAACAGTGCTTGTCACAAGCACCAGCATTGGGAATGCCAGATTACGAGAAGCCCTTTGAATTGTACGGTATTGGAAGCGCTGGGTGCGCAGCAGGAGTCTTAACACAGAAACATGGTGATGCCAGCAGACCGGTAGCCTAATACAGTGCACAGTTCTGCACGGTCTCTCCCCACTTGCCTACGAAGTGTTGCAGCCATACCGTTGTTGGTAAGTAAAAGCGAGGACGCAGTGTTAGGACACGACTTGACCATTCATACACCACATGCAGTATCAGCCTTGCTAAACTCCGCCCAAACCAGACATGTCTCATCCGCTCAGTTTACAAAGTGGGAACTGTCACTGATGGCCCCTGTAAACATCACCATAAAGAGGTGCAGCACACTAAATCCTGCAACTTACTTGCCAAGTGTGCCTGGTCAGGCACAAAGGGTGGAGGATGAGAATGATGGTGAAGGAGGATTTAATACAGACACTGATACGCGAGAGCTGACATCAGTGACAACCCACTGGAAGAAGTAGACTTTACCTTCTACACTGACGGTAGTTGCCACAGACAGACGGAATCGGGAGACCTGTGCACCGGATACGCAGTTGTAGATGACGAAGGTATCATAGAAGCTGAACCCCTTGGCCCACCTCACTGAGCACAAGTCGCTGAGCTGGTAGCACTGACCAGAGCTGGCACATGTGAGTTGGCAGCTAATATATACACAGACTTTAGGTACGCCTTTGGAGTGGTGCATGATTTTGGGGCCCTGTGGCACCTCAGAAATTTCATGACGGCAGCTGGCACACCTGTAGCGCATGCGTCATACATTAAGAGGCTTCTGACAGCCATACAGGAACCAGACAGAGTGGCTGTTATCAAGTGTAAAGCACACACTTACAACCAAGACCCAATTTCACTTGGTAACAGCCGGGCAGATGAAGCTGCAAAATCAGCAGCAAGCACCATCATACAAACTAACATCACACAACTGATGACATTTAAACACTGTAAACATGCAACAATTAATTGAAATGCAAAATTTGTGTTCCCTACAGGAGAAGGCGAAGGGATATGGTCAGAAGTCCTCAGGACTTTGGACAGATGGACATGGTAAGCCAGTGGCCCCCAGATCATATCTCCCGATCCTAGCTGAGGCGGCACACGGTCTGACTCATCTGGGCAAGGAAGGTATGTGCAAATTGGTAAGAGCCTACTGGAGTGCACCAGGGTTCTCTACTCATGCAGGTAAGAAAGCAATGACATGTCTTACTTGCTTGAGGAAAAATATTGGTAAGACAATACCAATGTAGCCATCCCATATCCTTCCTACAGACGGACCTTTTCAGGTAATACAAATCGACTTCATACAGTTACCACCCTGTAGGAATTTAAAGAATGTGCTAGAATAGATGTCTTTTCAAATTGGGTAGAAGCATTCCCCGCTGCCACAAATACTGTCCTGTTCACTGCAAAGAAAATTTTGCAGGAATTTGTGTGTAGATATGGTATCCCTAGAATGATTGAAAGTGATAGGGGTACCCATTTTACAGGTGAAGTCTTTCAGGTCATGTGCAAACTGATGGGTATTAATAGTAAGCTGCATACTCCATACCGGCCACATGCAAGTGCGAAGGTGGAGAGAGTGAACAGCACTATTAAGAACAAGCTGAGCAAAGTGATGGTTGAAACTGGATTGTTGTGGCCAGATGCACTGCCACTAGTGTTGTACAGCATCAGAACCACTCCCAGGTCACCGCTTAACTTATCACCCTTCGAAGTTCTTTTTGGACGACAACTCCATGTAATGATAGACACCCAGGATGATTTGAAGTGCAATAACAAAATAACTGTGCAATATTTTGTTAGGATGAGCCAGCAACTGAGAAACCAGCAAAGGAATCTAAAACTGGCAATTCCTGACCTACCAAACAGTTATTGTCATGACATTGAACCTGGGGATTATGTGATGATACGAAATTTTCTACGCTCAGGTTGCCTCATAGACAGGTGGGAAGGACCATACCAGGTTTTGTTGACCAGCACGACAGCACTAAAGGTTGCCGAGAGAAAGACTTGGGTCCACTCGTCCCACTGCAAGAAGGTTGCTTACCCGGAGAAAACTCGTGACAAAGAGAAAGGTGAAGAGAACCTCATATCACTAGAGAATCTGTTCCGGGAAAGCTAAAAGGCAGGACTGTTGGACGGCACCTGAGCGTGGAGAGCAGCAAAATCAAGGACGGTTGTCTTACCATCCCCCCTTCCCCCACTGCATTTTTTTCCCCTCTTCCTAAATTTTCTCCTTAACGAAATGGATCTACACCAAGAGACTGTGCTCTGGCTTTTTCTTGTGACTCTGTTTTTGATCAGGACAATCTGTTTTTGTGAGGGCCCCCGAGACGTCGAGCAAGGATCTGGAATGGGTTCTGATGGAGAGTACGGATTCATAGGACCCCAGGATCACCGTATCACTTTCGTCAAGGCTGGTATCAGTAAGAGATCTGGTAGTCATGGAGCTCGGAGGCAATGTGAAGGGTTATTGTCTGATGAATACTGCATATATAAACATTGCGAAAACATAGTCGAAGATGGGTGCATCCAGAGATGTCAGTCAAACAGTAATATCGACATTGGCAGACATCCTTTGAGTGATTATCACTCATTAGTGGGTACGGTCTTAAACCAAACAAAATGCTGGGTGGGCTCACAGGTACATCAAGGACAGAGTAAGTCTGGATTAGTGCCATACCCTTTAACAATAGATGAGGTACTTGAATTACGGGGTGGGAGACCGGTGGACAAGAAATTCAATATATCTAGGCCCTGTCAAAGTCAGAAAAATATCACGCTGCACGTTGCCATATATGCACTTCATGCGTGTGCACGCTGCATATTTAATCAAAATAATGTATTTTATAAGTTAATATTCCCCTGAGTTCAACAGGTATCAGTGGGTCTCAAGATGGCTCTTTGACCTTAGAGATTCCCCAAACAATAGCTTTCATGTTGGGAGGGCTTCACATGTTCTTATGCATAGTTAAGCACAGGAATAGTAATTGAAGATTAATTGTATTCCGAATAAATTACACCTAAGAATAGTCAGTTTCTGTCCCGCAGACGGAATACAATAGCCTTTAATTACACTAAGCTTTGAGACTCAATAGAGGGCCAACACCTGTGTTTACGAATGGGGCTGGTTTTGTCTCCAGAAGAATGATTGCTGAGATGTCATTGTCTCAACTGAAAGTGGACATTGAGAATACCGAACAAAACCCAGAGACAGGGTTTGTTTTGTATTCGCCAAACAATAGCTTTCCACAAGACAGGAATGTGTTAGTCATCACACAACAACCAAGATCATTATGCTCAGCTCACTGATACAGCTAGCCCACATGCTGTGAAAGACACACACTTCCTGTGGTTGACACACCCCCACAGCTGGAATGCAGGTATGATATTTCCACTGGAAATCACAGGGCTCACTGACTCACTCAGAACCAAGCAAGCATCCAGAAGCATGGCTTGCTTATCACCAGGCTCCAAGCGAAAGGCTAAGTATTGTATACTCATGGCTTAATGGCATAGAATAGTTTAAATATGCGTTTGTGGTAAAGTAGTTGTGAAATGATTGACATAGAATAGTTAGTTTGGAGATACAAATGGCTTAAGGTTAATGATGCTTGTGCAGTTGTGTGATTGTTGGGTGTTTGGGATGATTCCCTATGAAATCTGTAATGAATTGGAACAGTAGACAATCTGTAGCATAGCATCTCTGGTATACATTTATGGATGGTGATTTATAACAGATTATAGTAGTTTTACATGATACATCTTGCTGAAGGTTAGAAGTCAAAACATACTTCCTTCTGTTACTGTAGTCATGTGCTTGTAGCAATAGCAGGCTGATACTTGTGGGTACCTGGTTATTGAGATACTGTGTTGGCTTGAAATTGTGAAAGGTGAGTTAGGTGGTTTGGAATTGTAAAATCAGCACATATGCATTGTGTTGAGGCTTGGACATTTTGGAATATAGTGGAGTCTTGTGTCTTCTGCTATGTGATTGTGGTGTAGCAGAGAGTGCCATGTGTTTGGACTTGCAAATCTAAAATGGCTGCTAGCATTCCCTTTTAAATCATATGTTACAGAATTTGGAATCATGGGAGTTTTTCCCAAAATGGAGTCTAGCTTCTGTCCCATGCGGTATTGTAGGGACCATTGTGTTGTTGCTGGGTGTTGTGTATATTGGGACAGCCAGCCTGGGTGAGCTCAATTTTTCTCTCCACAAAGGGTCTCAGCATTGACTAACTGCGCAGCGATTGTTTCTCACATGTGTAAATTCTCTGCAGACATATTGTCTCTTATTTAATGTTATAAGCCATTCTCTCTCTCCTTCCCCCCCCTTAAATGTAATTGTATCTGTATTGTATTTTATGTGTAGTTATCCGGTTAGGTATTTTATGTTATCTTGGTAGTGTATAACTTGTATTGTATTATTCTTTTGCAATTGAACGTTCATTCATTTCCTTAAAAGGCGTTAGACCCTTAGACCGGTATTTGAGTGTTTATTATATTGCTAAGAGGTTCTCTGAGCGTCACCTACGCTCATACAGCTTTTAGACTAACAAGGTTACAGTGTTGCATTTACACCTTATCACTGCACAAGGGTTTACAGTATAAGTACATTGTATAAGGTATAGTTATTAAAGTTTAATTCTGTAAGTGTCTGCGACGCCTGTGCTCACACCCTGTGCACAGCGTCTGCTACACTAAGGGCGTACCCTTGCGGTACCTTTTGCGCCAATTGCGTACTGTGTCTCTTAACCTTTTAAAGTGTTTTAAATAGGATAAACATATAGGCTTTGTCAATTGAGGGCTCCTCCGGTCTTCACATATCTGCACTAGGTAACTTTAGCAGACATTATCGATCAGCAAAAGGCGGGAAGGTGCTATCCCTCGCAGTGCTGACCAGATAAGCATCTGCTTCACTTGGTAAGGAGTGCTGAAGGAATTCGGGAACTGGAAGGTAGGAACAGTACGTTATTGTCTTTGTAAATCTGGTTTTTATTTCTATTTGGTGCCAACTACACACGCAGATTGGATGGTTTGTCTGTTTAAATAGGTTTAAAAATTATTTTTAATCGCTCTGCATAGCGTGATAACTAAAAGGAGCTGGCATGATGATTTTCTTTGTGACAAAAGGTCTGTCCCCCATTTTTGTGTAAACCTCATGGATGTGGAAGGGGGAGGAGCAGCGGCCATTTTGGGAAGGTCAAATGTTTTTTTCTAAAGCGGCTGATTTTCAGTTGACTCAGGAAATAATCAGCCATCCATTGTCAAAAAGAAATCATCATTTAATGAGTTTTTTTTATTTATGCATTTATTTAATCTATATCATAGTCAATCATAAGTAATAGTGATTTGTACTTATATGTAATATCTATATGCGTGTGCTTACATCAATGTATGTTATTAGATTAAATTTAGAATTGCATGTTCATTTGTGTATTTTCACATCTCATTCTCCTGATTGCCACATACCATTGGTAAAGCGCTGAGACATTTGTTGTTATTAATAGTTAAAAGATAAAAAGTAATATTTAAGGGTATAATTGTAAAAGGCACGCACACAGTCTCGCCTAAGAATACAAGGGAGATTTGGGTGGTGTATAGTGAATGATTACTGTTAAAGATCATTCACATTGATAAACGTGTAGTGTGTTACTGTGGACGTACTTGGGTTGTGTACACGTGTCCTTACAAGGGCAGGGCGTACGCAACGCAAGGGTCGACGCACGGAGCGTATATTACGCAACGGAGCGTACGGATACGCCCACATGATACAAACCGCACGATAGTATTGTTTAGTAAGCGATAAGGAAATAACGTGAAAATAACACAAATCTATCTCAAATCCAAAAGTTTAAAAGTTAAAACAAAAAGACTTTCTCTGTTGCAATTCTTCTGGGTTAGGCTAATACTGAATGAAAGGATTTCTGCGCAGAAATAAAAAATTAAAGTGTACATGTGGTAAGAGTGTGTGTATATATAAGATTTCTCTGTTGTTACGGAAGTGGGAACCATAGGCCAGTAGAAAGAGGTACACCAGCGAGAGTGATATCGTGGGGTGGCTTGGGAGGCGTCCCTTGTTATTCTCGACATATTAATGAGCAGTAGAGTCTGCTGTACATAATAGACCAGGAGGTCACAGACCAGGAGGTCACAGACCAAGAGGTTCAGGTACAGCAGACTAGAAGTAGAGAAGCACAACCGAAGAGGGTTGGTGCGAGACCCATATAGGCCAAAGAAGCTCATTGCTGAAGGAATTCGCAGCCAAAATTTTCGATTCCACTGATCGTTCCGCACATAAGATTAGTTGCTTGTGTGCAGATATGATTGTACCGCATGTGATTGTGTGCATTAGCGTGTCTTAAATTCAGAAGAACGCTACTTGCACATTGTTAACGTGATTTGTGTAATTTTTTTATTTTAAGGGAAGTAACCTGATCACTCGGGGACATTCCAACAACCGATACTTGCTGGGGACTGGAAGGTCCAACACGCCCCAGAAAATAAAGGTTCATAGGGGCCCTAGGTTGGGTACAGCAGCTCTGGGAACAGTGATTGCAGTACTGGCCAACGTGGGCGGAGTTAAGTGGGCGGACCTCGAGGCAAAACCCCCACCGCAGCCTTACCCCGGACATTTTGGTTTTCTGTGAGGGTTGCCGGAGACCCTGATTGGAAGTCAGAGGTAGTGAAAGCAACGCCTGCAGAGATGGGGGCCGCTTGTTCAGGTAAGTGGCGATCAACCCAGGTTCAGGTTGATTTGAAACCGATCAATCAGGTCGGCAAGGTAATGTGTGAGAAATCAGACCAAGATGGTCACCACACAGAAATATTATGCAATGAATGGGAAAGGATGACTGTGCATGACGGGGAAAAGTTTCCCCGGGTAGGTAGTTTTAATCCAGAAGTATTACAGAATTTAAGGAGAAGAGTGTGCCTGATTAAATCTTCAAAAAGGCGTATTAGACATTATGATGATTTAAAATTGTGGCAACAGGAAAGTGAAATGCAAAGAAATTTAACTTACATATCTGACTCTCATCTTGGGAGGAGAGACATGGCAATGGAGAGGATTATGGTTGCAGAGAATGGCGGGATGGTGTACGATAAAAAAAATGCACTTAGTAACTGTATTAAGAATGAAAGTAACAAATGTAATAATGTTTATAAAAATGAAAGTGTCAAAATTACAAATGTTAACCTGTGCAAGTCGCACCCCATGTTAAACTCCCCTCAGGATTACCAGCGAGAAGGTGAAACCAACACGATGTCAACACTCTACCCAGCAGTCATCATACGAGACACCCAGAGGGACACGGCCAAGTTGCTAAAGGCAATAGCAGAACCCCCTAACGGAGGGTCAGGTGAGGTCGTGTCAACAGGTAAGTACGGTATTGTATGTTACTCACAGACAAATGCATCTTACACCAAAGAGTTAACACAAAATAGCATATTGGAACAAAATCCTGTCAGGGTGAACACAATATATTAAAACAAATGTACACTACAGTAGCAGTTTAGGTGTTAATAAATGGTTTAAAGGAAGTATTAAGAACGAGTATACAAGCCTCTCTACTTAACTGGAGAAATAACTCAGTAACTGCATTAAGGAACTACGCTGTTGGGCATGAGCAAAACATCATCAAGCACAGGGAAACAAAGAAGCCCCAGATCCCTGTGGGTATGTCAAAGGTGAAAAGGTGTTATAATTGCCAGAAGGAAGGTCATTTTGCAAGAGATTGTAGATCAAGAAGTAGACCAAATTCATATAAACCCCCTAGACAAAGATATGAGCAAAGTTATGACACACCAAATTGTAATCAGGGATCACATAGGAAGGAGTTTGGGCCGCACCTGTAACATGCAATCAGGAAAGGTGATCATTAGGACTGATAGTAAGCCTGAGGTTACAGTTAATGAAATGGGAGGTCAGTTCCTTGCAGGCACAAGGACGGCCAGGTAGACGTTGAAATTTATTTGTAAATGTTCTTTTCCCCATCTCTGACGTTCATCGGCAGGACCCAAATATCACATAGCTATTTGGTCCTTGCAGAAGTCTACCAAACCCCAGTATGACCTACCAGCATCGATGTATCCTGGCCAGATACAGAGTGTAGGTATGGAAATGCTGGTGGGAGAGACTATGCAAGGATACCATTGGACATGTAGATGTGACAGCCTGATGGTGAACGGAAGATCTGACAATGTTTTTTTTTTCCTCTCTCCTGAAAAAAAATGTTTGAAAAATGTTTTTTTCTGTTGTTGTTTATTGTTGATTTATGTGATGCATATATATATATGAACGGTTCTCTCTCTCTTGTTGTTTTTTTTCTCTATCTCTCTTCTTTCTCATGTTCTCATAACGCTACAGATGGTATGTCACACATTAGTTGGACAAATGGTAATGGAAGATTTATTCTCCTTACAGAAAGAGCGCTGAGCTAGAAGAAATATTGTATCACCAGAATGTTTAGAAGACTGAGAGACAGCACCTTTGAGATGACAGCAGAACAAGAAGAACAACAAGACTAGAGAACTAATTATCGTAACAAGTTTCTCTCCCCCTCAAACTGTTTTTTCTGTACCCCCATTACAAATTTCTCCTTTTCTCCTCCTGTAAGATGGACTTGCCCCAAGAGACTGTGATATGGATTTTCCTGTTGACCATGATGTTGACCAGAGCAGTCTGTTTCGGTGAGAGTACCAGTGAGGTCGAGAAAGGATCCAGAATGGGTTTCTGATGACTGAGACGGAGGTGTAAATTTCCAATAACAACACAACCACCGAGCAAAGGCGAGTACCGGAAAACGATCCAGCAGCCATGTTATTTATAGACATTGTGAAGGATTGTTAGCTGAAAAGAACTGTATCTGTAGACACTGTGACAGTAGAGTTGAGGATGGGTGCATCAAGAAATGTCAGTCCAGTTTTAACATTAACATGGACCGGCATCCATTGGGTGACTATAACTCATTAGTGGGTAAGGTGTTAAACCAAACAGACTGTTGGGTATGCTCTCAAGTACCTCAAGGCCATAGCAAATCAGGATTAGTACCATTCCCTTTAACTATAGGAGAGGTACTTGAGTTAAGTGGTGGGAGACCGGTGGACAAGAGGTTTAATATCTCCTGTCCTCCTAGTTTGAAGCTCCACCAATATCATGTGGATAGATCCCTAGTATGTTTTAACATTTCCAATCCCCGAAAGCCGGGAAATTGGGAAGTGTCATGGAATAACCAAACCATGACCTTTTCATAAAGAGCCGATAGAATGCCTACAGATACAGAACTTATACGCCACATAGCCGGTAGTGGAAAATATTTCCGATATAGGTATACCCTAGGAAGTAGGACCATGAGAGTTGGAGAGGTATCACCAGGATAATGTGCACATATCATACAATCGGATACGTGTACCAGACAGATGGGAGAATTAGGGTTAGGAGAGTCCACATGGAAAATGTGTAACATGGTAATGACATATTCAGTCCCATATGTTCTCCCCGATGATGCATATTTCATATGCGGGAGAAAGGCGTATGAGCGGCTTGCCCCAAACTCAGAAGGATTATGTTATATTGAAAAAGTACCGCCTGAAGTAATGACTGTATCGCATAACAAAATTGATTTGACTTACGACCCAACCATTGAAACCACGCTGTGATAAAAGGTGATTCCACGACCTGTTTCTTTCACCCGTTTCTCCTTTGTTTTCCTCCAAGGTACAAGGACTCGCTTGGAAGAAGAATTTGACAACCTTTTACACAGACAACTGATGGACTATGCCATAGACCCCCCATATCCCTAGTACCTTTAATTTTACGCTAGCCCAACACTTTTTGTAAGTCTATGGACATTGAAAAAGCTTTTTGCACACCGTTATAGCAAAAGCATCGGGAGACTACAGTCAACATGTACATCGAGACAAGACAAGACACAAGACAAGACCTCAATCGGCAAATGTATATTAAACTCACATAGTTTATCACTGCATTTACCATAATTGTTCTTTATCTTCATCTCTACAACCTTCAGGTAATAACACACATAGTCGATAGGGAATATAGGCACAGATATCAGCACTCACATATTCCCCCATTCATGTATCATCAACTAAAATGTGCTCCCCCATTTTGTTGCAACCAAAAGCCGAAAAGAGCTCGGTAAAGTTTGACAGCCCATCCACAGACCCTTAATACGGGATAAGAAGGAATTCAAATGTATACTTCGCAATACCTCGAAGCTTGATTTAAAACACGTACGGCACGATGATACATGACCCCCCAAACATGGATTCATACACACATGCTTCTGCTATCTCACTAGGTCATACCCTTTTCCTACCTTCTTCTCTCCTCCCTTACCCAATCATAGAAATGTATTTACATATAACATATATTTTTCTCTTTTTGAAATGTTTTAGGAAGTGGCAGTTATTGGTGACTGCCAAAGGGTGGACTGTCAAAGTCAGAAAAATATCACGCTGCACGTTGCCATATATGCACTTCATGCGTGTGCACGCTGCATATTTAATCAAAATAATGTATTTTATAAGTTAATATTCCCCTGAGTTCAACAGGTATCAGTGGGTCTCAAGATGGCTCTTTGACCTTAGAGATTCCCCAAACAATAGCTTTCATGTTGGGAGGGCTTCACATGTTCTTATGCATAGTTAAGCACAGGAATAGTAATTGAAGATTAATTGTATTCCGAATAAATTACACCTAAGAATAGTCAGTTTCTGTCCCGCAGACGGAATACAATAGCCTTTAATTACACTAAGCTTTGAGACTCAATAGAGGGCCAACACCTGTGTTTACGAATGGGGCTGGTTTTGTCTCCAGAAGAATGATTGCTGAGATGTCATTGTCTCAACTGAAAGTGGACATTGAGAATACCAAACAAAACCCAGAGACAGGGTTTGTTTTGTATTCGCCAAACAATAGCTTTCCACAAGACAGGAATGTGTTAGTCATCACACAACAACCAAGATCACATGCTCAGCTCACTGATACAGCTAGCCCACATGCTGTGAAAGACACACACTTCCTGTGGTTGACACACCCCCACAGCTGGAATGCAGGTATGATATTTCCACTGGAAATCACAGGGCTCACTGACTCACTCAGAACCAAGCAAGCATCCAGAAGCATGGCTTGCTTATCACCAGGCTCCAAGCGAAAGGCTAAGTATTGTATACTCATGGCTTAATGGCATAGAATAGTTTAAATATGTGTTTGTGGTAAAGTAGTTGTGAAATGATTGACATAGAATAGTTAGTTTGGAGATACAAATGGCTTAAGGTTAATGATGCTTGTGCAGTTGTGTGATTGTTGGGTGTTTGGGATGATTCCCTATGAAATCTGTAATGAATTGGAACAGTAGACAATCTGTAGCATAGCATCTCTGGTATACATTTATGGATGGTGATTTATAACAGATTATAGTAGTTTTACATGATACATCTTGCTGAAGGTTAGAAGTCAAAACATACTTCCTTCTGTTACTGTAGTCATGTGCTTGTAGCAATAGCAGGCTGATACTTGTGGGTACCTGGTTATTGAGATACTGTGTTGGCTTGAAATTGTGAAAGGTGAGTTAGGTGGTTTGGAATTGTAAAATCAGCACACATGCATTGTGTTGAGGCTTGGACATTTTGGAATATAGTGGAGTCTTGTGTCTTCTGCTATGTGATTGTGGTGTAGCAGAGAGTGCCATGTGTTTGGACTTGCAAATCTAAAATGGCTGCTAGCATTCCCTTTTAAATCATATGCTACAGACTTTGGAATCATGGGAGTTTTTCCCAAAATGGAGTCTAGCTTCTGTCCCATGCGGTATTGTAGGGACCATTGTGTTGTTGCTGGGTGTTGTGCATATAGGGACAGCCAGCCTGGGTGAGCTCAATTTTTCTCTCCACAAAGGGTCTCAGCATTGACTAACTGCGCAGCGATTGTTTCTCACATGTGTAAATTCTCTGCAGACATATTGTCTCTTATTTAATGTTATAAGCCATTCTCTCTCTCCTCCCCCCCCCTTAAATGTAATTGTATCTGTATTGTATTTTATGTGTAGTTATCCGGTTAGGTATTTTATGTTATCTTGGTAGTGTATAACTTGTATTGTATTATTCTTTTGCAATTGAACGTTCATTCATTTCCTTAAAAGGCGTTAGACCCTTAGACCGGTATTTGAGTGTTTATTATATTGCTAAGAGGTTCTCTGAGCGTCACCTACGCTCATACAGCTTTTAGACTAACAAGGTTACAGTGTTGCATTTACACCTTATCACTGCACAAGGGTTTACAGTATAAGTACATTGTATAAGGTATAGTTATTAAAGTTTAATTCTGTAAGTGTCTGCGACGCCTGTGCTCACACCCTGTGCACAGCGTCTGCTACACTAAGGGCGTACCCTTGCGGTACCTTTTGCGCCAATTGCGTACTGTGTCTCTTAACCTTTTAAAGTGTTTTAAATAGGATAAACATATAGGCTTTGTCAATTGAGGGCTCCTCCGGTCTTCACATATCTGCACTAGGTAACTTTAGCAGACATTATCGATCAGCAAAAGGCGGGAAGGTGCTATCCCTCGCAGTGCTGACCAGATAAGCGTCTGCTTCACTTGGTAAGGAGTGCTGAAGGAATTCGGGAACTGGAAGGTAGGAACAGTACGTTATTGTCTTTGTAAATCTGGTTTTTATTTCTATTTGGTGCCAACTACACACGCAGATTGGATGGTTTGTCTGTTTAAATAGGTTTAAAAATTATTTTTAATCGCTCTGCAAAGCGTGATAACTAAAAGGAGCTGGCATGATGATTTTCTTTGTGACAAAAGGTCTGTCCCCCATTTTTGTGTAAACCTCATGGATGTTGAAGGGGGAGGAGCAGCGGCCATTTTGGGAAGGTCAAATGTTTTTTTTCTAAAGCGGCTGATTTTCAGTTGACTCGGGAAATAATCAGCCATCCATTGTCAAAAAGAAATCATCATTTAATGAGGTTTTTTTTATTTATGCATTTATTTAATCTATATCATAGTCAATCATAAGTAATAGTGATTTGTACTTATATGTAATATCTATATGCGTGTGCTTACATCAATGTATGTTATTAGATTAAATTTAGAATTGCATGTTCATTTGTGTATTTTCACATCTCATTCTCCTGATTGCCACATACCATTGGTAAAGCGCTGAGACATTTGTTGTTATTAATAGGTAAAAGATAAAAAGTAATATTTAAGGGTATAATTGTAAAAGGCACGCACACAGTCTCGCCTAAGAATACAAGGGAGATTTGGGTGGTGTATAGTGAATGATTACTGTTAAAGATCATTCACATTGATAAACGTGTAGTGTGTTACTGTGGACGTACTTGGGTTGTGTACACGTGTCCTTACAAGGGCAGGGCGTACGCAACGCAAGGGTCGACGCACGGAGCGTATATTACGCAACGGAGCGTACGGATACGCCCACATGATACAAACCGCACGATAGTATTGTTTAGTAAGCGATAAGGAAATAACGTGAAAATAACACAAATCTATCTCAAATCCAAAAGTTTAAAAGTTAAAACAAAAAGACTTTCTCTGTTGCAATTCTTCTGGGTTAGGCTAATACTGAATGAAAGGATTTCTGCGCAGAAATAAAAAATTAAAGTGTACATGTGGTAAGAGTGTGTGTATATATAAGATTTCTCTGTTGTTACGAAGTGGGAACCATAGGCCAGTAGAAAGAGGTACACCAGCGAGAGTGATATCGTGGGGTGGCTTGGGAGGCGTCCCTTGTTATTCTCGACATATTAATGAGTAGTAGAGTCTGCTGTACATAACAGACCAGGAGGTCACAGACCAGGAGGTCACAGACCAAGAGGTTCAGGTACAGCAGACTAGAAGTAGAGAAGCACAACCGAAGAGGGTTGGTGCGAGACCCATATAGGCCAAAGAAGCTCATTGCTGAAGGAATTCGCAGCCAAAATTTTCGATTCCACTGATCGTTCCGCACATAAGATTAGTTGCTTGTGTGCAGATACGATTGTACCGCATGTGATTGTGTGCATTAGCGTGTCTTAAATTCAGAAGAACGCTACTTGCACATTGTTAACGTGATTTGTGTAATTTTTTTATTTTAAGGGAAGTAGCCTGATCACTCGGGGACATTCCAACAACCGATACTTGCTGGGGACTGGAAGGTCCAACACGCCCCAGAAAATAAAGGTTCATAGGGGCCCTAGGTTGGGTACAGCAGCTCTGGGAACAGTGATTGCAGTACTGGCCAATGTGGGCGGAGTTAAGTGGGCGGACCTCGAGGCAAAACCCCCACCGCAGCCTTACCCCGGACATTTTGGTTTTCTGTGAGGGTTGCCGGAGACCCTGATTGGAAGTCAGAGGTAGTGAAAGCAACGCCTGCAGAGATGGGGGCCGCTTGTTCAGGTAAGTGGCGATCAACCCAGGTTCAGGTTGATTTGAAACCGATCAATCAGGTCGGCAAGGTAATGTGTGAGAAATCAGACCAAGATGGTCACCACACAGAAATATTATGCAATGAATGGGAAAGGATGACTGTGCATGACGGGGAAAAGTTTCCCCGGGTAGGTAGTTTTAATCCAGAAGTATTACAGAATTTAAGGAGAAGAGTGTGCCTGATTAAATCTTCAAAAAGGCGTATTAGACATTATGATGATTTAAAATTGTGGCAACAGGAAAGTGAAATGCAAAGAAATTTAACTTACATATCTGACTCTCATCTTGGGAGGAGAGACATGGCAATGGAGAGGATTATGGTTGCAGAGAATGGCGGGCTGGTGTACGATAAAAAAAATGCACTTAGTAACTGTATTAAGAATGAAAGTAACAAATGTAATAATGTTTATAAAAATGAAAGTGTCAAAATTACAAATGTTAACCTGTGCAAGTCGCACCCCATGTTAAACTCCCCTCAGGATTACCAGCGAGAAGGTGAAACCAACACGATGTCAACACTCTACCCAGCAGTCATCATACGAGACACCCAGAGGGACACGGCCAAGTTGCTAAAGGCAATAGCAGAACCCCCTAACGGAGGGTCAGGTGAGGTCGTGTCAACAGGTAAGTACGGTATTGTATGTTACTCACAGACAAATGCATCTTACACCAAAGAGTTAACACAAAATAGCATATTGGAACAAAATCCTGTCAGGGTGAACACAATATATTAAAACAAATGTACACTACAGGAAAGTAGCAGTTTAGGTGTTAATAAATGGTTTAAAGGAAGTATTAAGAACGAGTATACAAGCCTCTCTACTTAACTGGAGAAATAACTCAGTAACTGCATTAAGGAACTACGCTGTTGGGCATGAGCAAAACATCATCAAGCACAGGGAAACAAAGAAGCCCCAGATCCCTGTGGGTATGTCAAAGGTGAAAAGGTGTTATAATTGCCAGAAGGAAGGTCATTTTGCAAGAGATTGTAGATCAAGAAGTAGACCAAATTCATATAAACCCCCTAGACAAAGATATGAGCAAAGTTATGACACACCAAATTGTAATCAGGGATCACATAGGAAGGAGTTTGGGCCGCACCTGTAACATGCAATCAGGAAAGGTGATCATTAGGACTGATAGTAAGCCTGAGGTTACAGTTAATGAAATGGGAGGTCAGTTCCTTGCAGGCACAAGGACGGCCAGGTAGACGTTGAAATTTATTTGTAAATGTTCTTTTCCCCATCTCTGACGTTCATCGGCAGGACCCAAATATCACATAGCTATTTGGTCCTTGCAGAAGTCTACCAAACCCCAGTATGACCTACCAGCATCGATGTATCCTGGCCAGATACAGAGTGTAGGTATGGAAATGCTGGTGGGAGAGACTATGCAAGGATACCATTGGACATGTAGATGTGACAGCCTGATGGTGAACGGAAGATCTGACAATGTTTTTTTTTTCCTCTCTCCTGAAAAAAAATGTTTGAAAAATGTTTTTTTCTGTTGTTGTTTATTGTTGATTTATGTGATGCATATATATATGAACGGTTCTCTCTCTCTTGTTGTTTTTTTTCTCTATCTCTCTTCTTTCTCATGTTCTCATAACGTTACAGATGGTATGTCACACATTAGTTGGACAAATGGTAATGGAAGATTTATTCTCCTTACAGAAAGAGCGCTGAGCTAGAAGAAATATTGTATCACCAGAATGTTTAGAAGACTGAGAGACAGCACCTTTGAGATGACAGCAGAACAAGAAGAACAACAAGACTAGAGAACTAATTATCGTAACAAGTTTCTCTCCCCCTCAAACTGTTTTTTCTGTACCCCCATTACAAATTTCTCCTTTTCTCCTCCTGTAAGATGGACTTGCCCCAAGAGACTGTGATATGGATTTTCCTGTTGACCATGATGTTGACCAGAGCAGTCTGTTTCGGTGAGAGTACCAGTGAGGTCGAGAAAGGATCCAGAATGGGTTTCTGATGACTGAGACGGAGGTGTAAATTTCCAATAACAACACAACCACCGAGCAAAGGCGAGTACCGGAAAACGATCCAGCAGCCATGTTATTTATAGACATTGTGAAGGATTGTTAGCTGAAAAGAACTGTATCTGTAGACACTGTGACAGTAGAGTTGAGGATGGGTGCATCAAGAAATGTCAGTCCAGTTTTAACATTAACATGGACCGGCATCCATTGGGTGACTATCACTCATTAGTGGGTAAGGTGTTAAACCAAACAGACTGTTGGGTATGCTCTCAAGTACCTCAAGGCCATAGCAAATCAGGATTAGTACCATTCCCTTTAACTATAGGAGAGGTACTTGAGTTAAGTGGTGGGAGACCGGTGGACAAGAGGTTTAATATCTCCTGTCCTCCTAGTTTGAAGCTCCACCAATATCATGTGGATAGATCCCTAGTATGTTTTAACATTTCCAATCCCCGAAAGCCGGGAAATTGGGAAGTGTCATGGAATAACCAAACCATGACCTTTTCATAAAGAGCCGATAGAATGCCTACAGATACAGAACTTATACGCCACATAGCCGGTAGTGGAAAATATTTCCGATATAGGTATACCCTAGGAAGTAGGACCATGAGAGTTGGAGAGGTATCACCAGGATAATGTGCACATATCATACAATCGGATACGTGTACCAGACAGATGGAAGAATTAGGGTTAGGAGAGTCCACATGGAAAATGTGTAACATGGTAATGACATATTCAGTCCCATATGTTCTCCCCGATGATGCATATTTCATATGCGGGAGAAAGGCGTATGAGCGGCTTGCCCCAAACTCAGAAGGATTATGTTATATTGAAAAAGTACCGCCTGAAGTAATGACTGTATCGCATAACAAAATTGATTTGACTTACGACCCAACCATTGAAACCACGCTGTGATAAAAGGTGATTCCACGACCTGTTTCTTTCACCCGTTTCTCCTTTGTTTTCCTCCAAGGTACAAGGACTCGCTTGGAAGAAGAATTTGACAACCTTTTACACAGACAACTGATGGACTATGCCATAGACCCCCCATATCCCTAGTACCTTTAATTTTACGCTAGCCCAACACTTTTTGTAAGTCTATGGACATTGAAAAAGCTTTTTGCACACCGTTATAGCAAAAGCATCGGGAGACTACAGTCAACATGTACATCGAGACAAGACAAGACACAAGACAAGACCTCAATCGGCAAATGTATATTAAACTCACATAGTTTATCACTGCATTTACCATAATTGTTCTTTATCTTCATCTCTACAACCTTCAGGTAATAACACACATAGTCGATAGGGAATATAGGCACAGATATCAGCACTCACATATTCCCCCATTCATGTATCATCAACTAAAATGTGCTCCCCCATTTTGTTGCAACCAAAAGCCGAAAAGAGCTCGGTAAAGTTTGACAGCCCATCCACAGACCCTTAATACGGGATAAGAAGGAATTCAAATGTATACTTCGCAATACCTCGAAGCTTGATTTAAAACACGTACGGCACGATGATACATGACCCCCCAAACATGGATTCATACACACATGCTTCTGCTATCTCACTAGGTCATACCCTTTTCCTACCTTCTTCTCTCCTCCCTTACCCAATCATAGAAATGTATTTACATATGACATATATTTTTCTCTTTTTGAAATGTTTTAGGAAGTGGCAGTTATTGGTGACTGCCAAAGGGTGGACTGTCAAAGTCAGAAAAATATCACGCTGCACGTTGCCATATATGCACTTCATGCGTGTGCACGCTGCATATTTAATCAAAATAATGTATTTTATAAGTTAATATTCCCCTGAGTTCAACAGGTATCAGTGGGTCTCAAGATGGCTCTTTGACCTTAGAGATTCCCCAAACAATAGCTTTCATGTTGGGAGGGCTTCACATGTTCTTATGCATAGTTAAGCACAGGAATAGTAATTGAAGATTAATTGTATTCCGAATAAATTACACCTAAGAATAGTCAGTTTCTGTCCCGCAGACGGAATACAATAGCCTTTAATTACACTAAGCTTTGAGACTCAATAGAGGGCCAACACCTGTGTTTACGAATGGGGCTGGTTTTGTCTCCAGAAGAATGATTGCTGAGATGTCATTGTCTCAACTGAAAGTGGACATTGAGAATACCAAACAAAACCCAGAGACAGGGTTTGTTTTGTATTCGCCAAACAATAGCTTTCCACAAGACAGGAATGTGTTAGTCATCACACAACAACCAAGATCACATGCTCAGCTCACTGATACAGCTAGCCCACATGCTGTGAAAGACACACACTTCCTGTGGTTGACACACCCCCACAGCTGGAATGCAGGTATGATATTTCCACTGGAAATCACAGGGCTCACTGACTCACTCAGAACCAAGCAAGCATCCAGAAGCATGGCTTGCTTATCACCAGGCTCCAAGCGAAAGGCTAAGTATTGTATACTCATGGCTTAATGGCATAGAATAGTTTAAATATGTGTTTGTGGTAAAGTAGTTGTGAAATGATTGACATAGAATAGTTAGTTTGGAGATACAAATGGCTTAAGGTTAATGATGCTTGTGCAGTTGTGTGATTGTTGGGTGTTTGGGATGATTCCCTATGAAATCTGTAATGAATTGGAACAGTAGACAATCTGTAGCATAGCATCTCTGGTATACATTTATGGATGGTGATTTATAACAGATTATAGTAGTTTTACATGATACATCTTGCTGAAGGTTAGAAGTCAAAACATACTTCCTTCTGTTACTGTAGTCATGTGCTTGTAGCAATAGCAGGCTGATACTTGTGGGTACCTGGTTATTGAGATACTGTGTTGGCTTGAAATTGTGAAAGGTGAGTTAGGTGGTTTGGAATTGTAAAATCAGCACACATGCATTGTGTTGAGGCTTGGACATTTTGGAATATAGTGGAGTCTTGTGTCTTCTGCTATGTGATTGTGGTGTAGCAGAGAGTGCCATGTGTTTGGACTTGCAAATCTAAAATGGCTGCTAGCATTCCCTTTTAAATCATATGCTACAGACTTTGGAATCATGGGAGTTTTTCCCAAAATGGAGTCTAGCTTCTGTCCCATGCGGTATTGTAGGGACCATTGTGTTGTTGCTGGGTGTTGTGTATATAGGGACAGCCAGCCTGGGTGAGCTCAATTTTTCTCTCCACAAAGGGTCTCAGCATTGACTAACTGCGCAGCGATTGTTTCTCACATGTGTAAATTCTCTGCAGACATATTGTCTCTTATTTAATGTTATAAGCCATTCTCTCTCTCCTTCCCCCCCCTTAAATGTAATTGTATCTGTATTGTATTTTATGTGTAGTTATCCGGTTAGGTATTTTATGTTATCTTGGTAGTGTATAACTTGTATTGTATTATTCTTTTGCAATTGAACGTTCATTCATTTCCTTAAAAGGCGTTAGACCCTTAGACCGGTATTTTAGTGTTTATTATATTGCTAAGAGGTTCTCTGAGCGTCACCTACGCTCATACAGCTTTTAGACTAACAAGGTTACAGTGTTGCATTTACACTGCACAAGGGTTTACAGTATAAGTACATTGTATAAGGTATAGTTATTAAAGTTTAATTCTGTAAGTGTCTGCGACGCCTGTGCTCACACCCTGTGCACAGCGTCTGCTACACTAAGGGCGTACCCTTGCGGTACCTTTTGCGCCAATTGCGTACTGTGTCTCTTAACCTTTTAAAGTGTTTTAAATAGGATAAACATATAGGCTTTGTCAATTGAGGGCTCCTCCGGTCTTCACATATCTGCACTAGGTAACTTTAGCAGACATTATCGATCAGCAAAAGGCGGGAAGGTGCTATCCCTCGCAGTGCTGACCAGATAAGCGTCTGCTTCACTTGGTAAGGAGTGCTGAAGGAATTCGGGAACTGGAAGGTAGGAACAGTACGTTATTGTCTTTGTAAATCTGGTTTTTATTTCTATTTGGTGCCAACTACACACGCAGATTGGATGGTTTGTCTGTTTAAATAGGTTTAAAAATTATTTTTAATCGCTCTGCATAGCGTGATAACTAAAAGGAGCTGGCATGATGATTTTCTTTGTGACAAAAGGTCTGTCCCCCATTTTTGTGTAAACCTCATGGATGTGGAAGGGGGAGGAGCAGCGGCCATTTTGGGAAGGTCAAATGTTTTTTTTCTAAAGCGGCTGATTTTCAGTTGACTCGGGAAATAATCAGCCATCCATTGTCAAAAAGAAATCATCATTTAATGAGGTTTTTTTTATTTATGCATTTATTTAATCTATATCATAGTCAATCATAAGTAATAGTGATTTGTACTTATATGTAATATCTATATGCGTGTGCTTACATCAATGTATGTTATTAGATTAAATTTAGAATTGCATGTTCATTTGTGTATTTTCACATCTCATTCTCCTGATTGCCACATACCATTGGTAAAGCGCTGAGACATTTGTTGTTATTAATAGTTAAAAGATAAAAAGTAATATTTAAGGGTATAATTGTAAAAGGCACGCACACAGTCTCGCCTAAGAATACAAGGGAGATTTGGGTGGTGTATAGTGAATGATTACTGTTAAAGATCATTCACATTGATAAACGTGTAGTGTGTTACTGTGGACGTACTTGGGTTGTGTACACGTGTCCTTACAAGGGCAGGGCGTACGCAACGCAAGGGTCGACGCACGGAGCGTATATTACGCAACGGAGCGTACGGATACGCCCACATGATACAAACCGCACGATAGTATTGTTTAGTAAGCGATAAGGAAATAACGTGAAAATAACACAAATCTATCTCAAATCCAAAAGTTTAAAAGTTAAAACAAAAAGACTTTCTCTGTTGCAATTCTTCTGGGTTAGGCTAATACTGAATGAAAGGATTTCTGCGCAGAAATAAAAAATTAAAGTGTACATGTGGTAAGAGTGTGTGTATATATAAGATTTCTCTGTTGTTACGGAAGTGGGAACCATAGGCCAGTAGAAAGAGGTACACCAGCGAGAGTGATATCGTGGGGTGGCTTGGGAGGCGTCCCTTGTTATTCTCGACATATTAATGAGCAGTAGAGTCTGCTGTACATAACAGACCAGGAGGTCACAGACCAGGAGGTCACAGACCAAGAGGTTCAGGTACAGCAGACTAGAAGTAGAGAAGCACAACCGAAGAGGGTTGGTGCGAGACCCATATAGGCCAAAGAAGCTCATTGCTGAAGGAATTTGCAGCCAAAATTTTCGATTCCACTGATCGTTCCGCACATAAGATTAGTTGCTTGTGTGCAGATACGATTGTACCGCATGTGATTGTGTGCATTAGCGTGTCTTAAATTCAGAAGAACGCTACTTGCACATTGTTAACGTGATTTGTGTAATTTTTTTATTTTAAGGGAAGTAGCCTGATCACTCGGGGACATTCCAACAACCGATACTTGCTGGGGACTGGAAGGTCCAACACGCCCCAGAAAATAAAGGTTCATAGGGGCCCTAGGTTGGGTACAGCAGCTCTGGGAACAGTGATTGCAGTACTGGCCAACGTGGGCGGAGTTAAGTGGGCGGACCTCGAGGCAAAACCCCCACCGCAGCCTTACCCCGGACATTTTGGTTTTCTGTGAGGGTTGCCGGAGACCCTGATTGGAAGTCAGAGGTAGTGAAAGCAACGCCTGCAGAGATGGGGGCCGCTTGTTCAGGTAAGTGGCGATCAACCCAGGTTCAGGTTGATTTGAAACCGATCAATCAGGTCGGCAAGGTAATGTGTGAGAAATCAGACCAAGATGGTCACCACACAGAAATATTATGCAATGAATGGGAAAGGATGACTGTGCATGACGGGGAAAAGTTTCCCCGGGTAGGTAGTTTTAATCCAGAAGTATTACAGAATTTAAGGAGAAGAGTGTGCCTGATTAAATCTTCAAAAAGGCGTATTAGACATTATGATGATTTAAAATTGTGGCAACAGGAAAGTGAAATGCAAAGAAATTTAACTTACATATCTGACTCTCATCTTGGGAGGAGAGACATGGCAATGGAGAGGATTATGGTTGCAGAGAATGGCGGGCTGGTGTACGATAAAAAAAATGCACTTAGTAACTGTATTAAGAATGAAAGTAACAAATGTAATAATGTTTATAAAAATGAAAGTGTCAAAATTACAAATGTTAACCTGTGCAAGTCGCACCCCATGTTAAACTCCCCTCAGGATTACCAGCGAGAAGGTGAAACCAACACGATGTCAACACTCTACCCAGCAGTCATCATACGAGACACCCAGAGGGACACGGCCAAGTTGCTAAAGGCAATAGCAGAACCCCCTAACGGAGGGTCAGGTGAGGTCGTGTCAACAGGTAAGTACGGTATTGTATGTTACTCACAGACAAATGCATCTTACACCAAAGAGTTAACACAAAATAGCATATTGGAACAAAATCCTGTCAGGGTGAACACAATATATTAAAACAAATGTACACTACAGGAAAGTAGCAGTTTAGGTGTTAATAAATGGTTTAAAGGAAGTATTAAGAACGAGTATACAAGCCTCTCTACTTAACTGGAGAAATAACTCAGTAACTGCATTAAGGAACTACGCTGTTGGGCATGAGCAAAACATCATCAAGCACAGGGAAACAAAGAAGCCCCAGATCCCTGTGGGTATGTCAAAGGTGAAAAGGTGTTATAATTGCCAGAAGGAAGGTCATTTTGCAAGAGATTGTAGATCAAGAAGTAGACCAAATTCATATAAACCCCCTAGACAAAGATATGAGCAAAGTTATGACACACCAAATTGTAATCAGGGATCACATAGGAAGGAGTTTGGGCCGCACCTGTAACATGCAATCAGGAAAGGTGATCATTAGGACTGATAGTAAGCCTGAGGTTACAGTTAATGAAATGGGAGGTCAGTTCCTTGCAGGCACAAGGACGGCCAGGTAGACGTTGAAATTTATTTGTAAATGTTCTTTTCCCCATCTCTGACGTTCATCGGCAGGACCCAAATATCACATAGCTATTTGGTCCTTGCAGAAGTCTACCAAACCCCAGTATGACCTACCAGCATCGATGTATCCTGGCCAGATACAGAGTGTAGGTATGGAAATGCTGGTGGGAGAGACTATGCAAGGATACCATTGGACATGTAGATGTGACAGCCTGATGGTGAACGGAAGATCTGACAATGTTTTTTTTTTCCTCTCTCCTGAAAAAAAATGTTTGAAAAATGTTTTTTTCTGTTGTTGTTTATTGTTGATTTATGTGATGCATATATATATGAACGGTTCTCTCTCTCTTGTTGTTTTTTTTCTCTATCTCTCTTCTTTCTCATGTTCTCATAACGTTACAGATGGTATGTCACACATTAGTTGGACAAATGGTAATGGAAGATTTATTCTCCTTACAGAAAGAGCGCTGAGCTAGAAGAAATATTGTATCACCAGAATGTTTAGAAGACTGAGAGACAGCACCTTTGAGATGACAGCAGAACAAGAAGAACAACAAGACTAGAGAACTAATTATCATAACAAGTTTCTCTCCCCCTCAAACTGTTTTTTCTGTACCCCCATTACAAATTTCTCCTTTTCTCCTCCTGTAAGATGGACTTGCCCCAAGAGACTGTGATATGGATTTTCCTGTTGACCATGATGTTGACCAGAGCAGTCTGTTTCGGTGAGAGTACCAGTGAGGTCGAGAAAGGATCCAGAATGGGTTTCTGATGACTGAGACGGAGGTGTAAATTTCCAATAACAACACAACCACCGAGCAAAGGCGAGTACCGGAAAACGATCCAGCAGCCATGTTATTTATAGACATTGTGAAGGATTGTTAGCTGAAAAGAACTGTATCTGTAGACACTGTGACAGTAGAGTTGAGGATGGGTGCATCAAGAAATGTCAGTCCAGTTTTAACATTAACATGGACCGGCATCCATTGGGTGACTATCACTCATTAGTGGGTAAGGTGTTAAACCAAACAGACTGTTGGGTATGCTCTCAAGTACCTCAAGGCCATAGCAAATCAGGATTAGTACCATTCCCTTTAACTATAGGAGAGGTACTTGAGTTAAGTGGTGGGAGACCGGTGGACAAGAGGTTTAATATCTCCTGTCCTCCTAGTTTGAAGCTCCACCAATATCATGTGGATAGATCCCTAGTATGTTTTAACATTTCCAATCCCCGAAAGCCGGGAAATTGGGAAGTGTCATGGAATAACCAAACCATGACCTTTTCATAAAGAGCCGATAGAATGCCTACAGATACAGAACTTATACGCCACATAGCCGGTAGTGGAAAATATTTCCGATATAGGTATACCCTAGGAAGTAGGACCATGAGAGTTGGAGAGGTATCACCAGGATAATGTGCACATATCATACAATCGGATACGTGTACCAGACAGATGGGAGAATTAGGGTTAGGAGAGTCCACATGGAAAATGTGTAACATGGTAATGACATATTCAGTCCCATATGTTCTCCCCGATGATGCATATTTCATATGCGGGAGAAAGGCGTATGAGCGGCTTGCCCCAAACTCAGAAGGATTATGTTATATTGAAAAAGTACCGCCTGAAGTAATGACTGTATCGCATAACAAAATTGATTTGACTTACGACCCAACCATTGAAACCACGCTGTGATAAAAGGTGATTCCACGACCTGTTTCTTTCACCCGTTTCTCCTTTGTTTTCCTCCAAGGTACAAGGACTCGCTTGGAAGAAGAATTTGACAACCTTTTACACAGACAACTGATGGACTATGCCATAGACCCCCCATATCCCTAGTACCTTTAATTTTACGCTAGCCCAACACTTTTTGTAAGTCTATGGACATTGAAAAAGCTTTTTGCACACCGTTATAGCAAAAGCATCGGGAGACTACAGTCAACATGTACATCGAGACAAGACAAGACACAAGACAAGACCTCAATCGGCAAATGTATATTAAACTCACATAGTTTATCACTGCATTTACCATAATTGTTCTTTATCTTCATCTCTACAACCTTCAGGTAATAACACACATAGTCGATAGGGAATATAGGCACAGATATCAGCACTCACATATTCCCCCATTCATGTATCATCAACTAAAATGTGCTCCCCCATTTTGTTGCAACCAAAAGCCGAAAAGAGCTCGGTAAAGTTTGACAGCCCATCCACAGACCCTTAATACGGGATAAGAAGGAATTCAAATGTATACTTCGCAATACCTCGAAGCTTGATTTAAAACACGTACGGCACGATGATACATGACCCCCCAAACATGGATTCATACACACATGCTTCTGCTATCTCACTAGGTCATACCCTTTTCCTACCTTCTTCTCTCCTCCCTTACCCAATCATAGAAATGTATTTACATATGACATATATTTTTCTCTTTTTGAAATGTTTTAGGAAGTGGCAGTTATTGGTGACTGCCAAAGGGTGGACTGTCAAAGTCAGAAAAATATCACGCTGCACGTTGCCATATATGCACTTCATGCGTGTGCACGCTGCATATTTAATCAAAATAATGTATTTTATAAGTTAATATTCCCCTGAGTTCAACAGGTATCAGTGGGTCTCAAGATGGCTCTTCGACCTTAGAGATTCCCCAAACAATAGCTTTCATGTTGGGAGGGCTTCACATGTTCTTATGCATAGTTAAGCACAGGAATAGTAATTGAAGATTAATTGTATTCCGAATAAATTACACCTAAGAATAGTCAGTTTCTGTCCCGCAGACGGAATACAATAGCCTTTAATTACACTAAGCTTTGAGACTCAATAGAGGGCCAACACCTGTGTTTACGAATGGGGCTGGTTTTGTCTCCAGAAGAATGATTGCTGAGATGTCATTGTCTCAACTGAAAGTGGACATTGAGAATACCAAACAAAACCCAGAGACAGGGTTTGTTTTGTATTCGCCAAACAATAGCTTTCCACAAGACAGGAATGTGTTAGTCATCACACAACAACCAAGATCACATGCTCAGCTCACTGATACAGCTAGCCCACATGCTGTGAAAGACACACACTTCCTGTGGTTGACACACCCCCACAGCTGGAATGCAGGTATGATATTTCCACTGGAAATCACAGGGCTCACTGACTCACTCAGAACCAAGCAAGCATCCAGAAGCATGGCTTGCTTATCACCAGGCTCCAAGCGAAAGGCTAAGTATTGTATACTCATGGCTTAATGGCATAGAATAGTTTAAATATGTGTTTGTGGTAAAGTAGTTGTGAAATGATTGACATAGAATAGTTAGTTTGGAGATACAAATGGCTTAAGGTTAATGATGCTTGTGCAGTTGTGTGATTGTTGGGTGTTTGGGATGATTCCCTATGAAATCTGTAATGAATTGGAACAGTAGACAATCTGTAGCATAGCATCTCTGGTATACATTTATGGATGGTGATTTATAACAGATTATAGTAGTTTTACATGATACATCTTGCTGAAGGTTAGAAGTCAAAACATACTTCCTTCTGTTACTGTAGTCATGTGCTTGTAGCAATAGCAGGCTGATACTTGTGGGTACCTGGTTATTGAGATACTGTGTTGGCTTGAAATTGTGAAAGGTGAGTTAGGTGGTTTGGAATTGTAAAATCAGCACACATGCATTGTGTTGAGGCTTGGACATTTTGGAATATAGTGGAGTCTTGTGTCTTCTGCTATGTGATTGTGGTGTAGCAGAGAGTGCCATGTGTTTGGACTTGCAAATCTAAAATGGCTGCTAGCATTCCCTTTTAAATCATATGCTACAGACTTTGGAATCATGGGAGTTTTTCCCAAAATGGAGTCTAGCTTCTGTCCCATGCGGTATTGTAGGGTCCATTGTGTTGTTGCTGGGTGTTGTGCATATAGGGACAGCCAGCCTGGGTGAGCTCAATTTTTCTCTCCACAAAGGGTCTCAGCATTGACTAACTGCGCAGCGATTGTTTCTCACATGTGTAAATTCTCTGCAGACATATTGTCTCTTATTTAATGTTATAAGCCATTCTCTCTCTCCTTCCCCCCCCCTTAAATGTAATTGTATCTGTATTGTATTTTATGTGTAGTTATCCGGTTAGGTATTTTATGTTATCTTGGTAGTGTATAACTTGTATTGTATTATTCTATTGCAATTGAACGTTCATTCATTTCCTTAAAAGGCGTTAGACCCTTAGACCGGTATTTGAGTGTTTATTATATTGCTAAGAGGTTCTCTGAGCGTCACCTACGCTCATACAGCTTTTAGACTAACAAGGTTACAGTGTTGCATTTACACCTTATCACTGCACAAGGGTTTACAGTATAAGTACATTGTATAAGGTATAGTTATTAAAGTTTAATTCTGTAAGTGTCTGCGACGCCTGTGCTCACACCCTGTGCACAGCGTCTGCTACACTAAGGGCGTACCCTTGCGGTACCTTTTGCGCCAATTGCGTACTGTGTCTCTTAACCTTTTAAAGTGTTTTAAATAGGATAAACATATAGGCTTTGTCAATTGAGGGCTCCTCCGGTCTTCACATATCTGCACTAGGTAACTTTAGCAGACATTATCGATCAGCAAAAGGCGGGAAGGTGCTATCCCTCGCAGTGCTGACCAGATAAGCGTCTGCTTCACTTGGTAAGGAGTGCTGAAGGAATTCGGGAACTGGAAGGTAGGAACAGTACGTTATTGTCTTTGTAAATCTGGTTTTTATTTCTATTTGGTGCCAACTACACACGCAGATTGGATGGTTTGTCTGTTTAAATAGGTTTAAAAATTATTTTTAATCGCTCTGCATAGCGTGATAACTAAAAGGAGCTGGCATGATGATTTTCTTTGTGACAAAAGGTCTGTCCCCCATTTTTGTGTAAACCTCATGGATGTGGAAGGGGGAGGAGCAGCGGCCATTTTGGGAAGGTCAAATGTTTTTTTTCTAAAGCGGCTGATTTTCAGTTGACTCGGGAAATAATCAGCCATCCATTGTCAAAAAGAAATCATCATTTAATGAGGTTTTTTTTATTTATGCATTTATTTAATCTATATCATAGTCAATCATAAGTAATAGTGATTTGTACTTATATGTAATATCTATATGCGTGTGCTTACATCAATGTATGTTATTAGATTAAATTTAGAATTGCATGTTCATTTGTGTATTTTCACATCTCATTCTCCTGATTGCCACATACCATTGGTAAAGCGCTGAGACATTTGTTGTTATTAATAGTTAAAAGATAAAAAGTAATATTTAAGGGTATAATTGTAAAAGGCACGCACACAGTCTCGCCTAAGAATACAAGGGAGATTTGGGTGGTGTATAGTGAATGATTACTGTTAAAGATCATTCACATTGATAAACGTGTAGTGTGTTACTGTGGACGTACTTGGGTTGTGTACACGTGTCCTTACAAGGGCAGGGCGTACGCAACGCAAGGGTCGACGCACGGAGCGTATATTACGCAACGGAGCGTACGGATACGCCCACATGATACAAACCGCACGATAGTATTGTTTAGTAAGCGATAAGGAAATAACGTGAAAATAACACAAATCTATCTCAAATCCAAAAGTTTAAAAGTTAAAACAAAAAGACTTTCTCTGTTGCAATTCTTCTGGGTTAGGCTAATACTGAATGAAAGGATTTCTGCGCAGAAATAAAAAATTAAAGTGTACATGTGGTAAGAGTGTGTGTATATATAAGATTTCTCTGTTGTTACGGAAGTGGGAACCATAGGCCAGTAGAAAGAGGTACACCAGCGAGAGTGATATCGTGGGGTGGCTTGGGAGGCGTCCCTTGTTATTCTCGACATATTAATGAGCAGTAGAGTCTGCTGTACATAACAGACCAGGAGGTCACAGACCAGGAGGTCACAGACCAAGAGGTTCAGGTACAGCAGACTAGAAGTAGAGAAGCACAACCGAAGAGGGTTGGTGCGAGACCCATATAGGCCAAAGAAGCTCATTGCTGAAGGAATTCGCAGCCAAAATTTTCGATTCCACTGATCGTTCCGCACATAAGATTAGTTGCTTGTGTGCAGATACGATTGTACCGCATGTGATTGTGTGCATTAGCGTGTCTTAAATTCAGAAGAACGCTACTTGCACATTGTTAACGTGATTTGTGTAATTTTTTTATTTTAAGGGAAGTAGCCTGATCACTCGGGGACATTCCAACAACCGATACTTGCTGGGGACTGGAAGGTCCAACACGCCCCAGAAAATAAAGGTTCATAGGGGCCCTAGGTTGGGTACAGCAGCTCTGGGAACAGTGATTGCAGTACTGGCCAACGTGGGCGGAGTTAAGTGGGCGGACCTCGAGGCAAAACCCCCACCGCAGCCTTACCCCGGACATTTTGGTTTTCTGTGAGGGTTGCCGGAGACCCTGATTGGAAGTCAGAGGTAGTGAAAGCAACGCCTGCAGAGATGGGGGCCGCTTGTTCAGGTAAGTGGCGATCAACCCAGGTTCAGGTTGATTTGAAACCGATCAATCAGGTCGGCAAGGTAATGTGTGAGAAATCAGACCAAGATGGTCACCACACAGAAATATTATGCAATGAATGGGAAAGGATGACTGTGCATGACGGGGAAAAGTTTCCCCGGGTAGGTAGTTTTAATCCAGAAGTATTACAGAATTTAAGGAGAAGAGTGTGCCTGATTAAATCTTCAAAAAGGCGTATTAGACATTATGATGATTTAAAATTGTGGCAACAGGAAAGTGAAATGCAAAGAAATTTAACTTACATATCTGACTCTCATCTTGGGAGGAGAGACATGGCAATGGAGAGGATTATGGTTGCAGAGAATGGCGGGCTGGTGTACGATAAAAAAAATGCACTTAGTAACTGTATTAAGAATGAAAGTAACAAATGTAATAATGTTTATAAAAATGAAAGTGTCAAAATTACAAATGTTAACCTGTGCAAGTCGCACCCCATGTTAAACTCCCCTCAGGATTACCAGCGAGAAGGTGAAACCAACACGATGTCAACACTCTACCCAGCAGTCATCATACGAGACACCCAGAGGGACACGGCCAAGTTGGTAAAGGCAATAGCAGAACCCCCTAACGGAGGGTCAGGTGAGGTCGTGTCAACAGGTAAGTACGGTATTGTATGTTACTCACAGACAAATGCATCTTACACCAAAGAGTTAACACAAAATAGCATATTGGAACAAAATCCTGTCAGGGTGAACACAATATATTAAAACAAATGTACACTACAGGAAAGTAGCAGTTTAGGTGTTAATAAATGGTTTAAAGGAAGTATTAAGAACGAGTATACAAGCCTCTCTACTTAACTGGAGAAATAACTCAGTAACTGCATTAAGGAACTACGCTGTTGGGCATGAGCAAAACATCATCAAGCACAGGGAAACAAAGAAGCCCCAGATCCCTGTGGGTATGTCAAAGGTGAAAAGGTGTTATAATTGCCAGAAGGAAGGTCATTTTGCAAGAGATTGTAGATCAAGAAGTAGACCAAATTCATATAAACCCCCTAGACAAAGATATGAGCAAAGTTATGACACACCAAATTGTAATCAGGGATCACATAGGAAGGAGTTTGGGCCGCACCTGTAACATGCAATCAGGAAAGGTGATCATTAGGACTGATAGTAAGCCTGAGGTTACAGTTAATGAAATGGGAGGTCAGTTCCTTGCAGGCACAAGGACGGCCAGGTAGACGTTGAAATTTATTTGTAAATGTTCTTTTCCCCATCTCTGACGTTCATCGGCAGGACCCAAATATCACATAGCTATTTGGTCCTTGCAGAAGTCTACCAAACCCCAGTATGACCTACCAGCATCGATGTATCCTGGCCAGATACAGAGTGTAGGTATGGAAATGCTGGTGGGAGAGACTATGCAAGGATACCATTGGACATGTAGATGTGACAGCCTGATGGTGAACGGAAGATCTGACAATGTTTTTTTTTTCCTCTCTCCTGAAAAAAAATGTTTGAAAAATGTTTTTTTCTGTTGTTGTTTATTGTTGATTTATGTGATGCATATATATATGAACGGTTCTCTCTCTCTTGTTGTTTTTTTTCTCTATCTCTCTTCTTTCTCATGTTCTCATAACGTTACAGATGGTATGTCACACATTAGTTGGACAAATGGTAATGGAAGATTTATTCTCCTTACAGAAAGAGCGCTGAGCTAGAAGAAATATTGTATCACCAGAATGTTTAGAAGACTGAGAGACAGCACCTTTGAGATGACAGCAGAACAAGAAGAACAACAAGACTAGAGAACTAATTATCATAACAAGTTTCTCTCCCCCTCAAACTGTTTTTTCTGTACCCCCATTACAAATTTCTCCTTTTCTCCTCCTGTAAGATGGACTTGCCCCAAGAGACTGTGATATGGATTTTCCTGTTGACCATGATGTTGACCAGAGCAGTCTGTTTCGGTGAGAGTACCAGTGAGGTCGAGAAAGGATCCAGAATGGGTTTCTGATGACTGAGACGGAGGTGTAAATTTCCAATAACAACACAACCACCGAGCAAAGGCGAGTACCGGAAAACGATCCAGCAGCCATGTTATTTATAGACATTGTGAAGGATTGTTAGCTGAAAAGAACTGTATCTGTAGACACTGTGACAGTAGAGTTGAGGATGGGTGCATCAAGAAATGTCAGTCCAGTTTTAACATTAACATGGACCGGCATCCATTGGGTGACTATCACTCATTAGTGGGTAAGGTGTTAAACCAAACAGACTGTTGGGTATGCTCTCAAGTACCTCAAGGCCATAGCAAATCAGGATTAGTACCATTCCCTTTAACTATAGGAGAGGTACTTGAGTTAAGTGGTGGGAGACCGGTGGACAAGAGGTTTAATATCTCCTGTCCTCCTAGTTTGAAGCTCCACCAATATCATGTGGATAGATCCCTAGTATGTTTTAACATTTCCAATCCCCGAAAGCCGGGAAATTGGGAAGTGTCATGGAATAACCAAACCATGACCTTTTCATAAAGAGCCGATAGAATGCCTACAGATACAGAACTTATACGCCACATAGCCGGTAGTGGAAAATATTTCCGATATAGGTATACCCTAGGAAGTAGGACCATGAGAGTTGGAGAGGTATCACCAGGATAATGTGCACATATCATACAATCGGATACGTGTACCAGACAGATGGGAGAATTAGGGTTAGGAGAGTCCACATGGAAAATGTGTAACATGGTAATGACATATTCAGTCCCATATGTTCTCCCCGATGATGCATATTTCATATGCGGGAGAAAGGCGTATGAGCGGCTTGCCCCAAACTCAGAAGGATTATGTTATATTGAAAAAGTACCGCCTGAAGTAATGACTGTATCGCATAACAAAATTGATTTGACTTACGACCCAACCATTGAAACCACGCTGTGATAAAAGGTGATTCCACGACCTGTTTCTTTCACCCGTTTCTCCTTTGTTTTCCTCCAAGGTACAAGGACTCGCTTGGAAGAAGAATTTGACAACCTTTTACACAGACAACTGATGGACTATGCCATAGACCCCCCATATCCCTAGTACCTTTAATTTTACGCTAGCCCAACACTTTTTGTAAGTCTATGGACATTGAAAAAGCTTTTTGCACACCGTTATAGCAAAAGCATCGGGAGACTACAGTCAACATGTACATCGAGACAAGACAAGACACAAGACAAGACCTCAATCGGCAAATGTATATTAAACTCACATAGTTTATCACTGCATTTACCATAATTGTCCTTTATCTTCATCTCTACAACCTTCAGGTAATAACACACATAGTCGATAGGGAATATAGGCACAGATATCAGCACTCACATATTCCCCCATTCATGTATCATCAACTAAAATGTGCTCCCCCATTTTGTTGCAACCAAAAGCCGAAAAGAGCTCGGTAAAGTTTGACAGCCCATCCACAGACCCTTAATACGGGATAAGAAGGAATTCAAATGTATACTTCGCAATACCTCGAAGCTTGATTTAAAACACGTACGGCACGATGATACATGACCCCCCAAACATGGATTCATACACACATGCTTCTGCTATCTCACTAGGTCATACCCTTTTCCTACCTTCTTCTCTCCTCCCTTACCCAATCATAGAAATGTATTTACATATGACATATATTTTTCTCTTTTTGAAATGTTTTAGGAAGTGGCAGTTATTGGTGACTGCCAAAGGGTGGACTGTCAAAGTCAGAAAAATATCACGCTGCACGTTGCCATATATGCACTTCATGCGTGTGCACGCTGCATATTTAATCAAAATAATGTATTTTATAAGTTAATATTCCCCTGAGTTCAACAGGTATCAGTGGGTCTCAAGATGGCTCTTTGACCTTAGAGATTCCCCAAACAATAGCTTTCATGTTGGGAGGGCTTCACATGTTCTTATGCATAGTTAAGCACAGGAATAGTAATTGAAGATTAATTGTATTCCGAATAAATTACACCTAAGAATAGTCAGTTTCTGTCCCGCAGACGGAATACAATAGCCTTTAATTACACTAAGCTTTGAGACTCAATAGAGGGCCAACACCTGTGTTTACGAATGGGGCTGGTTTTGTCTCCAGAAGAATGATTGCTGAGATGTCATTGTCTCAACTGAAAGTGGACATTGAGAATACCAAACAAAACCCAGAGACAGGGTTTGTTTTGTATTCGCCAAACAATAGCTTTCCACAAGACAGGAATGTGTTAGTCATCACACAACAACCAAGATCACATGCTCAGCTCACTGATACAGCTAGCCCACATGCTGTGAAAGACACACACTTCCTGTGGTTGACACACCCCCACAGCTGGAATGCAGGTATGATATTTCCACTGGAAATCACAGGGCTCACTGACTCACTCAGAACCAAGCAAGCATCCAGAAGCATGGCTTGCTTATCACCAGGCTCCAAGCGAAAGGCTAAGTATTGTATACTCATGGCTTAATGGCATAGAATAGTTTAAATATGTGTTTGTGGTAAAGTAGTTGTGAAATGATTGACATAGAATAGTTAGTTTGGAGATACAAATGGCTTAAGGTTAATGATGCTTGTGCAGTTGTGTGATTGTTGGGTGTTTGGGATGATTCCCTATGAAATCTGTAATGAATTGGAACAGTAGACAATCTGTAGCATAGCATCTCTGGTATACATTTATGGATGGTGATTTATAACAGATTATAGTAGTTTTACATGATACATCTTGCTGAAGGTTAGAAGTCAAAACATACTTCCTTCTGTTACTGTAGTCATGTGCTTGTAGCAATAGCAGGCTGATACTTGTGGGTACCTGGTTATTGAGATACTGTGTTGGCTTGAAATTGTGAAAGGTGAGTTAGGTGGTTTGGAATTGTAAAATCAGCACACATGCATTGTGTTGAGGCTTGGACATTTTGGAATATAGTGGAGTCTTGTGTCTTCTGCTATGTGATTGTGGTGTAGCAGAGAGTGCCATGTGTTTGGACTTGCAAATCTAAAATGGCTGCTAGCATTCCCTTTTAAATCATATGCTACAGACTTTGGAATCATGGGAGTTTTTCCCAAAATGGAGTCTAGCTTCTGTCCCATGCGGTATTGTAGGGACCATTGTGTTGTTGCTGGGTGTTGTGCATATAGGGACAGCCAGCCTGGGTGAGCTCAATTTTTCTCTCCACAAAGGGTCTCAGCATTGACTAACTGCGCAGCGATTGTTTCTCACATGTGTAAATTCTCTGCAGACATATTGTCTCTTATTTAATGTTATAAGCCATTCTCTCTCTCCTCCCCCCCCCCTTAAATGTAATTGTATCTGTATTGTATTTTATGTGTAGTTATCCGGTTAGGTATTTTATGTTATCTTGGTAGTGTATAACTTGTATTGTATTATTCTTTTGCAATTGAACGTTCATTCATTTCCTTAAAAGGCGTTAGACCCTTAGACCGGTATTTGAGTGTTTATTATATTGCTAAGAGGTTCTCTGAGCGTCACCTACGCTCATACAGCTTTTAGACTAACAAGGTTACAGTGTTGCATTTACACCTTATCACTGCACAAGGGTTTACAGTATAAGTACATTGTATAAGGTATAGTTATTAAAGTTTAATTCTGTAAGTGTCTGCGACGCCTGTGCTCACACCCTGTGCACAGCGTCTGCTACACTAAGGGCGTACCCTTGCGGTACCTTTTGCGCCAATTGCGTACTGTGTCTCTTAACCTTTTAAAGTGTTTTAAATAGGATAAACATATAGGCTTTGTCAATTGAGGGCTCCTCCGGTCTTCACATATCTGCACTAGGTAACTTTAGCAGACATTATCGATCAGCAAAAGGCGGGAAGGTGCTATCCCTCGCAGTGCTGACCAGATAAGCGTCTGCTTCACTTGGTAAGGAGTGCTGAAGGAATTCGGGAACTGGAAGGTAGGAACAGTACGTTATTGTCTTTGTAAATCTGGTTTTTATTTCTATTTGGTGCCAACTACACACGCAGATTGGATGGTTTGTCTGTTTAAATAGGTTTAAAAATTATTTTTAATCGCTCTGCATAGCGTGATAACTAAAAGGAGCTGGCATGATGATTTTCTTTGTGACAAAAGGTCTGTCCCCCATTTTTGTGTAAACCTCATGGATGTGGAAGGGGGAGGAGCAGCGGCCATTTTGGGAAGGTCAAATGTTTTTTTTCTAAAGCGGCTGATTTTCAGTTGACTCGGGAAATAATCAGCCATCCATTGTCAAAAAGAAATCATCATTTAATGAGGTTTTTTTTATTTATGCATTTATTTAATCTATATCATAGTCAATCATAAGTAATAGTGATTTGTACTTATATGTAATATCTATATGCGTGTGCTTACATCAATGTATGTTATTAGATTAAATTTAGAATTGCATGTTCATTTGTGTATTTTCACATCTCATTCTCCTGATTGCCACATACCATTGGTAAAGCGCTGAGACATTTGTTGTTATTAATAGTTAAAAGATAAAAAGTAATATTTAAGGGTATAATTGTAAAAGGCACGCACACAGTCTCGCCTAAGAATACAAGGGAGATTTGGGTGGTGTATAGTGAATGATTACTGTTAAAGATCATTCACATTGATAAACGTGTAGTGTGTTACTGTGGACGTACTTGGGTTGTGTACACGTGTCCTTACAAGGGCAGGGCGTACGCAACGCAAGGGTCGACGCACGGAGCGTATATTACGCAACGGAGCGTACGGATACGCCCACATGATACAAACCGCACGATAGTATTGTTTAGTAAGCGGTAAGGAAATAACGTGAAAATAACACAAATCTATCTCAAATCCAAAAGTTTAAAAGTTAAAACAAAAAGACTTTCTCTGTTGCAATTCTTCTGGGTTAGGCTAATACTGAATGAAAGGATTTCTGCGCAGAAATAAAAAATTAAAGTGTACATGTGGTAAGAGTGTGTGTATATATAAGATTTCTCTGTTGTTACGGAAGTGGGAACCATAGGCCAGTAGAAAGAGGTACACCAGCGAGAGTGATATCGTGGGGTGGCTTGGGAGGCGTCCCTTGTTATTCTCGACATATTAATGAGCAGTAGAGTCTGCTGTACATAACAGACCAGGAGGTCACAGACCAGGAGGTCACAGACCAAGAGGTTCAGGTACAGCAGACTAGAAGTAGAGAAGCACAACCGAAGAGGGTTGGTGCGAGACCCATATAGGCCAAAGAAGCTCATTGCTGAAGGAATTCGCAGCCAAAATTTTCGATTCCACTGATCGTTCCGCACATAAGATTAGTTGCTTGTGTGCAGATACGATTGTACCGCATGTGATTGTGTGCATTAGCGTGTCTTAAATTCAGAAGAACGCTACTTGCACATTGTTAACGTGATTTGTGTAATTTTTTTATTTTAAGGGAAGTAGCCTGATCACTCGGGGACATTCCAACAACCGATACTTGCTGGGGACTGGAAGGTCCAACACGCCCCAGAAAATAAAGGTTCATAGGGGCCCTAGGTTGGGTACAGCAGCTCTGGGAACAGTGATTGCAGTACTGGCCAACGTGGGCGGAGTTAAGTGGGCGGACCTCGAGGCAAAACCCCCACCGCAGCCTTACCCCGGACATTTTGGTTTTCTGTGAGGGTTGCCGGAGACCCTGATTGGAAGTCAGAGGTAGTGAAAGCAACGCCTGCAGAGATGGGGGCCGCTTGTTCAGGTAAGTGGCGATCAACCCAGGTTCAGGTTGATTTGAAACCGATCAATCAGGTCGGCAAGGTAATGTGTGAGAAATCAGACCAAGATGGTCACCACACAGAAATATTATGCAATGAATGGGAAAGGATGACTGTGCATGACGGGGAAAAGTTTCCCCGGGTAGGTAGTTTTAATCCAGAAGTATTACAGAATTTAAGGAGAAGAGTGTGCCTGATTAAATCTTCAAAAAGGCGTATTAGACATTATGATGATTTAAAATTGTGGCAACAGGAAAGTGAAATGCAAAGAAATTTAACTTACATATCTGACTCTCATCTTGGGAGGAGAGACATGGCAATGGAGAGGATTATGGTTGCAGAGAATGGCGGGCTGGTGTACGATAAAAAAAATGCACTTAGTAACTGTATTAAGAATGAAAGTAACAAATGTAATAATGTTTATAAAAATGAAAGTGTCAAAATTACAAATGTTAACCTGTGCAAGTCGCACCCCATGTTAAACTCCCCTCAGGATTACCAGCGAGAAGGTGAAACCAACACGATGTCAACACTCTACCCAGCAGTCATCATACGAGACACCCAGAGGGACACGGCCAAGTTGGTAAAGGCAATAGCAGAACCCCCTAACGGAGGGTCAGGTGAGGTCGTGTCAACAGGTAAGTACGGTATTGTATGTTACTCACAGACAAATGCATCTTACACCAAAGAGTTAACACAAAATAGCATATTGGAACAAAATCCTGTCAGGGTGAACACAATATATTAAAACAAATGTACACTACAGGAAAGTAGCAGTTTAGGTGTTAATAAATGGTTTAAAGGAAGTATTAAGAACGAGTATACAAGCCTCTCTACTTAACTGGAGAAATAACTCAGTAACTGCATTAAGGAACTACGCTGTTGGGCATGAGCAAAACATCATCAAGCACAGGGAAACAAAGAAGCCCCAGATCCCTGTGGGTATGTCAAAGGTGAAAAGGTGTTATAATTGCCAGAAGGAAGGTCATTTTGCAAGAGATTGTAGATCAAGAAGTAGACCAAATTCATATAAACCCCCTAGACAAAGATATGAGCAAAGTTATGACACACCAAATTGTAATCAGGGATCACATAGGAAGGAGTTTGGGCCGCACCTGTAACATGCAATCAGGAAAGGTGATCATTAGGACTGATAGTAAGCCTGAGGTTACAGTTAATGAAATGGGAGGTCAGTTCCTTGCAGGCACAAGGACGGCCAGGTAGACGTTGAAATTTATTTGTAAATGTTCTTTTCCCCATCTCTGACGTTCATCGGCAGGACCCAAATATCACATAGCTATTTGGTCCTTGCAGAAGTCTACCAAACCCCAGTATGACCTACCAGCATCGATGTATCCTGGCCAGATACAGAGTGTAGGTATGGAAATGCTGGTGGGAGAGACTATGCAAGGATACCATTGGACATGTAGATGTGACAGCCTGATGGTGAACGGAAGATCTGACAATGTTTTTTTTTTCCTCTCTCCTGAAAAAAAATGTTTGAAAAATGTTTTTTTCTGTTGTTGTTTATTGTTGATTTATGTGATGCATATATATATGAACGGTTCTCTCTCTCTTGTTGTTTTTTTTCTCTATCTCTCTTCTTTCTCATGTTCTCATAACGTTACAGATGGTATGTCACACATTAGTTGGACAAATGGTAATGGAAGATTTATTCTCCTTACAGAAAGAGCGCTGAGCTAGAAGAAATATTGTATCACCAGAATGTTTAGAAGACTGAGAGACAGCACCTTTGAGATGACAGCAGAACAAGAAGAACAACAAGACTAGAGAACTAATTATCGTAACAAGTTTCTCTCCCCCTCAAACTGTTTTTTCTGTACCCCCATTACAAATTTCTCCTTTTCTCCTCCTGTAAGATGGACTTGCCCCAAGAGACTGTGATATGGATTTTCCTGTTGACCATGATGTTGACCAGAGCAGTCTGTTTCGGTGAGAGTACCAGTGAGGTCGAGAAAGGATCCAGAATGGGTTTCTGATGACTGAGACGGAGGTGTAAATTTCCAATAACAACACAACCACCGAGCAAAGGCGAGTACCGGAAAACGATCCAGCAGCCATGTTATTTATAGACATTGTGAAGGATTGTTAGCTGAAAAGAACTGTATCTGTAGACACTGTGACAGTAGAGTTGAGGATGGGTGCATCAAGAAATGTCAGTCCAGTTTTAACATTAACATGGACCGGCATCCATTGGGTGACTATCACTCATTAGTGGGTAAGGTGTTAAACCAAACAGACTGTTGGGTATGCTCTCAAGTACCTCAAGGCCATAGCAAATCAGGATTAGTACCATTCCCTTTAACTATAGGAGAGGTACTTGAGTTAAGTGGTGGGAGACCGGTGGACAAGAGGTTTAATATCTCCTGTCCTCCTAGTTTGAAGCTCCACCAATATCATGTGGATAGATCCCTAGTATGTTTTAACATTTCCAATCCCCGAAAGCCGGGAAATTGGGAAGTGTCATGGAATAACCAAACCATGACCTTTTCATAAAGAGCCGATAGAATGCCTACAGATACAGAACTTATACGCCACATAGCCGGTAGTGGAAAATATTTCCGATATAGGTATACCCTAGGAAGTAGGACCATGAGAGTTGGAGAGGTATCACCAGGATAATGTGCACATATCATACAATCGGATACGTGTACCAGACAGATGGGAGAATTAGGGTTAGGAGAGTCCACATGGAAAATGTGTAACATGGTAATGACATATTCAGTCCCATATGTTCTCCCCGATGATGCATATTTCATATGCGGGAGAAAGGCGTATGAGCGGCTTGCCCCAAACTCAGAAGGATTATGTTATATTGAAAAAGTACCGCCTGAAGTAATGACTGTATCGCATAACAAAATTGATTTGACTTACGACCCAACCATTGAAACCACGCTGTGATAAAAGGTGATTCCACGACCTGTTTCTTTCACCCGTTTCTCCTTTGTTTTCCTCCAAGGTACAAGGACTCGCTTGGAAGAAGAATTTGACAACCTTTTACACAGACAACTGATGGACTATGCCATAGACCCCCCATATCCCTAGTACCTTTAATTTTACGCTAGCCCAACACTTTTTGTAAGTCTATGGACATTGAAAAAGCTTTTTGCACACCGTTATAGCAAAAGCATCGGGAGACTACAGTCAACATGTACATCGAGACAAGACAAGACACAAGACAAGACCTCAATCGGCAAATGTATATTAAACTCACATAGTTTATCACTGCATTTACCATAATTGTTCTTTATCTTCATCTCTACAACCTTCAGGTAATAACACACATAGTCGATAGGGAATATAGGCACAGATATCAGCACTCACATATTCCCCCATTCATGTATCATCAACTAAAATGTGCTCCCCCATTTTGTTGCAACCAAAAGCCGAAAAGAGCTCGGTAAAGTTTGACAGCCCATCCACAGACCCTTAATACGGGATAAGAAGGAATTCAAATGTATACTTCGCAATACCTCGAAGCTTGATTTAAAACACGTACGGCACGATGATACATGACCCCCCAAACATGGTTTCATACACACATGCTTCTGCTATCTCACTAGGTCATACCCTTTTCCTACCTTCTTCTCTCCTCCCTTACCCAATCATAGAAATGTATTTACATATGACATATATTTTTCTCTTTTTGAAATGTTTTAGGAAGTGGCAGTTATTGGTGACTGCCAAAGGGTGGACTGTCAAAGTCAGAAAAATATCACGCTGCACGTTGCCATATATGCACTTCATGCGTGTGCACGCTGCATATTTAATCAAAATAATGTATTTTATAAGTTAATATTCCCCTGAGTTCAACAGGTATCAGTGGGTCTCAAGATGGCTCTTTGACCTTAGAGATTCCCCAAACAATAGCTTTCATGTTGGGAGGGCTTCACATGTTCTTATGCATAGTTAAGCACAGGAATAGTAATTGAAGATTAATTGTATTCCGAATAAATTACACCTAAGAATAGTCAGTTTCTGTCCCGCAGACGGAATACAATAGCCTTTAATTACACTAAGCTTTGAGACTCAATAGAGGGCCAACACCTGTGTTTACGAATGGGGCTGGTTTTGTCTCCAGAAGAATGATTGCTGAGATGTCATTGTCTCAACTGAAAGTGGACATTGAGAATACCAAACAAAACCCAGAGACAGGGTTTGTTTTGTATTCGCCAAACAATAGCTTTCCACAAGACAGGAATGTGTTAGTCATCACACAACAACCAAGATCACATGCTCAGCTCACTGATACAGCTAGCCCACATGCTGTGAAAGACACACACTTCCTGTGGTTGACACACCCCCACAGCTGGAATGCAGGTATGATATTTCCACTGGAAATCACAGGGCTCACTGACTCACTCAGAACCAAGCAAGCATCCAGAAGCATGGCTTGCTTATCACCAGGCTCCAAGCGAAAGGCTAAGTATTGTATACTCATGGCTTAATGGCATAGAATAGTTTAAATATGTGTTTGTGGTAAAGTAGTTGTGAAATGATTGACATAGAATAGTTAGTTTGGAGATACAAATGGCTTAAGGTTAATGATGCTTGTGCAGTTGTGTGATTGTTGGGTGTTTGGGATGATTCCCTATGAAATCTGTAATGAATTGGAACAGTAGACAATCTGTAGCATAGCATCTCTGGTATACATTTATGGATGGTGATTTATAACAGATTATAGTAGTTTTACATGATACATCTTGCTGAAGGTTAGAAGTCAAAACATACTTCCTTCTGTTACTGTAGTCATGTGCTTGTAGCAATAGCAGGCTGATACTTGTGGGTACCTGGTTATTGAGATACTGTGTTGGCTTGAAATTGTGAAAGGTGAGTTAGGTGGTTTGGAATTGTAAAATCAGCACACATGCATTGTGTTGAGGCTTGGACATTTTGGAATATAGTGGAGTCTTGTGTCTTCTGCTATGTGATTGTGGTGTAGCAGAGAGTGCCATGTGTTTGGACTTGCAAATCTAAAATGGCTGCTAGCATTCCCTTTTAAATCATATGCTACAGACTTTGGAATCATGGGAGTTTTTCCCAAAATGGAGTCTAGCTTCTGTCCCATGCGGTATTGTAGGGACCATTGTGTTGTTGCTGGGTGTTGTGTATATAGGGACAGCCAGCCTGGGTGAGCTCAATTTTTCTCTCCACAAAGGGTCTCAGCATTGACTAACTGCGCAGCGATTGTTTCTCACATGTGTAAATTCTCTGCAGACATATTGTCTCTTATTTAATGTTATAAGCCATTCTCTCTCTCCTTCCCCCCCCTTAAATGTAATTGTATCTGTATTGTATTTTATGTGTAGTTATCCGGTTAGGTATTTTATGTTATCTTGGTAGTGTATAACTTGTATTGTATTATTCTTTTGCAATTGAACGTTCATTCATTTCCTTAAAAGGCGTTAGACCCTTAGACCGGTATTTTAGTGTTTATTATATTGCTAAGAGGTTCTCTGAGCGTCACCTACGCTCATACAGCTTTTAGACTAACAAGGTTACAGTGTTGCATTTACACTGCACAAGGGTTTACAGTATAAGTACATTGTATAAGGTATAGTTATTAAAGTTTAATTCTGTAAGTGTCTGCGACGCCTGTGCTCACACCCTGTGCACAGCGTCTGCTACACTAAGGGCGTACCCTTGCGGTACCTTTTGCGCCAATTGCGTACTGTGTCTCTTAACCTTTTAAAGTGTTTTAAATAGGATAAACATATAGGCTTTGTCAGCCCCCTAGCTTAAAGCTCCACCAGTACCATGTAGATAGGTCACTGTTGTGCTTTAACGTGTACAATTTCCGGAAACCAGGAAATTGGGAAGTGACATGGAATAACCAGACAATGACCTTTTCACATAGAGCTGATAAAATACCTAATGACTCCGAACTTGTACGTAAGATAGCCAGAAGTGGGAAGTACTTTCGGTATAGGTATACACGTGGGATCAAAACCATGTGGGCTGGAAAAGTGTTGCAAGGGTATTGTGCCCACATCATCCAGCCCGATACTTGTACTGAGCAAATGAGAGAACTGGGGACCGGTTTCTTTATAAGGAAAATATGTGATCTAGTTCTGTTGCATTTTGTCCCTTATGTTCTTCCAGATGATGCCTACTTCATATGTGGAAGGAAAGCTTACTCCGAGCTCTGAAGGGTTGTGTTATTTTGGCAGAGTACTACCAGAGGTTATAACCATAGCACACGACAAAATGAAAGACATTCATCGCAACGCTCAGACTCCTTATACTCATACCCATTATGAACACCTCATCAAGAGACACCTCATTGATCCATGAATCCACCGGGATTCAGTTCCTTCTCGCATTAGATATCACCCATACTGCCAGAGGAACTATGAATTATAATTACATCCATGCGCTCGCGAACTTGATAGATAATATCACCGAGATGTATGATGACACCTTCAGGTATACGGGTAGGGAGCTACAAGCCTACAAGAAGGGGCTGGTCCAGCACAAGATGGTCCTGAAATATGTAATGGCTGTGACAGGTGGGTACTGTGTTACTCTGGCAACTCAATATGGTGTGAAGTGCTGTACGTATATTACGAATAGCACTGAAGACCCAACGGAGATCATCGATCAAAAGATGGACGAGATCTTGCAGTTAAGGTGGGAGTTCAGAAGGAAGCACATCCTTACCTTGACGGCTGTGGGTAATGAAATGACCGACTGGACCTCGGTTCTCTGGGTTAGGAGAGTGGGCGCAAAATGTAATTTGCGAGTGTGGGAAAGTTTCTCCTTTGTATCCTGGGTGTCGTCATAATTATTGGTCTGATATTCAGATGTGTTCGAATTTTGACGCAGCGCAAACACAGGACAAATTTGATGAGTCTAAGGAGCGAGGGCGTTGTAACAGCGGCAGATTTGATTTATGACCCAACCGTAGAAACACTGTTATGATAAGGATTGCAAATTAATTTCATGGCCTGTTTCTTTCACCATTTTTTTTTCTGTTTTCCCCTGTACCCAGAAACATCCAACCGGAAAAGACATCAACAATACCCAAAATTTGTGTAAATGTATTTTTGTGTCTTACCCTCATCTCTGTAATCTTCAGTTAATGGCACACATAGTCGATACCTGTTATCCACATATAGCACACACATACATTTTCCCTCCATGTATCATCAGATAAATGTGCTCCCCATTTGTTGGTATAAGAAGCCGGAAAGGTGAGGGCTAATGGCCCTTGCCCGAAAAAAGCTCGGTAGTGTTTGTTTGCCCATGTACAGACCCTTAATACGGGATGAGAAGGATTTAATGTATACTTCGCAATACCTCAAAGCTTCCTTAGACCATATACGGCACGATGATACATGCCCCTCAGACATTAATTCATACATACATGCTTTTTCCTATCCCACTAGGCTATACATTTCCCACGTACAACTCTCCCCCGGACACCCGAACTTTGTATATAATGTATATGTAATATTTTCAGTTTTATTAGTTATACGATGCAGTTAATTATTGACTGCCAAAGGGTGGACTGTAGAAATCGAAAATATTAGACCCACACGCATCACGTGCAAACACCACACGCCTCCGTGCGTGTGCTTGTTCTGCCGTGCGTGCGCGCGCATACTCGCACGTTACGTATATTGGCTCACGAAGTACTGCGTATTAGCGCGTGGTATGAGTAAATACAGTAGCATACGCATTCGCATGGAAAAGCCACAAAGACATATCTGATATTTAATCCACATAGTGCATAATTTACACATAGCCTACACGCACCACACCAGCAAGTTACATTTACTTTGGAGTTATAACAATAGAGGGATTCAACTTTACAGGATATGAAGGGACAGAATTAGGTTAGGAGGTGGTGTTTGGTATCCAGTTGTACAGTATTTCAAGGGCAATATTCCAATGGCAGTTTGCAGAAAGTAGCACGCTCCTGTGCATAGCTATGCACAGGAATATATTATTAATATCACACTGTATGTACTGTACTCTTGATATTCGGCGGGAACCCAGTGGAAGACATCTGCAAGTACACCTGGACTAAGCATTGCCCACCTGTTCAAACCAACCTATGACCCCTCATGTACTGACCAGCTCTTTGACCTATGAAAGAAGAGATTACAGTTTCCTTTGTTTCATGCTTTGGACCATTGTATAAAACCAAGCCTCCTGGCTGGCCTCAGTCTATTCTCTGAAGGTCATCTATCCAGACTGACTGAGGACCAGAACCGGGTTGCGCAGGCGAACAAACGTATGTATCCATTTGTTGTAGCTTTTCTCTTGTGTTATTGTATTTCTGTTGTACCCCCCTTTTTAAGTAAATATTTGTTGCTGGGTTGGACCACAACATTACATATACAATTGGTGTCGCATTTCCTTTCCTGTTAGGGGTTATAAAGTATATTCCGCCGCACGTGTAGCTACTTTGTGCTTACAGCGTGACGGTGTGCTGACGCAACGTGTACGCATTTCATAGGGGTTTCACACACACGCTTAGAGGGTTGCAGCAGCCTGAACATTTCTGTATTTAAGGTATTGCTTTTTCTTCCTGTAAGTTAAAGAATTTAACAAAATTGACTAAGGTGCTAATTAAGTCACCTGTGGCCAAGCATGGATACATTTAAAACCAGGACCATTGGGATGCCTTGAGGACCACGTTTGGGAACCTCTGGTTTATGGCTTCCAAACTGTGCTATACATGGCAGGAAAAAGGAAAGGTGTATGTGGACAAATCTGTTGGTCTCAGTGTGCGCGACTTAGGCGCATGATTGCATCTGACATCAACAGAGTTTAACTCAGAATCAGGCCCTTTGGGGGCACTTCAATTTTCAGCGATGTGCAGCTGCACAAATACCTGAGAAATCTGGAACCCCAACAAAGCACTTTTTCTTGCGTAACTGTATGGGATGCACGGGAAAATGTTCATTGCCATGATGTGCCACATTCCGATTGTTTCTCTGGAACTTTGCTGTCACTACCAGTAATTCAACTGCCCCGCTTATGTATTGTTCAGGGATACATTAATTTGTACCTCACCTCTAGAAACACTGAATGCCCCTGCACAACAGGGGACCCTGGACAGTGTGCTGCATCAGACATCAGTGTATCTGGACTGCAGCTTTGCTAACCAGGAGCAGGTAAGGGACGGGGGTGGCCGGGCAGGAGGAGTCTCTCAGCATAGCAGTGTAGGATTGCATCAGCATAAGTTCACAATAGTACATGATCAACTCAATACAGATTCAATGGCTCTGACATCTCCACACCCCCTTCTGGATGCTAGTCACCATCAGAAGCAATGTCTCTGTTAACTGAACACATACATAAAGGCAGATTACAGGTGCTGTTAATTAGCCTAGATTCTGACTGACAACTGACTGGGGCAAAGCCTGGACTGGAACCTTCAGTCCTGCTGCTGGTGCTGTACACCTAGGAAAACCTGATATTCCACATTAACTTCATGTGGAACTATGTTGTCCCTGCCACACTATTTATATATATATATATATATATATATATATATATGGGGTATTCCATGAGAAAGTGGACTTGACCATTGTTATATTTCAGAATCATTATCAAGGTTCAGTTTTTAATTATTTTGCAAATAAATACCTCAAATTTAGGGGACGTGGCCTGACCAGGAAGCTGAGAGGACGCTCATGCTGAGAGCTGCTGCTCGCCCAATATTAAAAATCTGATTCCCCCCCCCCCCCCCCTAATATTGTTGCCCATCACCTGTCTTTCAACATCTCTCCCTTCAGTAACCCATGCTGACCGCGGTGGTCTGTGTCGCGGAGCCGGTGGACAGAGTGATCTGTCTCTGCGGGTTGCGGCCTTCCTGATTTGGGGAGCAGAGAAGACCCGGACATTGCTTTTGGCTGACCCTGGACAGTGGAGCCCCGGGGTCGCGATCACAGAGGAGCGGACGGATGGACCTGTAGCGCCGGGAAACAAGCAACTCACCGGTGCTGGCTTCTCCCCCTTTTCGCTCGTCACCGCTGATACTGGAGGAGGGAGCGCTGCAGTGACCGCCGGGTGCACACGCTTGCTGAGATGCGACGGCCATCTTGGCTGGGACTTGCTAACGGTGAGCTGCCTTTAATGTGTTAAGCGGCTGTTAGCTGGATACTGGGGGGGGGGGGGGGGGCGCTGCCCCAGTGATATTACACCCGCTGTGTAGTGCTGGAGGCTGCTTTTATCCTCGGGGTGGTCCTTCAACGCTGCAGCCCTTACAGTGCTAGACCCTGAGAGGCTGCTCTAGAAAACTAATACTGGTCCCACTGGCCTCTGATTGGAAACAATTGTCCCTGGCCTCGTGGACGCTGCCCTGCTTGCCTGCTCCGGCTTCTCTCTTATGGAGGCCATTCTAGGTGTGTCAGCGGCCTTTCCAGTGGCATCCCTGATGCCCCCAACAGCCCTTTTGGGGTCCATGTAAGGAGGGACTCGCTGCCTCCAACCTGAGATCGACTGCCCTGTTACTGCATCCCGGAGCTGCACCCTTCCTACTGCCCGTGTGCCCCCTGGCATAAACACCTGGCCAGACTGCTGGTGACACTAGATGACGCAGTGATTACTGGTCTGTCTGTCTCCTATTATACAGTCTTTTTCCTATGGCCCGCATTGTGTACCTTACCTCCTATTGTAAGACTTGTGGTTTTTTTATTTTTCTCTACCAGTGTACCGCTTTGGAACGCTACTGATGTTACTCTTCTATGATATGCATCCTGGTTCCCCTTTCTGTTGCAGTGCTACCTGTGTTCCCCTCCCCTCCCTGCTCCTACAGTGTAATTCGCATCTCTCCTCTAACCAATTTCCACTATGTCACAGAAAAATAAGAGAGGCCAGCCGGACCCTATAAACATTTTTGGAAGCAAAGCCGAAACCACACAAACGCAGGGATCTCTCCTGGAATCGCCTTCTTCCCCACAAATACAGGCTGTGATGACCAGCTTATTTTAATCAAGAACTTTCCAAAGTAGTCTCAGAATTTAAATCGGAGATCACCTCTTTGGGCTCCAGAATTGACGATTTAGAAACTAAAACTGATGGCCTCTGTAGCTCGCAGCAGCACATGGACTCGGAACTTACTCGGCTCCATGACAAGCTTGAATACTTAAGGAGAAGCAGAAAGATCAGGAAATCGCTCCATGCGTAATACTCTTCGAATTCGCAACTTTGCAGAATCTGTGTCTGGTTCTTCTCTACAGTCATTTCTTAAAGACTTCTGTCAGCACCTGGTGCCGGACCTTTCTGCTGCTGACTGCCTCTGTGACAGCGCTCACAGATCTTTAAGAGGCAAACCCTTGGCATCTCAACCACCCAGAGATGTTATAGTAAGCCAACACTACTACAAATCCAAGGAACAAATTTTGTTCTCCACTCGAGATTCTTCCACTATATCCTTCAAGGCATGCAATTGCAAATATTCCAAGACTTGGCTCCTTCTACTATTCGGAGGGACCTTCAGCTTATTACGAGGATTCTTCATCAGCATAATATTCGCTATAGATGGGGATTCCAATTTCTCCTCCAGGTCTTTGCCAATAATGCCATGTATCCAGTAAAGATTTTAGCTCAAGGTCAAGACTTGCTTGCCAAACTGGATTTGCTTCCGGTCTCTCCTCATACCTCGTCCTCTCCTAATCCTCAGCGTTCGAGACCTCTGACGACTGAATGAACAGAGTGAGTCATCAACAATCGAGAGATGCAGATCCTCCTTGATTTTGTCTGGTCACTTTCCATGCCTCTGTCCTTATTCACTGCAGCCCATGGACATTGCCCTACTTCTGATTCTGTGTTTTGGTTATGGCTCTTAACCGGTAGAACACATCATATGCTTTTCTAGCCCCGAGCGACCCCTCACTATATAAATCTGGCATAGGGAGTCCCTTACCCTAACTTCTTCTCTTAAACAACTTAACATCTGTGACTCCTGGCGATTTTGTCACTCCTCAGCCCGTGATTACACCCCCTACTCGGCCCCCCACCAGCAATACTCATGTATTGATATGTTACACGTTTCTCAGTCTATTACCTTGACTCTCACAGATGCTGGTATCACCTATTTTACGTAGACCGATCACGTGGGTGTTTTTATCTTATTAGATTTTCTTCAGGGTCAACCATCGTCTACCAAATGGCAACTAGACGGCACGTTATTATTACATCCCTCAAGCGTAAATGAACTCAAAACAGCTCTCAAGCACTATTTTGAAGAAAATGATACCATTGATGTTGCTCCTGGAATCGTATGGGAAGCCCACAAAGCTGTCCTCCGAGGCTACATAATGGTTAAAACCTCTATTATGCAAAAAAAGACAATGCAAGAGGTCTCATCTTTTGAAACTCAAATTTCCGCCTTATTAGCCTAAACTCAATTCTACAGCTGCACTTCTTGCTCGGATTGATAATCTCAAAGGTCAGTTGAATACTCTCCTCTCCTGTCGCGCTGCTACTACTTTGCAGAAGTTATGCCAAAGGTTCTATGACAAGTCTGATAAAATTGACTCCTTGCTAGCTAATAAGCTATGGCGTAAGCAGGCGCTCGCTTCTATTGATAAGCTCTATTCTACTAAACTAAAAGGCTTCACGTACGATTCCAGAGTGATGGTCGAAGAATTTAGTGACTTTTATAATTCCTTGTACAACCTCCCGATACCCTCGGCTTCTACGCATGAATCTGAAGTGGTTCAGGTATATCTATCCAATTCACCCCTATCTTGTATAACGGATAGCCAATTGTCTGCACTGAATGCAGACATCACGCAAGAGGAGACAATTGCAGCCATAAAGTCCATGCGACCCTCCGCTGCCCGGGACCTGACGGTTTTATGGCTCAATACTACAAAACATTTGCTTCTGAACTGGCTCCTCGCCTCATCTCTCTATTTAACGAATTTTGAATGGTGCATCTTTTGCACCCGCTTCATTGCAAGCAGATATAGTGGTAATCCCAAACCCGACAGAGATCCCTCGAAATGCGCTAACTACAGACCAATCTCCTTACTCAACGTAGACCTCAAAATGTATGCCAAGATCTTAGCGATGCATCTAGCCACTAATCTCCCTCACCTCATTCATTCGGACCTGTCAGGTCCGGGTGTTTTTGTGAATCCGTTAACCCGGGACCAACCACAGGTGTAGGTGCTGGGGTATGAAGAAAGCAGGGAGGACGAAGAAAGTTCCGTTCTATATATTTATTGAAATTAACAATTCCAGTAAAGAGTTAAATGACAAGTTTGTTAATCATCATATCATACTGAAGTATTGCAGGAATGGCAGAAATAATATGCAGGATAAATCTCAAAGACAAATAAAAGAAATGTTCATGGTACTGTATGCAAAAACAAGCTGATGAATAAATGTTGAATTGTCCAAATATAAACAAGCTTTGATGCTGAACTGCAGAATGTGATTAACTGGATAATGCAGACATGAAGAAATAACTGTAAGGATTTGCAATGGAGTTTTGAGAGTTAACTGAGAGACTGTGAAGAATTATCCTTGTTATAACAACATAGCAAATATAAAGTACTGAATTGGGTTACTTGCGGGTTCCGGAGATCACTGTGAAACTATAGTAGATGACAAGGTGATGAATGGGTTAAATGCAGAGTTGAACAAACGAACAGCTGAGGGAAATGGAATCCTCCAAACTTTGTATGGTAGACAGACAAGGTAACCTCATGCAAGACTCTGGGAATTCAACTGTTTCCAGTAGGTGTGCAATTAACTGACAGCACAGCAGAGAGCCGGTGGATCTTTCAGCAGTGAAGGCTGCAGACGGACCTCTGGGAACGGAGGCGATATCTGGACCACGGGAATCACACAGGAATGCACGGAGAGAGCTCAGAGCTAGAGCACAGCGTTGATACAACAAAGCACTGGCCCAGAGTAACATGATCCCAGCCTACTTAAAGGCAGCACAAGCACGGGATTGGCTTACACCTGCCCACAGGTGTTTTCACAAGTGCTCTGTATTACCTATTTGGTCTCCAACATGGCCACCTCCTATACAGCAGACACACCACAGTGCCTTAGGCCATTTGGTCCCCGCACTCCCAGTTCCCAGACTCTGCATTACCTGTGCCACTGATCACGCCGCGTCCCCACACGGGCGCACAGCACCGCGAGCAACCGCACTGGCAACGGATGAATCCCAGAACCCGCAGAGGTGAGAAACCGGTTCGTGACAGGACCAGGTGGGCTTTATCCCATGTCGCAAGGCGTGTGACAACATTAGGAAAGCCATAGACATTATTCACTCTATTCACAAGCAGAAACTCCACTCTCTAATTCTTGTGCTGGATCCTGAGAAGGCATTCGACTGCATTTCATGGTCCTTTGCCTTTCAGGTCCTTTACAGGATGGGTTTAGCTGGTAAATTTTTCCAAGGTATTCAGGCACTATACCACTCCCCTTTAGCCACGGTTTTAGTTAATCGCTTCACCTCTTCCCCCTTTGGGATCGCTAATAGCACAAGGCAGGGTTTCCCGCTCTCCCCCTTAATATTTTCCCTAGTTATAGAACCCCTAGCTGCGAGAATACAAGCCATTGTTGGTGTGCGCATAGGTCCAACTCTATGCAGATGATATCCTGATATCCCTGTGACAACTGACTCGATCTTTGCAACCCCTTTTAGCTGAAATAGACCTCTATTCCAAATTTTCCGTTATAAAATTAATACTGATACAACTTAATTGCCTGATTTCTATGTTCCTGAATCAACCAAACTAGTTCTGGAAGCTTCCTTCCTGTTTAATTGGCACAAACGCAAAATTTAGTACAAAGGTATTTATTTAACCCATTGGTATCATCAACTCTTTCAGGCCAATTTTCCCAGAGTACTGGACGAGATCAAATTGGATCTACTCACATGGTCCTCTCAATTATATCATGGATAGGACGCATAAATTCGGTAAAGATGAATGTGCTCCCTAGGCTCCTCTATCTCTTCCAAACTCTTCCAATCTTCATACCCTCTTATGTGTTCAAATTTTTAAGATTTCAATCCTCTTGTTTTATTTGGGCTAATAAGCACCCCAGCATCCGCTTACAACTGCTACAGTGGACTACTCATGATGGAGGACTGGGTATCCCTAACTTTAGATGTTACAATATCGCAGCACAATTGGAACACTGTGGGCAATGGTGTTGTCCTGAGGTACGGAAGGTCTGGACTGATATTGAGGCTGCTGAACTGGGGCTCTCTTCAGTTTCCTCCCTATTATGGATTCCGAGGTCAAGCCGACCCAAAGGTGTAGCCCCCCCACCCGATTATCTCTCGCTCCTTAGCTTTTTGGGACTCTGAAAATAAAAAATATGGCTTAACCCCCACCCCATCTCCAATTGTGCCTCTTCTACATATCCCTGCTTTTCCTCTAGGTATGCAAAAACGTCATTCCTCCTGTGGAAGAACAGAGGCATATTGTATCTCAAAGATATTTCCACAAGTACAAATTTTCCACAGTTCACTAAAATTCAGAAGGCTAAATCTATTCCCTCCAAAAATGTATTTTAATTCCTCCAAAGTAGACATTTTCATTCTACAGTGCACCCTGTTCTTACCAAAAGGCCCCTGACTACTTTTGAAGTATTGTGCCATAGACGTTCTTCCACTAGAGATTTGATCTCTCTTATATACACATTGCTCACTGACGACCCTTTACCCATGTGTACGTCCTATGAGATGGCTTGGGAATCTGATCTTAATACTTCTTTAACTGAGGACAAATGGGCGGAAATCTGGGACAATGCTGCCTCTAGTTCCATATGTGTTAAGATTAAAGAGAATACTTATAAACTACTCTACAGATGGTACTATGGGCCTAATTCAGACCTGATCGCTAGCAAGCGATTTTTGTACTGCTGCGATCAGATAGTCACTGCCTATAGGGGGAGTGTATTTTAGCTGTGCAAGTGTGTGCGAACGCATGTGTAGCAGAGCTGTACAAACAGATTATGTGCAGTCTCTGCGCAGCCCAGGACTTACTCAGCCGCTGCAATCACATCAGCCTGTCTGGGACCGGAATTGACGTCAGGAACCCTCCCTGCAAACGCATGGACCCGCCTGCGTTTTTCCAGACACTCACTGAAAATGGTCAGTTGACACATACAAACGCCTTCTTCCTGTCAATCTCCTTGCGATAGCCCGTGTGGAATTTTTGTGACAAATTTGTTGTGTAAATCAAACACAGGTCCTGTGCGGTTTTTACACCTGCCTTTGACTGCATGCGCAGTTTGGACCTGATCGCCCGTTGTGCGAAAACGCACAGCAGCGATCAGGTCTGAATTACTCCCAATCTCCCTTCTAGGCTTTGCAAAATTTTTCCCGGTTCTTCCGATAGGTGCTGGAGGGGTTGCGATGCTGAGGGGTCATTCATACACATTTGGTGGTCATGCCCTAAAACAGCCACTCTATGGAAAGAAGTTATCACCTACATAGCAACTCTACTACAAATCCCTATTCCGCATGATCATAAGTTCTTTCTCTTGCCACTATTTGTCCCAACTTTATCTAAACAACAAAACAAACTGATGCGACATCTGGTCTCTGCAACCACCTGCCAAATTGCTATGGACTGGAAACGTGAGGTTGACCCTTCCTTCCACTCTATATTGGCACGCATTTGGAATGTACTGTATATCACATGGACTATATGACGAGCATCATTCCTTCAAAAAATTAAACTCCATATGGTCCCCATGGATGTCTCTTCAGCAAATTGCCTCCTCATTTGCTCCCTGATGCGTCGCCCTGTTGTCAGGCTAATATAGTTTTAATTTTCTTTTTTTTTCATCGAGGATCCACCCTTCCTCTCTTTTCCCCTTTCTCTTTCTCTGTTCCTGTTTTCTTGCTCTTTATTCTTACTCCTATTACTTTGCTAATGTTTTGGCTTTTTTCTTCTTCTTTTCTTTCTTGTCTATGTTAAATTGTTAAAACGGATCGCATTTTATATTCTGTCTGAATTGTCTTACGTGAACTTGTACACTTGTTTTAATTTTATGGGATTTTGGCAGATTGTATTACTATGCTGTTTTATGATCCCTTAATAAACAAATAAAAAAAACAACCCCCAAATGTAATATTCCATGAAAAAAATAAACATTTTGCACCACCATTTATTGTCTTAATTCATGGTAGAAGTGTATGTGTTGGTAGCTGCCTACTGAAGAAGTTTTGGCCCTCATTCCGAGTTGTTCGCTCGGTATTTTTCATCGCATCGCAGTGAAAATCCGCTTAGTACGCATGCGCAATGTTCGCACTGCGACTGCGCCAAGTAACTTTACTATGAAGATAGTATTTTTACTCACGGCTTTTTCTTCGCTCCGGCGATCGTAATGTGATTGACAGGAAATGGGTGTTACTGGGCGGAAACACGGCGTTTCAGGGGCGTGTGGCTGAAAACGCTACCGTTTCCGGAAAAAACGCAGGAGTGGCCGGAGAAACGGTGGGAGTGCCTGGGCGAACGCTGGGTGTGTTTGTGACGTCAACCAGGAACGACAAGCACTGAAATGATCGCACAGGCAGAGTAAGTATGGAGCTACTCTGAAACTGCTAAGTAGTTAGTAATCGCAATATTGCGAATACATCGGTCGCAATTTTAAGAAGCTAAGATTCACTCCCAGTAGGCGGCGGCTTAGCGTGTGTAACTCTGCTAAGTTCGCCTTGCGACCGATCAACTCGGAATGAGGGCCCTTGTTTCCATAGTTGACACCATTACATATACATCAGCTGTTTATGTTCTACAAGTTATTAATGAGTCTTGATGCTATTCAAAGTGTTTACTTCAAGATTCATCTAAGAATTTGTTTGAAAAGATAAGTTTATGTATAGTATTTAACTTGCAAAAACAGAGTGATTTATTTGTCCCACCCGTGACAAAAAACATATAGAAGTTTTTGTAGGGAGATGACAGTTTTGAGGTCAGGAGTACAGGTGGGTAGAAGTAAGTATTTGCTTAAGTTCATTACATCTAAAAATCATTTACTGAATTATATAGATGCATTATTGGGATTTTAACCTTTTTTAAACTGTCCCTCACGTGACAAACTGTACACCCAAGTTTGAGATCAACAGTTTTAGAAACTCCAAAGGCTAAATGTATTGTCATGAAAGGAATTTGCCTTTAAATTTATTAATTCCTGCAAGTTTAAACTAAAATAAAACCATAGTTAATTGAATATCTGTTACGCACACCAGTGCTAACAGGAGTATACCGGTGTATCAACAGAGAGGGAAGCGAAGCAAACGAACTCACAGACAGTATAACATAACATACACAGGAGGTGATGGAATAACTAATAAACACAAAGTGAACGGAGAAGCCCAAAGGCTCAGGAATTGGGTGTCTCCCTAGTGTCAGGAATGCTCAGATGGAATAGAGCGGACAATGAAGCGATGTGTAGTGATGTCACATGTGGAGCACCTGAAATGATGTTGCTAAGAGCAACAGAAAAAACCCCAAAGGGTTACCAACGGGTGTGGGAATAAACTCCTTGGTCAGAGATAGAAATATAGACACAAGGAGAGTATCCACAATCCTAACCCCCACTTGCAGGGCACAGGTTCAGCTTACTGCCACTAAACTGACACCTGGACGCCCTGCACAGTGAGGGAGGATTAAGCAAGCAGGTCTGAGAGTACAGCCGCAAACCTGCTGGGTTCACAGAATAGCAAAAGAACCCCAGCAGGTCAAACAACTGACTCCAGTCTTACTGCTAGGTCCGGATTGGCAGAATGAAGTACCGAATCCCAAGGCCTATTCGCAGTAAGCAACAAGTAAATACGAAGTCACACAGTACTAGCTAACTCTCTGGAACTGACTAACAAACAAAGATTCAGCAGCATTTGCCTAGCCTGAGAGGATGGTTTATATAGCAGGTGCTGTCCACGCCCCACTCAGACCTCACAGACTGTGAGCACAAAACCAGCTCCGGATTCCCTGCCGTGCACAGAGCCTGTAACCACTACACAGTAAAAACCCGGACCGGAGTATCAGCTGCGCTCAGGTTACTTCGCTAACACTTGCCTCCCGGTTGCCATGGCGACGTGGCAGCACAGAGCAGGAGATCCTAACAGTACCCCCCCTCTGACGAGGGGTCAAAGTACCCCTACCACCGGGTTTATCGGGGAACTGCGAGAAGAAAGAGCGTATCAGTCTGGGGGCATGAAGATCACAACTGCGCACCCACGACCGCTCCTCCGGGCCATACCCCTTCCAGTGCACCAAAAATGACAGCCGACCCCGAACCATCTTGGAGTCAAGAACCCTTTCAACCACAAACTCCCTCTGACCCCGTATCAGAAGAGGGGAAGGTCTTCCACTGGAAGGATTACTAACCGCCAGTTTTAAAAGGGAACAATGAAATGTTTTATTGATACCCAATGAACGGGGCAGATCTAACTGAAATGCCACCGGATTTATAACCCTGGTGATCTTATAAGGGCCGATGAACCGGGGGCCTAACTTATGAGATGGCTGTCTCAACTTCAAATTCTTGGTGGACAACCAGACGAAGTCTCCTAATTTGAAGCTGCAGGGTCTTCTCTGCTTATCAAAAACCCTTTTGGTCACTAATGACACAGACACAAGGGCTTTCTTCACTTTCCTCCAAATACCCCTAAGGACCGAAACAACAGAGGAACCACCAGGCGTGGAATCCAGGGGGTCAAAAGAATTGGCCTTAGGATGATGCCCATACACACAAAGGAAGGGAGAGATCCCTGTAGCAGAGTGAGCCGCGTTGTTATAGGCAAACTCCGCCATGGACAGATGAGCAACCCAGTCAGTATGACACTTGGAGACATAACACCTGAGGAACTGCTCCAAGGACTGGTTCACCCTCTCAGTCTGCCCATTAGACTGTGGATGGTAGCCTGACGACAAGCTCACAGAAATCTGGAGATCAGAACAAAATGCCCTCCAGAATTTGGCAACAAACTGGGATCCACGGTCAGAGACCACATCAAGTGGCAACCCGTGGAGGCGCACAACATGCTGCATAAATAACTCAGACAGGCGTCTGGCCGATGGCAACCCAACCAGTGGAACGAAATGCGCCATCTTCGAAAACCTGTCAACGACAACCCAAATGGCTGTCATCCCCGAGGATTTGGGCAAGTCCACCACAAAATCCATGGAAATGTGGGTCCATGGCTTAGACGGAATAGAGAGTGGATGTAATGGGCCGACAGGAACCCCTCTAGGAGTTTTATTTCGGGCACAAACGTCACATGCCCGAACCCACTGATCCACATCCCTAGCCACCGAGGGCCACCACACCGCCCTAGACAGCAACTCCCGAGTTCTGGCAATACCCGGATGCCCTGCCGACCTCTTGGCATGGAATTCCAGGAACACTCGCTGTCTTAACCTAGGAGGCACAAACAAGAGACCTACCGGAAGGTCTGGAGGAGACTGCTCCTGTGCTCTAAGGACTAATGACAAGAGGTCCTGGGTAATGCCCACTTTAATACATGATGGGGACACAATGGGCAATGGCTCCTCGGTGGTCTCTTGAACTGGAGCAAAACTCAGCGAGAGCGCATCAGCCTTGATGTTTTTTGACCCAGGGCGATATGTTATCAAAAAATTAAAGCGAGCAAAAAACAAAGCCCATCGTGCCTGCCTGGCATTGAGCCGCTTCGCTGACTCTAAATATGCCAGATTCTTATGGTCGGTGAGAATTGAGACCACAAACTTAGCCCCCTCAAGCCAGTGTCTCCACTCCCCGAGTGCATCCTTTATAGCCAACAATTCCTGGTTACCCACATCATAATTCATCTCGGCAGACGAAAATTTACGGGAAAAGTAAGCACAGGGATGAAGGCAATTATCAGACACCCCCATCTGAGAGAGCACTGCCCCAATACCTATCTCAGAGGCATCCACTTCTACCACAAAAGGACGCTCTGGATCTGGGTGTCGCAGCACCTTGGCCGAGACAAATGCCCTTTTGAGACGGGCAAAGGCCGCTTTGGCCTCACAAGACCAGTGAGCAACATCCGCCCCTTTCTTAGTGAGTGCCACCAAGGGGGCCACTATAGACGAAAATCCAGCGATAAACAGTCTATAAAAATTCGCAAAGCCCAGAAAACGCTGAAGCGCCTTCAAACTAGTGGGCTGCACCCAATCCAGGACTGCCTGTACCTTAGAACCCTCCATTTGGAAACCTTCTGAGGAGATAATATACCCTAGAAATGCGATTTGCTGGACTTCAAACTCGCACTTCTCCAGCTTCGCCCCAAGCTGGTGGTCTCTGAGTTTCTGGAGGACTAAGCGTACATGCTTCCGATGTTCCTCCAGGGAATGAGAGAAGATTAGGATGTCATCTAGATAAACAACTAAGAATCTATCCAAATATTCCCTGAGCACATCGTTCATGAATTCCTGGAAGACTGCCGGGGCATTAGAGAGCCCAAAAGGCATCACCAAATATTCATAATGCCCTGAGTGGGTATTAAAGGCAGTCTTCCATTCATCCCCCTCTCTTATTCGGATTAGATTGTAAGCACCGCGTAGGTCAATCTTAGAAAAAATGGTGGCAGTACGAAGCTGGTCAAACAAAACCGAAATGAGAGGCAGTGGGTACGAGTTTTTAATCGTGATACGGTTCAATTCCCTGAAGTCGATGCAGGGTCGCAACGAACCGTCCTTTTTACCCACGAAAAAGAACCCCGACCCAACTGGGGACTGTGAGGGTCTGATAAATCCCTTAGCCAAGTTCTCCTGAATCGAAAAAAAGGATAATAGTAACTTGCGCCCAAAAACAGCAGCTCGAGTTCCAACCCTAAGAGCACCACTCCTTATCACAGTCACCAAAACAGAAAAATGGGATGCGCTTGGGAATCATCCTAAGTTCTCCTGAATGTACTCTGCCATAGCCTGAGTCTCAGGACGTGACAGTGAGTACAACCTGCTCTTGGGAAGCTTAGCATCCGGCAACAAATCAATGGCACAGTCATAGGGGCGATGGGGAGGTAGTACCTCCGCAACTTTTTTGGAGAACACATCCGCAAAATCTGCATAACATCCTGGCAATCCTGGCAAACTTAGCTGCGAGAGCCTGACTGGAAGGCTCAAGCAACTCCTGAAACAATCACTACCCCAACTAAGAATCTCCCCAGAGACCCAGTCAAATTGAGGGTTATGGGCCCTTAACCAGGGTAACCCCAAAACCAATGGGGCAAAAGAACAGACAGTCACATAAAAAGACAATTTTTCAGAGTGTGTGGCTCCAATAAACAAAGGAATTTGGCTGGTGCAGGAGGTAATTTTACCCTGGGACAATGGTTCCCCGTTTAACCCACAGATATCAATCTCTGATGCCAAAGGTACTGAGGGAACAGAGTGTTCCAGGGCGAATTGACGGTCCATGAAAACCCCATCGGCCCCACTGTCAACAAAGGCCTCAGTCTTGACAGTTTGACCGAGGATCTCCAAAGTCACCGGAATGAGAAAAGTCTTTTTGGGAAATTCTGACTTCTGGCCTGACAGGATATTTCCCATCACCCTCAGGCCCTGAAGTTTTCCGGTTTTTCTGGGCATGATACTACAACATGACCTTTATTCCCACAGTACAAACACAAACCCTGCTGTCTCCTCCGCGTCTTCTCACGCGAGGAGAGGCGGGTAGCCCCAATCTGCATAGGCTCCTCGGAATATTCCTCAGAGTCTGAGGTTCCCTTGGGAAAAAAGGAAACTGCGGTCTCCCTTTCAAGCCTACGCTCTCTCAGCCGTCTATCCACCCGGATGGATAACTGCATGAGCTGATCTAAGCTATCAGGCGAGGGATATTGTACCAGTTGGTCCTTTATCTGGTCAGAAAGGCCCCTTCGGTACTGGTTTCTCAGGGCTGGGTCATTCCACTGGGTATCATGAGCCAACCTCCGAAACTCCGTACTATAAACCTCAGCTGGCCGTCGCCCTTACTTAAGAACCGTAATCTGAGCCTCGGCTGAAGCCATCTTGTCAGGGTCATCATACAAAATGCCCAGTGCCGTAAAAAAAGCATCAACACTTTTAAGCGACGGACAGTCAGGCTGTAACACATATGCCCAGACCTGTGGGTCTCCTTGTAGCAAGGAAATCACCATGCCCACCCGCTGAATCTCCGACCCAGAAGACTGGGGCCTAAGCCTGAAATATAGCTTACAGCTCTCCTTGAAACAAAAGAACTGCGAGTGATCTCCAGAAAAACAATCCGGGAGATTTACTTTCGGCTCCTTAACCCCTGACCTTGCCGCTGCTGCTGCGGGAGCTCCGCTAGCGGCCTGCGGGGTGTTCATTTTAATGGACATCTCATTAAATTGTCGAGTCAGGACCTGCACCTGATCGACCACCTGTTGCAAAGTATTTTGAGGGGTATGCTCCATATTCCCACAAATTTTCAACAGGAGTAGGGCTGCTGAATATGTTACGCACACCAGTGCTAACAGGAGTATACCGGTGTATCAACAGAGAGGGAAGCGAAGCAAACGAACTCACAGACAGTATAACATAACATACACAGGAGGAGATGGAATAACTAATAAACACAAAGTGAACGGAGAAGCCCAAAGGCTCAGGAATTGGGTGTCTCCCTAGTGTCAGGAATGCTCAGATGGAATAGAGCGGACAATGAAGCGATGTGTAGTGATTTCACATGTGGAGCACCTGAAATGATGTTGCTAAGAGCAACAGAAAAAACCCCAAAGGGTTACCAACGGGTGTGGGAATAAACTCCTTGGTCAGAAATAGAAATATAGACACAAGGAGAGTATCCACAATCCTAACCCCCACTTGCAGGGCACAGGTTCAGCTTACTGCCACTAAACTGACACCTGGACGCCCTGCACAGTGAGGGAGGATTAAGCAAGCAGGTGTGAGAGTACAGCCGCAAACCTGCTGGGTTCACAGAATAGCAAAAGAACCCCAGCAGGTCAAACAACTGACTCCAGTCTTACTGCTAGGTCCGGATTGGCAGAATGAAGTACCGAATCCCAAGGCCTATTCGCAGTAAGCAACAAGTAAATACAAAGTCACACAGTACTAGCTAACTCTCTGGAACTGACTAACAAACAAAGATTCAGCAGCATTTGCCTAGCCTGAGAGGATGGTTTATATAGCAGGTGCTGTCCACGCCCCACTCAGACCTCACAGACTGTGAGCACAAAACCAGCTCCGGATTCCCTGCCATGCACAGAGCCTGTAACCACTACACAGTAAAAACCCGGACCGGAGTATCAGCTGCGCTCAGGTTACTTCGCTAACACTTGCCTCCCGGTTGCCATGGCGACGTGGCAGCACAGAGCAGGAGATCCTAACAATATCAGTGTTAGCAAACATAAAACGTAATTGTCGATTGCTCCTCATAGTTAGACTGTCAAGATTGGTGTTTGAATGTATGGAATGTAATATGGGTGTGAAGTGTGTACTAGGGGTAATATGGGGAGGGGGCTGTGTATAATGGAATGTAATATGGAGGTGCTGTGTGCACTGAGGGGCAGTATGGGGAGTGCACTGTGTATAATGAAAGTATTATGGGGGGTGCTGGGTATACTAAATGGTATTATGGGGGGATTGTCCATACTGAGTGGTATTATAGGGGGTGCTGTGCATACTTAGTGGTATTATAAAGGGTGCAGTGTGTACTAAGGGGTGATCAGGGACAAAACTACTATATAGTGGGCCCTGGGAGCTTCTGGACTTGCAACGGACCATTCCACTTGGTCGCTGGGTGCTTCCTCAGTGGCTGTATCTCTTCATTCCTTACTCCTTCTCTACTAATTGGACTTATTCGCCTCTAGTGATAATTGTTTTGGCGAGGAGTCCACAGCACAGCAAAGGAGCATTCTCTCCCTTAAAGGGACAGCTATAGAACCTCTCATGGTTTCCAGTGTCCCCCCTGGAAGAAAAAGAAAATGGGATATTTGTTCTTACCTGTAAAATCATTTTCTCTGATTTTTTGAAGGAATTATTAATGATGCTCGTCATATAGTCCATGTGCGTGCCAATATAGAGTGGAAGGAAGAGTCAACCTCACGTTTCCAGTCCATAGCAATTTGGCAGGTGGTCGCAGAGACCAGATGTCGCATCAGTTGAGGGGCACTGAACGCCCTACCTTACACCCCTGGCTGGCTAGGGGGTTATTCTATGGAACATATAGAAATCCAGGTCTGCCCAACACTGTTCGGTGGTTGGTTTCTTAGCACCTGGTTTTCTCCTCCTACTCCCTGTCCTTGGGCTTTGTTAGTATTAACTGGCAGTTCCAGAAACATCTTTCAGAAATACTGCTCACTACAGATATACTGGCATTGCATAGAGCTCTTGTGAAGATGACGGTTCAGTAAAAGTAATGTTTTTAAAGGTTGTTGGGGAAAATTGAAAACTGTTCAAAACAAATTTAAATTTATATTAATTTTGTAAATGTTGATCAGATTCTTGCAGTGTTACCTACACTAGTTCTTAAAAAAGTGAGAAACAGTTTTATGAGTTTCCTGCTATAACAGATGTGTTTAAACAGGGTTATAGTGGAATGTAAAAACAAAAAAAATCTGTACCCAAAACAATAATATTTGTAAGATTAACACCCACGACACACAGTTGTCCCACCCGTGACTAAATAAAACATCACTATTTTGCCTAAAACTAATACGTTCCTTCTTGTTTTTTGTAACATATTCTACACCAAGTTCTTATTTAACAATGGGTAAATTATACATTTTATCCCACATGTACATTCACAGAGACTGTATTTAATTGCTCGCTATATGAGAAGGTACAGTATGTCCATTTTCTGTCCCACAAGTTTGAAAATCAATAACGCCAAGCCTAGAGATGCAAATAAAGAATTACCATACACATGTTATAATACCATGCACACTGTATATATGCTACCGTAATAATGTAAATATACTTCATAATATGAGAGAATGAGCCTATTTTGATAATAAAATCTTAGTGCAAATGTCCCACCTGTGACTACGGAATGCCCTATATCTATCTATATATATCTATATATATATATATATATATATATATATAAAGAGAGAGAGAGAGAAGAGAGAGAGAGAGAGAAAGCCCTTCCCAATATGGGATGCTAACACTGAAATGTGATGACTATCCACACACATTAGAGGAAAGTTTACTGAATCACGTATTTTTGGGAAAAAATACTGATAAAAAATATATATAATCTTTTAAATACATGTAAATAATAAGGGTTTTCACTTTATGGCAATATTTGCTTTAAATTTACCTTCAGGAGGCCTGTTGGAAGTTGCCACGACGACCACTCCATTTTGAAACAGGTTTTCAAAAAGCTGCTTTAGGATCATGGCATCAGCAATATCAGTCACCTGTAAATATACAGTTTTAATTACAGACAATTGTCCAATGTCTATGGTATTAGAATAAAATCTAATTAGAATCATACTTGTCTTCTCTCATGAAATAACTCCAGAGAGAGTGGGACAGCCCCCCCTATACACTCACTTCACCAGTGAAGTGGGAAGTCCAATAGTGTTATGACTTGAATCATGGCGAACTGCAATATCGTAGCCCAGCTCACAACTGCCCAATGCTATTAATCAGGCCCAGGATTCACTACACCACATCTCCCACAGCTCCTATAAGATTTATATTAGTGTTCCCAAGACCTTTGTCCTCAATGACCAATGCGTGGGATGAGTATATGCAGCATTTCATAAACAATTAAAATTTGTTCAAAACTACATGCTGTTAATGCGCTTTTTCCTTTAGTTAACAGATGGTTCATTATAAAGTCATTCTCACAAATGTGTTTACAATTTTAATGCTGCCTGACCAATTTCCCATGCGTTAATCAGAATCAGCTTTATTGGCCAGGTGTACTCAGGTACACCAGGATTTTTTTGCGGTACAGTGCATCACCAAGCAGCAACATGAAGGGGGAATACATACTATAAGAAAGGGGAAAAACGTAGCATACATTACAAACATTATACTTATGAGTTCATACTGCACATTGCAACTGTACGATAGACTCAACATATTAGACATATTATACATGTTAGACTTTCTGGGGAAGATTCAAATGTTTGAAAAGTCAGTTAGGAGTCTTTTTTTTCCTATCTAATAGAAAAAAACCCAACCGACTTTTCAAACATTTGAATTCCACCCTTTATATATTGTTCAGCTGGTGGGAAGAAGATTTTAATGATCTGGTTGACTTTGCGGGAACGGACCGGTAGCGTCTGCTTGATGGAAGCGGTTCAAACAGTTTGTGACCTAGGTGCTGCATATCTGCCACGATTTTCTCCGCTCGCTTCCTGACCCTTGACTGGTATAATTCCTGGATGGGAGGGAGGTCAGCCCCAACAATCTTTTCAGCTGTTCTCACCACCTTTTGCAGCCTCCATCTGTCACTCTCATTGGCAGCTCCATACCAGACTGTGATCGAGGAACATAGGACCAATTCTACGATCGCTGTGTAGAAGATGAGCAGCAGCTTCTGCTGGATGTTGAATTTCCTGAGTTGCCTCAGAAACAGCATCTGCTGCTGGGCCTTCTTTATGACAGTGCTAATGTTGGGTCCCAATTTGAAGTCTCTGGAAATTTTTGACCCTAGGAATTTGAAGGAGTTGACCCACGAAACTACGCTGTCGCTATTACGAGTGGTTGTATGGCACTGGGTTTCCTTCTGAAGTCCACCACCATCTCAACTGTTTTGAGGGCATTTAGATCAAGGTTGTTCCTGCCGCACCACTGCATTAGCCGTTCCACTTTGCGTCTGTATACAGATTAATTTTCGTCCTTGATTAAGCCGATGACGGTGGTGTCGCCTGCAAATTTTATAATTTATACTGATTGCTTGGCCGAGGTAAAGTCATTGGTATATAGAAAGAAGAGCAGGGGGGAGAGGACACATGCTTGAGGGGCCCCCGTGCTGATCGTGCGCCCACTAGACGTGAATGACCTGGCTTTCACCACATGTTTCCTTGCTGTCAGGAAGTTGACGATCCAGAAGCATGTTAATTCTGGGACCCCTAAGGAGAGGAGTTTAGCTTCCAGGATACTGGGGACGATTGTGTTGGATGCCAAACTGAAGTCGACAAATAGGACCCTCGCATAAGAGCCCGGTCAGTCTAGGTGCTGTAGGATATACTGCAGCCCCACGTTAATTGTGTCCTCGACACTCACGTTCGCTTGGTATGCGAACTGCAAGGGGTCTAGGTGGGTGTTAGTTGCTTCACTCAGGTGGTTCAGCACCAGCCGTTCAAACACTTTCATTGACACAGATGTTAGTGCGATCGGCCTGTAGTCGTTTAGGTCTTTTACAGCTGCGCTCTTTGGAACCGGGACGATTGTTGAACATTTAAAGCAGGAGGGAAGCTTGCACCAGTGAGGTGTTGAAGATCTTGGAGAAAATGGCGGCGAGCAGAACAGCACAGTTCTTTAACGCAGATAGCAATACTCCGTCCGGGTTGTAGCTTTCCTAGGTTTGACCCTTCTGAACATTCCTTCTACCTCTTTCTGATCCACCCGCAGTACCTGGGAGTGGAGACCAGGATAGGGGAGTGGGTGGTCAGCTTCGCCCGGGACAGGGGGCCTCCTTCTCAAATCTGCAGTAAAAGTTGTTCAGCTCGTCCGCCAGTTCCTGGTGCATGACCGTGGGTTTTGGGATTTTCTTGTAGCTGGTTATGGATTGCATACCTCTCCAAACTGACGCGGGGTCGTTGGCTGAAAGATTGTTAGTCAACTTGTTGGAGAATCGTTTTTAGCCAGCCTGATTCGCATGTCAGGGAGTTCCTGGCCTGTTTGTACAGGGCCCTGTCCCCGCTGCTGTATGCCTCCTCCTTGGCCAGACAAAGCTTCCTGAGCTGGGAGTTGAACCAAGGCTTGTTGTCATTGAAGCTGTCTTGATGGAGGTATAGCAGTGGTCGAGGGTTCGCCCCTCCCTGGTATGGCACTTGACTTGCTGCTTTTACTTAGGTAGTTCCTCGCTCAGATTGGTGTTTTTGAAGTCTCCCAGCACTATAAGCAGTGAGTCCGGATATTTGTATTCTGTATCTGTTATCCTGGTGGCCAGCTGTTGCAGGGCATCGTTTGCGCTTGCTTGGGGGGGGGGGGGGGGTTTACACCCGGAGGGGTGCGAGCAGAAATCTGACAAAAGTGCTGACTTTTGTGCCCTAACATCACCCACCAGCTCCTGACCTTTCTCTCTCTGGCCTAACCTCACCCACATCCCTCTTCTAACGTGAATAAGAGGCTCTACTGTGTGATATAACATGAATAAGGGACTCTACTGCATGGCGAAATGTGAATAAGGTTGCACTTCTGTGCAGCATAATTTTAATTGGGGGTACTATTGAGTGGCCATGCCCCTTCCCCGCAAGACAATGCCTCTTTTCTGGGGATGCATGCCTTTGGTATATTTTTTAAAAACTATTCAAAACATGCAGAAGTAGACAGGCACTGTCCGCCTACTTGTGACATCACAAGTTGGACAGCAGTTGGCTTGTCTGCTGGTCTGATGAAAAATTGGTTAGATGTGTGGAGCACTGTTTTAGTTGGACAGAAAAGTTGGATGGTTTGAGGTTTGGAGAGTTGGAGGGAAGTTGGTCTGAAGTTGGTCTGATGTATGGCTAGCATTAGACTGCTGATACCCTTTTCAGACAGAAATCCCGGCAATTAAGTGCCGGGTCATTTTGCCGGTCTCTGTACCCCCCTTTCACACAGAGAAGCAAATTACCGGGTCAAGAATTTGGGTGCCACAGGACACTTGCAGGGGTGTCCAGGGTTAGTAGTCCAGGACCAATTCAAATTATTTATAGTCAATGTAATAGTCAAAACCAGTGCTGGCGGCTTCCAAAAATAAAATATGTGGACAAACAGAAACATATCCTGACACTAACCACAAAACTGAACCTCAGGTAACAAATACATTTTACTTAATATAATATTTTTTTTCTGGATTTCTCAATAAGAAACATTTGGCCTACGGGCTCCATGAAAGAAGTTCTGATATTTCGAAATGTTTGGGAAACACTGGTATAGGGGAACACGTAGACGCCCAAAAGAGGACAATTTGACACCCATAGTCCCTAAGTTACAAACAGGGGTACATAAGGTTAATTTCTATGACACAACTAAAAATAAAAGAGAGACCAAACTATTAATATAAACTTAATACTGCTATATTTTAAAACATATTATTGGTGGCTCTTTTTTTCTCTTCAAGTTATTTTTGTTACCTAATCCTTTTCTTTCACAGGATTTTTTCTTTTGTCTTTCATAGCCAAAACTTGCAAGACAAAAACATTACAGTTAATTGGTTATCATGGTTTTGGAGCAGATATGCACATATTTTTTTATTTTGATCTCTGTGATTATAAAGGTAGATAACAGTCAAGTAAAAGTGCATATAACAAAAAGAATGTATCAAAATAAAAATGTACAGAGTCACGTATAGGCAAAAGAACATAACAGTACATGCAACAATAAAGCTATAGAACGTAGTTTAGTTCTAAAGAGACTCTGAAACTATAATATGCGGTACACAAAGAAATAAATTATAACAAACAACAGTGTTTTCATATATATATATATTATTATTTTTTCAAATCAAGATGTGTCAACCAGCAGCATCTGGTAAATGGAAGGGGGGGAGGGGGCCGGCAGCGGAGTCATAAAGGCACTAAAAATATAACCAGGTTTAATAATGTGTATAAGTAACACTCAATTCTTATATTATAGAATGGCCAAAGCAGGCCTGGAAGGGTTCTATGAAAATGAGAGTACCAAGGTATCCATACTCCATGGAATTTCTAAATGTTTTCATGGAGGAGAGCAGTAATATATTCCATGTATGTGGTGTACCAAATTCTAATGATTAGCGCACAAATAGGAGGTGCAATAGATTGCTTCCAATTCGTGGCAATCAAGCCGCATTAAACACATGACCACATAGTTTGTTATACGGTTTAGAACTGTCCGGAATTGGTTTACATAACAATACTGCTTATCAATAGCAAAACTTTGTCCCAATATGTAGAAATCAGAGGACATTCCCATCATATGTGAAAGTATGAGCCATTTTGTCCAGACTTATGCCAGCAAAGGTCCAATGTTAGTGGGTAGATAGAGTGAAGGTTTTTAGGGACCATATACCACCTGGTATAAAGTTTGAAGGAGTTTTCATTAAGATTCGTATTAATGAATGTCTTAGAAACCATCTGTATATCTGACAACTCTTCATCATCCAAAGTCCTCCCCAGGTCAGTCTACCACGCTAACTCGAATGGCTTTTTGAACTCAAAGGGTGGCCCTGCTAATAAGGAGTACAGGATAGAAATAGCATCCTTACGACCAGGGTCGTAAGTGCAGAGATGCTCAAAAAGGCAAAGTTTCCTGAAGTTACGTGAATTACAGATGTGTTCTCTTGCATCTTTGCCTGCGATGCGTTCACATCATAGGCTGTATTTTTCAGCATAGCGTACCGTAGGGAGTGTGCTACTTAGCACGGACAAACACAATGTGCAGCCTCGGGCAGTGGGGTGAGCGATGCTCCCGCTGCTCTATATAAGAGGGGGAGCCGGCGGCACTAAGTAGTAATGGGTGGCGGGGAGCTATGCTCCCGCAACCCGTTCTTAGGTGTAGGTTTTGTCGGCAGAGTTTGCGGGAGCATGCAAAACACAAACAGGAATGCTGCTGACATTTTGTGCCAAGATCGCGTCCATGCCATGCAGCCTTTTAAAGCAAAGATGTGAAAGGACACATCTGTACTGAGGAAATTAATACAACTAGTGATCTGAGGGACAAAGTCCCCAATAATATGTAAGATTCTAGTGATACTTACAGCAACCCAGGTGCACATGTAGGGACCCACTACCCTAAAAGGAACTGAGGGTGTCTCCAAAGGGATGTTAGTGGGGACGGATATAGGGGCTAAATCTAACTGTTTATTTACTCGGTACCGAGTGCCTTAGAAACCAAATATACTGAGGCTGGTCTCAGATGTGGGGGGAACCATGGATGAAAACCCACACTCTGGTCCCAAATCAAGTCGCTTTCAATATCGACCCATATTTTTTGGCCAGGGTCTAGGTACCAAGACAAAATATGTCTAAGTTATGCAGCAAAATAGTAACAGGTAACAGTCAAAAATAGGGAGGCCTACGCCACTATTAATAGAAGATTAGGCTAAAAAACTTCAGCGAATTGCTAGTTTTTTTTTTACCCTGCCAAAACAATTGACCACTTATTGATTGGATGGTGTGTAGAAACATCGTTGAGATAGCGTTTGGGGTTGTTTGAAACAATTAGAGCAGTCGGGGAAAAACAGTCATTATAACAGAATTTATGCATCCAGTCCATGAAATACAGAGGGGAGACCATCTGGTAAAATCCCCTTTAATGAATTGCAAGAGAGGAACATTCTATAGCCGCATACTACTGAGCATACAATTTTGTTATCTGGATACCGAGATATGTAAGAGATCTTGATTGCCAGAGGTAATCAAAATTAAGTTTCAATAATTTATAAACAGAAGGGGAAAGGTTAAATGCCAACACCTCAGATTTCAATCCTTATACCCAGAGTATCATATAAGGGTGCTGTACTCTTCAATCAATGAATGCAAATAACCTGATCAATCATCAAAATATTAAACTATATATATATATATATATATATATATATATATCTACAGTATATATAATTATATATATATATATATATATATGTATATACACAGTGGGGCAAAATAGTATTTGGACAGCCACCGAATGTGCAAGTTGACCTACTTAAAAAGGTGAGAGGGGTCTGTAATTTCCATCATAGGTACACTTCAACTGTGCAAGACAGAATCTAAAAAAAAAACCTAGGCAATCACATTGTATGATTTTTAAACAATTTATTTGTATATTCTTGCGGAAAATAAATATTTAGACAATCAAAAACTTTAACTCAATACTTTGTAATATTACCTCAGTTGGCAATTACAGAGGTCAAATGTTTCCTGTAGTTCTTGACCAGGTTTGCACACACTGTAGCAGGTATTTTGGCCCACTCTTCCATGCAGATCTTTTCTAGATCTGTCATGTTTTGGGGCTGTCGCCGGGCAACACAGACTTTCAACTCCCTCCACAGATTTTCTATTGGGTTGAGGTCTGGAGACTGGCTAGGCCACTCCAGGACCTTCAAATGCTTCTTACGGAGCAATCCTTAGTTGCCCGGGCGGTGTGTTTGGGGTAATTGTCATGCTGGAAGACCCAGCCACGGTCCATCTTCAAAACTCTTACTGAGGGAAGGAGGTTTTTGCCCAAAATCTCACGATTCATGGCCCCATTCATCCTCTCCTTAATACGGATCAGTCGTCCTGTCCCCTTTGCAAAAAAGCAGCCCCAAAGCATGATGTTTCTAACCCCATGCTTCACAGTGGGTATGGTGTTCTTGGGATGCCATTCATCATTCTTCTCCCTCCAAACACGGCGAGTGGAGTTTATACCAAAAAGTTCGATTTTGTTCTCATCTGACCACATTACATTCTCCCAATCCTCCTCTGGATCATACAGATGGTTACTGGCAAACTTTAGAAGGGCCTGGACATGTGCTGGCTTAAGCAGGGGGACCTTTCGGGCGCTGCAGGATTTCAATCCATGACGACGTAGTGTGTTACTAATGGTAACCTTTGTGACTGTGGTCCTAGCTCTCTTGAGGTCATTGACAAGGTCCCCCCGTGTAGTTCTGGGCTGATTCCTCACCGTTCTCAAGATCATTGATATCTCACGAGGTGAGATCTTGCATGGAGCCCCAGGTTGAGGGAGATTGTCAGTGATCATGTATTTCTTCAATTTTTTAATAACTGCACCAACAGTTGATCTCTTCTCACCAAGCTGCTTGCCTATTGTCGAGTAGCTCATCCCAGCCTTGTGCAGCTCTACAATTTTGTCCCTGGTGTCCTTAGACAGCTCTCTGGTCTTGGCCATGGTGGAGAGGTAGCAGTCTGACTGTTTGAGGGTGTGGACAGGTGTGACAATGTATGCCCAGCATTAGGTTCTTATTACCAAACCTTTCAAGAGCAAAGTAGAGCTACTGTATCAAAGACACAGCACAACTCAGCTTTTCAGAAAAAAACTGCTTGAACGGCCATGGCATATCTTTGCTTTCTACCCCAATCTAAATATACTCTCCTGGGAGAATTAGCACCTTGACAGTAAATGTTTAATGTAGCATACCTCCCAACTGTCCCGAATTTCGTGGGACAATCCCATTTTTTGGGACTGTCCCGCTGTCCCACCCGCGGGCAGCAGTGTCCCGTGGTGGTGGTGGGCGGGGCGGGGGGGGGGGGGGCAGTTGGGAGGCTCCTGTCACTCATTTGCTCTGCTTAGCAGGACAGCGGTGAACAGACGCTGTGCACATGTGCACAACTTCTACTCACGGGAGACAGAGGGTCTGGGGGCATACCAGCAGCTCACAGAGCGCTGGGCATGCCCTCTCAGTGACTAAAACGGGAGGCGTGGCAGGAGGTCGCGGCATTCCGTTGAAGCCACTCCCCCTTTTACTGAGGCCGTGCCCTTTTTTTGGGGCGGGCGCAGCTCCACACAGCAGAGGAGTCTCGAATCAGAAATCAGAAACGTTGGGAGGTATCCAAAATTACAGAATTCAGGGTCTGTGCTGGGAGAATACAATTTCCGAAAGTCTCTGGTCTCATCCATCCTGCTAAATGTAGCAGTCTAAAAAACTCACGTTTGATAGTGGCTGAACTACATTAGAGAGTGTACAAAGAAGGGCAACTAAAATGGTGCATGGCCTACATCACAAAACTTACCCGGAAAGGCTAAAATATCTTGACATGTATAGTTTGAAGGAGAGAAGGGAAAGGGGAGACATAATATAAACTTTCAAATATACCAAGGGTTTTAACAAAGTTCAGGAGGGAAACATTCTTCAAAGGAAGAGAAGTATTAGAACTTGAGGACATACACTGAAACTGGAGGGAGGCAGGATCAGGGGAAATTTAAGGAAAAATTACTTCACAGAAAGGGTAGTGGATAAGTGGAATAGCACCCATCAGAGGTAGTAGAGGCTAAGACGGTAGAGCAATTAAAACATGCTTGGGATAGGCATATGAATATCCTTACAAAGAATTAAGGTTCAAAAAGGGTTGAGATTACCTAAAGGATAAAAAAAAGTGGCAGACTAGATAGGCCAAGTGGTTCTTATCTGCTGTCAAATTCTATGTTTCTATGTAACTTAAATTTACCAAACCATTTAGATGTTATGTTTTATTATCAAATGGGCTATGCATAGCTAATCCGATCATTTTTCACTGAAAAATACAAGTGCTTACTGCACAGTCTGAACACACATTAGGGTGATCCATTTAATTAACGCCAACATAATGAACAACACAAAACATGAATGTTATTTTACATTCCTATTTTTCTGTAAGTATAAAAGCTGAAAGATGAGGCGACACTGGGTTATAGCACTTTAGTCAGATACTTGTTCTCCGTTGTTAAGAGGAATCAAATGATATGGAAACTATTATAAGCTAACTGAACAACACAATTCAGCAGATGGCCCATCTGAAATACATTTAGCTTCATGGTGCAGCAAAGGTTTATTCTTAGTGTCTGCAACAATTGTTTATAGTCACATCCTCAATAGGCCTTAACCTGTAACCTCACAACAGCCCGGTGTGCTGTAGAAAACAAGTGTACTTCAACCAAACACCAAGTGCACAGTTTTCTTTGTTACGCAAAGAATTAAAAAATGAGAATATTTACACTGATTAACTGCATCAAGGCGTCTGTGATGACTGTAGTATAGAGGAATATACAGTTATTTGTGTACAGTACACCTGCTAACAAAGGCTTTCTTCTATTTAATGTTCATGTATACACTATAGTGAGAAGAATAGAATGGGGGTGGGAGAGAAAAAGACAAATAGTAAAGGGAATGTGAAAAGGATAAATAGGAGTGAAAACTTGGCGCTATTCTTCTATACAATATGCAAATGTACATAAAGATTAAAGGAAGTAAAGTCCTCTCCTAAATGATGATCAATTCTCCGTGAAGACGTAAAAAATCAGTCATATCCAGAAAATGTAAAAAAATTACAAGAAAAACTTGCAATAGTGTTATACCCTTAAAACACATAACAACATAAATCTAGGGTTCAATATATATATTATATATATATATATATATATATATATATATATACATACATTTTGTTTGATTATGTTATGGTTTACTATTATCTTCTTTGGGATTTGTGGTTGGTATGAAGTTGATAAGCCAACTATCCACTGCTCTGCAGTTGGGTTGAAACAGTTATGCAGAGAAATTGGGCTGTATGTATAGTACATGACTGGTTTTGGACTGTGATGTCCATGAGTTTGATAAGTCATACATTTGATGTATCTTCCAGGACTGTAGTCAGCATGAAGCTTACACAATGAGTATAAGGTTGTATATGGCTGGCATTAAACTATGTTGGGCACAATGATGCACTATATACAGGATAGAAAGCAAAAGGCTGTCATTTGGTTTGTTCACATTTTATTTATTTACATTCAACCTATTTTTTAGGTGGGCTGCTGTGTCTGAATAATTACAAACACAAATACAATCTTCTCACCAAAAAGACAACTCATCTCTCAGCACTGCAATAAAGAAGATAAAATAAATAGAAAAAATATAGACTGGTGTGATTTTAAAATACTACTCCAGAACAGAAGCTTGACTAACCAGATGCGTGCTTGTACAGGAGCATTATAGAGCAGCTTCAGATAATTGGTATGCAATTTACGTGCATTTAACTCCTTTTTATATCATAATACAGTCGTAACAATTTCCCTTTTATAAAGCCAAACATTACTTCTGAACCAGTGTTTGGAAAGCTCTGTAATAACATTTGGATTATATGACCGGCAGAAATATACCAAACTATCTGATAGATGAAAAAAACTGAATAGATCTGCCTGGGGCTATAATGTAGTGTTTTGATGCAGCACGATTCGGATGCCTTTTGCCTTAGGAGAATAAATTGATTTGTAAAAGCTATCTAATTAATAAAGCAAGAGTCACTTGATGTGCTTGCTTGCCAATTTACTCTCTTTTGATCTTGTCCCCTTACTTATACTGTGAAATTACAGCTCTGTTTCAGAGCAGGAGAAGTAAGCAGGAAAACAATGGGTGACATATTCTTGTAATAGTCTTTTCTTTTTTTCTTTTTTTTTTTTTAGTATCCAGCATTCATTATACTGTAGAACAAAAGAGAAGGCTACAAATTACCACTAATGGCAGTCTACTAATGAAGAGAATGGAGAAATTTCATTAGCATTTAAGAGAAAAGATTTATTATGACCTACAGTTGCTTCCTATTATGACGGGAAAAAAAAAGTAAAAAGAAAAATCTAATAGTTAATTTACATGTGTAAGTGCCTAGGACTCTGTCATCTGCTGATTGGTACAGAACCACATAATGAATAACAACTATAAGCATATATAACCAGTAATTAGTGTTGGCACAAAAGATATGAATCCTGTTTGAAATTTTTGATTTTTAATTTTAATTATTTTTTTTTTTTACATTTACTTTTGCAGGTATATCTCAACATGTATGAACAATATTAGGAGATAACTTTCATGTTTCTGTCTGATTATTAATGTCAGATTTAGAATATGAAACGTACAACAACAAAGCCCCAGGCCCAGTTGGTCTTCCAAAATTCATACTACAAAGTTTAATACATTCTCACACTACAACTCAAACCCTTGTTTTTATGGACTGAACAAAATACTTAACATAATATCGCAGCCCACATTATCCTGAACCAACACCAGGCAAAGACCCCAACTTGTGCTCAAGTTATCATCCAAATTCACTGATCACTTCAGATTTAAAACTATTTAACAGAATTCTGTCCACAAGACTATACTTCCTCATGTCTTCTATTATTGACTCAGACCAGGAGGATATAAACTTGATATATAGTTAAATCCAGGTGTTCTCTCCTTCTCTTGTTGTTTTTAGATTTGGATAAGGCCTTTGACAAAGTTGATTGGCTATTTCTGATGACCACACTGACAGCCTGTGGAATATCTGAGCCACTTTTAAGCACTGTATACAAATATCGATGAATCCTATAGCTACTAGGCAACTCTAATCCCATAGTTCATATAAAGTATGGTTCAAGTGAGGGCTGCCCATTATCTCCATTACTAGTTAACATTTCAATAGAATCTTTATATTTCCAGTAGAAACCTTAATATAAACCTTCCTCTGTGGGAGGATATACTTCATGTGGATCTGCTCATACAGGGTATATCATACACACATGTCAGTTTTCCCATATATGTCTTCAGTCCTAGTTTGGTTTATCTCCCTCAGTGTAACCTTTGTAGTGTGCCCAACATGACTACCTCACTTGGTACGAATGTAGATGGGATGAAAAATACATGGAGCTGGCGGTTATGTTGGAACCCTACTCCAAGCGTTAGGACACTGCAAGCACCCATTTTGTGTCATCTCTTCTAAGTGTAACCTAATCCACCCAGGACAATCCTACTTAGTGCACACAAGACAACTGCCTCATCTGGTACCGTTTGTGGGTGGAATACTGTATATTACCATGGAATTTATTATCCAAAATGTCTGCACCAACTCTGCATTATGCTTATTGTGCTCAGGTCCATTTTTTAAAATGATTTATTTCTATGTGGTTTTCTACTTTCTGTAATACCAAAATCATGTACAATATTTCTGATGTCTGTAAAGCGACTTTGAGTCCTACGGACTATACAAATAAAATTAGCTATCTATCTATCTATCTATCTATCTATCTATCTATCTATCTATCTATCTATCTATCTATCTATCTATCTCTCTACAGTATCACTGACATTAAAAGGGGATAGCAAGCTTAGTTATTTGCAGTTTATATACTCTTCATGTTGCCCACCCTGTTATAATTCCTACCTGACCTGCTCACAGAGATTTAGTAAAATGTTTAACTTCTCAATGAATATAATGTAAAAAGAGATTAAATAATTCTCAGCCAAGATATCTGTTAGTACAATACTAATACAAAGGTAGAAGGTATAAAAAGAGAGTCTACATCAGGAACCTAAGATCAGATAGGCTTATTTAAAAACAACACAAAACAATTTAAAAATGCCTAAAGGCTATTACTAAGGGGTGTAACCAGTAAAGCATTAGAGAAAAGGTGCTTGTTTAGTCCAATGGTAACAAAGGTGTTATGTTCAAATATACAGAACATTTCTCTTTGTGAGAGTTTAGCTAAAAGATCTCCATCTCTAGGGCCCACTCTTACAATATATTGCTCTAAACATCAAATGTTTTGGGTTAGGATTATAAAAATTGTCGAAGTGTTTAGAGACCAAGTGACTTTCGATCTTGTGTTTAATGTTTTGTACATGTTCCTGGATCTTGAGTCTTCTTTTGGTCTTGCTTAAATATATCTGACCACATGTATATTCTAATAAAATAAATAAATAATAGAACATGTGTTGCGACTGAAGTTTTTCATATAAAATTGTCTAGCGTTATCATGATTCAAGAATATCTTCCTGTTAGGATGAAGGTACTTACACATATTGCAATGTCCGCATTGTCTTCAATTCAGTGTTTTGTATAGCTGAATAAAGGGATTGTTGTTATATATGTATTCTCCCTACCAGCTACCCATAAATAAGTTGTTTTCACTGGGTGCAAATATAGTGTCCATAGCCTTACCACACAAATGTATGTAAATTGTAGGATATTTTAGAAGGTTTTAGCAGCTCAGTACTTACACCTGAGGAAGTCTTATATAGATGAAACCCTTTTGGACTTACTTTCTGATTTCTTCTAAAGTGGACATTTATGTGCTTTGGCTTACTGGTTATTGGCTAATCCCATGGAGATTCCTAATGTTTGAGATTGAAGGCCTGATTCAGAGCTATACACAATGCCAATGTTCACATATTTGAGCAACTTCGTATATGTGCATAAATCCCTAAAAATTCATATGTGGCATGGGTTACACAGAGTGAAAACACAAAGGCACTTTTGAAATTGAAATGTGAAGTATCAGAAAAGTTGTGAAAAAGTGAAATGTATACCTGGGCGGTGACTGGGTGGTGGTTGCTAGTAATGTTTTAAAAAATGGTCCGTTTAATGGGCGTGTTATGGGAATGCTGCGGATGTGTCAATGAAAGCGACTGCATACACAGACATAGAGCTGGCAACTGTCACACAGAGAAATTGCACCTGCCACCAACACCAATCGGTAGTAGTCCATCTACAGATGCTGGAAGTGGGCATCTCGGTCCTTGCACATTTGTACGCAAGGATGTACATAAGGAAGTATTTGCTAGCAGCATTTTGCATAAAGTTGCAGATGCGCACCCGCCAACAGATACTGCTGCGTGAGCTTCTGCGTCCACCTCTGAATCAGGCCCTGAGTTACCCTTGTTTGTTCTGATTGTCTTGTAGATTATGGGGGTAATTCTGAGTTGATCGCAGCAGCAAATTTGTTAGCAGTTGGGCAAAACCATGGGGGTCATTCCGAGTTGTTCGCTCTGTAAATTTTTTCGCATCGCAGCGATTTTCCGCTTAGTGCGCATGCGCAATGTCCGCAGTGCGACTGCGCAAAGTACATTTGCTATGCAGTTAGGTTTTTTACTCACGTTTTTTTCTTCGTTCTGGTGATCGTAATGTGATTGACAGGAAGTGGGTGTTTCTGGGCGGAAACTGGCCGTTTTATGGGTGTGTGTGAAAAAACGCTACCGTTTCTGGGAAAAACGCGGGAGTGGCTGGAGAAACGGAGGAGTGTCTGGGCGAACGCTGGGTGTGTTTATGACGTCAAACCAGGAACGACAAGCACTGAACTGATCGCAGATGCCGAGTAAGTCTCGAGCTACTCAGAAACTGCACAGAGATGTCTTTTCGCTATATTGCGAATCTTTTGTTTGCACTTTTAAGAAGCTAAGATTCACTCCCAGTAGGCGGCGGTTTAGCGTGTGTAAAGCTGCTAAAAGCAGCTTGCGAGCGAACAACTCGGAATGAGGGCCCATGTGCACTGCAGGTGAGGCAGATATAACATTTGCAGAGAGAGTTAGATTTGGGGGGTTATTTTGTTTCTGTGCAGGGTAAATACTGGCTGCTTTATTTTTACATTGCAATTTAGATTTCAGTGTGAACACACCCCACCCAAATCTAACTCTCTCTGCACATATTATATCTGCCCCCCCTGCAGTGCACATGGTTTTGCCCAACTGCTAACAAATTTTCTGCTGTGATCAACTCAGAATTAGGCCCTAAACTGTGTCTAAACTACATCATGGGGAATTTGTTTTCCTGTTATATGAACAAAACTGTCTGATCAAGAACACATCTACTAAAGAATAACTACTAGCTGAGGCTAGGATTAGGCTGCAGTTAGCACTAGCATGTTGGAGTAGAGCAAATTATTTTTTCTTATGAACATATGTATTTGCCATCCTGTCAGACCTGGCAGTAACAGGTGCATGCCACTGTTTAATAAAATGTTGCAATTTATGTCCCCTATCATACCTTATAACTTGTTGCTGTATTAATTATCATATGTGCATATTTTGAAAGGCAATCACATATGTAACAAGTCACACATGAATTGTGGACATCAAAAGTCTAGATAGTAAATCTTTTATAAATAAAATTACCAAAATATGAAATATTTATATTTAAATCTGTCCAGCATACTATGGGCCTAATTCAGATGCAGTCGCAAATCGGCTATTGTACGCAATCCGGTCAATGTTTTCTTACTGCACATGCATCTGTGCCACACTGCGCATGCCAGCGATTGAATTTCAATGGCTGTCGCACTGAGGAAATAGTTGCAAAATGAGTGACAGATATACAGCGTTTGGATGGCGTTTTCTGGGTGTGCATAAATTAGTAACTGCGATTTTACATGCTACTGGAGAGCCAGCTGTGTCCCAGGAGAACAGCAGAGCATGCGTGTCTTCAGACGTGCTCAGAATCTGTGCAATGACCTGATCTGCGACAATGGTACCAATGTATCAGCAGTTGTAAGCCGTCAGATGGAAATAATGTGACAGCAGTGGGCGTTCCTGTGCTCAGGTTAGCTTCTGTTCATATTAGCAATTGCGAATGCCAAAAGGTAGCAACAGCAATCACAAGAACAACAACATCTGAATTAGGCCCTATATGAAACATCCTAATACTGTAAACATACATGTTCAAAGTGCTATTTAAGAAATACAAAGTAAAGGGAAAGTTGTTTTGTCTTAAATTACTCTGAGAAGACAAAGTTGATTTATAGTCTTGAATGCGTGTTATGGCCTGCATATAGAATGAGTAGCATGAATCTAGAGAGCTGTCCAAATCTGAACAATGCAGTATTTCTACATCATGCTATGCTTACCAATACTTATGCACTACTATAACCTAGAGATGTAGCGTGACAGTATTAGCTAAAATTGTTTAGCCTATTTTTTCTACAATCTATGAAGGGTCAGAAAGACAGGGGACAATGCATGCTGCTCTGCAGGTGGGGCAGATGTAACATGTGCAGACAGAGATAGTTTTCAGAGGGGTGTGTTTGAACTCAAATCTAAATTGCTGTGTAAAAATAAAACAGACAGAATCTGTGGGATACTTGCAAAAGCAGCCAGTAATTACCCTGCACGTAAACAAATATATATGAATGTGCACCCCTTGCATAGCAACATGGTTTTGCCAAGGTGCACAGTTACTTGCTCTTTCTTGCTTTATTCCCAACTCAGAATGAGTCCCAATTTGAGAATTGTATCAACCTTGATAGAGTGGAAAAATTGCTCAAAGCAACCAATGAGCTTCTACCTATCATTTTATATCATGTACTTGATAAATGCTAGTTAGACCTTGATTGGTTGCTATAGGCAACTTCTCCACTCTTCATAAAGTTTGATACATTTCCTCTAATATTTCTAAATGCAAAAGTCCCACATTCCATATAAATACAACTAAACAGAAGCACAATACTCCTCCACGACCCACACACCCAATGGGACTCACCTTTCTTGCAGTAGTTGAAATGGAAGTGACAAAAAAGATAAAGGGCCACAACATAACATATAGATAGCTGCAACATTACTGGATGAAGTACTGTCAACTGGAGAGGTCAATAAGTAAAAGTACTACACAGTGTTGCTGCTGTCATCATCATCATTATAAAGCAGGGGTTCTCATACTCTGTCCACACAGTTCATGTTTTCCAGACCATCCGGCAGGTGCACTGTGTACCACCAACTTGACATTTTAAAGATCACCAGGTGACCTGGAAAAAATGAATGGTATGGACCAAGTTTGAGTACCATTGTTGCAAGGTATTGCTACACTATGGCTCCAGTACCTACAAAAACATTACAAAATGTATCTGTATCTGGAGGTGCAAGACAATTAGGTTGCCTATACAGGGGGTATGTAGCGCATACATGAAAATGCCCTTTTCGGTACTTAACTTACGCTTGCCTGTCCCTATTCTGCCCCTTCTGACATAATGGTTTGCAAGCCTAAAGTGAGCTGAAATGTAAAATATTACATTCATCTCTAAATAAGACAAATAATGTGAATGATTGTCAATGCTGTCAGTGTGGGCAATAAATGTTCACTGGTCATTTGGTATGAATTTGTTTTTGATAAGGAATACCTGAAATGCAATGGGTGAATGACAGCAATAGTTAGGTATGTGCGGTCAACTAACTGTGACTGATAGAATCTTGTCGCATGAACCAATTGCCAAACAGAAGCATATTGCAAATATGTGCCATTACAGGAACACAGTATTTTTGTGTGCAAAGGAGAGTTTATTTTATTGCCACTCACTTGAAATTCATCGAAGCACAGCAGACAGGCTTCTTCACTTAGCTCCTCAGCTATGGGGGCAATAGGGTCATAGGTTTTGGCCATGAATCCGGCCTTCCTTTTCGGTAAGCTTTTCTTAAGTCTGTGTATTCCTGGATGAAAAGAAGAAATATTACTTTAGTAGTATAACAGTAAAACCCAAATCTCTGATCAAAGTAGTTCTGCATAGTTCTAATTTTCGAATGCGGTAACTATCAAGGCTCAAAAACGCAATATGAACATAGATAATGAAGAGCAATAGCAGTACTATGCTGACAGATTGGCATCTATGAGACTGGTAATGCAGACAGAAAGTGGGTAATGTTTAACTCTATAATTCACTGTAAAGGTCAGAATGATGATTTAATGGTGATTTAAGTTCATTACAGAAGAAAAATGAATCCTGCACCATATTAAGACATATGCATTTCAAAAGAGATATTCATAACCAGCGTATAGTCACATATGTAACAAACAATGATTCTGTATTACCGAGCTGGAGTTGCTCCCGGGGACAGAATACTTAATACTCGTGAAAGGTAATTAGCCGTGGCTAACAGAAGAATTGGATATGATTAATAATACTAAAACATCATTTTATTTTTACTTACTCTTAAAAGGATGGGATATGTAGACCTTCATGAAATATCTTGGTCTACCTCTCAAATCATGATTTGAGAGGTAAACCAACAGATTTCATAAAGGTCTACAACCCTATCTTTTTAAGAGTACTCTTTTTAATATGAATATTTATATCCACATTAAATAAGAGTTCCCCGCAAACTGATTACTTTCTTGTATTACCTACGGCTAATTACAGTACCTTTCACAAATGTTTACATTTAAACAACAAGACTGGCTCTTCTTCACTATCCACAAGGAACTAGACAATGTCCTGATCTCTTTATGTTTGCATGCACATAATATACTGTACACCAGAACATAGGGGGTCATTCAGATTTGTTCGCTCGTTGCCGATTTTCGCAATGGAGCGATTAATGCAAAAATGTGCATGCGCATGGTACGCTGTGCGCATGCGCTAAGTATTTTAGCACAAAACTTAGATTTACTCACGTCCGAACAAAGAATTTTCATCGTTGAAGTGATCGAAGTGTGATTGACAGGAAGTGGGTGTTTCTGGGCGGAAACTGACCGTTTTCAGGGAGTGTGCGGAAAAACACAGGCGTGCCAGGATAAAACGCGGGAGTGTCTGGAGAAACGGGGGAGTGGCTGGCCAAACGCAGGGCGTGTTTGTGACGTCAAACCAGGAACGAAATGGGCTGAGCTGATCGCAGTGTAGGAGGAAGTCTGGAGCTACTCAGAAACTGCTAAGAATTTTCTATTCGCAATTCTGCTAATCTTTCGTTAGTAATTCTGCTAAGCTAAGATACACTCCCAGAGGGCGGCGGCCTAGCGTGTGCAATGCTGATAAATTCTGCTAGCGAGCGAACAACTCGGAATGACCCCCATTGTGATGAATGCATTCCAAGACATTTAGTACCACACCATAATTATTTTTTTTACTTTTGCTAGTGTTTCCTTTTTAACCCTTATTATTTATTTTCTACGTTAATAAAAGGGTTCAGTTTCAAATGTGTTACCAGAAAGCAACAGAAATCTCCACACGACTGTGTAAATTCTGTTTGGGTACAGCAACTAAGATACAAGATCATTTGTAAAAATGACAATTACTTTAATAAAACAGAGTTAGCACAACTTACTTTCATGCACATCCAGCATGAATCCATGGAAATGCACCCGCTTTTTCTGTTCAACTTCCACATGGGAATAAAACATGTCCATTACCATAGTCTTGCCTGTACCTTAAAATAAAATAAAATAATATTTTTTTATTTCAAGTATTATATTCTTCAACATAATTGTATCTATAACTTAAATCTTTAATGTGAAGGAATTCAGGTATTATGCCAGTTATGATGTAACAGCTAACTCATCAGCTAACTCTTCTTGTCTACACTAAGGGGGTCATTCCAACCAGATCGCTCGCTGCAGTTTATCGCAGCGCATCGATCAGGTTGGAACTGCGCATGCGCCGGCGACACAGATGATGCAGTCGTTCCCTAGCGATCGCCTCTGCCTGATTGACAGGCAGAGGCGATCGCTGGGCGGGAGGGGGTGGCATGGCGTTTTGGGGGCATGGTCTGGCCAATGCAGGCGTGGCCCGACAGTGGTCCGGCCAATGCAGTCGTGGCTGGACCGTGCGGGGGGCGGGCCGCAGCGGCTGCGTGACGTCACACGCAGCCGCTGCGACCAGGGGCAGCGACGAGCAACTCACGATCAGCTGCAGGAGCTGCGCTGGCCGGGAGTTACTCATCAAGTACAAAAGCATCGCCGCTGTGCGATGCTTTTGTACTTGTGCGGGGGGGCGGACAGACATGCGGGGCGGGCTAGCCCTGTGCTGGGCGTCTCCCCGCATGTCTGGGAACATGATCGTAGCTGTGCTAAATTTAGCACAGCTACGATCAACTCGGAATGACCCCCTAAGTAAGGATAAGAGTTCTATTGCTATTACATGGGATATGTATCAAAGCTTCTAAGGAGTGGGCAGGTGGACAATTTCCCCATTGCAAGCAATCAGTTTCTAGCTAGTATCTATCAAGTACATTCTATAAAATGATAGGTAGAAGGTGATTGGTTGTTTTGGGCAACTTCTACACTTGTCCACTCTTTGGAAGGTTTAAAGCATTTCCCCCTAAGGGTTGTCATGGCAAAGCTCAAGTGGGTGCCTCTGATAAGATATAAATAGATTAGACACTGATTCCTGTGACCTATAGTGCTGGCGGGGATGTATTAACCCATGGACGGGCACCTAGGCTTTCAGGTATTTTGGGCTCCCCTCCAGCACTTCAATTTTTCACCATTCTATAGCTGACATTTGGGAAGCAAAGCTTATGCCGTCATTTACACTTTCAGTATTCACATGGGCACTGATACCCAGTTGAAATAAAGGTCCAAATGTATTAAGCCTTAACAAGAGATAAAGTGGAGATGGATAAAGGGGGTATTCAATTGTTTGAAAAGTCAGTTGGGTGTCTGTTTTTTCCTATCTAATAGACAGGAAAAAACAGACACCCAACCGACTTTTCAAACAATTAAATTCCCCCAAAGAGTGATAATTGACCAGCCAACCAGCTTCCTAACTGCTGTTTCACAGGCTGAGTTTGCAAAATGACAGGAGCTGGGTGGCTGGTACTTTATCACTCTTTGGGGGAGATTCAAATGTTTGAAAAGTCAGTTGGGAGTCTGTTTTTTTCCTATCTAACAGACAGGAAAAAAAACAGACACCCAACCGACTTTTCAAACATTTGAATTCCACCCACTACCTGTCTCCACTTTACCACTTTTTAAGGCTTAATACATTTGGCCCAAAGTCTGCTGACCTCTTTTCTCACAACTAGGGAGGCCAATCCCGGGCCGTTTTTTCAATCCCGGGATTCGGGATTGAAAAACGGTCAATCCCGGGATCCCGGGATTGCAGTAGGGATTAGAGAAAATTGTAGGGAGCAGCGCTGGAGGGAGGGTGTAGGTAGCGGTGTGGGAGGTAGGGAGTGTGTAGGTAGCGGTGCGGGAGGTAGGGAGGGTGTAGGTAGCGGTGCGGGACTCAGGACAGAGGGTGTAGGTCGCGGCAGGGAGGGAGGAAGGCTGCACGGAGGGAGAGAGGATCATGTGTGTAAGTAATAGTACTTACTATTAAACGGGCGGCAACCATTAACACACTGAACGCGGCGGCATTTCAAATGAAGCGCCGGCCGCCAGCCAACCAGAGCTGGCGGACCGGCAGCCAATCAGGGAAGCGGCCGCAGCAGTCGCTCCTGATTGGCTGCCGCTGCAGCTTCCCTGATTGGCTGCCGGTCCGCCAGCTGATTGGCTGGCGGCCGGCGCTACATTTGAAGTGCCGCGCGCGTTCAACTTGTTCATGGCTGCTGCCCGCCTAAATGAGTAAGTACTATTACTTACACACCCACCCTCCCGCCGCCGCGCATGCGCAGTATAATCCCGTGAATCCCGGGATTGGATGCTCCAATCCCGGGATTCAAATACCGGCATTTTTGGGCCCAAATCCCGGGATCCCGCCAATCCCGATCCTGGGATTGGCCTCCCTACTCACAACACAAATGTTCCTTATCTCTTTTGAAATAGCAACAGTATGGTATTGGTCCTCTGCCAGCACCCCCCATTGTCTCAAACCTCAGCTAACTATAAGTGTGCTTTGCTGTGTGTCTTTAGCCACTGGAGTACAAGGGCCACGGGCTGTTTAAGAGAGGAGTGGGCCCGTGTGCACACTATGTTTGGAGTTGGACACGTGGGTATTTTTTGCATTATATACGTAGAAATCATGGTCAGAAAGTTTTTTTAATTTCTTATTTAATAATTCTACTTTGAGCTTATGTCAATTGCCAGTGTAAAATATGGAGTACAGTCTGTCGTAGACTTGGGCATGACGGGCCAACCAGGGAATGCATGAGTAGGGGCCCAAGCTTAAGGGATATGGCCAGCCACCACAGATGGATATAGTCCTTAATTAGGGGACATGCAAAAAAAAAAGAAAAAAAAAAAAGGATTCTTTATAAAGGAGGGTAGAAAAGTACATCAGGAGCACCCACTTTGATTGTCAGAAGGGCTAATCTTGGTGTAGTTTCCACAGAAACAAACCAAGTACTCATCTTCATCCATGATCCTGCTTCACCAAGTTATTGGCCCCTAGAGGAGGGGATGGGGCCCTCGGGCAGTGAGGCCCACCGGAGTTTTACCTGTGGGCCTGGCCGACCCTGGGTACAGTTCTGTCTACTAGAAGGAAATAGTAAAACTTGAGTGTGTTCAGAGGCGGGCAATCTTATCAATAATGGAATGGAGGGGTTACATTATCAACAAACAACAGACACATTGAATATAAACATACACAAAAATTGTACATACTGGACACTTCGACTGAAAGGAAGAAGGTTTCACTTTCAGCACAGAAAGGGGTTATTTGTTTATCTGGAAAGTGATGTGGCCGAATGAATAGCTCAAGTTTAAAATGGATTAGATGCATTTCTTGCAGGAAATGGAATCATTATTGGGAAGGTTCTTTTTTAAAACCTGCTTGGACCACATTTAGTGTTGGACAGATTTTGTGCTCTGAAAGTGCACGTAAAAATTCTGTCACCAAAAAATATGCTTACATTTGTATTTTGATGAATACATAAAAAGTATAACATACGCTTTCGTTGCACTGCCTCCTGGGCCCTCTTTGGCCATGTCCTTGACCAGCCAGATATTCCTTCGCAAGACAAAAAGCTAGTGGCACTTCTTTCGGCTGTAGGACGGAAGTCCATACTCCAGCAATGGATACACGACACTCCTCCCACTCTACCCATGGCAACTTCTAGATTACTTTTCCTATTCACAATGGACTAGCTAGAAACGTCTCTTAATTTGGAAAGGTAGGTCAGCGCGCTCTTTGGGTAACGGGAGGGGGGAAGAAAAATTAAGGGGGGAATGGGGGATTGATATGTGCTAGTGGGGAATGACACAATATATCTTATGGGTACAATGATGATGCGTAAACCATGAGCTGGGTTGTGTATATTTATTTGATATTAAAATAAGGTGGACCCTCTTCAGGTGTGTCCTGCAGACTACCCTTTCTGGGTGTACCCTCCTGGATGGTACACTTGTGTTAAGGCCCTTATGATCAATATGTCCAATTACCACTATCAGGTGTGTCATGCAGACCACCCTTTATGTGTATACCCTCCTAATGGTATACCTTCTCAGAAGGACCCCTGCAGGGGTTAATGTCGGGTGTACCCTGTTTGTGGGTCACCTTTACCATAGGTGTGGTGAGCCTATGTGCTTCTGGTAAGTTTGTTTATATGTGTGGTTTTCTGAGTGTAACAGTTTGCGGCGTCCCGCCTGTCACACTATATGTATTTGTCCTTGGCTGTGGGTAGCGGGTGTGGGGCAGTGAGATCTCACTTACCGCCGGGAGCAAAACTGAATCGTCTGCCGCCGGTATCTGCAGTTCCATGTCCGCTTTCCTCGTTTCCTCCGTGTGTTCTTTCAGAGGCGCCGGTCCCCGTCTCTGTAGTCGGCGCCGCTTCTCTCTGCTTCTTCCGGGGTCTCGTCTGCTCCTTCCTGGTGCCGGCGTCACGTGTGGTGTCACGTGAGAGGGCGATGCAGGTCCGGAGCTGTGTCTTTCTCCTTCTCCGGCCGGAGAAGGGTGTGCTGACGTGGGAGGGGGGTATTCTGTGTGTATGTCAGGTCTCAGGTCTCCAACGCGTTTCAGCTTACAAGCCTTTTTCTAGGATTACGTTCCTGCTGATCTGGATGTCATTTAAGCTAATGTCGGAAGCGTGATTGGTTGTAGGTGATTGACGCCCTCTTATCCAATTGGTTGCACCGAGGGGTCTTAACATAGATTACAACATCACCTCAGTTATATAGTGGGGTTATCAAATCAACAACCCAAATTGGGCACCCTACCACCCCCTAGGATGGATGGCACATCCTCCCCGGGGGAGATAGAGGTGATGTTGTAATCTATGTGATCCACACTCTGCATATTACAGGATGACAAATATCCACCTTTCAGTCCAAGATACTCATTTAAACACTATAGGAACATGAACACACTCACGCAAAACATTGCGTGTGAAAGGAAACATCTTCACCTATAGGCATGAGTAGGCCCACAAAGTGGAAATTGGAGACACACACTTGTGCAACACATATATGATATGGGTGTATACACACGAAAATGGTGATATGTAATTCATTACATTCACCAATAAGATTTGCAAAAACCCAACCCCCCCCCTTCAATATTACATTATCTTACGTTTATATTATCCAGTACATTATACAAAGCAATCAGGAATATGGACCAGATAATTATTGATTGACATCTGTGGCACGAGAAGCAACCAATTGGATAAGAGGGCGTCAATCACCTACAACCAATCACGCTTCCGACATTAGCTTAAATGACATCCAGATCAGCAGGAACGTAATCCTAGAAAAAGGCTTGTAAGCTGAAACGCGTTGGAGACCTGAGACCTGACATACACACAGAATACCCCCCTCCCACGTCAGCACACCCTTCTCCGGCCGGAGAAGGAGAAAGACACAGCTCCGGACCTGCATCGCCCGCTCACGTGACACCACACGTGACGCCGGCACCAGGAAGGAGCAGACGAGACCCCGGAAGAAGCAGAGAGAAGCGGCGCCGACTACAGAGACGGGGACCGGCGCCTCTGAAAGAACACACGGAGGAAACGAGGAAAGCGGACACGGAACTGCAGATACCGGCGGCAGACGATTCAGTTTTGCTCCCGGCGGTAAGTGAGATCTCACTGTCCCACACCCGCTACCCACAGCCAAGGTCAAATACGTATAGTGTGACAGGCGGGACGCCGCAAACTGTTACACTCAGAAAACCACACATATAAACAAACTTACCAGAAGCACATAGGCTCACCACACCTATGGTAAAGGTGACCCACAAACAGGGTACACCCGACATTAACCCCTGCAGGGGTCCTTCTGAGAAGGTATACCATTAGGAGGGTATACACATAAAGGGTGGTCTGCATGACACACCTGATAGTGGTAATTGGACATATTGATCATAAGGGCCTTAACACAAGTGTACCATCCAGGAGGGTACACCCAGAAAGGGTAGTCTGCAGGACACACCTGAAGAGGGTCCACCTTATTTTAATATCAAATAAATATACACAACCCAGCTCATGGTTTACGCATCATCATTGTACCCATAAGATATATTGTGTCATTCCCCACTAGCACATATCAATCCCCCATTCCCCCCTTAATTTTTCTTCCCCCCTCCCGTTACCCAAAGAGCGCGCTGACCTACCTTTCCAAATTACCTGCAACAGGAGGTAGGACACCTCCAGGTTAAGCAGCACTCATCCCCAACCTTTCCCAGTGAGCGCAATCTCTCTCCATCCTCTAGAAACGTCTCTTAACCACTAACCTGGCATGGCAACTTCTGCTTTCCTGCTCCAAGTTACAGATACATTTTGGTAAAGAAATCATTACCTCCACTCAATATGATATCTATCTTGTGTGGAACTATTAACAGATATTACAATGATATGTTATTTACAAGCTCTGAAACATAGTATTTCTTGATTGGTTTATGCAAAGTTGTCACTTACCAACATCTCCAAAGACATACATCCCTCTTGGAGGTTTTCTACGTGTAAAAAACTAGAATGGAATAAAAAGCACAACAGTCAGACCTAAACAGTCGCACTTAATTTATGTATTTATTAATATATTGATGTGCAATATTTAGCTTTTACATTACATTTGATTGTTATTGTCTGTCATTACAAATATGGATCCCATATATGCTAAGGGATAGTGTGAAGTTTTTTTTAATGCTGTGCCATAATTAGATTAATACCACTGTTTTTACTATTCTGCCATAGACTAAAGGACCATAACATGGAAACTATCAATTATGAAGCATGAAAGCAAAATACATTGTTCAGTATTAATCAGGATATTCCACTGCACCTCAGCCACAAGCAAACTCCTAAAGCAATCCACATAATTTGGCATTGTCATTATCACTACGCTTTCCATGTGTGTGATTCCTGACAAAAAAAAATCTGTGGTGGCAATCACACTGTTCATAATCTTAATTTCTAACCAGAATACGTAATTCCAGTCAGGGCTTTAACTAGGGTGGTGCGGACGGTGTTGCTGCACAGAGAGCAGAATACCCTTATGCGGAACTGGCCGCCACTGCAATCTCTATTTGCCGGGTGCCCGCTGTGATGTATGGTGCGCTAGTGGTGTGCCCTGCTATCATGCGCACTCCAGATATCCACCCACCAAGCTCCCAACCGCACTTCAGATACCCACCCATCCGGTTCCCATCCATACTCTTGAGTCCACACTGTGTGCGGTGGAGAGATTCCCACAGTACCGTGCGCCTCAGTACATGCATAAAAAGTATTGGTATTTGTTTTTTAATAGTCAGGGACAGTGCGTCAGTGACAGCGGACATGTGGTGGGGTCAGGGCCGATACTTGGGTGCAAAGTGCAGGTTACCGTGGGAGCAGAATTAGCCATTGCTGCAATGTCCATTTGCCAGGTGCCTGCTGTAATGTCTTTATTAGTTGTGCATCTGGCTTCTTCTCAGTTGTGGCAGCACTTTGAGCGCTTTAGAGCTCCCGGGATATTAGAATGCAACTATTATAGAACAACAATTTATTCTTTAATTTAAAAGGGGGCAGGTGAGGTATTGGCACCGGTGCATTTTCTGGTACAGGGCACCAAAATGTCTATTTACGGCTCTGCTTTCGGTTACTACAGATAATCTGATAAAATAGAAAATGTGTATAGCCCTTAAAAAATAAAGCATCTTGTTTTATCTCTCAAAACTAAAAATTAGTAGAACATAGAAAATTTATTTAATTCATGGCAGTTGATTCTAACAATTCAATATGTGTCTAAGTAAAGAGATCACTTTATTTAGATTGTTTGGGCATGCCCCTCTCACATCTAAATCTCTGCACATTTTATATCTTTCCCACCTGTAGTGCAACATGGTTTGTCCAGATGCACAGTCCAGTTACTCTTTTCTGCTTTACTCCCATCTCAGAATCAAGCCCATGCAATTATTATGTATTGAATAAGGAGGCATATATCATAGATAATTATCTTACAGGGACAATATTATTATACAGGTCGAGTATCCCATATCCGGAATGCTCGGGACCAGGAGCATTCTGGATATGGGATTTTTCCAGATAACAGAATACTTGTTATCCGGATGGGCCCTGGGAGTCTGCAGCAGGTCTGGTACTTCGGTGGGAGGGTCCGGCGCATCGTGGGGGTGGTCCGCGGCAGGTCCGGCATGACGGCAGAGGGGGTCACGGGGGTCCGCGGTGGGTCTAGCGCATTAGCAGGGGGTCCTGGCAGTAGTGACGGTGAGGGAATGGCTGCAAAGTTACTCCCCCACCTGTCTGTGATTGGCCACGGACTCCAGTGACGTCATTACGCTGGCCTCCGGTTTTCTGAATATTTTAGTTAACAGGTATCCGGATAGCGCATACCCGACCTGTATTAATATATTAAGAGTCAAAAATAAATCGTTCATTTTATTGAGAAAAATATTATTTATCAATTATAGTAAAGGGGAAAATAAATGATTTGTTGGTGTTAAAAAAAAATGTCTTTTAAGACGGGTCATAAAATTATAATTGCTGCCCTGTAATAAAATTTTAAAAAATAAATAAATAAATAAATAAATTGACATTGACCCTTAATTATACTTAGTAAATAAATAGCATACCTCTCTTAATAAAATAAAACCATAATCCCTTCCCCTAATATATTTATAAAATAACATCACCCCCATAATAGAATTATTAATGTTGTCTGCCTTATTTAGTATATAATGATTGTCTTCATTTTTTTTTAATTCAACAATTTTTATAAACAAAGCAAGTTATGCATTGCATATAATGACGTAATATAACATTATGTAAAAAACATTACAAAAAGCAAGTATACATGTATTCAAGTGACAAATAAAGGAGTTTACGGAATACATTTGGTGTCCATCTTTCATTATATAAATAATAATGTATATATAGTATACATTAAATGGTGGGGCATATAAGAAATATTAGGCCCAGTTGGATAACATAGAATAATTACTGTTGGTGTGATATACATTTTATCTACACCATTAATAAAATCTCAATAAAATTCAATCACGGACAGGGTCTAGCGCATAGGTCTGCAAACTCGGTCCTCAGGACCCCACACAGTGCATGTTTTGCAGGTCTCCTCACAGAATCACAAGTGAAATAATTAACTCCACCTGCGGACCTTTTAAAATGTGTCTGTGAGTAATTAATACACCTGTGCGCCTGCTGGGTTATCTGCAAAACATGCACTGTGTGGGGTCCTGAGGGCCGAGTTGCAGACCTATGGTCTAGTGGATTGAGTTATAGTGATATGAGCACCCCTACCATATGGCGAGGATAGCCATCTATCACAAATCTTATAGTATTTAGAAATTGCTTTTCTTGACAAATACATACATTTTTTATGTGCCACTGCAAAATTCACAAGGGCGATCCATAAATCAACATCTGGATCAGTAGGGGCCATCCAAGAATGGGCCACAGAGAGTTTTTCAAGAGCACATAGGTTGATAATATAACACCTAGAAGAGGCATCCAATAGCTCTTCGTCTATTACTGCCAAAGTACATACAGGAGGTGCATCCACAGGTATCCCAGTACATACTCCAATCTTGATCACATCATGCCAGAATGCTTGGTCTACCCGGCAGGACCAAAGCAGGTGCTAAACCTAAACAATTTCTCGGGGGTAATATAAATTCTGTGTAAAAGGAAAAGTTTTTTTCGCTGCACTGTGATCAGGTCAGAACTGCGCATGCGTATGCACCACAATGGGCAGGCACATCGTACGGCTACAAAGTGGATCGTTGCTGGGCGATGGATTGTACGAAGAATCCATTCGCACAGCCGATCGCAAGGAGATTGACAGGAAGAAGGCGTTTGTGGGTGTCAACTGACCGTTTTCTGGCAGTGTTTGGAAAAACGCAGGCGTGTCCAAGCGTTTGCAGGGCGGGTGTTTGACGTCAATTCCGGGACTGGACAGGCTGAAGTGATCGCAAGGGACTTAGTAAGTTCAGAGCTACTCAGAAACTGCACAAAATGTTTTTGCACAGTTCGGCTGCACATGCGATCGCACACTTGCACAGCTAAAACACTATGACTATGCGTTTGCACGGCTGCTAAAAACAGCTAGCGAGCAATGAACTTGGAATGACCCCCAAAGTTTCAACTTATAAGGGAACTAAGTCTACTATACAGTACCTCCCATTTACATTTCAGGGATGGAAGGGCTTCAGATTGTCCTCATTTTAACTGTATTGTGATTCCTCTCATTCTGGTTTGGCCAGACACATGCAGGGGTTTTGTGGTTTGGTCAAAACACCAGGAGAAAACCACCGCAATACCACTGTAAAATAGCTGAACATTGACAGTGGTTTACAAGCCTGAATAGTAAATTCAGTGGTATGCTTTTTCAATCTACCCAGCGAAACCCCAGCTACACCGCCGCTTAGTAAATTTACTTCTAAATCTTTCATATTGAATTAATGCTATTTATGGTAAAAGAGCCATATTGAAACTTCCAGGTTTAATAATGTGTTTTTTTTTTGTTTTTGTTTCTATTAATCAATCCTTGCGAGTCCAACCATGGCAATAGCCAGATACAGGTAGATATGTATACCTGACTCCACTTGATAACCTTTCTATGTAAACAGAATTTAAAATCGCACCATTATTGTATAGCCAGTTGAGCTGAAAGGATTTCCAAGGCTCCAATGTGGCTGTTTCTTATGAGCCCCATTTCAGGCTGCACATAGATCCTCCACCAAAGCCAATGCTACACACTGACCTTTCTCAGGTTACCCGTGCAGCTACAGAAAAGCAGCCAAGGCAATAAAACGGTGCGGTCCAATGGCAAGCCATTGGTCCATACAGTCACTCTCTTAAATATATAAAGTATGCTATAAGTAGCATTACCCCAATGTTGGGATCCCAGTGCCAGCACTGTCAGGTTGACATAGTGATGGTGGACATGTACTCACTTTTGACATGCTGAACGCATGCCACATTAACTTACTATATAAAAGGCGGGGGAAAAAGCATGCTTTGATCATTATTAAAATATAAATGTTGTAAGTAGAGCAGTCTATATTGAATACACTGAATAGAAATGCCCATATATACAGACTGTACTGATGTCAGTATACATGAATAACCAATTGTTTTGCAAGTTGCATTCTATGATAATTGATATTCTTAGGTTAGTAATTCTATTTTTGAGTGGCTTCCTCTCCCTTTTCCTGAGTCACTTCTGTTTGCTATAGCATACAGAAATCATGTCTGAACGATAACAACTGCAAAACAAATGGCTGATGAGTATGTAAAACAATAGACTGACAACCACTACAATGCATTACAAGGGTTCTTGCTGGGATTATTAATAAATCCTTCAAGTTTATAGCTATAAAGAAAACCCACTACAGCAGAAGACTGTTTAAATGAAAAAAGTTTCTCGATGGGAGCAACATAATTACAAAGCAACTTCACTTTTGATTAGATACATAAGAGAAAAAAATGTACAGATTAAACTCTTCATTAATCATACAGTAAAACCACAATAAGCTTCATAAAAAGATACCCATATACAGTATGATCTGTGCATCTGTATACAGTCTGAGACAAAATACACATCGAAAATAGAACCAAAGGGCATATTTATAAATGACATTCTCGATTTTCTTAAAGTGACAGTATTGTGTTCAATGATTAGACAAGATTTTTATACCATAAAGAATTGTAAACATTTACATAAAAATGTTGAAATATAAAGTATTTTAAGATGATAATGACCTAAAACAAAAACTATTTAGGCTTGTATTACTTAAAATTACGTAGAAAAGGCATACTGTACTATTTGAGCTGTATGTGTTGCTAGGTTTGTGTGCAATTACAGTTATTGGAGGCTTTGGCTATTGGATCAACATGATTAATAATTTAGGGGTGTATACTGATTTTCACAGCCATCAGTACAGCAGGATTAAAAATAAGATTTTACTTACCGGTAAATCTATTTCTCGTAGTCCGTAGTGGATGCTGGGGACTCCGTAAGGACCATGGGGAATAGACGGGCTCTGCAGGAGACAGGGCACTTTAAGAAAGAATTTGGATTCTGGTGTGTTCTGGTTCCTCCCTCTATGTCCCTCCTCCAGACCTCAGTTAGAGAAACTGTGCCCGGAAGAGCTGACAGTACAAGGAAAGGATTTTGGAATCCAGGGCAAGACTCATACCAGCCACACCAATCACACCGTATATCTTGTGATAAACATACCCAGTTAACAGTATGATCAACAACGGAGCATCAGATCAACCCTGATGCAACCATAACATAACCCTTATTTAAGCAATAACTATATACAAGTATTGCAGAAGAAGTCCGCACTTGGGACGGGCGCCCAGCATCCACTACGGACTACGAGAAATAGATTTACCGGTAAGTAAAATCTTATTTTCTCTAACGTCCTAGTGGATGCTGGGGACTCCGTAAGGACCATGGGGATTATACCAAAGCTCCCAAACGGACGGTAGAGTGCGGATGACTCTGCAGCACCGAATGAGCAAACACAAGGTCCTCCTCAGCCAGGGTATCAAACTTGTAGAACTTTGCAAAGGTGTTTGAACCTGACCAAGTAGCTGCTCGGCAAAGCTGTAATGCCGAGACCCCTCGGGCAGCCGCCCAAGAAGAGCCCACCTTCCTTGTGGAATGGGCCTTAACTTATTTAGGCAGCGGCAACCCAGCCGCAGAATGAGCCTGCTGAATCGTGTTACAGATCCAGCAAGCAATAGTTTGCTTTGAAGCAGGCGCCCCAAGCTTGTTGGAAGCATACAGGATAAACAAAGATTCTATTTTCCTGACCTTAGCCGTTCTGGCTACATAAACCTTCAAAGCCCCGACTACATCCAGTGACTCGGAATCCTCCAAGTCAGTAGTAGCCACAGGCACCACAATAGGTTGGTTTATATAAAAGGATGAAACCACTTTCGGCAGAAATTGTGGGCGGTCCGCAATTCTGCTCTATCCGCATGGAAAACCAGATAAAGGCTTTTATGTGACAAAGCCGCCAATTCTGACACACGCCTAGCCGAAGCCAAGGCTAATAGCATGACCACCTTCCACGTGAGATATTTTACTTCCATCGTTTTGAGTGGTTCAAACCAGTGTGATTTCAGGAAACTCAACACCACGTTAAGATCCCAAGGTGCCACTGGAGGCACAAAAGGGGGCTGAATATGCAGCACTCCCTTTACAAACGTCTGAACTTCAGGCAGAGAAGCCAGTTCTTTTTGAAAGAAAATGGATAAGGCCGAAATCTGAACCTTAATGGAACCCAATTTAAGGCCCAAAGTCACTCCCGACTGTAGGAAGTGAAGGAAAAGGCCCAGCTGGAATTCCTCCGTAGGGGCATTCCTGGCCTCACACCAAGCCACATATTTTCGCCATATACGGTGATAATGTTGAGCCGTCACATCCTTCCTAGCCTCTATCAGCGTAGGAATGACCTCATCCGGAATGCCTTTTTCTGCTAGGATCCGGCGTTCAACCGCCATGCCGTCAAACGCAGCCGCGGTAACTCTTGGAACAGACAGGGCCCCTGTTACACAAGTCCTGTCCTAGAGGCAGAGGCCACTGGTCCTCTGTGAGCATTTCTTGCAGATCTGGATACCAAGTCCTTCTTGGCCAATCCGGAACAATGAGTATTGTTCTCACTCCTCGTTTCCTTATGATTCTCAGCACCTTGGGTATGAGAGGAAGAGGAGGAAATACATAGACCGACAGGAACACCCACGGTGTCACCAGTGCGTCCACAGTTATCGCCTGAGGGTCTCTTGACCTGGCGCAATATCTCTGCAGCTTTTTGTTGAGGCGGGATGCCATCATGTCCACCTGTGGCAGTTCCCACCGACTTGCAATCTGCGTGAAAACTTCTTGATGAAGTCCCCACTCTCCCGGGTGGAGGTCGTGCCTGCTGAGGAAGTCTGCTTCCCAGTTGTCCACTCCCGGAATGAACACTGCTGACAGTGCGCTTACGTGATTCTCCGCCCAGCAAAGAATTCCGGTGGCTTCTACCATCGCCACCCGGCTCCTTGTGCCGCCTTGGCGGTTTACATGAGCCACTGCGGTGATGTTGTCTGACTGAATCAGAACCGGTTGGTCGCAAAGCAGGGACTCCGCTTAACGTAGGGCGTTGTATATGGCCCTTAGTTCCAGGATGTTGATGTGAAGGCAAGTCTCCTGACTTGACCACAGCCCTTGGAAATTTCTTCCCTGTGTGACTGCCCCCCACCCTCTGAGGCTTGCATCCGTGGTCACCAGGACCCAGTCCTGAATGCCGAATCTGCGACCTTCGAGAAGGTGAGCACTCTGTAGCCATCACAGGAGAGACACCCTGGCCCTGGGGGATAGGGTGATTAACCGATGCATCTGAAGATGTGATCCGGATCACTTGTCCAGTAAGTCCCATTGGAAGGTCCTCGCATGGAACCTGCCAAAGGGAATGGCCTCGTATGATGCCACCATCCTTCCCAGGACTCGCGTGCAGTGATGCACTGACACCTGTTTTGGTTTTAATAGATTCCTGACCAGTGTCACGAGCTCCTGAGCTCTCTCTATTGGGAGATAAACCCTTTTTTTCTGGTCTGTGTCTAGGATCATGCCTAGGAGAGGCAGATGAGCTGTAGGAACCAACTGTGACTTTGGAATATATAGAATCCAGCCGTGTTTCCGTTACACTTCCAGAGAAAGTGATACGCTGTTCAGCAACTGCTCTCTTGATCTCGCTTTTATGAGGAGATCGTCCAAGTACGTGATAATAGTGACACCTTGCTTCTGCAGGAGCACCATCATTTCCGCCATTACCTTGGTGAATATTCTCGGGGCCGTGGAGAGACCAAACGGCAACGTCTGAAATTGGTAATGACAATCCCGTACCGCAGTTCTGAGGTACACCTGATGAGGTGGATAAATGGGGACATGAAGGTATGCATCCTTTATGTCCAGAGTCACCATAAAATCTCCCCCTTTCAGGCTTGCAATGACCGCTCTTAGCGATTCCATCTTGAACTTGAACCTTTTCAGGTATATGTTCAGGGATTTTAAATTCAATATGGGTCTGACCGAACAGTCTGGTTTCGGGACTACAACATGGTCAAATAATAACCCCCTCCTTGTTGAAGGAGGGGAACCTTGACCACCACCTGTTGAAGATACAATTTGTGAATTGCAGTTAACACTGTTTCCCTCTCGTGGGGGGAAGCCGGCAGGGCCGTCGGTGAGGGAGCATCTCCTCAAAGTCCAGCTTGTATCCCTGAGACACAATATCTATTGCCCAGGGATCTAACAGGGAGTGAACCCACTTGTGGCTGAACTTACGAAGGCGTGCCCCCACCGGGCCTAGCTCCGCCTGTGGAGCCCCAGCGACATGCAGTGGATTTTGTAGAGGCCGGGGAGGACTTCTGTTCCTGGGAACTAGCTGTGTTGTGCAGCTTCTTTCCACTGCCCCCGCCTCTGGCAAGAAAGGACGCACCTCGGACTTTCTTGTTTCTTTGTTCGAAAGGCTGCATTTGATAATGTCGTGCTTTCCTAGGCTGTGCAGGAATATAAGGCAAAATATCAGAATTACCAGCTATAGCTGTGGAGACAAGGTCCGAGAACCCTTCTCCACACAATCCTCAGCCTTCCATATGCCTCTTAAGTTGGCATCTGTTAGGCGCCGGGGTCCGCTCGTCGGTGCGGCCCGGCGCCTAGCAACCAGGGACACCGTGCGCGTACAGCCGCCGGCTCCCTGGCAACGCTAGACGCCGGGCGCACGGAGCCGCTCTGACCCTAGCAACGGGGACGCCACGTTCGGGCCGCGTTCCCCGTTGCTGGGTCTGTTCTAATTGTATCATGATGTGCTGATTGTATCATGGTGTGCTGGCCGTGCAGCATGCAAGCTGCACGGCATTAATTGTGATGACCCAGTTTGGCTCCTGATTGGGGAGCTCACACTTATAAGCACCCTTTGGACTTCTCACAGACGCCGGTGATAGCTTCCTGTTTGCCTTTGTCAGTTGCAGAGAGTTTCCAGTCCTGCTCAATCCGGTTGTTCCTGTCCTCAGTGGTCCTGTACTCGGATATTTGTCATCTATTCCTGGAGTCTGACCGAGCACCTTTAACATCCTGTGGTGTTCGTGAGTCGCGGCGCAGCCGTGTGTTGCGGCTTGTCCGCTTACTGTTTATTATTTAGTTTATTTGTGTTCTGGAGCTTTTGCGGAGGATTCCGCTCCCACAGATCCACTCTGGTATCCAGCGGTGCTGGATAGGAGTAACGGATCAGTGGATCTTTGGTTGTCCTTTTCCCTGGCGGCTAGTCCGCACATACCTTGGTTTAAGTTAGTTAGCTTGTAACCCCTGGCCTGGTTGCTTAGTCAGAGGGCCCCTTGTTATCACCCTGTCTCGGATTTCCCTTTGTCTCCCATTAAGACCTGAGGGGGCATCGGGGTTGGGCAGACATAATCCGCCCTTCGAACGCGGCTGCCATGGGCTCAAGCAACCATAGTCTCGCAGGGGATTTCTGATAACACGGGCGAGACAACGGAGTTAGGGCGCCAGGGGTTACTAGGCTCTCCTGCTCCCACAACCAGCAAATCTTCCCAGTACTCAGACCTCTGCCATTAGATCTCCTCTGGTCTGGAGTACGGGAATCATAACATTATCACCGGCCAGACAAAAAAGAAAATTAAAATTAACAGGAGTTGATTTTTTTTTACTTATTCAGTTGGGAGATTTTTGTCGGCCTCATGAATCCCACCGGTGTTGGGCCAAATCCTGGCCAGCTTCTAGTTAGTCAGATTCAAGAACTTACTCAGATGGTTCAGGATCTGTCCCTCCGGGTGAGGTCACAGGAAGATCTGTTACGGACTTCCCCGAGGGTCATTCCTGAACCAAAGATGCATCTGCCTGACCGTTTTTCTGGGGATAGAAAACAGTTTTTTAATTTTAAAGAGTCTTGTAAACTTTATTTTCGTTTAAGACCAGTCTCCTCAGGTACGGAGGCTCAGCGGGTTGGAATTATTATTTCTCTGCTTCAGGGGGATCCTCAGACCTGGGCTTTTGGTTTAAAGACAGACGATCCAGCCTTATTGTCTGTAGACGCCTTTTTAAAATCGTTAGGGCTACTGTATGACGACCCTGATAGAGAGGCGTCCGCTGAGAGTCAGTTGCGTGCTCTCAGACAGGGTAGGAATCCCGCAGAGATTTATTGTACGGAGTTTCGCCGTTGGTCGAACGACTGTGGATGGAATGACCCAGCCCTGCGCAGTCAGTTTCGCCTCGGCTTATCTGAATCTATTAAAGACAGTCTCCTTCAGTATCCCGCTCCTGAGACTCTCGATAAACTCATGGAGCTCTCTATTAAGATAGATCGTCGGCTCAGAGAGCGGAGGGCTGAAAAAGGAGCGTCTGTCGGGTCTACTCCTTGTGTTTTTTCCATCCCTGTGGACATGGAGGAGCCTATGCAGATAGGTCTCTCCAAATTGTCTCCTGAAGAAAGAACCAGGAGGCAAAATTCTGGTCTTTGTTTATACTGTGGAGGTAAGGGACATTTTGCCCGTAGTTGTCCGAACAAGTCGGGAAACTTCCTGACCAAGTGAGTTGTGAGGGGGTTCACTTTGGTCTGCAGCTTATCTCCTCAAATAATTCACTGTTAGTTCCTGCTAAAGTTTCCTTTGGCAGCCTCTGTTCCTCGGTCTCTGCTTTTGTGGACAGTGGAGCTGCAGGGAACTTTATGGATTTAACATGGGCCAAGGCCTTAGGTATTCCTCAGTTAACCTTGGGTAGGTGTGTCACCATGCATGGTTTAGATGGGAGTCCCTTGTCCAATGGGGTTATTTCTCTCTGTACACCTCCTGTTTTACTTTCGGTAGGAGCTCTACATTCTGAAAAGATTGAGTTTTTCCTTACCCATTGTCCAGCAGTTCCTGTGGTTCTGGGTCACCCTTGGCTGGCCTTTCATAATCCCATCATTGATTGGCAGTCGGGGGAGATCTTACAATGGGGTACCATCTGTAATAAAGAATGTATTACGCTTCCTATCCGAGTAGCTGCCGCCGTTCCCGCACCCATTCCTGTGGAATACCAGGATTTTGTTGATGTATTTTCCAAGGGCAATGCGGATATTCTGCCTCCCCATAGGCCTTATGATTGTGCCATTGAGCTAATTCCTGGTGCCACGTTGCCTAAAGGAAGGTTATATGCATTGTCTGGTCCTGAAACTGTGGCCATGAATGAGTATGTGAAAGAAAGCCTTGGGAAAGGATTTATCAGGCCATCCAAATCCCCTTTAAGTGCAGGTTTCTTCTTCGTAGAGAAGAAGGATGGTTCTCTCAGACCCTGCATTGATTTTAGAGCTTTGAATAAAATCTCAGTAAAGAATACTTACCCTCTGCCGCTGATCTCTGTCCTCTTTGATCAGCTACGTTCGGCTGTGATTTTTTCTAAGATTGACCTGAGAGGAGCATATAACCTCATCAGAATCAAGTCAGGGGATGAGTGGAAAACGGCATTCAGTACTCAGTCAGGCCACTATGAGTATCTGGTCATGCCATTTGGCCTGTCTAACGCTCCGGCAGTCTTCCAGGATCTCATTAACGATGTGCTCCGTGAATTTCTTGGAAGGTTCGTTGTAGTCTACTTAGACGATATTTTTATATATTCTGATTCTGTAGAACAACATGTTTCCCAGGTGCGTCAAGTTCTAAAAAAATTACGTGAAAATCACCTGTATGCCAAGCTGGAGAAGTGTGAATTTCATGTTACGGAGGTATCCTTTTTAGGGTACATTATTTCCCCTCGGGGATTCTGTATGGAACCAAAGAAGCTCCAAGCTATCCTTAGTTGGGCGCAACCCACCAACTTAAAAGCAATTCAGCGCTTTTTAGGGTTTGCGAACTACTATAGAAGATTTATTCACTCTTTCTCTGACCTAGTTGCTCCCATTGTGGCACTAACTAAGAAGGGAGCAGATCCTACCAATTGGTCACGTGAAGCTGAGTTATCTTTTCAGGCCTTGAAACAAGCCTTTGTCTCAGCCCCTGTCCTCAGACATCCCAACCCAGAATTGCCTTTCATTGTTGAGGTTGATGCCTCGGAGGTTGGAGTGGGGGCTATCCTATCTCAGAAGGATCCGGATTCCCTTGAATTACATCCTTGTGCCTTTATGTCCAGGAAATTCTCATCTGCAGAATCCAACCACGATGTTGGTAACCGGGAATTGCTGGCTATTAAATGGGCTTTCGAGGAGTGGAGACATTGGCTTGAAGGAGCGACTCATACTATTTCAGTTTTGACTGATCACAAAAATCTTCAATACATTGAATCAGCTAAGCGACTGAATGCCCGGCAGGCTCGTTGGGCTTTATTTTTTACTCGTTTCAAATTCATTATCACCTTCAGGCCAGGTTCCAAGAATACTAAGGCAGATGCCCTGTCACGCAGTTTTCTTCCAGTTCAAGACAACAGTCCTGTACTCCCATACTGCCGTCCTCAACCATTCGGGCAGGCCTCACACAGGATGTATTTACCCAGTTAAAGCTGCTTCAACATCAAGCTCCTGGAAATACTCCTGCTGGTCGTCTTTTTGTCCCTGAGTTTTTGAGAGCAACTGTTTTGACGGAGTTTCATGATAGCAAAGTTGCCGGGCATCCGGGAATCGCTAAGACTTTGGAATTAGTCTCCCGCTCAGTATGGTGGCCTGGTCTTTCCAAAGACATTAAAGAGTTTGTTTTTTCGTGTCAGGTCTGTGCACAGCATAAAGTTCCCCGTTCTTTACCCATCGGTCAACTTATGCCCTTGAATGTTCCTCTTAGGCCATGGTCGCATATCTCCATGGATTTTGTGGTGGACCTCCCTCTGTCAGCCGGATGCCGAGTCATATGGGTGGTAGTGGACCGTTTTAGTAAAATGGCCCATTTCATTGCTCTTCCCCGATTGCCATCTGCCCAGGGATTGGCAGTCTTGTTCCTCCGCCATGTTTTCAGACTCCATGGCTTACCCACTGATATTGTTTCTGATCGGGGTCCACAATTCATTGCACAATTTTGGAAGTCTTTTTGTGCTTCATTAAAGATGAAGTTATCTTTAACGTCCGGCTATCATCCCCAATCCAATGGGCAGACTGAGCGAGTTAATCAATCTCTAAAACAATATTTGCGTTTGTACTCGGCCAAACTCCAAAATGACTGGTCGGAGTTTCTTCCATTGGCGGAGTTTGCTTATAATAATGCCTGTCATTCTTCCACCAATGTGTCTCCATTTTTTGCAGTTTTTGGTTTTCACCCCAGAGCTAATTCATTTTTTCAACATTCCTCTGTCTCCTCACTGGCCCTGACCTCTCATCTTAAACTTATTTGGAGAAAAGTGCACCTGGCTCTCAGAAAAGCGGCATTCCGGGAAAAAAGATTTTCTGACAGGCTCCGGCGGCCGTGCACTTTTAAAGTAGGAGATAAGGTGTGGTTGTCGACTCGCAACATTAAACTTCGACAAACCTCAGCCAGATTGGGTCCTAAATTTATTGGACCATTTCACATTATCAAAAAAGTCAATCCAGTTGCTTTCCGGTTACGTTTACCAAAAACTTTACGGATCGGAAATACCTTCCATTGCTCATTGCTGAAACCATATGTTTCGTCCAGTAGATTTCCTCGTAAAATATCTCAGGGGAGATCACCTATAAATGTACAGGGTCAGCAGGAGTTCTTAGTGGAGAAGGTTCTCGATTCCAAGTTGTCCCGGGGTCGGCTTTATTTTTTGGTACATTGGAGAGGTTATGGGCCAGAGGAAAGGTCTTGGGTCCTGGATGAGGATCTTCATGCCCCGAGGCTCAAAAGGGCATTTTTTCGAGAATTTCCTCAGAAACCTGGCTTTAGGGGTTCCTTGACCCCTCCTCAAGGGGGGGGTACTGTTAGGCGCCGAGGTCCGCTCATCGGTGCGGCCCGGCGCCTAGCAACCAGGGACGCCGTGCGCGTACAGCCGCCGGCTCCCTGGCAACGCTAGACGCCGGGCGCACGGAGCCGCTCTGACCCTAGCAACGGGGACGCCACGTTCAGGCCGCGTTCCCCGTTGCTGGGTCTGTTCTAATTGTATCATGATGTGCTGATTGTATCATGGTGTGCTGGCCGTGCAGCATGCAAGCTGCACGGCATTAATTGTGATGACCCAGTTTGGCTCCTGATTGGGGAGCTCACACTTATAAGCACCCTTTGGACTTCTCACAGACGCCGGTGATAGCTTCCTGTTTGCCTTTGTCAGTTGCAGAGAGTTTCCAGTCCTGCTCAATCAGGTTGTTCCTGTCCTCAGTGGTCCTGTACTCGGATATTTGTCATCTATTCCTGGAGTCTGACCGAGCACCTTTAACATCCTGTGGTGTTCGTGAGTCGCGGCGCAGCCGTGTGTTGCGGCTTGTCCGCTTACTGTTTATTATTTAGTTTATTTGTGTTCTGGAGCTTTTGCGGAGGATTCCGCTCCCACAGATCCACTCTGGTATCCAGCGGTGCTGGATAGGAGTAACGGATCAGTGGATCTTTGGTTGTCCTTTTCCCTGGCGGCTAGTCCGCACATACCTTGGTTTAAGTTAGTTAGCTTGTAACCCCTGGCCTGGTTGCTTAGTCAGAGGGCCCCTTGTTATCACCCTGTCTCGGATTTCCCTTTGTCTCCCATTAAGACCTGAGGGGGCATCGGGGTTGGGCAGACATAATCCGCCCTTCGAACGCGGCTGCCATGGGCTCAAGCAACCATAGTCTCGCAGGGGATTTCTGATAACACGGGCGAGACAACGGAGTTAGGGCGCCAGGGGTTACTAGGCTCTCCTGCTCCCACAACCAGCAAATCTTCCCAGTACTCAGACCTCTGCCATTAGATCTCCTCTGGTCTGGAGTACGGGAATCATAACAGCATCATCTGTCCATTGCATATTCTACAGGACACGTCAAGCAGAAATCGACATAGCTTTGTCTCTAGGACCCAGTAAACTCATGTCTCTTTGGGCATGTTATATATATATATATATCTCTTAAGACAGCATCTTTAATATATATATCTCTATATATACATATATATATATATACATACTAGGGTCTCAATCTCTGCTGATAAGGTACCTGTCCACGCTGCCACAGCGCTATACACCCATGCCGACACAATCGCCGGTCTGAGTAGTGTACCAGAATGCGCACGCTATCTGCAGGATCCCTGAGAATAGCTGTTACGTCAGGGTTACCTTTTGGGCAAACGTGACACCCTAGGGGAAGATTCCCATCGTATCCTGGCCCTAGTGGGGAAAGGATACTCCCTGAAAATTCTTTGTGGGAAACTGCAGTCTCTTGTCTGGCGATTCCCGCTCTTTTTCCTCATGAGAGGAGGGAAATTTACCTCAGCTTTCTTCCCCTTAAACATGTGTACCCTTGTGTCAGGGACAGATGAGTCATCAGTGATATGCAAATCATCTTTTATTACAATAATCATATATTGAATACTTTTCTGCCATTTTGGCTGTAACTTTGCATTATCGTAGTCGACACTGGAGTCAGACTCCGTGTCGATATCAGTGTCTATTATTTTGGATAGTGAGCATTGAGAGACTCTGAAGGTCTCTGCGACATAGGGACAGACATGGGTAGATTCCCTGTCTGTTCTCTAATCTTTTGTGCAATAAATTCACCTTAGCACTTAATTATACATATCCAAACAGGTGTCGGCGTTGTCGACGGAGACACCCTCTCACACACATATTTGCTCCATCTCCTCCTTAGGGGAGCCTTTTACCTCAGACATGTCGACACACACGTACCGACACACCACACACTCAGGGAATGCTCATCTGAAGACAATTCCCCCATAAGGCCCTTTGGAGAGACAGAGAGAGTATGCCAGCACACACCCCAGCGCTATTAACCCAGGAATAACACAGTAACTTAATGTTAACCCAGTAGCTGCTGTTTATATTGATTTTTGCGCCTAATTATGTGCCCCCCTCTCTTTTTACCCTCTTCTACCGTGTAACTGCAGGGGAGAGGCTGGGGAGCTTCCTCTCAGCGGTGCTGTGGAGAAAAAACATGGCGCTGGTGAGTGCTGAGGAAGAAGCCCCGCCCCCTTGACGGCGGGCTTCTGTCCCGCTTTCATGTCCAATTTTTGGCGGGGGCTCATGCATATATACAGTGCCCAACTGTATATATGCCCACTTTTACCAAGAGGTCCAAATTGCTGCCCAGGGCACCCCCCCCCTGCGCCCTGCACCCTACAATGACCGGAGTATGTGGGTGTAGTGTGGGAGCAATGGCGCACAGCTGCAGTGCTGTGCGCTACCTCAGTTTGAAGACTGGAGTCTTCTGCCGTCGATTTCGAAGTCTTCTTGCTTCTTTCACCCGGCTACTGTCTTCCGGCTCTGCGAGGGGGACGGCGGCGCGGCTCCGGGATCGGACGACAAAGGGTGAGATCCTGTGTACGATCCCTCTGGAGCTAATGGTGTCCAGTAGCCTAAGAAGCAGGACCTATCTTCAGAGAGTAGGGCTGCTTCTCTCCCCTCAGTCCCACGATGCAGGGAGTCTGTTGCCAGCAGATCTCCCTGAAAATAAAAAACCTAACAAAATACTTTCTTATAGCAAGCTCAGGAGAGCTCACTAAGTAGCACCCAGCTCGTCCAAGCACAGATTCAAACTGAGGTCTGGAGGAGGGACATAGAGGGAGGAGCCAGAACACACCAGAATCCAAATTCTTTCTTAAAGTGCCCTGTCTCCTGCGGAGCCCGTCTATTCCCCATGGTCCTTACGGAGTCCCCAAGCTCCACTAGGACGTTAGAGAAAGGAGGTGGTAATCTTCATTGGGTGTGGTATAGAATATCTACCCTGTATAGATAGTTAGTAGGTCAACACCGTATGATCAACATGTATAAGGTCAACAGGTACAAAAGGTTAACAGATGAAATGTCGACCGATACAAAGGGTCTACAGGGTCAAAAGGTCAACATAACAATGGTCATCACATTTTTTGGCCACATCTTGTATATTTCATGTTTTGTGACAGTAGTAATAGAACACTTTTTTGTCAAACAAAAAGTGACAGGTGCCACGCCTCCAAACATGCCCAGTCTCCACCCACACCCCACCTCCAACACCACCCATAACACCCCCACAACACTCCCTGATTTACGCCCATTTTTAACATAAATTGTATATACATTTCATCATTTGATATAATTTGATATCAGTTTTTTTCATTAGTCATAGGGTGATCACAAAAGTCTCTTACAAGACGTGTTTTGTCAGAGAAGACTCATAGGTTTGAAAAAAAGCCACAGTAAGTCACGCAGCACAGCTATTTGAAAAAAATGGGTGAAAAAAAGGTATTACACAGTGTTAAATCCTTGTAGTTATTGCGGCATTGATAAATATTATAAGGCTAATAAAGGAAAGTTTAAAAGATTGGAAATTAATAAATGGCTTCAAGATCAAGATGCCTATACGTTGCATAAACCGGCGCGAAAAACCTACAAAAGGAACATTATTTGCGTATCGGATATAAATCAGCAATGGCAATGCGATCTGGTCTCGCTCATAGACCGCATGAAGTACAATGATAGTTTTAAATACATATTAACCATTATCGATATTTTCTGTAAGAGAGCATGGGCCGTCAGTCTAACAACCAAGAACGCTACAACAGTAGCTGACGCTTTTGAAAAAATATTCCAACAGGACTGTGTGCCAAAGAAATTGCAAACTGACCGCAGTAAAGAGTTTCTAAACAAGGTCCTAAAAAAAGTATTAGAAAGATATGGTATACAGCATTTTGTGACCAAATAATGATGTAAAAGCAGCTGTTATAGAACACTTCAATAGGACTTTAAAAACATGTTTGTGGCACTATTTCACAGCTCAGAATACTTACAGATATATAGATGTTTTACAAAATTTCATATAGTTATAATAACACATACCATAGAATGATTAAACGTACGCCGTGCAAAGTAACACCATCTAACTCTTTGAGAATTTTCAATACGGCATACGGTGATTACTTTAGAACCATGAAAACTCCGATATGATTAGCCACTGGTGATCAGGTACATATTTCCAAATATAAGGATATATTTCAGAAAGGATATGAACAGAATTTTTCTGTGGAAATATTTGTAATACAAGGTCTTAAGCCGCTTTACATGCTGGTGGACCTCTACGGTCAAGATATTACTGGTAGTTTTTATCCCGAAGAGCTTCAAATCGTACCAAAAAACTATAATAGAATTTAAAAAGTGGAAAAGAAACGGTCAGTGGCCGGAAATACCGGTTAGTCAAGTGGCGTGGGTGTCCCGCTAAACTTTAACAGTTGGGTCAACGCATCAGAGATAAAAGTCATTTAAAAAGCGGCGCACTCTAAACAAGGTGAGTAATGGATGACAAATCGTTCTACATAACCTTGCCGAGTAATGCCTCAGCAGAAACATTTCCGCTAAATAGGGTTTCTAACTACACAACAAAACTGTCAAAGCCGATAGACTTAACCGGTGAGTGTGAAGTCGCTCTTACAGAAATACAATACCTGCACACTTGGAATACATTGGATTTACAAGATTGTAGACTGCAAATATCATGGGGTGGCACATCGAATCAGCCAGTGGCGAGAGTCATGAGTGTGTGCATTAAACCTTGTTTTTATGAAACAATCGATGCGCTACTGAACGTAATCAAAATGGAAATTGAGCAACAGAAACTGGATGTTGGATTAAGACTAATGTATGATCCATATGAACGTGTTGTAACATGTGACAGTAAGCAGTTGTATCAAATCCACTTCGGTTCTAAACTGACATGGATACTGGGTTTACAGCCTAAAACTAAGATTTCTAAACCATGCGCCGACATCAAAGGGGGTCAATATACGTTGTATGTGTACACGGTCACGGGGACTGGGTTTTGTGAATCCGGAATTGTGGCGTGCGGTTTGGTATCGGTGACTTTAGACAGGATTAGCCGAGCAGGTTGAATGAAAGTCTTTTCATAGAGCTTTAAAGGAGGTTCCACAGGTGCCCTAGCTGTTTACTTGTTAGAGCAGTTGCGTCGGCAGGACCTGTACGTCTGTGGACGAACGTCTGGCGGAAACCTGGATAGGAAGACTGTAGACTGGGGTAACTGAGACTCGCTGAGAGGGATGGTGACTCAGAGAGGTCAGCATGCGAGGATAAATAACCGGGTGTAGATCCAGCAATCCAGGTGAGAACTCAGGGAACAGGATGCTTTAGAAGCAATGCTGTGGAGCACAAGGAACGAGCACACACAAGGCTGTGTGAGAGACGTTGCACTGGCAATTTGCTTACCCAGAAATCCCTAGATTTATACCTGCAGACTGTTTCCCATTGGTTTTGCAAACCTTGCAGGTGACTGAGTGTTTTAGATTAGCTGACCCTTCCAAGGCGGCGACGCCCATCCCGGACCTCTGCAGCTGGAAGCTGCACAAATGTTTGCTGCTGCCTCTGAGACCTCTCCTCCCAGACATGCCTGCAAGTTGTGCCCCTCGCCAGCAGCCCGCACCCCCACCGGAGGGACCGCGCCAGAGCATCCGGACAGGTAAGTACCGCTGGTCCCGGAACCCGATCCGCCGGACCGTGACATTACCCCCCCTTTTAGGGATGGCCACTGGACAGCCACCAGGTTTGATGGGATTTTCTTCATGGAACTTGTGAAGTAAAGCGGGAGCATGAACATCCAAAGAATCCTCCCAGGAACGCTCCTCAGGACCGTAGCCCTTCCAATCCAGAAAATATTGTAGACGTCCACGTCTTACTCGGGAGTCAAGGATCTTCTTGATCTCGAATTCAATACCACGATCCGTGACAACCTTTGGAGAGCGAGGAAAGATCTTACAAAACTTGTAATACCAGCGCTGTGAGGGGAAATAATTCCTTTTCTATCTTACAAAACTTGTTTAACACTAAAGGCTTCAAAAGAGAAACATGAAAGGCTGGGAAGACTTTCAGGTACGGGGGTAACTTATGCCTATAAGTTACGGAATTGATGATTTGTTCAACTGGGAAAGGCCCAATGTAGCGAGGAGCGAACTTCATAGATGGAACACGTAACCTTAAATTGCGCGTAGAGAGCCAGACCTGATCTCCAACTGCCAATTTAGGTACCACCATTCTCTTCTTTTCAGCCCAGAACTTATAGCGAGCGGAGGCTTTTTGTAGATTTTGGTGAACTTTTAGCCAAACTCCGGAAACTCTCTTGAGAGATTCCTGAACCGCAGGAAGATCTTGAGCTGGTAAAGCCAGGAACTGAGGAACTCGAGGATGGAAGCCATATACGGTATAGAAAGGGGTATGACCTGTAGAAGAGTGGTAGGAGTTGTTGTGAGCAAACTCTGCCCATGGTAGTAGTTCTAGCCAGTCGTCTTGAGAAGAAGAGACATGAATTCTGAGGAACATCTCCAAGTCTTGATTGACTCTCTCTGTACTTCCATTGGTTTGAGGATGATATGCCGTTGAGAATTTTAACTCTACCCGTAGGGCGGCACAGAGAGCCCTCCAGAATCTAGCCACGAACTGGACTCCCCGGTCAAAAACTATTTCGGCCGGAAGACCGTGGGACTTGAAGATCTCTGCAATGAAAAGCTGAGCTAACTCGGGTGCGGCGGGAAGACCCTTAAGAGGTACGAAACGAGCCATCTTAGAGAAGCGGTCTATGATCACCCAAATAGTAGTAAATCCTTTACAAGAGGGTAAATCCGTGATGAAGTCCATAGAAAGGTGGGTCCATGGCATCTTAGGAATAGTTAGGGGTATTAGCTCTCCCGCTGGCCGAAGACGAGGGATCTTATGCTGTGCACACTTGGTACAGGAGGCGATATAAGAGGAAACATCAGACTTCAGTGCAGGCCACCAATACGAGCGTTGGATAAGGTTGGTTGTCTTATGGACTTCAGCATGACCGGAAAACCGAGAGGTATGGGCCCAGGCCAGTAATTTCTTCCGAAGGTAAGGAGGTACGAACACTTTTCCCAATGGAGGCTGTAGTTTAGTGGAGGCGAAGTTCCGAGACTCCAATACAGGCTGAGGAGAAGGAGAGTCGTTGGAATCCTCAGAGGAGTAGGATCGGAGAGAGAGCATCTGCCTTCTGGTTTTGAGAACCAGGTCGAAAGGTTAGGGAGAAATTAAATCTTGAGAAGAACATTGCCCATCGGGCTAGACGAGGATTCAAACACTGAATATTCCTGAGAAAGATTAAATTCTTGTGATCAGTGAAAATAGTGATAGGAAACTTAGCCCCCTCCAAGATATACCGCCACTCTTCCAATGCTAACTTAACAGCCAGTAGTTCTTGCTCTCCTATCGTATAGTTCCTTTCTGCTGGTAAGAACTTCTTGGAAAAGAACCCGCAAGGATGAAGTTTGTTGTCATTCAGACGTTGGGAGAGAACTGCTCCCACAGCATCGGCTGAAGCATCTACTTCTAAAACAAGGCCTTTATTGACATCGGGTTGCCTCAACACTGGAGCTGTAGTAAAAGCCTGTTTTAATCATTGGAAAGCTTCGTCTGCAGATGTTGACCATTCTCTGGGATTAGTCTCCTTTCAAGTGAGAGCGGTGATAGGTGCCACTATAGAGGAGAATCCTTTGATAAATCTCCAGTAGAAATTTGCAAAACCCAAAAAGCGTTGGATTGCTTTAACGGTGGTGGGTTTGGACCAATTTAGAACCGCTTGTACCTTGGCTGGATCCATCTCTAATCCTGAACCAGATATTATGTAGCCCAGGAAGGGCATGGAGGATTGTTCGAAAAGACATTTTTCCAATTTGCAGTACAAATGATGTTGGCGAAGCCTCCGCAGCACCTCTTGGACTTGAGAACGGTGATCTTTCAGGTTGGTCGAGAAAATTAGTATGTCATCTAAATAGACTACTACAGAACTATAGAGTAAATCACTGAAATATCATTTACAAAATTTTGGAAAACTGCTGGTGCGTTGCTAAGCCCGAAGGGCATGACTAAATACTCGAAGTGCCCATCACGAGTGTTAAACGCCGTTTTCCATTCGTCACCCGCTCTTATCCGGATCAGGTTGTATGCTCCCCTGAGGTCCAACTTGGTGAAGACAGAGGCACCCTTAACCCGGTCAAATAGCTCTGAGATCAAGGGCAACGGGTAACTATTTTTTATTGTTATGTCGTTCAGACCCCTGTAGTCGATGCAGGGACGAAGACCACCATCCTTTTTTTGGACGAAAAAGAACCCCGCACCGGCTGGAGAGGTAGAAGGCCGAATAAATCCTCTAGCTAGATTTTCCTTGATGTATTGCGACATGGAGTCGGTCTCAGGGGCCGAGAGGGGATAGATTCGCCCTCTAGGAGGAATCTTTCCCGGAATCAGGTCAATAGGGCAGTCCCAGGGTCTGTGGGGTGGTAAGACTTCTGCTGCCTGTTTGCTGAAGACATCAGAAAAGGAGGAATACTGAGACGGAATTTGCGGTAGGATCTCCAGTTGGCTCTTATTCACATGTTTAACACTGGTAAGACAAGTTTGAGCACACGACTCTCCCCAGGCCAAAATTTACATATTCACCCAATCGATTCTTGGGTTCTGCTTCTGGAGCCAAGGAAGTCCCAAAACAATTTCATGAGTAGCTATTAGAATGACTAAGAAATTAAGTAACTCCTTATAGAGAGCTCCTACACATAGCTGAAGTGGAAGAGTCTGGTGGGTAACTACTCCACTGCAGATTCGACTTCCATCTACAGCGGAAAGGGCAATTGGTCGGGAAAGCTCAACTGTAGGAATCCGTAGTCGCTGTACCACATCTGCCGTGATAAAGTTTTCAGCAGCTCCCGAATCTAGGAGAGAGAAAAACCCTTTAGAACCCTGTGGCAGGCCCAAAGAAACCTCTAGGACAGGCTCAGAACGAGATGGAGACGATGTCACCACTCCTAAGCTAATGTCTCCTCTTCTGGTTAGGAGCGCTAATTTTCCGGACGCTGGGTGCAAGAGGCTACCAAATGTCCTGAACCTCCGCAGTATAGGCACAAGTTCTCCCTGCGCCTTCTCTGACGCTCCTCTGGCGAGAGACGAGCCCTATTGATCTGCATAGACTCATCCTGGGACGCTTCAGCTGACACACTCGAGGAAGAAGGCGGAGGACGGAACCTTGAGCGCTCCCCACGATTCTTCTCTAACTGGCGCTCTCTAAAACGAAGGTCAATCTTGGTACAAAGGGAAATCAAGTCGTCTAAATTGGGCGGAAGGTCCCGGGTAGCCAACTCGTCCTTGATTTTGTCAGACAGACCTTTCCAGAAGGCCGATACTAGTGCCTCCTCATTCCACCGTAATTCTGAAGCATAGGTCTGGAATTGTACTACATACTGTCCCACAGACCGGTTTCCCTGCCGGAGGCGCATTATCTCGATTGATGCCGACGTGGTTCTTCCGAGCTCATCGAAAATTTTTCGGAAGGTAGCGATGAATTCATCATATTTGTCAAGTAGAGAATCAGCTCCTCCCACAGGGGTGACACCCAATCCAGGGCTGGACCGTCCAGGAGGGAGACGATATATGCTACCTTTGCCGTCTGTGATGGGAAGTTAAAGGGCTGTAAAGAGAAATTAATCTCACACTGGTTTAAGAACCCGCGGCAGATCTTCGGGTTCCCGTCGAATTTGGTTGGCGTCGGCAGTCGCAGGGATGAAGGGGAAGCTACCATAGGAACTGGGGTGGTCGGCACTTGCTGAGTCTCCGGGCGTCGACCAGTGGCGACATGAGCAATGTCGGCCTGCATGGAATCCTGGCGGGTAGCCATCCCTTGAATAAATTGAGCTAATTGGCGCTGGAATTACTCTAGACTCTCCAGACGAGCTGCTATGCCCTGCAGAAGATCCGTACCGGAACCATGAGCACCCTCCGGATTCATATGGCCAGTGCAAACTGTCACGGGGACTGGGTTTTGTGAATCCGGAATTGTGGCGTGCGGTTTGGTATCGGTGACTTTAGGCAGGATTAGCCGAGCAGGTTGAATGAAAGTCTTTTCATAGAGCTTTAAAGGAGGCTCCACAGGTGCCCTAGCTGTTTACTTGTTAGAGCGGTTGCGTCGGCAGGACCTGTACGTCTGTGGACGAACGTCTGGCGGAAACCCGGATAGGAAGACTGTAGACTGGGGTAACTGAGACTCGCTGAGAGGGATGGTGACTCGGAGAGGTCAGCATGCGAGGAGAAATAACCGGTTGTAGATCCAGCAATCCAGGTGAGAACTCAGGGAACAGGATGCTTTAGAAGCAATGCTGTGGAGCACAGGGAACTAGCACAAGGCTGTGTGAGAGACGTTGCACTGGCAATTTGCTTACCCAGAAATCCCTAGATGTATACCTGCAGACTGTTTCCCATTGGTTTTGCAAACCTTGCAGGTGACTGAGTGTTTTAGATTAGCTGACCCTTCCAAGGCGGCGACGCCCATCCCGGACCTCTGCAGCTGGAAGCTGCACAAATGTTTGCTGCTGCCTCTGAGACCTCTCCTCCCAGACATGCCTGCAAGTTGTGCCCCTCGCCAGCAGCCCGCACCCCCACCGGAGGGACCGCGCCAGAGCATCCGGACAGGTAAGTACCGCTGGTCCTGGAACCCGATCCGCCGGACCGTGACCTACACAGACATTACCGAACACCAGAGAGTCGGGGACAGTTATGTACCACTGCTGCGCACTGTTAAAATTAAGGGCCGTAACAATGAGATGGTCACAATTCGGTACAAGAAGCCCGATTATGTGCCTTTGTGCAAAGCGCATTTTGACATGATAACCATAGAGATAAAGAATGATCAGAACAAGAACATTTCATTTAAGTTTGGGAAAGAGATTGTGAAACTACACTTTAGACACGCAAAAACCGATTTTTATTAAATTGACAGAATGGTTGTCATTAAAAACTATGGTGATCAGGCATTGTACGCACAATGGTGATCATTCCGAGTTGATCGCAGCCAGCAACTTTTTGCTGCTGCTGCTGCGATCAACTAGTCCACGTCTATGGGGGATTGTATTTTAGTTTAGCAGGGCTCCAATCGCTTGTGCAGCCCTGCTAAGCTAAAAATTTTTCAAGCAGAACATGACTAGCCCTGGACATACTTACCCTAAGCGACGATCTCTGTAATGCTGGAGCCAGCTTTGACGTCAGACATCCGCCCTCCGTTCTCCTGGACATGCCTGCGTTTTCCTTACCACTCCCCGAAAACGGCAGCCAACAGTCCGGATCCGCCCAGGAACGCCTTCTTTCTGCCAATCTTCTTGCGGTCGGCTCTGCAACCACTTTCTTCGTAGGACGGGACGTATTCCAGACCAGTTTGCACCGCAGCGACAATCCGCTGCATGCGAACGGGTCGGAATGACCCCCAATATTATAAAGCGCAATGTACAATTTTACAAATTTTCATGTACTGGAAGAATTGTTTCAGTACCACACAGTTTTATAAAACAACCTGAAGATTTCAGACATTTATATAGGACACTTGAAAGCATTGTACTGGTGATCAAAGGGGTAGGAACAATTATGACACCCTCTGGATGGTACTGATGGCAGCATGCACTGGACAGTGCAGAGCATTAAGAGTTGCTGTAAGAATCCACATCCAACCGCAACCATCACATTATGATTATATTGAGGGGGTGCACTTATTTTCAACACACACACACACGCACTAAAGCATAGAAAAGTCCTTTTTGAATAGCAGAAGTGTCTACAAACTTGTGAATAAAATGTGTATTCAAAATTCTTTCAGTGTTGTTAGTCTTTTCTTCTTGAGCCACCAAAAGTATCTTATAAAATGAACAATAAAAATAGGTAAATCCTAGTGCACACCTCTGCTTCCCAAAAACGTTGATTGATGTTTCATCAATAGCAAAGGTTAGGTTAATGTTATAGATGTTTGTATTAAGATATGTGCAAAAATGCTCTAAGGTGCCTCTATTGCCCTTTCAGATAAAAAAAAACATATTGTCTATAATTATACCTTGACCATGACACCAGGTTTGCCGCATAAGGATTATTAGTCCATATGTATTGGACTTCACAGGACCACAATGTTGGCAAAGGCTGAAATGAAAATTGATATATAAATATAATACATTGGGGGATATTCAATTGTTTGAAAAGTCAGTTGGGTGTCTGTTTTTTCCTATCTAATAGACAGGAAAAAAACAGACACCCAACCGACTTTTGAAACAATTGAATTCCCCCCCCATTGAGTCCATCAGGGCTAAATCAGGACCCTCATTTTGGTCTTGGTCATTTAGAAGTATACACGCATTTTACATTTTATGGAATTTTATGTATTTTATCACTGTTTATACTGCATGTAATTTTTTTTTTAATGCATAAAGTGGATAATGCTATGTAGATATGCACAATGCTTTTTTTTTTTTTTTTAAATCTTTTTAGGTACTTATTAAAATTATTTTTGCACCACCACTTTAAGTAAAAGACAAAACATTAAAGGTCAGTTCATCTATGATGGCACAACAATAAATTAACATCATTGTATCATGGATGGAAGGACAAACAGGATATAGGTGGTCATTCCGAGTTGATCGCTCGTTGTTTTTTTTCCGCAACGGAGCGATTAGTCGCTAATGCACATGCGCAATGTCCGCAGTGCGACTGCGCCAAGTAAATTTGCTATTAAGTTAGGTATTTTACTCACGGCATTACAAGGTTTTTTCTTCGTTCTGGTGATCGTAGTGTGATTGACAGGAAGTGGGTGTTTCTGGGCGGAAACTGGCCGTTTTATGGGTGTGTTTGAAAAAACACTGCCGTTTCTGGGAAAAACGCGGGAGTGTCTGAAGAAACGGGGGAGTGTCTGGGCGAACGCTGGGTGTGTTTGTGACGTCAAACCAGGAACGAAACTGACTGAACTGATCGCAGTGGCAGAGTAAGTCTCGAGCTACTCAGAAACTGCAAAGAACTGTCTATTCGCAAATCTGCTAATCTTTCGTTCGCAAATCTACTATGCTAAGATTCCCTCCCAGTAGGCGGCGGCTTAGCGTGTGCAAAGCTGCTAAAAGCAGCTTGCGAGCGAACAACTCGGAATGAGGGCCATAGATGGAATCAGGAACCAAGAGACCATGGGAGTTGTTTCCAGGAACGTCATCCCTGCTGGATGGAACGCACATGGTGGAACCCAAAAACCCGGGAAGTGACGCAACGTCACTTCTGGTCACGTCATCTCTGCCGGGAGAGCGCTGATGGAGGGAAAGGAGAATACATTCCCGGCTATACTTCCGGAAACGGATACACGTGATAGGGGACAAGAACATGTGTAAATGTAAAATAAGATTTTAAACCTACCGGTAAATCTTTTTCTCGTAGTCCGTAGAGGATGCTGGGACTCCGCAAGGACCATGGGGATAGACGGGCTCCGCAGGAGACATGGGCACTTTAAGAAAGACTTTGACTCTGGGTGTGCACTGGCTTCTCCCTCTATGCCCCTCCTCCAGACCTCAGTTAGAGAAACTGTGCCCAGAGGAGACGGACAGTACAAGGAAAGGATTTTTGTAATCCAAGGGCAAGATTCATACCAGCCACACCAATCACACCGTATAACTTGTGATATATTATCTAGTTAACAGTATGAAGAACAACATAACATCGGCCCAAAACTGATGAAACTATAACATAACCCTTTATGAAAGCAATAACTATATACAAGTCTTGCAGAAGTAGTCCGCACTTGGGCCGGGCGCCCATCATCCTCTACGGCCTACGAGAAAAAGATTTACCGGTAGGTTTAAAATCTTATTTTCTCTAACGTCCTAGAGGATGCTGGGACTCCGTAAGGACCATGGGGATTATACCAAAGCTCCCAAACGGGCGGGAGAGTGCGGATGACTCTGCAGCACCGATTGAGCAAACAGGAGGTCCTCCTCAGCCAGGGTATCAAACTTATAGAACTTTGCAAAGGTGTTTGACCCCTGACCAAGTAGCAGCTCGGCACAGCTGTAGTGCCGAGACCCCTCGGGCAGCCGGCCAAGACGAGCCCACCTTCCTAGTGGAATGGGCCTTAACCGATTTCGGTAACGGCAATCCTGCCGTAGAATGCGCCTGCTGAATCGTGTTACAGATCCAGCGAGCAATAGTCTGCTTTGAAGCAGGGCCGCCAACCTTGTTGGTTGCATACAGGACAAACAGTGCTTCTGTTTTTCTGATCCTAGCCGTTCTGGCCACGTAAATTTTCCAAGCCCTGACCACATCAAGGGACTCGGAATCCTCCAAGTCACGTGTAGCCACAGGCACGACAATAGGTTGGTTCATATGAAAGGAAGAGACCACCTTAGGTAGGAATTGAGGACGGGTCCGCAACTCCGCTCTATCCATATGGAAAACCAGATAGGGGCTTTTATGTGATAAAGCCGCCAATTCCGAAACTTGCCTAGCCGAAGCCAAGGCTAACAACATGACCACCTTCCAAGTGAGATATTTCAACTCCACTGTTTTAAGTGGTTCAAACCAATGTGACTTAAGGAAACTTAACACCACGTTAAGGTCCCAAGGCGCAACCGGAGGTACAAAAGGAGGCTGAATATGCAGTACTCCCTTCACAAAAGTCTGTACTTCAGGTAAAGAGGCCAATTCCTTTTGAAAGAAAATGGATAAGGCCGAAATCTGAACCTTAATGGAGCCTAATTTTAGGCCCAAATTCACTCCAGTTTGTAGGAAGTGAAGAAAACGGCCTAGATGGAATTCTTCCGTAGGAGCATTCCTGGCCTCACACCAAGAAACATATTTTCGCCATATTCGGTGATAATGTTTAGACGTCACGTCCTTCCTAGCCTTTATTAGCGTAGGAATGACCTCATCCGGAATACCTTTTTCCGCTAGGATCCGGCGTTCAACCGCCATTCCGTCAAACGCAGCCGCGGTAAGTCTTGGAACAGACAGGGACCTTGTTGTAACAGGTCCTGCCTTAGAGGAAGAGGCCACGGATCTTCTGTGAGCATTTCTTGCAGATCCGGATACCAGGTCCTTCGTGGCCAATCTGGAACAATGAGAATTGTTCTCACTCCTCTTTTTCTTATTATCCTCAACACCTTGGGTATGACAGGAAGAGGAGGAAACACATATACCGACTGGAACACCCACGGTGTCACTAGGGCGTCCACAGCTACCGCCTGAGGGTCTCTTGACCTGGCGCAATACCTTTGTAGCTTTTTGTTGAGACGGGATGCCATCATGTCTATTTGGGGTAGTCCCCACCGATTTGCAATCTGCGCGAAGACTTCCTGATGAAGTCCCCACTCTCCCGGATGCAGATCGTGTCTGCTGAGGAAGTCTGCTTCCCAGTTGTCCACTCCCGGAATGAACACTGCTGACAGAGCGCTTACATGATTCTCCGCCCAGCGAAGAATTCTGGTGGCTTCCGCCATTGCCACTCTGCTCCTTGTGCCGCCTTGGCGGTTTACATGAGTTACTGCGGTGATGTTGTCTGACTGGATCAGAACTGGTCGATTGCGAAGTAAGATCTCCGCTTGACGTAGGGCGTTGTATATGGCCCTTAGTTCTAGGATGTTGATGTGAAGACAAGTCTCTTGACTGGACCAAAGTCCTTGGAAATTTCTTCCCTGTGTGACTGCTCCCCAACCTCGGAGGCTCGCGTCCGTGGTCACCAGGATCCAGTTTTGAATGCCGAACCTGCGGGCCTCTAGAAGGTGAGCACTGTTTAGCCACCACAGGGGAGATACTCTGGCCCTGGGAGACAGGGTGATCCGCTGATGCAATTGCAGATGCGACCCGGACCATTTGTCCAATAGGTTCCATTGGAAGGTCCTTGCATGGAATCTGCCGTATGGAATGGCTTCGTATGTTGCCACCATCTTTCCCAGAACTTGAGTGCAATGATGTACTGACACTTGTTTTGGTTTCAACAGGTTCATGACTAGAGTCATGAGTTCCTGCGCTTTTTCCGTCGGAAGAAAAACCCTTTTCTGGTCTGTGTCCAGAATCATGCCCAAGAAGGGCAGACGAGTTGTAGGATTCAGCTGCGACTTTGGAATATTGAGAATCCAGCCGTGTCGCTGTAACACATTCAGTGAAAGTGATACGCTGTTCAGCAACTTCTCCCGTGATCTCGCTTTTATGAGGAGATCGTCCAAGTACGGGATAATCGTGACACCCTGCTTGCGCAGGAGCACCATAATTTCCGCCATTACCTTGGTGAAAATTCTCGGGGCCGTGGAAAGCCCAAACGGCAACGTCTGAAATTGGTAATGACAATCCTGTACCGCAAATCTCAGGTACGCCTGATGAGGAGGATATATGGGGACATGCAGGTATGCATCCTTTATGTCCAGAGATACCAAAAAATCTCCCACTTCTAGGCTGGCGATGACCGCCCTGAGCGATTCCATCTTGAACCTGAACCGTTTTAAGTAAAGGTTCAGGGATTTTAAATTTAAAATGGGTCTGACCGAACCGTCCGGTTTCGGAACCACAAACAGAGTTGAGTAGTACCCCTGCCCTCTTTGAAGCGGGGGAACCTCTACCACCACTTGTTGAAGACACAATTTGTGAATCGCATGTAACACTATCTCCCTTTCCAGGGGTTGTTTCGGTAGGGCCGATTTGAAAAAACGGCGAGGAGGCACTTCTTCGAATTCCAGCTTGTAACCCTGGGAAACTATTTCTATTGCCCATGGATCCACCTGTGAGTGGACCCAGATGTGGCTGAACAGTCGAAGACGTGCCCCCACAGGAGCTGACTCCCTCAGGGGAGCCCCAGCGTCATGCGGTGGATTTTGCAGAGGCCGGGGAGGACTTCTGTTCCTGGGAACTAGCTGTGTTATGCAGCTTTTTCCCTCTGCCCTTACCTCTGTCAAGAAAGGACGATCCACGTGCTCTCTTGCTTTTATTGGAACGAAAGGACTGCATTTGATAATGAGGCGCTTTCTTAGATTGTGAGGGAATATATGGCAAAAAAATTGATTTACCTGCCGTAGCCGTGGAGACGAGGTCCGAGAGCCCCTCTCCAAACAATTCCTCACCCTTGTAAGGCAACAACTCCATATGTCTCTTGGAGTCGGCATCACCAGTCCACTGTCGGGTCCATAAGACATGCCTAGCTGAAATAGACATAGCATTTATCCTGGAACCTAGTAAACTAATGTCTCTTTGAGCATCCCTCATATACAAGACCGCATCTTTTATATGCCCTAGGGTCAAATAAAATGGTATCCTTATCAAGAGTCTCAATATCCGATGATAAGGAATCTGTCCAAGCTGCTACAGCACTACAAACCCAGGCCGACGCAATAGCCGGTCTGAGTAACGTACCAGAATGTGTGTAAATGGACTTCAGGGTAACCTCCTGCTTGCGGTCAGCAGGATCCTTGAGGGTAGCCGTATCTTGGGATGGAAGCGCTATCTTTTTTGATAAGCGCGTCAAGGCCTTGTCCACCCTAGGGGAGGATTCCCACCGTATCCTGTCCTGCGACGGGAAAGGATACACTGTTAGGATCCTTTTGGGAATCTGCAGTTTTTTGTCTGGAGTTTCCCACGCTTCTTCACATACTTCGTTCAGCTAATGTGAAGAGGGAAAGGAGACCTCAGGTTTCTTTCCTTTATACATGTGTACCTCGTGTCAGGGACAGGGGGTTCCTCAGTGATATGCAACACATCTTTTTTTTGCGATAATCATATATCGAATACCTTTTGCCACCTTTGGCTGTAATTTTGTATCATCGTAATCGACACTGGAGTCTGAATCCGTGTCGGTATCTGTGTCCACTATTTGGGATAGTGGGCGCTTCTGAGACCCCGAAGGTCCCGGCGACATAGGGACAGGCATGGGTTGACTCCCTGACTGTGCCCCAGCTTCGGCTTTGTCTAGCCTTTTGTGCAATAAATTAACATTTGCACTTAAAACATTCCACATATCCATCCAGTCCGGCGTCGGCACCGCCGACGGAGACCTAACATTCATAAACTCTCCCTCCTTCTTAGGTGAGCCCTCAACCTCAGACATGTCGACACACACGTACTGACACACCACACATACACAGGAAAGCTCTTTTCTGAAGACAGGTTCCCCACCAGGCCCTTTGGAGAGACAAAGAGAGAGTATGCCAGCACACACCCCAGCGCTATATGACCCAGGAATAACACAGTAAATTAATGTTTATCCAGCAGCGCTGTTTTATGTATCTGCGCCAATTATGTGCCCCCCCTCTACTTTAAAACCCTCTGTCACCGTGTGTCAAGCAGGGGAGAGTCCGGGGAGCTTCCTTTCAGCGGTGCTGTGGAGAAAAATGGCGCTGGTGAGTGCTGAGGGAGAAGCCTCGCCCCCTCGGCGGCGGGCTTCTGTCCCGCTCAATTTTTTCAATACATGGCAGGGGCTCTTTTTATACATGTACAGTGCCCAGCTGTACATGTATATATACATCTGTGCCATAAGAGAGGTTTATATTGCTGCCCAGGGCGCCCCCCCCCTGCGCCCTGCACCCTTACAGTGACCGGAGTGTGTGAGGTGAAGGGGAGCAATGGCGCACAGCTGCAGTGCTGTGCGTTACCTCAGTGAAGATTCAAGTGTCTTCAAGTGTCTTCTGCCGCCTCAGATGGGTCTTTTCCTCACATACTCACCCGGCTTCTTTCTTCCGGCTCTGCGAGGAGGACGGCGGCGCGGCTCTGGGACGGACAGCAAGGGTGAGACCTGCGTACCGATCCCTCTGGAGCTAATGGTGTCCAGTAGCCTAAGAAACAAAGCCCTGAACTCAGAGAAGTGGGTCTGTTTCTCTCTCCTCAGTCCCTCGATGCAGGGAGTCTGTTGCCAGCAGGCTCCCTGAAAATAAAAAACCTAACAAAAATGCTTTCTTACAGGAAACTCAGGAGAGCTCCTGAAATGCACCCAGTCTCCACTGGGCACAGTATCAAAACTGAGGTCTGGAGGAGGGGCATAGAGGGAGGAGTCAGTGCACACCCAGAGTCAAAGTCTTTCTTAAAGTGCCCATGTCTCCTGCGGTGCCCGTCTATCCCCATGGCCCTTACGGAGTCCCAGCATCCTCTAGGACGTTAGAGAAATGAAGAGTACATTAGGTCTGTTGAGGAGTTATACGAGAATTCAGAGTAAGGGTTAGAATTAATGCTGCATGATTGGAATAAGTAAGGGTATAATTATATATTCTAAGTAAGGGTATAAATCACCCTTAGCAGCAGCCTGTCCCACACCTTGATAAATATCCACTTGGGATCAAAACACGTTGGCGGGGGCAGTCTGATGCTGAGGAGGCGATTCCACCGGTGCAAAGGAGGTGCTTGCTAGAGAGGAAACGAGCCCCGGTTTTGTCCATCTGTGTGTTTCCATATGCAATCAGGTAGGAGGCCATCTATTTAACTCACCAAAACTCTTTATCTGTTTGGTTTGTGTTTCTGTCAAGTGTGTCAATTGCTTAAAATAAAAAAAGATTTTACACTATGGATCCTTTCCCCATATTCTGCTTTCTTTGCATGGGGTGAGAGCCCGATTATGAGACATTACACGTGGGAGAGAGAGGAGACACTGTTGAAATCTGCTGTAAGTTACACTTGATGTGCTTGAGTAAAGGTTCCTAATTTGTGAGTGTAACCTATTGGGGGCAACCCCAGAAATTATTTGTGGAGGACCTCAAAGAATTGATTTTCTAAATTTAAAAAAAGGACTGTATAAACTATATAGAAATACCATCTAACTGTAAATTTTGTGGAAAACGATTATTGATATCCTCCCTTTTCTGTGAATTGGAAAGAGAATCTGTATTGTAATTTATTCCAAGAGGAGGATTATTCATTATAGACACTGTAGAGCGCTGGTGATCACAGTTGGAAATATTTTCTATAATCTTATAAAATGAGTTGAAAGTCCAATGGATTCTGTAATTATACCCACTCACCAAAATCACCCAACATAAAGGTCCAATGGCCGCTTGTTAGTGGAAATGAGAAAGTTTTTATTCTGGATAAAATAGTAGCAGGTAAAAAATTTGCTTACATCACATTTAAAAATGTGTCATAGTATCACCACTTTAGAAGAGGTAAAACCGCTTCCTGACAACACCCTTCCAGGCGTAAGCTGAATGGCAGGGACTTCGTTAATGGTAGATAAACACAGCACCAGAAATCCTATGCGTTTCATCCAGTACATTTTTTCCATTACATTTCGACCCTCAATCCCTGGTATTTTTCAGTGTCGGCTCATAGCCAAGGGATTTGTGATGGTGCAGGTGGCACAGTGAAGAGGTTTGCATTCCAAGCAAACCTGCAACGTCCATATGATAATCAGATTTACCAGTATGCCGGCAGTGGGGCGAGCGCTGGAATGCCCCTTGCGGGCTCACTGCACTCGCCATGCTGCGGGCACAGTGGACACCCATAGAGGGAGAAAAGCCTGTGGCGCCGGATTTCACCGCCTGTTGGAATTCCGGTATTGGCATTGTGACTGCCAAGATCCCGACAGGTGGTCTCGTGATTGCCTCCCATTCAGAGCAGCAGCACCAAATGGGAATGATCTGTAATAAGCTTTCTTAAAATATGTGAAAGACACAGAATTATCACAAACGTTTAAATAGTATTAACAAACTGTGTCATTGTACAAACTATACATCAAAGGGGTAGTTTAAGGAGATAAATTAAAAGTAATGAACAGGACTAGATATTTCTTATTTTCATTATGTTAACAAACATTTCAAAGTGAAACCTCATGATACCATCATGATTCCAATATAAAACTTTGAGGATTTAATAATAACAGTATGAACCATTTTTTTTTTATTGTAAAAAACTTGTCTTTTTGAGAAAATCGAAATTTTGATTTGAAACGGTTTAATTTTTATTGAAACATACTGCTGTATTATTTATCATGTGGAAAAGAGGTTTAAAAGGAGACCCTGCCCAACTCTTTAGCTTAATTAGGTGGGCGATAATGCAATTTAAAACATGTTATAAGCAAAATATCTGTTAAACAATTGCAGCTTTAAAGGCATATAAATTCAAAACCAGTGTACATAAACGGTCAGCCTAAAATGTTATCTTCACACCCAAGGCATCAGTTTATTTACTGAATTTCATGACAATCTGAAACGGTCAGTTTGAAACCTATGTTGATCTGTTGTGCAGTAAAACCCCTATGTGAAGAGACCTCATTTAACCTCCAAGTTTCCACCACATGTACTCCAGCCATATATAGTAACTACCTCAGGTCCTGAACCGAATCCAGACAAATCAAAGACACTAACATCTTCTTCCTATGCTGAGTTAACCTGTTGTGAATGTTCAGCCAAACCAGAAGTGACAGTAACTTCTGATTTACATTTCACGCTGGAATACATCGCACAGACATATCGTACCCGTCCACTGCTTCACTGACACAGTCATCACTTTTAGTTCAAAGAGATAGTAGGCAGGGGTGTCCATTATTCCCACTCTATTTTGCTTTAGCGCTAGAAACTTTGGCCATCCCCTTGCGTAGCTTGACCTTCTTCACTGGGATCCAGGTTGGATCACGACTGGCATTCTTTGCTGATGACATGCTGTTATTTATCTGATCCAACCGGCTCGGTTGCTGCTATGGTGGGGGCCGTTGCAACCTTTGGCTCTTTTGCGGGTTACAGAGTGAATTTTAGCAAATCGGAATACCTGCCTCTAGGCCCCCTAGCTGATACCGACTACTCCTCTTTATATTTGGCTTCATTTACAAAAGCTGACCTGTCCTTAAAATATTTTGGGGGCAATTTGACTCTGACATTGTTTGGTTTGTACAGAACTAACTTTGTCCCTATAATTTCTAAAATTGAGCATTTGCTGGACAGCTGGCATCTACTTCCTTTGTCACTTATTAGGAGGTCAGCAATTATTAAGAGTATAGTCTTTCCAGAAATATCATAACTCATTCAGATGCTTCCTGTGGGTTTATATAAAAAAAAGACTTGCATACTTCTACATTGTTTACAAAATTTCTATGTTGTGGTAAAAAGTCATGTATTGCACGTAAACAATTGAGGCTTCCTCATAGTTACGGAGGGCTGGAAATCCCTGACCCGACAGTCTTTTCAGGTATATCTTCAACTGGTTACACAGAACTCGAACTCCAACATTGATTTAGAACTGGAATTGTTTGCTCCCTTCTTTCCTTGCGCTTCACTGCATGCCACATGTGCATCACTGCCACCTAGTTTGCTTGATAATTTACTTTTTAGAGATACATATACTACATGGCTTTCTGTGAATAAATATTTTCACAGGAATCCAGTTCATTCTCCTTATACAGCACCACTTTTTCAGACAATGTCTCTTTCCCTGGTCCTTGATAAAGCCGCCCTGCTGTGCGGCTAAACGCGGTGAGGAGACAGGCTTTTTACTCTTCCAGTGGGTACTGAGCCCATATCATCCAGCGACACATCCAGTGTTGTGATGCTCTAATGCATAGGTCTGCAAACTCGGTCCTCAGGACCCCACACAGTGCATGTTTTGCAGATAACCCAGCAGGTGCACAGGTGTATTAATTACTCACAGACACATTTTAAAAGGTCCGCAGGTGGAGTTAATTATTTCACTTGTGATTCTGTGAGGAGACCTGCAAAACATGCACTGTGTGGGGTCCTGAGGACCGAGTTTGCAGATCTATGTTCTAATGAGTCACCAAGTTGCCTGCCCAAATTGCTCTTCAATTGGCAGTGTCTCATAAGGGACCAGAGCGCATTAAGACAGCGGTGCGTGTCCATGCCAGGCACACGTGACATGCTGTACACCAGCTCTCCAGCCCCACTGCTGGTCCCGGCAGATAGCAAAAAGGACTGGGTGTGATTACCATCTCTGCTTGCTTCAATGGTGAGATACTCCATCTCTGGCCTTATTGCACTATACTAAGACTAGAGTTTAGATTGCCTGTATTAACCTGAGAGTCTCTGCAGCTGGAATTTCATTCTAGTAACTCTTTTGATTTAACATCACAGCACGTAATTAGATTAATTTCCCTGGAAGCATATTTATCTCATATTAGCTCACAAATAGCTTCTTTTGTCTATTAGGAATTGATATGCATTAATCGCTGGATTTTTATTAAGGTGGATTATCAATCTGCATCACATCACGTTCATTTATATGACTGCCATTTTCTCTAACGTCCTAAGTGGATGCTGGGGACTCCGTCAGGACCATGGGGTTTAGCGGCTCCGCAGGAGACAGGGCACAATAATAAAAGCTTTAGGATCAGGTGGTGTGCACTGGCTCCTCCCCCTATGACCCTCATCCAAGCCTCAGTTAGATCTTTGTGCCCGGCCGAGAAGGGTGCAATCTAGGTGGCTCTCCTGAGCTGCTTAGAATAAAAGTTTAAGTTAGGTTTTTTATTTTCAGTGAGTCCTGCTGGCAACAGGCTCACTGCTACGAGGGACTTAGGGGAGAGAAGTAAACTCACCTGCGTGCAGGATGGATTTGCTGCTTAGGCTACTGGACAACATTAGCTCCAGAGGGAGTCGGAACACAGGTCTCACCCTGGGGTTCGTCCCGGAGCCGTGCCGCCGACCCCCCTTGCAGATGCCGAAGTTGAAGAGGTCCAGAGGTCCAGAAACAGGCGGCAGAAGACTTTCAGTCCTCATAAGGTAGCGCACAGCACTGCAGCTGTGCGCCATTGTTGTCAGCACACTTCATACCAGCGGTCACTGAGGGTGCAGGGTGCTGGGGGGGGCGCCCGGGGCAGCAATGTATTATACCTTTTTTATGGCTAAAATACATCACATATAGCCCTTGAGGCTATATGGATGTATTTAACCCCTGCCAGATCTCACAAACTCCGGGAGAAGAGCCCGCCGTTTTAGGGGGCGGGGCCTATTCTCCTCAGCACACGGCGCCATTTTCCTGCTCAGCTCTGCTGTGAGGAAGGCTCCCAGGCTCTCCCCTGCACTGCACTACAGAAACAGGGTTAAAACAGAGAGGGGGGGCACTTATTTGGCGATATGATTACATATGTGAAAATGCTATAAGGGAAAACACTTGTATAAGGGGTTGTCCCTGTATAATTATAGCGTTTTTGGTGTGTGCTGGCAAACTCTCCCTCTGTCTCCCCAAAGGGCTAGTGGGGTCCTGTCCTCTATCAGAGCATTCCCTGTGTGTGTGCTGTGTGTCGGTACGTGTGTGTCGACATGTAGGAGGACGATGTTGGTGAGGAGGCGGAGCAAATTGCCTGTATTGGTGATGTCACTCTCTAGGGAGTCGACACCGGAATGGATGGCTTATGTAGGAATTACGTGATAATGTCAACACGATGCAAGGTCGGTTGACGACATGAGACGGCCGGCAAACAAATTAGTACCTGTCCAGGCGTCTCAGACACCGTCAGGGACTTGTAAAAACGCCCATTTACCTCAGTTGGTCGACACAGACACAGACACGGACACTGACTTCAGTGTCGACGGTGAAGAAACAAACGTATTTTCCTTTAGGGCCACACGTTACATGTTAAGGGCAATGAAGGAGGTGTTACATATTTCTGATACTACAAGTACCACAAATAAGGGTATTATGTAGGGTGGGAATAATCTACTTGTAGTTTTTCCTGAATCAGATAAATTAAAGTGTGTGATGATACGTGGGTTTCCTCCGATAGAAAATTATTGGAGGTATACCTTTTCCCGCCAGAAGTGAGGGCGAGTTGGGAAACACACCTTAGGGTGGATAAGGCGCTCACACGCTTATAAAAACAAGTGGCGTACCGTCTCCAGATACGGCCGCCCTCAAAGAGCCAGCTGATAGGAAGCTGAAAAATATCCTAAAAAGTATATACACACATACTGGTGTTATACTACGACCAGCAATCGCCTCAGCCTGGATGTGCAGCGCTGGGGGGGCTTGGTCGGATTTCCTGACTGAAAATATTGATACCCTTGACAGGAACAATATTTTATTGACTATAGAGCATTTTAAGGATGCATTTCTATATATGCGAGATGCGCAGAGGGATATTTGCATTCTGGCATCAAGAGTAGATGTGATGTCCATATCTGCCAGACGATGTTTATAGACACGACAGTGGTCAGGTGATGCAGATTCCAGACGGCACATGGAAGTATTGCCGTATAAAGGGGCGGTCCATCGGACCTGGTGGCCATGGCAACAGCTGGAAAATCCACTTTTGTTACCCCAAGTCACATCTCAGCAGAAAAGGACACAGTCTTTTCAGTCTCAGTCCTTTCGTACCCATAAAGGCAGGCGGGCAAAAGGCCAGTCATATCTGCCCAGGGTTAGAGGAAAGGGAAGAAGACTGCAGCAGGCAGCCCATTCCCAGGAACAGAAGTCCTCCACAGCTTCTGCCAAGTCCGCAGCATGACGCTGGGGCCATACAAGCGGACTCAGGTGCGGTGGGGGGTCATCTCAAGAGTTTCAGCACGCAGTGGGCTCACTCGCAAGTGGACTCCTGGATCCTACACGTAGTATCCCAGGTGTACATTGGAAATTCGAGACGTCTTCCCCTCACAAGTTCCTGAAGTCTGCTTTACCAACGTCTCCCTCCGACAGGGAGGCAGTATTGGAAAAAAATTCACAGGCTGTATTCCCAGCAGGTGATAATCAAAGTACCCCTCCTACAACAAGGGAAGGGGTATTATTCCACACTATATTCTGGTACTGAAGCCAAACGGCTCGGTGAGATCTAAAAGATTTGAACAATTACATACAAGGGTTCAAATCAAGATGGAGTCACTCAGAGCAGTGATAGCGAACCAGGACGATATGGTGTCACTGGATATCAGGGACGCTTACCTACATGTCCAAATTTTGCCCTTCTCACCAAGGGTATCTCAGGTTCGTGGTACAGAACTGTCACTATCAGTTCAGACGCTGCCGTTTGGATTGTCCACGGCACCCCGGGTCTTTACCATGGTAATGGCTGAAATGATGATTCTTCCTAAAAGAAATATGGACGCTTTCCTGATAAGGGCAAGGTCCAGAGAACAGTTGGCGGTCGGAGTAGCACTATCTCAAGTAGTTCTACGACAGCACGAGTGGATTCTGAATATTCCAAAATCGCAGCTTTTTCCGACGACACGTCTAATGTTCCTAGGAATGATTCTGGACACAGTCCAGAAAAGGATGTTTTCTCCCGGAGAAGAAGACCAGGGAGTTATCCGAGCTAGTCAGGAACCTCCTAAAACCAGGAAAAGTATCAGTGCATCATTGCACAAGGGTCCTGTGAAAAATGGTGGTTTCTTACAAAGCGATCCCATTCGGTAGATTTCACGCAAGAACCTTTCAGTGGAATCTGCTGGGAAAATGGTCCGGATCGCATCTTCAGATGCATCAGCGGACAACCCTGTCTCCAAGGACAAGGGTGTTTTCTTCTGCGGTGGCTGCAGAGTGCTCATCTATGAAAGGGCCGCAGATTCGACATTCAGGACTGGGTCCTGGTGACCACGGATGCCAGCCTGAGTGGCTGGGGAGCAGTCACACAAGGAAAAAATTTCCAGGGAGTGTGATCAAGTCTGGAGACTTCTCTCCACATAAATATACTGGAGCTAAGGGCAATTTACAAGGCTCTAAGCTTAGCAAGACCTCTGCTTCAAGGTCAGCCGGTATTGATCCAGTGGGACAACATCACGGCAGTCGCCCACGTAAACAGACAGGGCGGCACATGAAGCAGGAGGGAAATGGCAGAAACTGCAAGGATTCTTCGCTGGGCGAAAAATCATGTGATAACACTCTCAGCAGTGTTAATTCCGGGAGTGGAAAACTGGGAAGCAAACTTCCTCAGCAGGCATAACCTCCACCCGGGAGAGTGGGGACTTCAGCGGGAAGTCTTCCACATGATTGTAAACCGTTGGGAAAAACCAAAGGTGGACATGATGGCGTCCCGCCTGAACAAAAAACTAGACAAATATTGCGCCAGGTCAAGGGACCCTCAGGCAATAGCGGTGGACGCTCTGGTAACACTGTGGGTGTACCAGTCAGGGTATGTGTTCCCTCCTATGCATCTCATACCAAAAGTACTGAGAATCATAAGAAGCAGATGAGTAAGAACGATACTCGTGGTTCCGGATGGGTCAAGAAGGACTTGGTACCCGGAATTTCAAGAGATGCTCACGGAAGAACCGTGGCCTCTACCTTTAAGAAAGGACCTGCTCCAGCAGGGGCCTTGTCTGTTCCAAGACTTACCGCGGCTGCGTTTGACGGCATGGCAGTTGAATGCCGGATCCTGAAAGGGCATTCCAGATGAAGTCATCCCTACCCTGGTCGAAGCCAGGAAGGATGTAACCGCAAAACATTTTCACCGCATTTGGCGAAAATATGTTGCGTGGTGTGAGGCCAAGAAGGTCCCTACAGAGGAATTCCAACTGGGTCGTTTCCTACATTTCCTGAAAACAGGACTGTCTATGGGCCTAAAATTAGGGTCCATTAAGGTTCAAATTTTGACCCTGTCAAATTTCTTCCAGAAAGAACTGGCTTCAGTGCCTTAAGTTCAGACGTTTGTAAAAAGGGTACTGCATATACAGCCTCCTTTTGTGCCCCCAGTGGCACCTTGGGATCTCAATGTTGTTTTGAGTTTCCTAAAGTCACATTGGTTTGATCCACTCACCACTGTGAAATTAAAATATTTCACATGGAAGGTGAAGATTCTATTAGCCCTGGCTTCAGCCAGGCGTGTGTCAGAATGGGCGGATTTATCATATAAAAGCCCTTACTTAATTTTTCATTCTGACAGGGCAGAATTGAGGACTCGTCCTCAATTTCTCCTTAAGGTGTTTTCTGTTTTTCACATGAACCAACCTATTGTGGTACCTGCGGCTACTAGGGACTTGGAGGACTCCAAGTTACTTGACGTTGTCAGGGACCTGAAAATATATGTTTCCAGGACGACTGGAGTCAGAAAATCTGACTCGCTGTTTAGCCTGTATGCACCCAACAAGATGGGTGTTCCTGCTTCTAAGCAGACGATTGCTCGCTGGATTTGTAGTACAATTCAGTTTGCACATTCTGTGGCAGGCTTGCCACAGCCAAAATCAGTAAAAGCCCATTCCACAAGGAAGTGGGCTCATCTTGGGCGGCTGCCCGAGGGGTCTCGGCTTTACAACTTTGCCGAGCTGCTACTTGGTCAGGGCACACCCTGACTGAGGAGGACCTGGAGTTCTCTCATTCGGTGCTGCAGAGTCATCCGCACTCTCCCGCCCGTTTGGGAGCTTTGGTATAATCCCCATGGTCCTGACGGAGTCCCCAGCATCCACTTAGGACGTTAGAGAAAATAAGAATTTACTTACCGATAATTCTATTTCTCGTAGTCCGTAGTGGATGCTGGGCGCCCATCCCAAGTGCGGATTGTCTGCAATACTTGTACATAGTTATTGTTAAAAAAATCGGGTTATTCTTGTTGTGAGCCATCTTTTCAGAGGCTCCTTCGTTGTTATCATACTGTTAACTGGGTTCAGATCACAGGTTGTACGGTGTGATTGGTGTGGCTGGTATGAGTCTTACCCGGGATTCAATATCCTTCCTTATTATGCACGCTCGTCCGGGCACAGTATCCTAACTGAGGCTTGGAGGAGGGTCATAGGGGGAGGAGCCAGTGCACACCACCTGATCCTAAAGCTTTTATTATTGTGCCCTGTCTCCTGCGGAGCCGCTAAACCCCATGGTCCTGACGGAGTCCCCAGCATCCACTACGGACTACGAGAAATAGAATTATCGGTAAGTAAATTCTTATTATTGTGTTCTAAATATTGTATCTCGACATTTATATTTTTTAATATTATGTATACCCCCGGGAGGTATTTATCTATTTACTGTTTTTAAAATAATTATTATATTTTCTATATATATATTGATCCATGTATGTATTATTAAGCGCTATCTGGGTAAACATCTTTTTCTTACTTTAATTTTTGTATGAATATAGAAGATAACCATTGCAAATGCAGAAAAAGGTGCACAGAGTATATATAGATGTTCCATCCCACTTTAAACATCCATATTACTACATATTCTAGATGTGATATTATAAGTGTTTAGTAGACATCATTTGTCTAAATGTGCAAACATCTGTTTTATACCGCAGCTGTACACATTGTGTTGCTAATTCTGTGCCTTTTTTAGGTGTTAGCTGTGTGAAGCTATGATTTTCCAACTATTCTTGTGTCTATGATTATAGGATATACTGGCTGACAATTAATTTAGACCGTGTACAGGCACAATTTTCTCCTGGACATTTTCTGTGAAAAAATAAACACATACACATTACTTAAAACTTTTTTTTTTCTAAATACTGTGTAACACAATGTAATAGAGCTGCAGGAAGTTAGCAAACTATGAGAAACTCTAATGTTCTTGTACGATTTTGCAATGTTAGATTTAAAAAAAAATAAGAATTTACTTACCGATAATTCTATTTCTCATTGTCCGTAGTGGATGCTGGGGACTCCGTAAGGACCATGGGGAATAGCGGCTCCGCAGGAGACTGGGCACAAAAGTAAAAGCTTTAGGACTACCTGGTGTGCACTGGCTCCTCCCCCTATGACCCTCCTCCAAGCCTCAGTTAGGATACTGTGCCCGGACGAGCGTACACAATAAGGAAGGATATTGAATCCCGGGTAAGACTCATACCAGCCACACCAATCACACCGTACAACCTGTGATCTGAACCCAGTTAACAGCATGATAACAGAGGAGCCTCTGAAAAGATGGCTCACAATAATAATAACCCGATTTTTGTAACAATAACTATGTACAAGTATTGCAGACAATCCGCACTTGGGATGGGCGCCCAGCATCCACTACGGACTATGAGAAATAGAATTATCGGTAAGTAAATTCTTATTTTCTCTAACGTCCTAAGTGGATGCTGGGGACTCCGTAAGGACCATGGGGATTATACCAAAGCTCCCAAACGGGCGGGAGAGTGCGGATGACTCTGCAGCACCGAATGAGAGAACTCCAGGTCCTCCTCAGCCAGGGTATCAAATTTGTAGAATTTAGCAAACGTGTTTGCCCCTGACCAAGTAGCTGCTCGGCAAAGTTGTAAAGCGAGACCCCTCGGGCAGCCGCCCAAGATGAGCCCACCTTCCTTGTGGAATGGGCATTTACAGATTTTGGCTGTGGCAGGCCTGCCACAGAATGTGCAAGCTGAATTGTACTACAAATCCAGCGAGCAATAGTCTGCTTAGAAGCAGGAGCACCCAGCTTGTTGGGTGCATACAGGATAACAGCGAGTCAGATTTTCTGACTCCAACCGTCCTGGAAACATATATTTTCAGGGCCCTGACAACGTCTAGCAACTTGGAGTCCTCCAAGTCCCTAGTAGCCGCAGGCACCACCATAGGTTGGTTCAGGTGAAACGCTGAAACCACCTTAGGGAGAAACTGAGGACGAGTCCTCAATTCCGCCCTGTCCGAATGGAAAATCAGATAAGGGCTTTTACAGGATAAAGCCGCATATTCTGACGCGCGCCTGGCACAGGCCAGGGCCAACAGCATGACCACTTTCCATGTGAGATATTTTAACTCCACAGATTTAAGTGGTTCAAACCAATGTGACTTTTGGAACCCAAAAAACTACATTGAGATCCCAAGGTGCCACTGGAGGCACAAAAGGAGGCTGTATATGCAGTACCCCTTTTACAAACGTCTGAACTTCAGGGACTGAAGCTAGTTCTTTTTGGAAGAAAATTGACAGGGCCGAAATTTGAACCTTAATGGACCCCAATTTCAGGCCCATAGACACTCCTGTTTGCAGGAAATGTAGTAATCGACCCATTTGAATTTCCTCCGTCGGGCCTTACTGGCCTCACACCACGCAACATATTTTCGCCAAATGCGGTGATAATGTTTTTCAGTTACATCCTTCCTGGCTTTGATCAGGATAGGGATGACTTCATCCGGAATGCCTTTTTCCTTCAGGATCCGGCGCTCAACCGCCATGCCGTCAAACGCAGTCGCGGTAAGTCTTGGAACAGACAGGGTCCTTGCTGGAGCAGGTCCCTTCTTAGAGGTAGAGGCCACGGATCCTCCGTGAGCATCTCTTGAAGTTCCGGTTACCAAGTCCTTCTTGGCCAATCCGGAGCCACTAATACATGCTTACTCCTCTCCATCTTATAATTCTCAGTACCTTGGGTATGAGATGGCAGAGGAGGGAACACATACACTGACTGGTACACCCATGGTGTTACCAGAGCGTCTACAGCTATTGCCTGAGGGTCCCTTGACCTGGCGCAATACCTGTCGAGTTTTTCCCAACGGTTTATAATCATGTGGAAGACTTCTGGGTGAAGTCCCCACTCTCCCGGGTGGAGGTCGTATCTGCTGAGGAAGTCTGCTTCCCAGTTGTCCACTCCCGGAATGAATACTGCTGACAGTGCTATCACATGATTTTCCGCCCAGCGAAGAATCCTTGCAGCTTCTGCCATTGCCCTCCTGCTTCTTGTGCCACCCTGTCTGTTTACGTGGGTGACTGCCGTGATGTTGTCCGACTGGATCAACCCCGGCTGACCTTGAAGCAGAGGTCTTGCTAAGCTTAGAGCATTGTAAATGGCCCTTAGCTTCAGGATATTTATGTGAAGTGATGTCTCCAGGCTTGTCCATAAGCCCTGGAAATTCCTTCCCTGTGTGACTGCCCCCCCCCCCCCCCAGCCTCGCAGGCTGGCGTCCGTGGTCACCAGGACCCAGTCCTGAATGCCGAATCTGCGGCCCTCTAGAAGATGAGCACACTGCAACCACCACAGGAGAGACACCCTTGTCCTTGGTGACAGGGTTATCCGCTGATGCATCTGAAGATGCGACCCGGACCATTTATCCAGCAGGTCCCACTGGAAAGTTCTTGCGTGGAATCTGCCGAATGGGATTGCTTCGTAGGAAGCCACCATTTTTCCCAGAACCCTTTCATTGATGTACTGAGACTTGGCTCGGTTATAGGAGGTTCCCGACTAGCTCGGATAACTCCCTGACTTTCTCCTCCGGGAGAAACACCTTTTTCTGGACTGTGTCCAGGATCATCCCCTAGGAACAGAAGACGAGTCGTCGGAATCAGCTGCGATTTTGGAATATTGAGAATCCAATCGTGCTGCCGCAACACTACCTGAGATAGTGCTACACCGACCTCCAACTGTTCCCTGGATCTTACCCTTATCAGGGAATCGTCCAAGTAAGGGATAACTAAAATTCCCTTCCTTCGAAGGAGTATCATCATTTCGGCCATTACCTTGGTAAAGACCCGGGGTGCCGTGGACCATCCATACGGCAGCGTCTGAACTGATAGTGACAGTTCTGTACCACAAACCTGAGGTACCCTTGGTGAGAAAGGTAAATTGGGACATGAAGTTAAGCATCCTTGATGTCCCGAGACATCATGTAGTCCCCTTCTTCCAGGTTCGCAATCACTGCTCTGAGTGGCTGAATCTTGAATTTGAACCTCCGTATGTAAGTGTTCAAGATTTTAGATTTAGAATCGGTCTCACCGAGCCGTCCGGCTTCGGTACCACCACAGTGTGGAATAATACCCCGTTCCCTGTTGCAGGAGGGGTACCTTGATTATCACCTGCTGGGAATACAGCTTGTGAATGGCTTCCAAAACTGCCTCCCTGTCAGAGGGAGACATCGGTAAAGCCGACTTTAGGAAACGGCGAGGGGGAGACGTCTCGAATTCCAATTTGTACCCCTGAGATATCCCTTGAAGGATCCAGGGGTCTACTTGCGAGTGAGCCCACTGCGCGCTGAAATTCATTGAGACGGGCCCCCACCGTGCCTGATTCTGCTTGTAAAGCCCCAGCGTCATACTGAGGGCTTGGCAGAGGCGGGAGAGGGCTTCTGTTCCTGGGAACTGGCTGATTTCTGCAGCCTTTTTCCTCTCCCTCTGTCACGGGGCAGAAATGAGGAACCTTTTGCCCGCTTGCCCACGAAAAGACTGCGCCTGATAATACGGCGTCTTCTTATGTTGAGAGGCGACCTGGGGTACAAACGTGGATTTCCCAGCTGTTGCCGTGGCCACCAGGTCTGAAAGACCGACCCCAAATAACTCCTCCCTTTAATAAGGCAATACTTCCAAATGCCGTTTGGAATCCGCATCACCTGACCACTGTCGTGTCCATAACCCTCTACTGGCAGAAATGGACAACGCACTTAGACTTGATGCCAGTCGGCAAATATTCCGCTGTGCATCACGCATATATAGAAATGCATCTTTTAAATGTTCTATAGGCAATAATATACTGTCCCTATCTAGGGTATCAATATTTTCAGTCAGGGAATCCGACCACACCAACCCAGCACTGCACATCCAGGCTGAGGCGATTGCTGGTCGCAGTATAACACCAGTATGTGTGTAAATACATTTTAGGATACCCTCATGCTTTCTATCAGCAGGATCCTTAAGGGCGTCCATCTCAGGAGAGGGTACAGCCCTTGTTCTTACAAGCGTGTGAGCGCTTTAGCCACCCTTAGGGGATGTTTCCCAACACACCCTAACCTCTGGCGGGAAAGGATATAATGCCAATAACATTTTAGAAATTATCAGTTGTTATCGGGGAAAACCCACGCATCATCACACACCTCATTTAATTTCTCAGATTCAGGAAAACTACAGGTAGTTTTTCCTCACCGAAAATAATACCCCTTTTTGGTGGTACTCGTATTATCAGAAATGTGTAAAACATTTTTCATTGCCTCAATCATGTAACGTGTGGCCCTACTGGAAGTCACATTTGTCTCTTCACCGTCGACACTGGAGTCAGTATCCGTGTCGGCGTCTATATCTGCCATCTGAGGTAACGGGCGCTTTAGAGCCCCTGACGGCCTATGAGACGTCTGGACAGGCACAAGCTGAGTAGCCGGCTGTCTCATGTCAACCACTGTCTTTTATACAGAGCTGACACTGTCACGTAATTCCTTCCAACAGTTCATCCACTCAGGTGTCGACCCCCTAGGGGGTGACATCACTATTACAGGCAATCTGCTCCGTCTCCACATCATTTTTCTCCTCATACATGTCGACACAAACGTACCGACACACAGCACACACACAGGGAATGCTCTGATAGAGGACAGGACCCCACTAGCCCTTTGGGGAGACAGAGGGAGAGTTTGCCAGCACACACCAGAGCGCTATATATATATACAGGGATAACCTTATATAAGTGTTTTTCCCCTTATAGCTGCTGTATCTTTAATACTGCGCCTAATTAGTGCCCCCCTCTCTTTTTTAACCCTTTCTGTAGTGTAGTGACTGCAGGGGAGAGCCAGGGAGCTTCCCTCCAACGGAGCTGTGAGGGAAAATGGCGCCAGTGTGCTGAGGAGATAGGCTCCGCCCCCTTCTCGGCGGCCTTATCTCCCGTTTTTCTGTGAATTCTGGCAGGGGTTAAATGCATCCATATAGCCCAGGAGCTATATGTGATGTATTTTTAGCCATCTAAGGTGTTTATATTGCGTCTCAGGGCGCCCCCCCCCAGCGCCCTGCACCCTCAGTGACCGGAGTGTGAAGTGTGCTGAGAGCAATGGCGCACAGCTGTGGTGCTGTGCGCTACCTTATTGAAGACAGGACGTCTTCTGCCGCCGATTTTCCGGACCTCTTCAGTCTTCTGGCTCTGTAAGGGGGCCGGCGGCGCGGCTCTGGGACCCATCCATGGCTGGGCCTGTGATCGTCCCTCTGGAGCTAATGTCCAGTAGCCTAAGAAGCCCAATCCACTCTGCACGCAGGTGAGTTCGCTTCTTCTCCCCTTAGTCCCTCGATGCAGTGAGCCTGTTGCCAGCAGGTCTCACTGAAAATAAAAAACCTAAAACTAAACTTTTCACTAAGCAGCTCAGGAGAGCCACCTAGTGTGCACCCTTCTCGTTCGGGCACAAAAATCTAACTGAGGCTTGGAGGAGGGTCATAGGGGGAGGAGCCAGTGCACACCAGGTAGTCCTAAAGCTTTTACTTTTGTGCCCAGTCTCCTGCGGAGCCGCTATTCCCCATGGTCCTTACGGAGTCCCCAGCATCCACTTAGGACGTTAGAGAAAAATGTGATAAAATGCCTATAAAATCATTAAAATCTGTTTGGGCTGGGACAAAGATTATGGGGTGTATTCAATGCTTGTCGGATCCTTTCCGACGGAAAGGATCCGACAATGCATTATTCAATTAGCGCCAAAATCCGACAGGATTTGGCCATTCTCGACAATGCCAATCCAACTTTTTTTAAAGTCGGAGTGACATTGTCGGAAACGGGGCTAAAACCTGTTGGATTTGGCCGTGAATCCGACAAAACACATGGATCCGCGGCTAATCCGCAGATCCACGTGTTTTCTGACAAGTCGGAATTGCCGACCTGTCGGAAAAATGGCAGCCCAATTGAATAGGTCGGAACACTATCCGACCTAAAAAATTTGAAAACTGACGTCTTTCCGACAAGACGGCAGTTCAGACTTGAATTGAATACCCCCCTTTGTTTGTAAAGCAGGTTTGCACACAACTATTCAACTTCCTTCATGAATACTCTACATCAGTGATTCCCAACTGCAATACTCAAGAAAGTCTAACAGTGCATGTTTCCCAGATCTTCTTACTGGAGCTTAGGTGTGTGCCACATTTTAAACATCTGTAGGTTCTATTAACTATTTCACCTGTGAATTTGTGATGAGACCTGGAAAACATGCACTGTAGCAGTTGAGAGGCTTCTGTCACTCTCTGCCCTGCTTAGCAGAGCAGCAGTGAATAGGCTGTCTATTTATTTACAGGAGACAGAGGGACAGGGGGCATGCCAGCACCTCACAGAGCGCTGGCCATGCCCCAATAGTGATGGTAAATGGGAGCATGGCTTGCGTCAGCGGCATTCCCATGAAGCCACGCCGCTTTCCAACAGGCCTCCCAACTTTTCGGGCCGCGCAAAAGGGTCCCCTATTAGGATTAATAGAAGTTGGGAGGTATGACTCAATAGTAACTATTACAGCTATTAAATGCACTTTCAAAGTACTTTGATGTGGTAAATGCAAGGTCAATAAAATGTTAAGAACACCTCTGCACAGAAAATGATTCTCCATGTTGCTTTTAAAACAATTTATCTGAAGTACACTACCTGTATGTTGAAGTACACAATTTTTCAGCAAGTGCTAACAAAATCACCCCTCACTTTCTTCGCTTTTTTGTACAATCAGTATTTATTGGCAGCCACAATCATGCAGAAGCAATAAAATAATCAAAAGTACAATCATAATGTGAGTGCATTTTTCAGCATAACAAGAATAAAGAAGAACAAATAAGGAGAAGGGAATTGAACTGAGGGAAGACTACCACGGGGTGTGTGTGTGAAGGGAGGGGGGTCAGGGATTTGGGTCCGAGTAAAATGCGTGTATGAGGGTGGTCAAAATCCAGCTTAAGGGTCGTCAACTGGATATAGGAGGATTGCAACATATCAAAACCAAACTGTCCCACTCCTGTAAACAAGCCCCATAGTTTAATTGAATTCTAAACAAGAAAAATAAATAACAGGTTTCCCCCAGCACACTAAGAAGTATTAGCAATAAGACTTTGGGGTCTATTCTCTAAGTCTCTTGGCCGGAAAAAAAGTGGACGGAGATAAAGTACCAGCCAATCAGCTCCTAACTGAGCTGTTTGGCTGGTACTTTATCTCCGTCCACTTTATCTCCATCCAAGTCTTAGTAAATGGAGCCCTTGAATACTGCATGATAATAGAAAATTCAGAGATCTTCTGTATTTGTTATGCACACCAGTGCCAGCAGGAATGTACTGGTGTCTGAACGGAGAGGGATGCAAAACAAATGAACTCACAGACAGACTGGGGAATATGACATTACATACATAGAAGGTGATAGGGTAACAAAATAAACACAAAGTGAACAGAGAAGCCCAAAGGCTAAGAAACTGGGTGTCTCCCTAGTATTAGGAATGCTCAGATGGAAAGAAGCGAGATGTTGTTATTTAATACGTAGAGAACCCGAAATGCTGTTGCTAAGGGCAACAGCAAAACCCTAAAGGGTTACCAACGGGTGTGGCAGTAAACTCCTTGGTCAGAGATGGAGTAATAGACACAAGGAGAGTCTCCACAATCCTAGTCCTCACTTGCAGTGCACTGGTTCAGCTTACTGCCACTAAACTGACACCTGAACACCTTGCACAGTGAGAAAGGATTTTGGCAGGCAAGTCTGAGAATACAGCCGCAAACCTGCTAGGTTCACAGAGTAGCAAAAGAACCCCAGCAGGTTAAACGACTGACTCCAGTCTTACTGCTAGGTCTTGATTGGCAGAGTGTAATACCAAATCCCAAGGCCTATTTGCAGTAAGCAACAAACAAATACAAAGTTTACACAGTACTAGCTAGCTTTCAGGAACTGACTAACCAACAAAGATTCAGCAGCATCTGCCTAACCTGAGAAGAGGGTTTATATAGCAGGTGCTGTCCACGCCCCACTCAGACCTCACAGACTGTGAGCACAAAAACCAGCACCGGATCCCCTGCCGTGCACAGAGCCTGTAACCACTGCACAGCAAAAGACCCGAACCGGAGTATCAGCTACGCTCAGGTTACTCCGCTAGCACTTGTCTCCCGGTTGCCATGACGACGTGGCAGCACAGAGCAGGAGATCCTAACAGTACCCCCCCTCTGACGAGGGGTCAAAGAACCCCTACCACCGGGTTTATCGGGGAACTGCGAGAAGAAAGAGCGTAACAGTCTGGGGGCATGAAGATCACAACTGCGCACCCACGACCGCTCCTCCGGGCCATACCCCTTCCAGTGCACCAAAAATGACAGCCGACCCCGAACCATCTTGGAGTCAAGAATCCTTTCAACAACAAACTCCCTCTGGCCACGTATCAGAAGAGGGGAAGGTCTTCCACTGGAAGAAGGATTACAAATCGCCCGTTTTAAAAGGGAACAATGAAATGTTTTATTGATACCCAAAGAACGGGGTAGATCTAACTGAAATGCCAACCGGATTGATAACCCTAGTGATCTTATAAGGACCGATGAACCGGGGGTCTAACTTATGAGATGGCTGTCTCAACTTCAAATTCTTGGTAGACAACCAGACGAAGTCTCCTAATTTGAAGCTGCAGGGTCTTTTCCGCTTATCAAAAACCCTTTTGGTCACTAATGACACAGACACAAGGGCTTTCTTCACTTTCCTCCAAATACCCCTAAGGACCGAAACCACAGAGGAACCACCAGGCGTGGAGTCCTGGGGGTCAAAAGAATTGGCCTTAGGATGATGCCCATACACACAAAGGAAGGGAGAGATCCCTGTAGCAGAGTGAGCCGTGTTGTTATAGGCAAACTCCGCCATGGACAGATGAGCAACCCAGTCAGTCTGACACTTGGAGACATAACACCTGAGGAACTGCTCCAAGGACTGGTTCACCCTTTCAGTCTGCCCATTAGACTGCGGATGGTAGCCTGACGTCAAGCTGACAGAAATCTGGAGATCGGAACAAAATGCCCTCCAGAATTTGGCCACAAACTGGGATCCGCGGTCAGAGACCACATCAAGTGGCAACCCGTGGAGGCGCACAACATGCAGCATAAATAATTCAGACAGGCGTCTGGCCGATGGCAGCCCAACCAATGGAACGAAGTGCGCCATCTTCGAAAACCTGTCAACGACAACCCAGATGGCTGTCATCCCCGAGGATTTGGGCAAGTCCACCACAAAATCCATTGAAATGTGGGTCCATGGCTTAAATGGAATAGAGAGTGGATGTAATGGGCCAACAGGAACCCCTCTAGGAGTCTTATTTCAGGCACAGATGTCACATGCCCGAACCCACTGATCCACATCCCTAGCCACCGAGGGCCACCACACCGCCCTAGATAGCAACTCCCGAGTTCTGGCAATACCCGGGTGACCTGCCGACTTCTTGGCATGGAATTCCAGGAACACTCGCTGTCTTAACCTAGGAGGCACAAACAAAAGACCTACCGGAAGGTCTGGAGGAGCCTGCTCCTGTGCTCTAAGGACTAATGACAAGAGGTCCTGGGTAATGCCCACTTTAATACATGAAGGGGACACAATGGGCAATGGCTCCTCGGTGGTCTCCTGGATTGGAGCAAAACTCCGCGAGAGCGCATCAGCCTTGATGTTTTTTGACCCAGGGCGATATGTTATCAAAAAATTAAAGCGAGCAAAAAACAAAGCCCATCGTGCCTGCCTGGCATTGAGGCGCTTCGCTGACTCTAAATATGCCAAATTCTTATGGTCGGTGAGAATTGAGACCACAAACTTAGCCCCCTCAAGCCAGTGTCTCCACTCCTCGAGTGCATCCTTAATAGCCAACAATTCCCGGTTACCCACGTCATAATTCATCTCGGCAGGCGAAAATTTACGGGAAAAGTAAGCACAGGGATGAAGGCGATTATCAGACACCCCCATCTGAGAGAGTACTGCCCCAATACCCATTTCAGAGGCATCCACCTCCGCCACAAAAGGACGCTCTGGATCTGGGTGTCGCAGCACCTTGGCCGAGACAAATGCCCTTTTGAGACGGGCAAAAGCCGCTTTGGCCTCACAAGACCAGTGAGCAACATCCGCCCCTTTCTTAGTGAGTGCCACCAAGGGCGCCACTATAGACGAAAATCCAGCGATAAATCGTCTATAAAAATTTGCAAACCCCAGAAAACGCTGAAGCGCCTTCAAACTAGTGGGCTGCACCCAATCCAGGACTGCCTGTACCTTGGAACCCTCCATTTGGAAACCTTCTGGGGAGATAATATATCCTAGAAATGCGATTTGCTGAACTTCAAATTCGCACTTCTCCAGCTTCGCCCCAAACCGGTGGTCTCTGAGTTTCTGGAGGACTAAGCGTACATGCTTCCGATGTTCCTCCAGGGAATGGGAGAAGATTAGGATGTCATCTAAGTATACAACTAAGAATCTATCCAAATATTCCCTGAGCACATCGTTCATGAAGTCCTGGAAGACTGCCGGGGCATTACAGAGCCCAAAAGGCATCACCAAATATTCATAATGCCCTGAGTGTGTATTAAAGGCAGTCTTCCATTCATCCCCCTCTCTTATTCGGATTAGATTGTACGCACCGCGTAGGTCAATCTTAGAAAAAATGGTGGCAGTACGAAGCTGGTTAAACAAGACCGAAAATAAGAATTTACTTACCGATAATTCTATTTCTCGGAGTCCGTAGTGGATGCTGGGGTTCCTGAAAGGACCATGGGGAATAGCGGCTCCGCAGGAGACAGGGCACAAAAAGTAAAGCTTTTAACCATGTGGTGTGTACTGGCTCCTCCCCCTATGACCCTCCTCCAAGCCTCAGGTACTGTGCCCGGACGAGCGTACACAATAAGGAAGGATCTTGAATCCCGGGTAAGACTCATACCAGCCACACCAATCACACCGTACAACTTGTGATCTAAAACCCAGTTAACAGTATGATAACAGAGGAGCTTCTGAAAGATGGCTTCCTACAACAATAACCCGATGAAGGCAACAATAACTATGTACAATTATTGCAGATAATTCGCACTTGGGATGGGCGCCCAGCATCCACTACGGACTCCGAGAAATAGAATTATCGGTAAGTAAATTCTTATTTTCTCTATCGTCCTATTGGATGCTGGGGTTCCTGAAAGGACCATGGGGATTATACCAAAGCTCCCAAACGGGCGGGAGAGTGCGGATGACTCTGCAACACCGAATGAGAGAACTCCAGGTCCTCTTTTGCCAGGGTATCAAATTTGTAGAATTTTACAAACGTGTTCTCCCCCGACCACGTAGCTGCTCGGCAGAGTTGTAATGCCGAGACCCCTCGGGCAGCCGCCCAAGATGAGCCCACCTTCCTTGTGGAATGGGCCTTAACAGATTCAGGCTGTGGCAGGCCTGCCACAGAATGTGCAAGTTGAATTGTGCTACAAATCCAACGAGCAATCGACTGCTTAGAAGCAGGAGCACCCAGCTTGTTGGGTGCATACAGTATAAACAGCGAGTCAGATTTTCTGACTCCAGCCGTCCTTGAAATGTATATTTTTAAAGCTCTAACAACGTCCAACAACTTGGAGTCCTCCAAGTCGCTTGTAGCCGCAGGCACTACAATAGGCTGGTTCAGGTGAAACGCTGATACCACCTTAGGGAGAAAATGCGGACGCGTCCGCAGTTCTGCCCTATCCGAATGGAAAATTAGATATGGGCTTTTGTAAGATAAAGCCGCCAGTTCTGACACTCTCCTGGCTGAAGCCAGGGCTAGTAGCATGGACACTTTCCATGTGAGATATTTCAAATCCACCTTTTTTAGTGGTTCAAACCAATGGGATTTGAGGAAATCTAAAACTACGTTTAGATCCCACGGTGCCACCGGAGGCACTACAGGGGGCTGTATACGCAGTACACCCTTAACAAAAGTCTGGACCTCAGGAACTGAGGCCAATTCTTTTTGGAAGAATATTGACAGGGCCGAAATTTGAACCTTAATAGATCCCAACTTGAGACCCATAGACAATCCTGATTGCAGGAAATGCAGGAATCGACCCAGTTGAAATTCCTCCGTCGGAGCACTCCGATCCTCGCACCACGCAACATATTTTCGCCAAATGCGGTGATAATGTTTCGCGGTTACTTCCTTCCTTGCTTTAATCAAAGTAGGAATGACTTCTTCCGGAATGCCTTTTCCCTTTAGGATCCGGCGTTCAACCGCCATGCCGTCAAACGCAGCCGCGGTAAGTCTTGAAACAGACAGGGACCTTGCTGAAGCAGGTCCCTTCTCAGAGGTAGAGGCCACGGATCGTCCGTGATCATCTCTTGAAGTTCCGGGATACCAAGTCCTTCTTGGCCAATCCGGAGCCACTAGTATCGTTCTTACTCCTCTTTTCCTTATAATTCTCAATACCTTTGGTATGAGAGGCAGAGGAGGAAACACATACACCGACTGGTACACCCAAGGCGTTACCAGCGCGTCCACAGCTATTGCCTGCGGGTCTCTTGACCTGGCGCAATACCTGTCCAGTTTTTTGTTGAGGCGAGACGCCATCATGTCCACCATTGGTCTTTCCCAACGGGTTACAAGCATGTGGAAAACTTCTGGATGAAGTCCCCACTCTCCCGGGTGAAGGTCGTGTCTGCTGAGGAAGTCTGCTTCCCAGTTGTCCACTCCCGGGATGAACACTGCTGACAGTGCCATCACATGATTCTCCGCCCAACGAAGAATTCTCGCAGCTTCTGCCATTGCATTCCTGCTTCTTGTACCGCCCTGTCTGTTTACATGGGCGACTGCCGTGATGTTGTCCGACTGGATCAACACCGGTTTTCCTAGAAGCAGAGGTTCTGCCTGACTTAGAGCATTGTAGATTGCTCTTAGTTCCAGAATGTTTATGTGAAGAGACATCTCCAGGCTCGACCACACGCCCTGGAAGTTCCTTCCTTGTGTGACTGCTCCCCAGCCTCTCAGGCTGGCGTCCGTGGTCACCAGGATCCAATCCTGTATGCCGAATCTGCGGCCCTCCAATAGATGAGCGCTCTGCAACCACCACAGAAGAGATACCCTTGTCCTTGGAGACAGGGTTATCCGCCGGTGCATCTGAAGATGCGACCCTGACCATTTGTCGAGCAGATCCCTCTGGAAAATTCTTGCGTGGAATCTGCCGAATGGAATTGCTTCGTAAGAAGCCACCATTTTTCCCAGGACTCTTGTGCATTGATGTACAGACACCTTTCCTGGCTTTAGGAGGTTCCTGACAAGTTCGGATAACTCCTTGGCTTTTTCCTCCGGGAGAAATACCTTTTTCTGAACCGTGTCCAGAATCATCCCTAGGAACAGCAGACGTGTTGTCGGAATTAACTGGGATTTTGGAATATTCAAAATCCACCCGTGCTGTTTTAGCACTTCTTGAGACAGTGCTACTCCCATCTCTAGCTGTTCTCTTGACCTTGCCCTTATCAGGAGATCGTCCAAGTATGGGATAATTAACACGCCTTTTCTTCGAAGAAGAATCATCATCTCGGCCATTACTTTGGTAAAGACCCGAGGTGCCGTGGACAATCCAAACGGCAGCGTCTGAAACTGATAGTGACAATTTTGTACGACGAACCTGAGGTACCCCTGGTGTGAGGGGTAAATTGGGACGTGGAGATACGCATCCTTGATGTCCAAGGATACCATAAAGTCCCCTTCTTCCAGGTTCGCTATCACCGCTCTGAGTGACTCCATCTTGAACTTGAACTTTTTTATGTACAGGTTCAGGGATTTCAGATTTAGAATAGGTCTTACCGAGCCGTCCGGCTTCGGTACCACAAATAGAGTGGAATAATACCCCTTTCCCTGTTGTAAAAGGGGTACTTTGACTATCACCTGCTGAGAGTACAGCTTGTGAATGGCTTCCAAGACCGTCACCCTGTCGGAGGGGGACGTTGGTAAAGCAGAGTTCAGGAAACGGCGAGGTGGAGACGTCTCTAGTTCTAACCTGTACCCCTGAGATATTATCTGCAGGATCCAGGGATCTACCTGCGAGTGAGCCCACTGCGCGCTGAAATTCTTGAGACGACCCCCCACCGCCCCCGAGTCCGCTTGAGAAGCCCCAGCGTCATGCTGAGGCTTTTGTAGAAGCGGGGGAGGGCTTCTGTTCCTGGGAAGGAGCTGCCTGTTGCTGTCTCTTCCCCTTTCCTCTGCCTCGTGGCAGATATGAATATCCCTTTGCTCTCTTGTTTTTAAAGGAACGAAAGGGCTGCGGTTGAAAAGTCGGTGTCTTTTTCTGTTGGGGAGTGACTTGAGGTAAAAAGGTGGATTTCCCGGCTGTAGCCGTGGCCACCAAATCCGATAGACCGACTCCAAATAACTCCTCCCCTTTATACGGCAAAACTTCCATATGCCGTTTTGAGTCCGCATCGCCTGACCACTGTCGCGTCCATAAACTTCTTCTGGCCGAAATGGACATAGCACTTACCCGTGATGCCAGCGTGCAGATATCCCTCTGTGCATCACGCATATAAAGAAATGCATCCTTTATTTGCTCCAAAGACAGTAAAACATTGTCCCTATCCAGGGTATCAATATTTTCAATCAGGGACTCTGACCAAGCTACTCCAGCACTGGACATCCAGGCTGTCGCTATAGCTGGTCGTAGTATAACACCTGTATGTGTGTATATACTTTTTTGGATATTTTCCATCCTCCTATCTGCTGGATCTTTAAGTGCGGCCGTCTCAGGAGAGGGTAACGCCACTTGTTTTGATAAGCGTGTGAGCGCCTTGTCCACCCTAGGAGGTGTTTCCCAGCGCGCCCTAACCTCTGGCGGGAAAGGGTATAAAGCCAATAACTTCTTTGAAATTAGCATTTTTTTATCGGGGGCAACCCACGCTTCATCACACACCTCATTTAATTCTTCTGATTCAGGAAAAACTATAGGTAGTTTTTTCACACCCCACATAATACCCTGTTTAGTGGTACCTGTAGTATCAGCTATATGTAACGCCTCCTTCATTGCCAAAATCATATAACGTGTGGCCCTACTGGAAAATACGGTTGATTCGTCACCGTCACCACTGGAATCAGTGCCTGTGTCTGGGTCTGTGTCGACCGACTGAGGCAAAGGGCGTTTTACAGCCCCTGACGGTGTTTGAGGCGCCTGGACAGGCACTAATTGATTGTCCGGCCGTCTCATGTCGTCAAACGACTGCTTTAGCGTGTTGACACTATCCCGTAATTCCATAAATAAAGGCATCCATTCTGGTGTCGACCCCCTAGGAGGTGACATCCCCATATTTGGCAATTGCTCCGCCTCCACACCAATATCGTCCTCATACATGTCGACACACGCGTACCGACACACAGCAGACACACAGGGAATGCTCTAAACGAAGACAGGACCCCACTAGCCCTTTGGGGAGACAGAGGGAGAGTCTGCCAGCACACACCAAAAGCGCTATATATGACAGGGATAGCCTTATAATAAGTGCTCCCTATATAGCTGCTTTAAATATATATAATGCCACAATTTTGCCCCCCCTCTCTTGTTTTACCCTGTTTCTGTAGTGCAGTGCAGGGGAGAGACTGGGAGCCTTCCTGACCAGCGGAGCTGTGAGAGGAAAATGGCGCCGTGTGCTGAGGAGATAGGCCCCGCCCCTTTTTCAGCGGGCTCGTCTCCCGCTCTTCAATGGATTCAGGCAGGGGTTAAATATCTCCATATAGCCCCCGGAGGCTATATGTGAGGTATTTTATGCCTAAAAAAGGTTTCTCATTGCTGCCCAGGGCGCCCCCCCCCAGCGCCCTGCACCCTCAGTGACTGCCGTGTGAAGTGTGCTGGGAGCAATGGCGCACAGCTGCAGTGCTGTGCGCTACCTTAAGAAGACTGAGGAGTCTTCTGCCGCCGATTCTGGACCATCTTCTGTCTTCAGCATCTGCAAGGGGGCCGGCGGCGCGGCTCCGGTGACCCATCCAGGCTGTACCTGTGATCGTCCCTCTGGAGCTTGATGTCCAGTAGCCAAGAAGCCAATCCATCCTGCACGCAGGTGAGTTGACTCCTTCTCCCCTAAGTCCCTCGCTGCAGTGATCCTGTTGCCAGCAGGAATCACTGTAAAATAAAAAACCTAGCTAAACTTTTTCTAAGCAGCTCTTTAGGAGAGCCACCTAGATTGCACCCTTCTCGGCCGGGCACAAAAACCTAACTGAGGCTTGGAGGAGGGTCATAGGGGGAGGAGCCAGTACACACCACATGGTTAAAAGCTTTACTTTTTGTGCCCTGTCTCCTGCGGAGCCGCTATTCCCCATGGTCCTTTCAGGAACCCCAGCATCCACTAGGACGATAGAGAAATGAGAGGCAGTGGGTATGAGTTTTTAATCGTGATACGGTTCAATTCCCTGAAGTCGATGCAGGGTCGCAACGAACCGTCCTTTTTACCCACGAAGAAGAACCCCGACCCAACTGGAGACTGTGAAGGTCTGATAAATCCCTTAGCCAAGTTCTCCTGAATGTACTCTGCCATAGCCTGAGTCTCAGGACGTGACAGGGAGTACAACCTGCTCTTGGGAAGCTTAGCATTCGGCAACAAATCAATGGCACAGTCATAGGTGCGATGGGGAGGTAGTACCTCTGCAACTCTTTTGGAGGGGTTCACTACGGGTGGCCGGCGGTCGGGCTCCCGGCGACCAGCATCCCGGCGCCGGGAGCCCGACCGCCGGCTTACCGACAGCTTGGCGAGCGCAAATGAGCCCCTTGCGGGCTCGCTGCGCTCGCCACGCTACGGGCACGGTGGCGCGCTACGCGCGCCACACTATTTTATTCTCCCTCTATGGGGGTCGTGGACCCCCACGAGGGAAAATAAGTGTCGGTAAGCCGGCGGTCGGGCTCCCGGCGCCGGTATACTGAGCGCCGGGAGCCCGACCGCCGGCAAACAGAAGACCACCCCTTTTGGAGAACACGTCCGCAAAATCTGCATAACATCCTGGCAATCCTGGCAAACTTAGCTGCGAAAGCCTGACTGGAAGGCTCAAGCAACTCCTGAAACAATCAGTACCCCAACTAAGAATCTCCCCAGAGTCCCAGTCAAATTGAGGATTGTGGGCCCTTAACCAGGGTAACCCCAACACCAATGGGGCAAAAGTACAGACAGTCACATAAAAGGACAATTTTTCAGAGTGTAATACCAAATCCCAAGGCCTATTTGCAGTAAGCAACAAACAAATACAAAGTTTACACAGTACTAGCTAGCTTTCAGGAACTGACTAACCAACAAAGATTCAGCAGCATCTGCCTAACCTGAGAAGAGGGTTTATATAGTAGGTGCTGTCCACGTCCCACTCAGACCTCACAGACTGTGAGCACAAAAACCAGCACCGGATCCCCTGCCGTGCACAGAGCCTGTAACCACTGCACAGCAAAAGACCCGAACCGGAGTATCAGCTACGCTCAGGTTACTCCGCTAGCACTTGTCTCCCTGTTGACATGACAACGTGGCAGCACAGAGCAGGAGACCCTAACAGTATTAAATTATATATTATTAACCATATATTTGCAAAGATATGGTTAAGCCACCAGGCCTCAGCAAGGCTTCTCTGATACTGGTGGTCCCTAATGCTACATATAATTGCTTATTCTTATGCTACATGATGGTAGAACATATCGAAAGTGAAAGCCAACTCACCTGGAGTATCCCCTAATTCCTCCAAATGGCACTACAAGAAACAGTATGCCCTCCAAATGCTGGTCTCATCAATGCCTCTCAGAACAGCAATATAAAATGGCAGCTGCTCAATCAATTTAGTAATATTTTTTAGATGCATGAAAGGGAGGGGTTATTTTATTTACAATAAATAAAGAAAGGTTTTCTCCTATTACACCAGAAAGTATCCGTACAACATGATAATATATAATTCAGAGGGGTATACAACGCTATACCAGCGCTCAAGATCCCGGCGCCCAGCATTCCGGCACCGGGATCCCAACCGCCGGAATGCCAGCAGCCAGGCGAGCGCAAAAGAGCCACTTGCCGGCTCGCTACGCTACGTGCACCACGCTATTTATTCTCACTCCAGGGGTATCATGGACATCCCAAGAGGGAGAATAGTTGTCGGTATCCCGGCGCCGGTATGCAGAGCACCGGGATCCTGACAGCCGGGATATCGAGTGCCTCCAATTCAGAGATCTTAGTTACATACAGTATATTTGCAAAACATATGAGCTCAAACAAAGCAAACCAAGTAGTAGTTAACTCCTGGTATTTATACTGGATGGAAAGGGATAGGTCGCCCATATCCATGTACATATAATTTATTTTAAACTACAGTATATTAAAATATATATATATATATATATATATATATAAATCCAAGAAAAGCAGGAGCACTCACCAGTCTTCAAAGCAGTAAAGGGTTTTTAATCAGACCATCAATGTAAAGATAAGATCTTATCTTTACATTGATGGTCTGATTAAAAACCCTTTACTGCTTTGAAGACTGGTGAGTGCTCCTGCTTTTCTTGGATTTGTGTTAGAGTGGGATTTTTTCTCATCTACCTGGATGCCACCCCAGCAAGTTTATATGCAACACGTGAGTGTGGACACTATCCCCCTTATATATATATATATATACATATATATATATATACTGATCAAAAAAAAAAAGGGAACACTAAAATAACACATCCTAGATCTGAATGAATGAAACATTCTTATTAAATATTTTGTTCTTTACATAGTTGAATGTGCTGACAACAAAATCACACAATAATTATCAATGGAAATCAAATTTATTAACCCATGGAGGTTTGGATTTGGAGTCACACTCAAAATTAAAGTGGAAAAACACACTACAGGCTGATCCAACTTTGATGTAATGTCCTTAAAACAAGTCAAAATGAGGCTCAGTAGTGCGTGTGGCCTCCACGTGCCTGTATGACCTCCCTAAAATGCCTGGGCATGCTCCTGATGAGGTGGCGGATGGTCTCCTGAGGGATCTCCTCCCAGACCTGGACTAAAGCATCCGCCAACTCCTGGACAGTCTGTGGTGCAACGTGGCTTTGGTGGATGGAGCGAGACATGATGTCCCAGATGTGCTCAATTGGATTCAGGTCTGGGGAACGGGCGGGCCAGTCCATAGCATCAATGCCTTCGTCTTACAGGAACTGCTGACACACTCCAGCCACATGAGGTCTAGCATTGTCTTGCATTAGGAGGAACCCAGGGCCAACCGCACCAGCATATGGTCTCACAAGGGGTCTGAGGATCTCATCTCAGTACCTAATGGCAGTCAGGCTACCTTTGGCGAGCACATGGAGGGCTGTGCGGCCCCCCAAAGAAATGCCACCCCACACCATTACTGACCCACTGCTAAACCGGTCATGCTGGAGGATGTTGCAGGCAGCATAACGTTCTCCTTGGCATCTCCAGACTGTCACGTCTGTCACATGTGCTCAGTGAGAACCTGCTTTCATCTGTGAAGAGCACAGGGCGCCAGTGGCGAATTTGCCAATCTTGGTGTTCTCTGGCAAATGCCAAACGTCCTGCACAGTGTTGGGCTGTAAGCACAACCCCCACCTGTGGACGTCGGGCCCTCATACCACCCTCATGGAGTCTGTTTCTGATCGTTTGAGTAGACATATGCACATTTGTGGCTTGCTGCGGGTCATTTTGTAGGGCTCTGGCAGTGCTCCTCCTTGCACAAAGGCGGAGGTAGCGGTCCTGCTGCTGGGTTGTTGCCCTCCTACGGCCTCCTCCACGTCTCCTGATGTACTGGCCTGTCTCCTGGTAGCGCCTCCATGCTCTGGACACTACACTGACAGACACAGCAAACCTTCTTGCCACAGCTCGCATTGATGTGCCATCCTGGATGAGCTGCACTACCTGAGCCACTTGTGTGGGTTGTAGACTCCGTCTCATGCTACCACTAGAGTGAAAGCACTGCCAGCTTTCAAAAGTGACCAAAACATCAGCCAGAAAGCACAGGAGCTGAGAAGTGGTCTGTGGTCACCACCTGCAGAACAACTCCTTTATTGGGGGTGTCTTGCTAATTGCCTATAATTTCCACCTGTTGTCTATGCCATTTGCACAACAGCATGTGAAATTGATTGTCAATCAGTGTTGCTTCCTAAGTGGACAGTTTGATTTCACAGAAGTGTGATTGACTTGGAGTTACATTGTGTTGTTTAAGTGTTCCCTTTATTTTTTTGAGCAGTGTGTATATATATATATATATATATATATATATTATTATTATTATTTTAAATAAGTGTGAAGCTATAACTATTACAGTTAGTTTAATATAGATGTTGAGTGCATGTAAAAGTTGAAAAAAGTATGAATGAATAAAGTGAAATTAATGGTATCCGGTCTTTAGGTCGACAGTACTTAGGTTGACACTCATTAGGTCGCCCACTATTGGTCGACATGCATTAGGTCGATGTGGTTTTTAGGTCGATATGGAAAAGGTCGACACGTTTAAAGGTCAACATGAGTTGCAAACTTTTTTTTTTACTTTTTCAAACTTTACGATCCACGTGGACTACGATTGGGAATAGAAGCCTGTGCCAAGCGCATCGGTAGCAGGGTGAGGCAACTTGCCTGAAGCATGGCGAGCAAATTGAGCCATGTGAGGGGACATGGTGCACTAATTGGGGTTCCCGGTCACTTTACAAAGAAATCAACATCCAAAAAATATATATAAAAAACTCATGTCAACCTATTTCAGGTGTTGACCTAGTCACTGTCGACCAATAGTGATTGACCTAATGATTGTCAACCTAGTTACTGTTGACCCTATGATCCACAACCAAAATGATCCCAGGATCCCAGCAGCAGAATGCCGGCGGGGGCGAGCGCAACAAAGCTGCGTGGCGGGTTCTGTGGCTTACTGCGCTCATTCCCACTCTATGGGCGTCGTGGACACCCACGAGTGGGAATAGTCCCTGTCAGTCGGCATGCCCACTGTCGTGCTGATAAGCAGGCGGGATCCCGGCGTCGGCTTGGGCAAACCCCACTGCATGTAATTACAATTAAAACTCCCTTGAACACTGTGCTTTGTTTAACTTATTGCTATAAGTCTATATACCCACGCTTAGTGATGTAAGGTGAATATCTCATAATAATATACTTTACCACACATTATTAAGATATTACTCATCAGAGGAAGGCAGCATTATTGAACACAGATATTTACTCTCACAGTCTGGAGATGCCGAGATTAGTGGCGGTAAACTAAAGAAATGTTCACAATCCGCAGCTTCAGCCTTCAGTAGTTTCAACATACACTTTTAACCTATACCGTCAATATGCCCAGATTCTACTGAAATTACAGAGTGTAGAAATACTACTACAGGTTGAGTCTCCCTTATTCAAAATGCTTGGGACCAGAGGTATTTTGGATATGGGATTTTTCCGTATTTTGGAATAATTGCATACCATAATGAGATATCATGGTGATGGGACCTAAATCTAAGCACAGAATGCATTTATGTTTCATATACACCTTATACACACAGCCTGAGGGTCATTTTAGCCAATATTTTTTATAACTTTGTACATTAAACAAAGTGTGTCTACATTCACACAATTCATTTATGTTACATATATACCTTATACACACAGCCTGAAGGTAATTTTAGCCAATATTTTTTATAACTTTGTGCATTAAACAAAGTGTGTCTACATTCACACAATTCAATTATGTTTCATATACACCTTATACACACAGCCTGAAGGTCATTTAATACAATATTTTTAATAACTTTGTATAGTAAACAAAGTTTGTGTACATTGAGCCATCAAAAAACAAAAGTTTCACTATCTCACTCTGATAAAGCTAAATATTTATCGTATATAATACCCTTTATGAGGTCTAAGAACACTGTACGCTAACTACGTATGAAGTACCGCAAGGGTACGCACGTTGCGTAACGATCGCTTAGCCGTGGTCGAGACGCTCAAGCATTACGTTCGCTCACGGCCAAGAGATCACTGGCAGGCACTCTATTGGCTGCCGACTACCGTAATGATTCGCTATAGCGATGCGACCGCTCGAGACCACGAGGAGATCACCAGCGGCGCATACGCTCACAATGTAAAACCTTTATATCTAAACCATAAACAGTGTATTATGCAGTAAACCCTTTGTGTAGTGATATGGTGTAAATGCAACACAGTATAACCTTACTAGCTTAAAAGCAGTTTGAGCGTCACCGACGCTCTGAGAATACTTAACTCTATAAGAAATACACAGATACCTGGGCTTAGGGTCCAACGCCTAATATATATATATTTTGAATGATATATTTGCAAAAGAATTAATACAAATACAAATCATACACTACAATATAACATAGACTAACTAACCAGGTAACTACACAGTAAATACAATACAATTAAGTTTAAGAGAAAAATGAGAGAAAGAGAAGAGAGAGAAAGATATGGCCCATAATAACAAGAGAGAAACAGTATGATTACGGAGAAAAACTTACGCACAAAGGGAATGATCGCATGCGCCTCTGGACATCCAGCTCCCGATTTTCAGCAATGATAACCGTTGAAGAGTGAGAGCTGGATGTGATCGGCCTTTCTATTTATGCCCCACACACAATGCAATTCAATGGTCCCTACAATCTCATTGTTCATTGGACACAGGAATTCGGCTTCGCATCATAACAAAAGGTCATAGGTTGATTCATACAGGTGGGCTGTGACTATTTCCAACAGCTCAGGTGGGAGGGAAACTGGGTTTCCCGCCGCATGGGTAATAAAGTGCAAATAAAGTAAATGTTCATAAACTTCTTATGTCCATAACTATTCGCACGAGCGATTGATCTGCTTCAAACCAACACCGGAATATTTCTAATTAAATATTCTTCCGATGGATACTAAACACCACTGTATTACTCCTGTCTGACCCTTCGTATCAAACAAAGAGGGATTTCTCTGTTCATGAACATTCTATATTAACCAAACTTTCAGAATCTATCAAAGGGACCATGATCTACAAAATACATTATATAGTGAAAATAAGTAACGATTGAGTCGCACGCTACGATCACATAAACTCTACCGTAAATACGCATACCGTGCGCCTGCGGGTGCCCGCGACTGTGAGTATGCGCACGTACGGGAGAGCGTACGCATGCGCAGCACGGACCTGTGTGAGGTGCAAATATGGTAGTGTGCATAGAGATATTTTTCTGACTTTGACAGTCCACCCTTTGGCAGTCAACAATAACTGCCACTTCCTGAAAACATTTCAAAAAGAGAAAAATATATGTTAGGGGTTAATACATTTACATGGTTGGGTAAGGGAGGAGAGGAGATGGTAGGAAAAGGGTATGACCTAGTGAGATAGCAGAAGCATGTGTGTATGAATCCGTGCTTGGGGGTCATGTATCATCGTGCCGTACGTGTTTTAAATCAAGCTTCGAGGTATTGCGAAGTATACATTTGAATTCCTTCTTATCCCGTGGTACGGGTCTGTGGATGGGCTGTCAAACTTTACCGAGCTCTTTTCGGCTTTGGTTGTAACAAAATGGGGGAGCACATTTTAGTTGATGATACATGAATGGGGGAGATATGTGATTGCTGATATCTGTGCCTGTATTCCCTATCGACTATGTGTGTCATTACCTGAGGGTTGTAGAAATGAAGAAAAGACATAATTACGGTAAATGCGGTGGTATTCTATGTCAGGTAAATGTACATTCGTCGATTGAGGTCTTGTTTGGTGTCTGTTGAATGCAGTCTTCTTTGTGCTTTTGCTCATAAGGTGCGAGCAAAGCTGTCAATGTCCATAGATTTACAAAAGTGTTGGGCTAGCGTAATTTTAAAATTTCTAGGGAAACTGGGGATCCATGGCATAGTTCATCAAAAATCTGTGTATCAGGTTGTCAAAACTTCTTCTTTAATCCCTCTGTTGTCTGTATATCGGCTCATCAAATTCCTCGTCCAAGTGGGTCTTTTTACCTTGGAGGAAACGGAAAAACAGGTGAAAGAAACGGACCGTAGAAATCGCATTTTCATCACATCATTGTTTCTACATTTGGGTCATAAATCAAGTCCATTGGAATTACAGTTTCCTCACTCCTTAAACTCATTACCCTTGTACGATGATTGCACCTCATTAAAGCCTGACCGCATCTAAATATCAAACCAATCGTTATGATAACACCTAAGATACATAGGAGAAACTTCCCAACATCCATTATAACTCCTTGGGCCCATTCTCCTAAACCGGAGAACCAATTTCGCGGGTTCAACCATGACACCCAACCAGTCAGCTCATTACCTACAGCAGCAAGAGTGAGATTGTGTCTCCTGCGAAATTCCCACTTCAATTGGAGAATATCGTCCATCTTTTGGTCTATGACCTCGACCGGATCCTCGGTGCTATTCGTAATATATGTGCAACATTTCACGCCGTATTGTGTTGCCAGTGTGACACAATATCCGCCTGTCACTGCTGTGAGGTAATTGAGAACCATTCTATGCTGTACCAGTTCTGTTTTGTAAGCTTGAAGTTCCCTTCCAGTATACCTAAATGTGTCATCATACATTTCAGTGATATTGTCTAACAAATTTGCGAGCGCCGATATGTATTTATAATTCAGCACTCCTCTAGCGGTGCGGGTGAAATCTAACGCGATTAAGAATTGAATCCCGGTGGATTCACTTATCAGATCAGAGGCCGGATGCTCTGTCTTCTCTATCAGGTGCCTTTTAACAACGTGCTCGTAATGGGTGTGAGTATAAGGAGCTTGGGCACCACGGTGTATGTCTTTCATTTTGTCATGTGATACAGTCATTACTTCAGGCAGTACTTTTCCAATATAACACAATCCTTCAGAGTTTGGGGCAAGCCACTTGTACGCCTTTCTCCCGCATATGAAATATGCATCATCGGGGAGAACATATGGGACGGAGTAGGACATAACCATATTACACACCTTCCATGTGAAATCTCCTAACCCTAATTCTTCTATCTGCTTAGTACACGTATCAGGTTGTATGATATGTGCACAGTATCCTGGTGATACCTCTCCAACTCTAGTAATCCTATTTCCTAAGGTATACCTATACCGGAAAGATTTTCCTCTACTGGCTATGTGGCGTACAAGCTCTGTATCTGTAGGCATTCTATCTGCTCTATGCGAAAAGGTCATGGTTTGGTTACTCCATGACACTTCCCAATTTCCCGGCTTTCGGGGATTGGAGATGTTGAAACATAATAGGGACCTATCCACATGGTATTGGTGGAGCTTCAAACTAGGAGGACTGGAGATATTAAACCTTCTGTCCACCGGTCTCCCACCACTTAACTCAAGTACCTCCCCTATCGTTAAAGGAAATGGTACTAGCCCTGATTTGCTATGACCTTGAGGTACTTGAGAGCATACCCAACAATCTGTTTTATTTAACACACTACCCACTAAGGAGTGATAGTCACTCAAGGGATGCCGGTCCATATGGATATTAAAACTGGATTGGCATTTCTTTATGCACCCATCCTCAATGACATTGTTACAGAGCTGACAGATACAGTTTTCTTCAGCTAACAATCCTTCACAATTCCTTCTATGGTCAATGCTATCGGATCGTTTTCTGATACTCGCCTTTGCTTGTTGATTATGTTGTTCTTGGAAAACTACGCCTCCATCTCTGTCATCAGAACCCATTCCAGAACCTCTCTCGAACTCCATGGTACTCTCGCCGGAACAGACTGCTCTGGTCAACATCATGGTCAACAGGAAAATCCGGATCACAGTCTCTTGAGGCAAGTCCATCTTAGGAGGAGATGAAGAAGAATGAGAAGGGGGGAAAAATAATTTGAGGGAGAGGGGATGGGAAGTGGAGAAAAACAATAAAAGGGAATAGGGGATCGACAACTGCTTTTGATCTTGTGGTTCTCGATGCTCAGGTGCCGCCTTAGTCCTCCTGGAACAGACACTCTAGTGATACAACCTCTACCGTCTGTTCCTTATCACAGGACTTCTCTGGATCAACGACCTTCTTACAGTGGGACGAATGAACCCAAGTCTCTCCCTCAGCAACCTTCAATGCTGTAGTGCTAGTCAATAAGACCTGGTATGGTCCTTCCCATCTGTCAATAAGGCAACCTGAGCGTAGAAAATTCCGTATCATTACATAATCCCCAGGTTCAATGTCATGACAATTACTATCTGGTAAATCAGGAATCACTAGCTTCAGATTATCATTTTGATTCCTCAACTGTTTACTCATGTTAATCAAGTATTTTACAGTCACTTCATTGTTACATTTCAAATCATCCTGAGGGTTAATCATGACATGCGGTTGTCGACCAAACAAGATTTCAAAGGGAGACAGATTAAGAGGGGACCTGGGAGTGGTTCTGATACTGTACAATACAATGGGTAAAGCTTCTGGCCATGTCAATCCTGTCTCTGCCATCACTTTACTCAGTTTATTTTTAATAGTGCTGTTCACTCTTTCCACTTTCGCACTCGCCTGTGGACGGTATGGAGTGTGCAGCTTGCTATCAATTCCCATCAATTTACACATTCCTTGAAAGACATCACCTGTAAAATGGGTACCCCTATCACTTTCGATAATTCTGGGGATACCATATCTACATACAAATTCCTGCACAATTTTCTTAGCAGTAAACATAGCGGTATTTGTGGCCGCCGGAAATGCTTCGACCCAATTTGAGAAAACATCTATACAAACAAGTATATATTTCAAATTTCGACAAGGGGGTAATTGAATGAAGTCAATCTGTATTACCTGGAAAGGGCCGCCGGCAGGTGGGATATGGGATGGTTCTGTAGGTATTGCCTTTCCAATATTCTTTCTCAAACAGGTAAGGCATGACATGGCTCTTTTACTCGCATGAGAGGAGAATCCTGGGGCGCACCAATATGCTCTTACCAACTTGCACATCCCTTCCTTGCCTAGATGAGTCAGCCCGTGAGCTGCTTCAGCCAAACATGGAAGATATGCTCTGGGGGCCACTGGTTTACCATGTCCATCCGTCCAGAGTCCTGAGGACTCCTGGCCATATCCCTTTGCCTTCCAGACTGCCTTTTCCTGTGTGGAACACAAATTTTGCATTTCACACAACTTCTGTGTGTTGATGGTATTAAATACCATCAATTGTGTGGTGTCTGTCTGTCTGGGGGTAGCAGCTGCTAATTTAGCCGCTTTGTCTGCTCGGCTGTTACCAAGTGATACTGGGTCTTGGCTATATGTATGTGCTTTACATTTGATAACAGCCACTCTGTCGGGTTCCTGTATCGCTGTTAGAAGCCTTTTTATGTGAGCTGCATGCGCTACCGGTGTACCAGCTGCCGTCATGAAATTTCTGAGGCGCCATAGGGCTCCGAAATCATGGACTACCCCGAATGCGTATCTAGAATCGGTGTAGATATTGGCTGATTTGCCCTTAGCCAATTCACATGCTCTGGTTAGGGCGACCAGTTCAGCAACCTGGGCTGAGTGAGGTGGGCCTAGCGGTTCCGCTTCTATGGTGCCTTGGTCATCTACGACTGCGTATCCAGTACACAAGTCTCCCGAGTCTGACTGTCTATGACAACTACCGTCCGTGTAGAACGTAAGTTCTGCATCTTCCAGTGGGTTGTCACTGATGTCAGGCCTTGCGGTAAAATTTTGGGTCAAATATTCCATACAATCATGAGTGTCTTCCTTTGTATTAAATCCTCCTTCCCCACCACTCTCATCTTCCACCCTTTGTGCCTGTCCAGGCACACCTGGGAGATATGTTGCAGGATTTAATGCACTGCATCTCCTTATGGTGATGTTTACGGGGGCCATTAGTGCCAATTCCCATCTTGTAAACCGCGCTGATGAGACGTGTCTGGTTTGGGCAGAATTTAACAAGGCTGACACTGCATGTGGTGTATGAATTGTGAGGTTGTGACCTAGCACGACGTCTTCGCTTTTCGTTACTAGCAATGCTATCGCAGCAACGCTTCGCAAGCATGTGGGGAGGGATCGCGCTACCGTATCTAGCTGAGCGCTGTAATATGCTACTGGCCTGCTGGCATCACCGTGCTTTTGGGTTAGTACGCCTGCCGCGCAACCAGCACTTTCTGTTCCGTATAGTTCAAAGGGTTTCCCATAGTCCGGCATACCTAATGCTGGTGCCTGCGTTAGGCACTGTTTAAGTCTCTCAAATGCTGCCTCAGACTCGTCTGTATGCGAAATCCGATCAGGTTTGTTTGAGGAGACCATCTCCTGCAAAGGTAACGCTAGGATGGAAAACCCTGGGATCCAGTTACGGCAATACCCACACATTCCTAAAAATGTTCTGATCTGTTGCTGGGTTTGTGGCAGAGTCATGTCTCTAATTGCTTGAATTCTATCAGCGGTCAGGTGTCTCAGTCCTTGTGTTAAACAGTGTCCCAAATATTTTACCTTAGTTTGGCATAATTGCAACTTGTCTTTGGAAACCTTGTGTCCTGTGTCTGAAAGATGAAACAGGAGCTGTTTCGTATCCTTCAGGGATGCTTCCAATGAATCAGAACACAGTAGTAGATCATCCACGTACTGTATTAATACTGATCCACTCACTGGTTGGAAAGACTGTAAACAGTCATGCAAAGCCTGAGAAAATATACTTGGACTATCTATGAATCCCTGTGGTAATCGAGTCCATGTGTATTGGACTCCTCTGTATGTAAATGCAAACAAATATTGACTGTCAGGGTGCAGAGGTACCGAAAAGAAAGCGGAGCAGAGGTCAATAACAGTGAAAAATTTCGCAGTGGGAGGGATTTGCATTAGGATGACAGCTGGATTTGGCACTACGGGGAACTGACTCTCAACTATTTTGTTAATCCCCCTTAGATCCTGCACTAGCCTGTAACCCCTCCCCCCCACTCTTTTTCACAGGGAAGATGGGACTATTAGCAGTGCTGGACGTTCTTACCAGAATGCCCTGTTGTAGCAAGCGCTCTATTACTGGGTAAACTCCTAACTCCACCTCTGGCTTCAGAGGGTACTGTGGGATTTTTGGAGCTATCCTACCATCTTTTACTTGTACAACTACCGGAGCTACGTTTGCCATTAATCCAGTGTCCTGTCCATCTTTTGTCCAAAGTGACTCTGGTATCTGAGATGTCATTTCTTCTACTTGTGAGGGAGTCCTATTTGTCATAATGGTATGTGACATTAATTTTGACGGGGAGTCTAACATGTCTCGTACTTCCTGAGCGTGATTCTCAGGTATGTCCAAGAATACACCTTCAGGAGTACAATAAATGACGCACCCCATTTTACACAGTAAGTCTCTTCCCAGGAGATTGGTCGGTGCCGATGCAGCCAGCAAAAAGGAATGCTTGGTATGTAAAGGCCCTATTGTAATCTCTGCTGGTTTGCTAACAGGGTAATGCTGGACTACTCCTGTTACTCCCACGGCTGGAATTGTCCTACCAGTGGTCCTCATGCCCACTGTCGAATTTATCACTGATTTGGCCGCCCCTGTGTCTACAAGAAAGTTTAATGATTTACCAGCTACATTGATTGCAATTTCTGGTTCACTTCCAAGACTTGCAATCAATTTTACTGGCTGCAGATTACAGGTATGGCCACACCCCTATTGGGTATGGTGACCTCCCTGAATCCCGCTGGCAGCAACTACTTGTGAGGGAGTTAGCTGGGAACTACCAGAGGTTTGCCAATCTCTGTTTGGGGGGTATCTTTTTGTTTCCCCTGCATGTGGCTCATAACTCCGTTTCTGCGGACCTTGCTCCCAATGTCGTGTGTCGTGTCGTTGTCTAGGGGGTTGATAAGATTTTTGTACATTTCTCGATCTACAGTCTCGTGCAAAGTGTCCCTGTCTGTGACAAAAATAACATGTTACCACATTTGACTTACCCACAGGGTTTGGTGATGTTAACACAGGCTGTTTTGTGGTCAGGGCCTGTGTACTTACTGCCATTAACTTATCACTTTGTTGTTCCCTGTGTCTGGTGATGTTCCTATCGTGATCAATAGCAGCCTCTCTCAAAGTAGCCACAGACAGACCTCGCCAACATGGTTGTGTGGTCTGTACCCTAGTCTTTAATGATTCTTTTAAACCATCCATCAGTACCGATACTGCTACTTCTCGATGGTTTATGTTTGTTTTAATGTCCTCTATGCCTGTGTATTTTGCCATTTCTGATAATGCTCTGTGAAAATACTCTGCAGCTGTCTCTGACTCCTTCTGTTTAATGGAGAATATCTTGTTCCATCTGACTACCGCTGGGAAATACTCTTTTAACTGTAAGTTTATTCTTTTTACATTATCTTTGTTGTACACATCTGTAAGAGGTACATCCTGATCTAATCCGCAATCAGCTAAAAATTGAGTTGCGTCAACATTGGAGGGTAAACATGCTCTCAGCAATATCTGCCAGTCTTTATTGTTGGGCTCTACAGTGTTACCTAAGTCTCTGATGTATTTTTGACTGGCAACTAAGTCTTTTCTAGGGTCAGGGAATTCAGACACTATGGTCCTTAATTCCATTCTGGAAAATGGGCTATACATGGCAATGTTCCTCACAGGGGTGACTCCTGATGTGTCAGTTTTCCCATTTGGAACAGCTATTACCCTAACAGGAGTAACTCTAACAACATCACTCTGTGTGGGTTCTACAGCCTGTGGTGAAATGGCTTCAGCATAGTGTATGGTGCCGTACTTACCTGTAGATACGACCTCACCTATCCCTCCGCTAGGGGCCCTTGTTACTAATCTCGTGGGTGGAGCTGTGCCTACTGTGGTCTCTGCTATGGTGGCTGCTAGAGAGAGCGCTGAAATTGTTGCCGATTCGTCTTCTTGATCACACTCCTGAGGAAAGTTCAAAACAGGGTACAACTTGCACGGGTTAATACTTGCATTGGTTAATTGGTTAACATTATCTTTAACATTTACACAGTTGCTAAGTGTTTGTGTGTTACACCTTAGTGCGTCATTCTCCGCAACCAATTTCTCTCCCGATATATATGGTGGCGGTGGGGCCGTGGCTATCAGTTTTCTGATTGAGCCAGATCCCGCCGCCTGAGCCAATCCTCTCTGTATGTCACCCTCCTGTTGCCACAACTGCAAATAATCATAATGCTTGATTCGTCTCTTTGCTGATTTAATGAGACATATCCTTCTCCTTAAATTCGTTAACACTTCTGAGCTGAAGCTACCTACTCTTGGGAATTTCTCCCCGTCATGTACTGTCATTCTCTCCCATTCATCACATAAAGCTTCTGTGTGACTTCCGTATTTCTCACACATTACATACCTTGCCGACCCAATTGGTCGGTTCACTGAATCAACCCGAACCGAGGTTGATCGCCCCCTACCTGAACAAGTGGCCCCCATAGTTCGAAGGTGTTGCTTTATTCAACCAACCCTTACGCAAACCAAATGTCCAAAATAGGCTGACGGTGGCGGTTTACCGAGTACCCCACTCACTCGCCCACGCCGACCAATACGACCTGATCACACCGATATGGTGCTGGCGTACTCGACCTAGGGCCCCTGCGACCTGAACCTCTATTTACTGGAACCTGTGAGGGTGATCCGAAGAACACTTACTCTTTCCAGTAACTATTGGTTGCTGGATAGTTCCTGAGTGAGCAGCGAACTTCCCTTAAAATAAAAAAAATTACACAAATCACGTTAGAATGTACAAATAGCGTTTATGACCTTCGTACACAAATAGTACCGGTCAGGTTTACTAATGTACACAATTACGTGCGGTACAGTCGTTCAGAACATAAGCAACTAATCTTATGTACGGGGCGACCAGTGGAATCGAAAATTGCGGCTGCGAATTCCTTCAGCAAGAGCTTGTATGGCCTATATGGGTGTTGCACCAACCCTTTCTTGGTGTTGTGCCTGTGGACTGTATAGCGGACTTCCTTGTCTGCTGTACCTGAACCTGCTGGTCTGCTATGACCTCCTGGTCTGTTACAGTATGACCTCCTGGTCTGCTACACTCTAATGCTCAAATTGTATGTTTTAACCAGGGATGCCTCCCTAGCCACCATGTACGTCACTTACACGCATGTACCTCACGAGAACTCGACTTTTCTTGTGGTTCAACCTGTAAAATTGTATACAACACACTCACTCACCACATGTACACTTTTGTTTCTATTTCTATTTCTGCGCAGAAATTTCTCTTTAGACCAGATGTGTTACAAATTAGGAGAAGGATCTATTAATTTAAATTTCGAATTTTTTAAAAATAGATTCGCGCGATTTATCGCCTGGCGTTATTTACCGCGTGGCGCTACTTATCGCGTTGAGAGGAGAGAAAAAAAAACCTTGTGATTTGAGTTACGTGGGCGTACCCGTACGCTCCGTTGCGTAATATACGCTGCGTGCGTCGGCCCTTGGATTGCGTACGCAAGTCTCAGTCTTTTGTTAGAGACACGTGTACGCAAAGCAAAGATCCACCGTAACACAATTTATACGTTTATCAATGTAGATGATCCTTGATCATCTACCGCACACCACACTGACTTCGCCTTATCTCCCAGGCAAAACTGTGTGTTTGTCTATACTTTAACTATGTTACCTTTACTCTTAAACTATAAAATAGTGACAAATCTTTCTTAGCACGTTTATCAACTATAAAACTGGCAAACAGAAGAGTGATATACGAAAATACACAAATGAAAAAGAAATGCAGATATATATGTGCGTGCGTGTGTACGCAAGACAGAAAAAAATAAATAGTTTTAAAAAAACACTATTGTTTTGTTCTTACCTCCGGTTCCCGGATTCCTTCAGCACCCTTTACTAAGAGAAGCAGACGCTTATCCAAACAGCACTACGAGGAATATGATCTCCCGCCCTTTGCTGCTGGATAATGTCTGCTGAAATTACCTAGTGTAGATATGTGAAGGACAGGACGAGCCCGCAATTGATAAAGCTAAATATTTATCGTATATAATACCCTTTATGAGGTCTAAGAACACTGTACGCTAACTACGTATGAAGTACCGCAAGGGTACGCACGTTGCGTAACGATCGCTTAGCCGTGGTCGAGACGCTCAAGCGTTACGTTCGCTCACGGCCAAGAGATCACTGGCAGGCACTCTATTGGCTGCCGACTACCGTAATGATTCGCTATAGCGATGCGACCGCTCGAGACCACGAGGAGATCACCAGCGGCGCATACGCTCACAATGTAAAACCTTTATATCTAAACCATAAACAGTGTATTATGCAGTAAACCCTTTGTGTAGTGATATGGTGTAAATGCAACACAGTATAACCTTACTAGCTTAAAAGCAGTTTGAGCGTCACCGACGCTCTGAGAATACTTAACTCTATAAGAAATACACAGATACCTGGGCTTAGGGTCCAACGCCTAATATATATATATTTTGAATGATATATTTGCAAAAGAATTAATACAAATACAAATCATACACTACAATATAACATAGACTAACTAACCAGGTAACTACACAGTAAATACAATACAATTAAGTTTAAGAGAAAAATGAGAGAAAGAGAAGAGAGAGAAAGATATGGCCCATAATAACAAGAGAGAAACAGTATGATTACGGAGAAAAACTTACGCACAAAGGGAATGATCGCATGCGCCTCTGGACATCCAGCTCCCGATTTTCAGCAATGATAACCGTTGAAGAGTGAGAGCTTGATGTGATCGGCCTTTCTATTTATGCCCCACACACAATGCAATTCAATGGTCCCTACAATCTCATTGTTCATTGGACACAGGAATTCGGCTTCGCATCATAACAAAAGGTCATAGGTTGATTCATACAGGTGGGCTGTGACTATTTCCAACAGCTCAGGTGGGAGGGAAACTGGGTTTCCCGCCGCATGGGTAATAAAGTGCAAATAAAGTAAATGTTCATAAACTTCTTATGTCCATAACTATTCGCACGAGCGATTGATCTGCTTCAAACCAACACCGGAATATTTCTAATTAAATATTCTTCCGATGGATACTAAACACCACTGTATTACTCCTGTCTGACCCTTCGTATCAAACAAAGAGGGATTTCTCTGTTCATGAACATTCTATATTAACCAAACTTTCAGAATCTATCAAAGGGACCATGATCTACAAAATACATTATATAGTGAAAATAAGTAACGATTGAGTCGCACGCTACGATCACATAAACTCTACCGTAAATACGCATACCGTGCGCCTGCGGGTGCCCGCGACTGTGAGTATGCGCACGTACGGGAGAGCGTACGCATGCGCAGCACGGACCTGTGTGAGGTGCAAATATGGTAGTGTGCATAGAGATATTTTTCTGACTTTGACAACTCTCACTCAAAAAAGTCCGTATTTCGGAATATTCCGTATTTCGGAATATTTGGATATGGGATACTCAACCTGTATAATAATACTCATGATAAAGTTCTTGTTGTAACATGCACTGCGAACAGAGGTGGTCATTCCGAGTTGTTCGCTCATTACCGATTTTCACTATGCTGCGATTTGTTGCTAAATGCGCATGCGCAAGGCACGCAGGGCGCATGCGCTTAGTTATTTAACTAAAAACTTAGTAGATTTGCTGTGGACCCTGCGGCGCTTTTCAGTCGCTCTGCTGATCGGTAAGTGATTGATAGGAAAGGGGCGTTTCTGGGTGGTAACTGAGCATTTTCCAGGAGTGTGCTAAAAAACGCAGGCATGTCAGGGAAAAACGCGGGAGTGTCTGGAGAAACTGGGGAGTGGCTGGCCGAACGCAGGGCGTGTTTGTGACGTCAAACCAGAAACTAAATGGACCGAGCTGATCGCAATCTGTGAGTAGGTCTGGAGCTACTCAGAAACTGCAAGAAAATATTTAGTAGCAGATCTGCTAATCTTTCGTTCGCTATTCTGCTAAGCTAAGATACACTCCCAGAGGTGCTAGCGAGCGATCAACTCGGAATGAGGGCCAGAGTTAACCTATTCTCTATATATGTTTATATATGTTATATAACTGTGCTTGGTAGTAGCTACTAGAACCAAGGAGCTCCAAATCCCATATAATTTATGAAAATAAGACTAATATGGGATGAATACGCAAATCTTTGTCATCCAGGAAGTAAGCAATCCCCAACTTCAGATAATGATGCTGATTATATCACCCTGGACATCTGTGAGTGCATTAGGAGTAGATGCTGTAATTATCCTCAAGAGTAGTTTTCTTGCTTTATATTAACTGTTGCACTAGTTCTGAAGTCCCACTTAAGGAATTTCTCTCTGCCTTTGCAGGTATAACTAAGTCCTGTGGATAGTCTTTATACCAGTGGACATTATATAGGTACAGTATACACTTTTGGCCACTAGTTTGTAGCATTAGCTCATGGAAAGTATCTGTCAGCTAGAAATTATGAGTCTCGTCTCATAATAATAATATACAAATGGGTACAAGATAATGACTGGGCTGCTCAATAACCACTAATCCAAATACTTAGAAACAAAGGGGATGAAGCATAAACATTCCCTCCTTATAATGCAATGCTTTTGCAGAGTGTAATACTGTGTCCATATATGTCCAGGCTCGTACTGGCCTGCTGGGGTTCCAGGGGATTTACTGGTGGGCCCTGGTTGTTTATAGCCACGCCCCCTTTCTGCATCGGGGTGGGGCTTCGCCAGGCAGGAGACAGCAGGTGGCAGACTCCGTTCCCAGAGGAGCACTGCGGGTGCGTAGCGGGCGGTGTCTAGCAGCGTCATCACATCACACTGCGCTGAAGGTTGGTTCTAAATCAGAGTGGGAGAAGGGACCTTCTGATGTCACTAGCGGAGGAGATACGTCACCAGGGGGAGGAGCTACGGCCGAACAGGGTACCCAAAAAGTACGCTCGCCACGCTTCGGGCTCGGTGGCTCTCTCCGCTCTACTTCGCTCGCCACCTGATTACGAAAGGTAATAGTTGGTGGCGTGGATAGTAGAGGAACTATCCTGCTGGCCTAGCTCCTCCCCCTTGTGTTGTGGCTCCTCCCCTTATGTAAAAGGTCCCTTAGGCCACTTGAATCTAGCATCTACCCTGCGCTGAACAGTCAGGAGGATCCCGCCGCCACGATCCAAAGGAGGAGGCATGCTCTGGAGCTGGTGAGGGCAGTCTGCACCACCTGGGGGGTGTTACACTGCTGAGGGGGTGCTATAAACATCGGGAGGCACAGCCAGCGGCAGCCCCAACTGTTGTGAGCTGTCCACATTCATATGTGTATAACATATATGTGTTTGGGGGCACATATATAAGGGACACTGCTACGTTTGGGCATTGTGTAAGGGGTGCTACTACTTTGGACATTGTGTAAGGAGCAATACTACGTGTGGGCATTGCGTGAGGGGCACAACTACGTGTGGGCATTGTGTCAGGAAAACAAATATTTGTGGGTATTGTGTTAGGGGCACAACTACTGTGTGGGCATTGTGTAAAGGGGCACAACTACTATGGGCATTGAGTTAGGGCACTACTACTAGGGGCACTGTGTGAAGGTACGTACACAATAGGCGTTAAAGTAAGAAATATCGCAAAATTTTTACCTTACTGAGCAATATCGCTTACTATATCACCCAGTGCATATGCCTTTGACGACGGCCGATATGCGGCCCCGCGGGTCATGTTAACGACCCTCAGTGCTGGCCGTGTATGCAGCTCAATTTGGACTCATCGTCCAAAGCTGCATGCATGGCCCCGCCACAGCATGATTTCACTGTGCGATATCTCTAGCGATATCGCACAGTGTGTATGCCCATGTCTGGTGGCCCGTTGCGGGAGGGGTCAGCGGTGAGGTTACTTTCGGTCAACCGCTGACCGCAAAGTTCCCACCATTGGCTACAATGGAGTGCATAGGCGCTACATTGTATCTGTGCCGTGTGCTGCCTGACAGACACTACAGGAGCACACAGCCAATCAGGAGAGTGCCATGACGTGGCGCTCCCTGATTGGCTGAAGGGACCCTCTTTGACAGGAGTCAAGGGGGGTCCTGGCAGTCGGGGAAAGGGGTCCCATGTGTAAACATGGGGCCCCTTTCAGTGCGTGGTCGGGTTTCCGTTTTATTATTTTGCCAAGTACGTGGATTATACAAAGAACAGAAGGTACACTGGATTATGTGAGTATAATTTTTTTCACAGGTACCCCTAGGATTCTACATGGAGAAGAGGACCGAGCCTCGTGGGAACATAGGTAAGTATGTGTGTATGTTGGTGTGCATGTATGTAATAAAGTTGTACTGTCACGGTGTGTGTGTCCTGTTTTTATTGGGGTATTTTTTTAGTAGTAGTACTACAGGTACCAGCGGGCCCGGTTTTCCACCGCATGCTGGTACTTGTGGTTCTCCAAGTACCAGCTTGCGGGGGAGGCTTGCTGGGACTTGTAGTACTGCTACTAAAAACAATATTCACAATTTCTCACAAGGCTATCAGCCCCCCATCCGCCGCCCTTGGATGGGGGGGACAGCCTCGGGCTTCACCCCTGGCCCTTGGGTGGCTGGAGGGGGGGGGCCCCCTTGATTGAAGGGGTCCCCACTCCTCCAGGGTACCCCGGCCAGGGGTGACTAGTAGGGGTTTTAATGGCACGGCCGCAGGGACCGATATCAAAGTGTCCCCCGGCTGTGGCATTATCTCCCCAGCTAGTTTCAAAAATACGGTGCTGGTTTCAAAAATACGGGGGACCCCTACGCTTTTTGTCCCCCGTATTTTTGGAACCAGGACCAGGCGCAGAGCCCGGTGCTGGTTGATTAAATATGGGGGAGCCCCTGTCATTTTTTCCCCCATATTTTATCAACCAGGACCGGCTCAAAGAGCCCGAGGCTGGTTGTGCTTAGAGGGGGGGGACCCCACGCAATTTTTTTCAGATTTTTTAGGACTTTAATCAACTTTTTAAGATACACAATGAAGCCCTGCACGGATCTCACAGATCCGGCCGGGATTCCTTGTGTTTTGTCAGGCAGTGTTTTACTCATCACTTCCGTAAAACACTACCTGACATTACGAATCACATCGACATCGGAAAAGACGATTGTGCAAAACTCGGCAGCTTAGTGAATAACCGTATCAGGATTCAAAAAGTTGCAGTAAAATGCACCCGATACCATTCGAGTTCAAACACCCTTAAAAACGTCAAAAACACGAATATTAGTAAATAAACCCCCAGGTGTAAACCAGGCTACCAGGTTTACACCTGGAGAGAACCAGGTAAACATATACTACTGTTCTCTCCCGGTGTAACCCAGGCACACACACAACAGCTTGAAGTGGTAGAGCTTTTTTTCTTTATATAGTATGCTAGGTGGCACCTATAATGGCTGGCCACTCCTTTCTGGTCAGGTGGCCACACCCCTTCCAGAATATGGCAACGCCCCTTAGTGGGCCCCAGTGATTGTATTTCCCTGGTGATCCCTTCATGCCCCAGTCCGAAACTGTATATGTCACCTACCTGCAGGTGTCCCTTTCTAAGTCTGTCTATGGCTGTGCAGTGTTTTTGGCAACACAAACCTCACCCCTCTTTTATTTATTTATCACAAGTTATTTATATAGCGCACACATATTCCGCAGCGCTTTACAGAGAATATTTGTCCATTCACATCAGTCCCTGTCCCAGTGGAGTTTACAATCTATATTCCTTACCATATGTACATGCACATACACTAGAGTTAATTTTTGTCGGGAGCCATTTAACTTACCAGTATATTTTTGGATTGTAGGAGGAAACCCACGCAAGTACGGGGAGAATATACAAACTCCACACAGTTGAAGCCATGGAGGGAATCGAACCCACAACCTCAGTGCTGTGAGGCAGTAATGCTAACCATTACACCATCCGTACTGCCCCTCTTAAAGCTGTATTTGATATATGTGCAGATGGATACTCCCCATAATCAATGCCTTGGCATTGGTGGCAGTGGAGAGCACGGTTATTTGTCTACCTCTGTTTCACCCCACTCAGATGACACTGCCTCTATCTGACAGCAGGGGTTGCTTCCTCCACACAGACTCTGCAGGATACAGCTCTAACAGTTGCGGAACACCCGCCAGGGCTACAGTCCCTCACTACCTGGCTGCCGGTTACAGCTCAAGGCAGTCCCAGGAGAGCAGGGAGCGAATGCTGGAGGGGGAACGCCAGTCTGGCTGTTCCCCCTGACAGCTTTTATATCCTCCCTGAGGCGAGGCCCCACTCACTGGCAATCACCCCATCTCATGCTGGGTGATTGACAGTTAACAGCACGAGGGGTCACCAACGTACACATATACCACCTTTAACACCCACATCCCATATAAATAACGAGTTTTATGGTAAGAACTTACCTTTGTTAAAACTCTTTCTGCGAGGTACACTGGGCTCCACAAGTCTGGACAATGGGGTGTAGAGTAGGATCTTGATCCGAGGCACCAACAGACTCAAAGCTTTGACTGTTCCCAGAATGCACAGCACCGCCTCCTATATCACCCCGCCTCCAGGCACAGGAGCTCAGTTTTAGTTAACCAGCCCAATGCAGTAGCAGGAAAAGAGACGACAACGGTTAGTAGCCACATACACCACACTCTCACGACAAGAGAAGTGTCAGCGGCTAATGCCATATCAACCCAAAGAAGCTAAGTGCGTCAGGGTGGGCGCCTTGTGGAGCCCAGTGTACCTCACAGAAAGAGTTTAACATAGGTAAGTTCTTACCATAAAACTCGTTTTCTGCTGCGGGGTACACTGGGCTCCACAAGTCTGGACAATCGGGATGTCCTAAAGCAGTTCCTTATAGGAGGGGACGCACTGTAGTGGGCACAAGAACCCGGCGTCCAAAGGAAGCATCCTGGGAAGCGGCAGTATCGAAGGCATAGAACCTTATGAACGTGTTCCCGGAGGACCACGTAGCCGCCTCGCACAATTGATCAAGGGTCGCACCATGGTGGGCCGCCCAAGAAGGTCCAACAGACCGAGTAGAATGGGCCGTAATGTGAGCAGGAGCTGACAGACCAGCCTTCACATAAGCATGTGCAATCACCATTTTAATCCATCTGGCCAGGGTCTGCTTGTGAGCAGGCCAGCTACGTTTGTGAAATCCAAACAAAACAAAGAGAGAGAGAATCAGATTTTCAAATAGAAGCACACAGATACGGAGAGCCCGTACCACATCCAAAGACCGCTCTTTGGGAGACAAATCAGGAGAGACAAAGGCTGGAACCACAATCTCCTGATTAAGGTGGAACGAAGAAACCACCTTAGGTAAATATCCAGGACGAGTCTTAAGAATCGCCCGGTCACGGTGAAAAATCAGATATGGGGAACTACAAGACAAGGCACCCAGATCCGACACGCTTCTAGCAGAGGCAATAGCCAGCAAGAACACCACCTCAAGGGAAAGCCACTTAAGGTCAGCTGAACCAAGAGGTTCAAATGGAGGCTCCTGCAACGCCTCCAAAACCACCGACAAGTCCCAAGGAGCCACAGGCGGGACATAGGGAGGTTGGATACGCAACACACCGTGAGTGAAAGTATGAACATCAGGTAAAGTCGCAATTTTTCTCTGAAACCACACCGACAAGGTAGAAATATGAACCTTGAGGGAGGCCAGACGCAGGCCTAACTCTAGACCTTGTTGCAGAAAAGCCAAAAGCTTGGCTGTACTAAACTTGGAAGCGTCATAATTGTTAGATGCGCACCAAACAAAGTAGGAATGCCAGACCCTATGGTAAATCCGAGCAGAAGCCGGTTTCCGAGCCCGCAACATAGTTTTAATGACCTCTTCAGAAAAACCCTTAGCCCTCAAGACGGAAGCTTCAAGAGCCACGCCGTCAAAGACAGCCGGGCTAGGTCCTGGTAGACACAGGGGCCCTGTAAGAGGAGGTCTGGGCGTTGTGGAAGTAGAACTGGACGCTCTGACGATAGACCCTGCAGGTCTGAGACCCAGTGCCGTCTGGGCCATGCCGGAGCTATGGGAAGCATCTTTCCTTTTCTTGCTTGAACTTCTGAATTACCCTGGGCAGGAGTGACACCGGAGGGAACACGTACGGCAGCCGAAACCTCCATGGCATCGCCAGCGCATCCACGAATGCTGCTTGAGGATCCCTTGTCCTTGCTCCGAAGACCGGAACCTTGTGATTGTGTCGAGACGCCATCAGATCCACATCTGGAAGACCCCACCTTTCCACGAGGAGTTGAAGCACTTCTGGATGGAGGCCCCACTCGCCGGCATGCACGTCCTGACGACTGAGAAAGTCTGCTTCCCAATTCAGGACTCCCGGAATGAATATTACCGATATTGCCGATAGATGGTGTTCTGCCCACTGTAGAATCCATGAGGCTTCCTTCATTGCCAAACGGCTTTGAGTGCCGCCTTGATGATTTATGTAAGCCACCGTGGTGGCGTTGTCCGACTGTACTTGAACAGGATGGTTCTGAATTAAATGCTGGGCCAGGTTCAACGCATTGAAGACCGCCCGCAACTCCAGAATGTTTATCGAGAGGAGAGATTCCTCCTTGGTCCACCGACCCTGTAAGGAGTGCTGCTCCAGCACCGCGCTCCAACCTCGTCGTCAACAGGACCCAGTTGGATATCCAGAAGGGACGGCCCCTGCACAATTGTTGGTCCTGAAGCCACCAGAGCAGCGACAGACGGACCTCCGGAGTCAATGAGATCATTTGAGACCTGATCCGGTGAGGCAGGCCGTCCCACTTGGCTAGAATCAGCTTCTGGAGGGGGCGAGAATGGAATTGAGCATACTCCACCAGGTCGAATGCTGACACCATGAGGCCCAGCACCTGCATCGCCGAATGTATCGACACTTGTGGATGAGAAAGGAAGCAACGAATCCTGTCCTGAAGCTTCAGGCCTTTCTCCTGAGACAAGAGCAACCTCTGGTTGTGAGTGTCCAACAGCGCTCCCAGGTGCACCATGCTCTGAGCAGGGACCAGGGAGGATTTCTTCCAGTTGATGAGCCACCCGTGGGCTTGTAGAAACCGGACTGTCATATCCAGATGACACAGAAGATCTGGGGAATTTGCCAGGATTAACAAGTCGTCCAGATACGGCAGTATCCTGACCCCTTGACGGCGGAGTACCATCGTCATCACCGCCATGACTTTGGTGAAGACTCGCGGAGCCGTTGTTAAACCAAAAGGTAACGCCCGAAACTGGTAATGGAGGTTGCCAATAGCAAACCTCAGGTTTTGTTGATGTGACACTGCTATAGCAATATGCAGGTAAGCATCCTGTATGTCCAAGGAGACCATGTAGTCCCCAGGTTCCAAGGCCAGAACTATAGAGCGAAGGGTTTCCATACGGCACTTGGAAATCTTCACAAACCTGTTCAATGCCTTGAGGTTGAGAATGGGCCGGGAGGACCCATTCGGTTTCGGGACTAGAAACAGCGGAGAATAGTACCCCCGGCCCCTCTGAGCAAGAGGCACCTGTACTACGACTCCTGTATCCAGGAGGGTCTGTACCACCGAGTGTAGAGTTTTTGCCTTTGTCCGGTCCAAAGGGACGTCTGTCTGGCAAAATCGATGAGGGGGTCGGTTTTTGAAGGCAATGGCGTAACCTCGAGTGACGACTTCCCGTACCCAGGCATCTGAAGTGGTCTTCAACCATTCCTGGGTATACCCTAGAAGCCGGCCCCCCACCCTGGGATCCCCCAGAGGGAGGCCCGCCCCGTCATCCAGCAGGCTTATCGGTCTTAGCAGCTGGCTGACGGGCAGCCCAGGCTCTTTTGGGCTTCGGCTTACCAGGTTTGGAAGTGCGGGCCTGCTTATGGTACGCCTGACCTTTATGCTTTACCTGAAGGACGAAAGGGGCGAAAGGACGTACCTTTAGCCTTCGACAAAGAAGGAGCGGTATTAGGTAGACAGGCAGTTTTGGCAGTAGCCAAGTCAGCCACTATCTTATTTAAGTCCTCCCCAAACAGAATATCTCCCTTGAAAGGGAGTACCTCCAGGGTTTTTCTAGAGTCCAGATCCACAGACCAGGATCTCAGCCACAATATCCGGCGAGCCAGGACTGACGTAGTAGAGGCCTTGGCTGCCAGGATACCGGCATCAGAAGCCGCCTCTTTAATATATCGAGAAGCTGTGACAATATATGACAAGCATTGTCTAGCATGGTCAGAGGAGATTTCAGCTTCTAACTCCAAGGCCCATGCTTCAATAGCCTCAGCAGCCCATGAAGCTGCAGTAGTAGGCCTTTGTGCAGCACCCGTGAGGGTGTAAATCGCTTTTAGACAACCCTCCACACGTTTATCCGTAGGCTCTTTCAGAGACGTGACGGTAGTGACAGGTAGAGCTGAGGAAACCACCATCCTAGTCACATGTGAGTCCACTGGAGGAGGTGTTTCCCAATTCTTAGACAGCTCTGGCGCGAGGGGATAGCGAACCAGCATCTTCTTTTGAGGCACAAACTTCGTACCCGGATTTTCCCAGGGTTCCTGACGTATATCCACTAGGTGATCAGAGTGAGGTAAAACCTGTTTAACCGCCTTCTGACGCTTGAACCTATCTGGTTTCTTAGGAGGCACGGATGGCTCGGGATCATCCGTAATCTGCAGAATTAACTTAATAGCCTCCAAAAGGTCAGGAACTTCCACATGTGAACTACCCTCCCCATCAGCTGTATCCGAGTCAGAACCTGTGGGGTTAGCGTAAGTGCCGTCCTCATCAAACGAGGTGTCAGTGACAGCAGTGGATTGTGAGGAGATGAGCGCTCGCTTAGAGGACCTCTTGGACTTAGGCGAGCGTTGGTCAGACTTTTTAGTAGTCAAGGACTGGTTCAACTTCTTTAATTGAGCCGATAAATCGTCCGCCCACGCGGCTTAGCTGCAGGGCCCACATACGGTTGTACCGGCATTGGGGGTCCCATAGGGGGTGTTAGTTTATGAACTAGCGTATGCAGAAGCGTGGAAAAAGCGGCCCACGGTGGGTCAGTATGTGCCTCCGTTGCCACAGTCCCACTGGGGGGCAAGGAGCCCCCAGAATCAGAGCCCACAGCTGCTATATTCTACTCATATGTGCCTGTGGCTTCAGCAACACCAGCAGTGTGTTCCGCCCCAGAACCGTTACCCTCAGAAGCAGACATGATATAACTTGCAGTATGAGGTAACACAGTACAATTATCAGCAGCACAATATCCCAAACCCAAACCCCTGCGCTGTGTAGTCAGCACTAGCAGAGATAAAGGAGAGATATGGTGACCAAATCACAGAGAAAAATACGTATTAATAACACCTGACGCACCAAGCCCCCTCAGGTTATAGAATATAGGGATAGCAAGTTGAGTGAAAGACACGAGATGGACAACACTCAGCTATCAAACGCACACACAGAAGGTCACAGTTTGTACAATGCAGAGGTTATTACAGACAATACTACTGCACTGGACTAGCTTACACAGCTATATAACAGTAGATATAACAGTACACAGTAAGAACTGGATGTATATCACAGGGTAATTGTACTATAAAACCCTGACTAAATGCACTCTTTCTTAACTATCACTATCTAAAAAGGCAGGTAGAATACTTAAGTGTCATGTAAAGGCACAGCACTGACAACCAGGCGGCTTTACATAGGAGGATTTGCCCAAGCAGTCCCAGGAACAGTGAGCTGAGGGATAATGGTGCCGCAGACACTGACTGGGAGTGAGGAAAAGACAGATATGCAGCTCCAGGGCAGGAACATTTGCGGGAAATGGCGCCCTGGGGCTGGGTGAGGGGCTTCAGGTCTAAGCCTTATCCCCCTTGCTGGCAAAACCACAGAGTACTGTGGGCGATATAAGAAGTGGTTTAGAGAGAAAACCCGACCTGCGCCCATGCCCTGGTGATCTAGTGGGATCGCCTGTACTGCCACAGTGTCCACCGCCAGCGCGCGCGGCACACCTCCCACTGACCGCGCCGGATCGCGATAAAGACCGGGTCCCGCGAGCGGGACCCACTTACCACCTCCCAAAGCGCGGCCACGCGATCCTGGAGATCCCCAGCCATGTGTGTCTAACGTGGAGAAAACCAGAGCCTCCGCTGTAGGTACCCGGCAACCAGGGCTCGGGAGTGTACAGCGCCGCTGGGGAGAGCTGGAGCTGCAGCCGTGAATGTCACAAGACAATTACCACCGCTGCTGCCCTTGAAGTCTTCACTTTTTACCTCATAAAAAGCTTTTCTCAGGGCTGCTTGGAGCAGCCCCTCTGTTAAGTGCCTGCTTACTGCAGCACCAACTGACAAAACTGAGCTCCTGTGCTGGGAGGCGGGGTGATATAGGAGGCGGTGCTGTGCATTCTGGGAACAGTCAAAGCTTTGAGTCTGTTGGTGCCTCGGATCAAGATCCTACTCTACACCCCATTGTCCAGACTTGTGGAGCCCAGTGTACCCCGCAGCAGAAAACCAGATTTTTAACCCCCTCACCACCAAGGTGTATACCACTAACTATTATGAAAGGTTTTACCTAGCAAATTATACATGTATACATATATATGACCACTTAAATATACATATAACATTAGCTGTTCCACATATATTATTATGTACCCTATTCATAGAAGAAGGCAGAAAAGCATGTAATGTATTTGTTAAGGGAGGCACTCGATATCCCGGATGTCGGGATTCCGACGCTCAGCATACCGGTGTCGGGATCCTGACCAACAACTATTCTCCCCCTTGGGGTGTCCACTACACCCCTGGAGGGAGAATAAATAGTGTGGCACGCGCAGTGAGCCAAGGGACTCTTTTGTGCTCACCCAACTGCCAGCATTCCAGCAGTCGGGATCCTGGCGCTGGTATGCTGGGCGCGGGGGTCCCGACAGCTGGGATATCATAGTACACCCATTTGTTAAGGCCATGTGGAGTGAGTGTGCCCAATCTAAATGTCCACTCACTTTCTTTCTTGAAAAGATCTTTAGTTAGGTCTCCACCTCAAATACCTAATTTGATGTTGTCTAAACAAAGTACTTTCCGTTCTTAGTAGTTGTTATTGTGTTTCTGAAAGAAATACTGTATCTGGCTACAGATTGCAGTTGTTTCCATTACCCAAAGTCTGTTTCCATCGTGCTCAAGCACCCTATTTTTGTATGTGATATTATCATGTAGTTGTCACGACTATATAGTGCATGTTAAATTACATGTAAGACAATATACAACAACTGTTTTGTTCAGTGATCGTAAAAATCCTCTATATCACATATGAGCAGTTCCTGCAGGACGCGCTCTGACTTCCCAAAGAATCACCACAGGCAGCATTCCCTATCTCTGCAACCAATCACTACCAGCAGCATTCCCCGTCTCAACTAATCACCGCCGGCAGCGTCTCCCGTCTTTACAACAAATCCCTGCCGGCAGCGTCTCCCATCTCCCCATTCAAGTGCTGCCTGAAACCCGGTCCCCCTGCACCAACGGCTCTGCCTCCTGCATGTCCCAATTACTGCTGGTCACAGTGATTGGGCAGCCCACGGCACCCCCCCACCCGGCGACTAAGTGTGTCTTCTCCCAGTAGCCGCGGCTTCTCGCCCGCTGTGTCACGATCACTGTAGCTGGTAGTGATCGGAGCACACACTGCGAGAGAGAGAAAGACCTTTGCTGACTACTAATACATGATGGTCAAGGATGACAACGTCAGACGGATTTTCGTTTTCTCTTGTTTGTCACCATGGAGTATTGCTCCAGTATTGGGGACTCCCAGGATGTTGGATTGTTTCTTTCTCATACGTCCTAGAGGATGCTGGGGACTCCAAAAGGACCATGGCGTATAGACGGGATCTGCAGGAGACATGGGCACTTTTAGACTTTAAAAGGGGTGTGAACTGGCTCCTACCTCTATGCCCCTCCTCCAGACTCCAGTTAGATTCTGTGCCCAGAGAGACTGGTCACACACTGAGGAGCTCTCCTGAGTTTCTCGGAAAAGACTTTGTTAGGTTTATTATTTTCAGGGAGCACTGCTGGCAACAGGCTCCCTGCATCGTGGGACTGAGGGGAGAGAAGCAGACCTACTTCTGCGAGTTTAAAGGCTCTGCTTCTTAGGCTACTGGACACCATTAGCTCCAGAGGGTCTGATCACTTGGTTCGCCTAGCTGCTTGTTCCCGTAGCCGCACCGTCGTCCCCCTCACAGAGCCAGAAGAAAGAAGCCGGGTGAGTAAAAGAAGACTTCAGTTAAGACGGCAGAAGACTTCACGTCTCTGAGGTACCAGGCAGCGGTCGCGCTGCGCGCCAATGCTCCCACACGAAGAGGCACTACAAGGGTGCAGGGCGCAGGGGGGCACCCTGGACAGCAATAAAACCTCACTATATGGTATTCAGTGCATAGACACTGTACACAGACCCCTGCCAGTATAAATATCTAGAAAATAGCGGGGCTGAAGCGCGCCATTAAGGGGGCGTGGCTTAGCCCTCACAGCTCTAACCAGCGCCATTTTCTCCTCACAGAGACGCTGGCCCTGCCAAAGCACTGCTGAACAGGTCACAGTGGAAAACGGGGGGGGGGGGGGGGGGGGAGGGCACAGTGTTTTAGTGCAATATATGTGAAAAGTAAAGCACAATAGATAGGGTACTTTGGTGTAAAAGAGCTGGTAAACGTCTTCTGTGTAATGTCGGTGGGTGTTTAGTACATGTGTGTCGGCATGTCTGAGGCTGAGTACTCTGCCACTAAAACGGCTATGGGAATGTCTCAGTCGGCACCGCAGACGTCTGATGGTACTTGGTTCATGTAAATAAGTGTCCACATGTCAGTAGATATATGCTTTTCCAAAGAGAAAACTATATGGGAGACACAGACGTGGGTGGGTGACCCTGTCGGCACCAACAAATCTGACTGGGTAAAAATTGACATAATAATGTGATGCATTTCAGAAAGCTATACCTGTATGTGTATATATAGATGTATGGTATGGTTGCATAGATCTGTGGCTCGAACACAGACGTAGTAATTTTTGTGGAGGACGTAATATTGATAATATATTTCCCTCAGACCCCTCGGGGTCGCAAGAATGTTATTTTGTCCAGTTACTACTCCCTGATATCGACACGAATACTATTCCTTATGTCAACCATGATGTTTCCTGATTAGATCCACAACATCGGCATTCAATACGTGTTTCATACACATTAAGAACGTATTAACGTCACTAGGGACCCTGCTGTTCCTGACAAAAATATATATACGAGATATATATATAGATGTATGTGTGTATATGTGTATTTAAATGTGTATATTCATATTAAATTTTATAATGAATGCTGAAGTAAAGTTATTCCTTCTCATGTGCTGGTCGCTCTGGTAAAAAAGCTTTAGATCAGCCGTGACAAGATGGTTTCAAATCCTCACGAGGAGTCCGAGTGTTTATTCTTTTCCCGCCATGGATAGAATAAAGTGAGAGTCAACCCCGGTTTCTGCACGTGGCCCTGTCACAAAGGATCGTATACAGGAAGCTAAGTGATATTTTAATTAAATACGTTGATTATACTTGCATTACATGCGCTTGTGTTCAGAAATAGTCGGTTACTTTGTCATCCGATATAATTACCCTGGGAAGAGATGGGATACTCCTTAAGTTGGGTCATATCTAGAAGTGTAGCATACTACCGTGTGACTACAAGGCATTTGGAACTTTTGGGTTCGCGGGCCAATTCCATGGCGGTCTCGCCTAGGAGGGCGTTGTGGATTCACCAAAGGGATGCTGGTGCTGACTCCCAGAAGAAGCGGAGTCTCTTCCCTATGAAGGTGAAGCCTGGTTTGGTGATGGCTTTGTTCATATGCTCGCGGCAGATACCGCTGGTAAGTCTACCTTCTTGCCCTAGGATACCTCACTACGGTTGGGGACGCATTATTGTAGGATGCAGTCATTTCGACCGAATGGATAAGGTTTCCCTTTTCTTTACAGGTAAAGGAAGGTTAAAAGAGGTAGGAAGTCAGCTACCTTTTTCAAGTTCACAGGCAGAACTCGTCCTATGTTTTCTGCCACGTCCACCGCAGGGCGTTGGGTATATCTTGCGGGAGCCCACACCGGTGGGACAATGTCTAAAACTCTTCAGTCAGACCTGGAAAGGACATGGACCAGTGAGTTAAGGATAGAGTCCCTAGTGGGACATACGGGAGTTTTTTCCAGACGTTTCCCCTCACTGTTTTTTAAAATAGACTTTACAGATTCTCCTCTGGACAGGGAGGTAGTAAGTGACGCAATACAAGAGTTGCGTCAGGATCAGGTCCTTGTCCTGCTGTCCCGGTCACAAAAAAAAAAAAGAGGTGAAGTTGTTATTCAACCTTTTTCGTGCTTCCGAGGCCGGACGGCTCGGTCAGACCAAATCCTATATCTGAAATCTCAAGTTTCCTACTTAAAATCCATGAGGGATTCTCTCATGGCAGGTTTCTCTACTCTGAAAATGGAGAAAGGAGGCCTAATTACGGGTTCTTTCGCATTAGGCTTACCTGAGGTTTGCGATTCAGGATTGTCATTACCAGTTCACCAGAGTAATGGCGGTATGATGGGTTTCCTTCATTAGGAAGGAGACATTTATTCTGTACTGGATCGCTCTCCGGATTACGGAGGGATCAAGAAGCAAAATGGTGAAAAACGTTGTTTCTCCCTGACAGTTCTTCGGCAGCAGAAGTTGCCAAAATCCCTGTTGGTTCCAACGACGCGGTGGTCGGCTTGGGAATTATTATTTGCTACCAGTGACAAAAGCTCTGAGGATTCAGAGTCTGGTTAGACCTAAAACAGGGTCAATCCTTCAATACATTCAGTTACTGGAAAAGAAGGTTGCGGCCTACGAGGTCATTCGGTGGGCAGCTTGCATGCCAGAGTGTTAGCGGGACCTGTTGGACAAGTGGTCAGGTTCCCACCTGGGATAATCATGGTTTCAAGACCAGAATATCACTCCTGTGGTAGCGGCGCAATTCTCACCGAGGACAAGGGTCGAGTTAGGATACTTGTCACCATGATAACGGTGTGAAGTTAAGGGCCGTTTATAACGGTTTTCTACAAACAAAGACCGAGAAGAAATGGCAGAAGCCAGAAAGCTTTGTCGCTGGGCGATGAAAACGTTTACGCGCGCTGTCAGCGATGTTCGTTCCATGAGTGGACAACGGGGAAGCAAACTTCCTCGGCGGACACGTTCTCCAGCCAGGAGAGTGGAGTCTTCATCAAGCGAATGTCACAGAAGTGACAAGTTTTGGGGATTTCCACAAATAGACAAGATGGCGTCTCGCCTCGACAAGAAAATTTAGAGATATTGTTCCAGGTCGAGGGTCCCTCAAGTGATAGCGGGGGACGCCCTAGTGACACTGTGGGTGTTTCGGTCGGTCCATGTGTTCCCTCCACTTCTACTCTTTCCAAAGATGCTAATAGATCATACAAAGAACAAAGATTCAGGTGATCCTCATTCTTCCAGACTGATCACGGAGGGCTGGTATCCGGATCTTCAGGAATTACTCATAGGAGTTCTCTGACCTCTTCCTCTGAGAGAGGATCTGTGTTAGGGTCTCCTGCTCTGTGCTGCCACGTCGTCATGGCAACCGGGAGACAAGTGCTAGCGGAGTAACCTGAGCGTAGCTGATACTCCGGTTCGGGTCTTTTGCTGTGCAGTGGTTACAGGCTCTGTGCACGGCAGGGGATCCGGTGCTGGTTTTTGTGCTCACAGTCTGTGAGGTCTGAGTGGGGCGTGGACAGCACCTGCTATATAAACCCTCTTCTCAGGTTAGGCAGATGCTGCTGAATCTTTGTTGGTTAGTCAGTTCCTGAAAGCTAGCTAGTACTGTGTAAACTTTGTATTTGTTTGTTGCTTACTGCAAATAGGCCTTGGGATTTGGTATTACACTCTGCCAATCCAGACCTAGCAGTAAGACTGGAGTCAGTCGTTTAACCTGCTGGGGTTCTTTTGCTACTCTGTGAACCTAGCAAGTTTGCGGCTGTATTCTCAGACTTGCCTGCCAAAATCCTTTCTCACTGTGCAAGGTGTTCAGGTGTCAGTTTAGTGGCAGTAAGCTGAACCAGTGCACTGCAAGTGAGGACTAGGATTGTGGAGACTCTCCTTGTGTCTATTATTCCATCTCTGACCAAGGAGTTTACTGCCACACCCGTTGGTAACCCTTTAGGGTTTTGCTGTTGCCCTTAGCAACAGCATTTCGGGTTCTCTACGTATTAAATCACTACATCTCGCTTCTTTCCATCTGAGCATTCCTAATAGTAGGGAGACACCCAGTTTCTTAGCCTTTGGGCTTCTCTGTTCACTTTGTGTTTATTTTGTTACCCTATCACCTTCTGTGTATGTAATGTCATATTCCCCAGTCTGTCTGTGAGTTCATTTGTTTTGCATCCCTCACCGTTCAGACACCAGTACATTCCTGCTGGCAGTACATTCCTGCTGGCACATTCCTGCTGGCATAACATATTCAGCAGCCTAATACTCCTGTTGAAATTTTGTGGGAATATGGAGCATACCCCTCAAAATACTTTGCAACAGGTGGTCGATCAGGTGCAGGTCCTGACTCGACAATTTAATGATTTGTCCATTAAAATGCACACCTCGCAGGCCGCTGGCGGAGCTCCCGCAGCAGCAGTACCTTCAGGGGTTAAGGAGCCGAAAGTAAATCTCCCGGATCGTTTTTCTGAAGATCGCTCGCAGTTCTTTTGTTTCAAGGAGAGCTGCAAGCTATATTTCCAGCTTAGGCCTCAGTCTTCTGGGTCGGAGATTCAGCGGGTGGGCATAGTGATTTCCTTGCTACAAGGAGACCCACAGGTCTGGGCATATGGGTTGCAGCCTGACTGTCCGTCGCTTAAAAGTGTTGATGCTTTTTTTACGGCACTGGGCATGTTGTATGATGACCCTGACAAGACGGCCTCAGCCGAGGCTCAGATTTCGATCCTTAAGCAAGGGAGAAGGCCAGTTGAGGTTTATTGTACGGAGTTTCGGAGGTTGGCCCATGATACCCAGTGGAATGACCCAGCCCTGAGACACCAGTACCGAAGAGGTCTTTCTAACCAGTTAAAAGACCAACTGGTACAATATCCCTTGCCTGATAGCTTGGATCAGCTCATGCAGTTATCCATTCGGGTGGATAGACGGCTGAGAGAGCGCAGGCTTGAAAGGGAGACCGAGGTTTCCTTCTTTCCCAAGGGAACCTCAGACTCTGAGGAATTTTCCGAGGAGCCTATGCAGATTGGGGCTACCCGCCTCTCCTCGCGTGAGAAGACACGGAGGAGACAGCAGGGGTTATGTTTGTACTGTGGGAATAAAGGTCATGTTGTAGTATCATGCCCAGAAAAGCCGGAAAACTTCAGGGCCTGAGGGTGATGGGAAATATCCTGTCAGGTCAGAAGTCGGAATTTCCCAAGAAGACTTTTATCATTCCGGTGACCTTGAAGATCCTCGGTCAAACTGTCAAGACTGAGGCCTTTGTGGACAGTGGGGCCGACGGGGTTTTTATGGACCGCCAATTCGCCCTGAAGCACTCTGTTCCCTTAGTACCCTTGGCATCGGAAATTGAGATTTGTGGGTTAAACGGGGAACCATTATCCCAGGGTAAAATTACCTCTTGCACTAGCCAGATTTCTTTGTTTATTGGAGCCACACACTCTGAAAAATTGTCATTTTATGTGACTGTCTGTACTTTTGCCCCATTGGTGTTGGGGTTACCCTGGTTAAGGGCCCACAATCCTCAATTTGACTGGGTCTCTGGGGAGATTCTTAGTTGGGGTACTGATTGTTTCAGGAGTTGCTTGAGCCTTCCAGTCAGGCTTTCGCAGCTAAGTTTGCCAGGATTGCCAGAATGTTATGCAGATTTTGCGGACGTGTTCTCCAAAAGAGTTGCAGAGGTACTACCTTCCCATCGCCCCTATGACTGTGCCATTGATTTGTTGCCGAATGCTAAGCTTCCCAAGAGCAGGTTGTACTCCTTGTCACGTCCTGAGACTCAGGCTATGGCAGAGTACATTCAGGAGAACTTGGCTAAGGGATTTATCAGACCTTCACAGTCTCCAGTTGGGTCGGGGTTCTTCTTCGTGGGTAAAAAGGACGGTTCGTTGCGACCCTGCATCGACTTAAGGGAATTGAACCGTATCACGATTAAAAACTCATACCCACTGCCTCTCATTTCGGTCTTGTTTGACCAGCTTCGTACTGCCACCATTTTCTCTAAGATTGACCTACGCGGTGCGTACAATCTAATCCGAATAAGAGAGGGGGATGAATGGAAGACTGCCTTTAATACCCACTCAGGGCATTATGAATATTTGGTGATGCCTTTTGGGCTCTGTAATGCCCCGGCAGTCTTCCAGGACTTCATGAACGATGTGCTCAGGGAATATTTGGATAGATTTTTAGTTGTATACTTAGATGACATCCTAATCTTCTCCCATTCCCTGGAGGAACATCAGAAGCATGTACGCTTAGTCCTCCAGAAACTCAGAGACCACCGGCTTGGGGCGAAGCTGGAGAAGTGCGAATTTGAAGTTCAGCAAATCGCATTTCTAGGATATATTATCTTCCCAGAAGGTTTCCAAATGGAGGGTTCCAAGGTACAGGCAGTCCTGGATTGGGTGCAGCCCACTAGTTTGAAGGCGCTTCAGCGTTTTCTGGGGTTTGCGAATTTTTATAGACGATTTATCGCTGGATTTTCGTCTATAGTGGCGCCCTTGGTGGCACTCACTTAGAAAGGGGCGGATGTTGCTCACTGGTCTTGTGAGGCCAAAGCGGCTTTTGCCCGTCTCAAAAGGGCATTTGTCTCGGCCAAGGTGCTGCGACACCCAGATCCAGAGCGTCCTTTTGTGGTGGAGGTGGATGCCTCTGAGATGGGTATTGGGGCAGTGCTCTCTCAGATGGGAGTGTCTGATAATCGCCTTCATCCCTGTGCTTACTTTTCCCGTAAATTTTCACCTGCCGAGATGAATTATGACGTGGGTAACCGGGAATTGTTGGCTATTAAGGATGCACTCGAGGAGTGGAGACACAGGCTTGAGGGGGCTAAGTTTGTGGTCTCAATTCTCACCGACCATAAGAATTTGGCATATTTAGAGTCAGCGAAGCGCCTCAATGCCAGGCAGGCACGATGGGCTTTGTTTTTTGCTCGCTTTAATTTTTTGATAACATATCGCCCTGGGTCAAAAAACATCAAGGCTGATGCGCTCTCGCTGAGTTTTGCTCCAATCCAGAAGACCACCGAGGAGCCATTGCCCATTGTGTCCCCATCATGTATTAAAGTGGGCATTACCCAGGACCTCTTGTCATTAGTCCTTAGAGCACAGGAGCAGGCTCCTCCAGACCTTCCGGTAGGTCTTTTGTTTGTGCCTCCTAGGTTAAGACAGCGAGTGTTCCTGGAATTCCATGCCAAGAAGTCGGCAGGTCACCCGGGTATTGCCAGAACTCGGGAGTTGCTATCTAGGGCGGTGTGGTGGCCCTCGGTGGCTAGGGATGTGGATCAGTGGGTTCGGGCATGTGACATCTGTGCCCGAAATAAGACTCCTAGAGGGGTTCCTGTTGGCCCATTACATCCACTCTCTATTCCATCTAAGCCATGGACCCACATTTCAATGGATTTTGTGGTGGACTTGCCCAAATCCTCGGGGATGACAGCCATCTGGGTTGTCGTTGACAGGTTTTCGAAGATGGTGCACTTCGTTCCATTGGTTGGGCTGCCATCGGCCAGACGCCTGTCTGAATTATTTATGCTGCATGTTGTGCGCCTCCACGGGTTGCCACTTGATGTGGTCTCTGACCGCGGATCCCAGTTTGTGGCCAAATTCTGGAGGGCATTTTGTTCCGATCTCCAGATTTCTGTCAGCTTGTCGTCAGGCTACCATCCGCAGTCTAATGGGCAGACTGAAAGGGTGAACCAGTCCTTGAAGCAGTTCCTCAGGTGTTATGTCTCCAAGTGTCAGACTGACTGGGTGGCTCATCTGTCCATGGCGGAGTTTGCCTATAACAACGCGGCTCACTCTGCTACAGGGATCTCTCCCTTCCTTTGTGTGTATGGGCATCATCCTAAGGCCAATTCTTTTGACCCCCTGGACTCCACGCCTGGTGGTTCCTCTGTGGTTTCGGTCCTTAGAGGTATTTGGAGGAAAGTGAAGAAAGCCCTTGTGTCTGTGTCATTAGTGACCAAAAGGGTTTTTTATAAGCGGAAAAGACCCTGCAGCTTCAAATTAGGAGACTTCGTCTGGTTGTCTACCAAGAATTTGAAGTTGAGACAGCCATCTCATAAGTTAGGCCCCCGGTTCATCGGTCCTTATAAGATCACTAGGGTTATCAATCCGGTGGCATTTCAGTTAGATCTACCCCGTTCTTTGGGTATCAATAAAACATTTCATTGTTCCCTTTTAAAACGGGCGATTAGTAATCCTTCTTCCAGTGGAAGACCTTCCCCTCTTCTGATACGTGGCCAGAGGGAGTTTGTTGTTGAAAGGATTCTTGACTCCAAGATGGTTCGGGGTCGGCTGTCATTTTTGGTGCACTGGAAGGGGTATGGCCCGGAGGAGCGGTCGTGGGTGCGGAGTTGTGATCTTCATGCCCCCAGACTGTTACGCTCTTTCTTCTCGCAGTTCCCCGATAAACCCGGTGGTAGGGGTTCTTTGACCCCTCGCCAGAGGGGGGGTACTGTTATGGTCTCCTGCTCTGTGCTGCCACGTCGTCATGGCAACCGGGAGACAAGTGCTAGCGGAGTAACCTGAGCGTAGCTGATACTCCGGTTCGGGTCTTTTGCTGTGCAGTGGTTACAGGCTCTGTGCACGGCAGGGGATCCGGTGCTGGTTTTTGTGCTCACAGTCTGTGAGGTCTGAGTGGGGCGTGGACAGCACCTGCTATATAAACCCTCTTCTCAGGTTAGGCAGATGCTTCTGAATCTTTGTTGGTTAGTCAGTTCCTGAAAGCTAGCTAGTACTGTGTAAACTTTGTATTTGTTTGTTGCTTACTGCAAATAGGCCTTGGGATTTGGTATTACACTCTGCCAATCCAGACCTAGCAGTAAGACTGGAGTCAGTCGTTTAACCTGCTGGGGTTCTTTTGCTACTCTGTGAACCAAGCAAGTTTGCGGCTGTATTCTCAGACTTGCCTGCCAAAATCCTTTCTCACTGTGCAAGGTGTTCAGGTGTCAGTTTAGTGGCAGTAAGCTGAACCAGTGCACTGCAAGTGAGGACTAGGATTGTGGAAACTCTCCTTGTGTCTATTATTCCATCTCTGACCAAGGAGTTTACTGCCACACCCGTTGGTAACCCTTTAGGGTTTTGCTGTTGCCCTTAGCAACAGCATTTCGGGTTCTCTACGTATTAAATCACTACATCTCGCTTCTTTCCATCTGAGCATTCCTAATACTAGAGAGACACCCAGTTTCTTAGCCTTTGGGCTTCTCTGTTCACTTTGTGTTTATTTTGTTACCCTATCACCTTCTGTGTATGTAATGTCATATTCCCCAGTCTGTCTGTGAGTTCATTTGTTTTGCATCCGTTCAGACACCAGTACATTCCTGCTGGCACTGGTGTGCATAACAATCTGTTACAGCAGGGGCCGTGTATGTTCCAGGACGTACCGCGGTTTCCACTGACGGCCTAGGGGTTGCGCGTCGGATCCCAACCCGAAGGGGTATTCCCAGTGAAGTCATCCCTACTCTTCTTCAGGCAGAAAAGAAGTAACGTTACAACATTACCGCCATTTTTGGAGAAGTTTGTGTATTGGTGTTAATCCAAGAAAGTACCTATGGAAGTATTCCAGTTGGGTCGTTCTCTCCATTCTTTTCTTATAAGATCGTGTGGATGCAGGTCTTAAGTTGGGCTCGATTAAGGTTCAGTTGTCAGCCTTATCGGGTTTCTTCCTACAACAATTAGCCTCCTTTTCCAGAGGTTCAGACTTTCGTGAAAGGAGGGTTGCACATCCATCTTCCCTTGTGCCCCTGTGGCACCAGGGGATCTTCGCGTGGGTTGCAGTTCCTGCAATTTCATTGGTTGAATTGTTCAATAAGGTTGAGTGAAAATTCCGCACTTGGAAAGTGGTCATGCGGTTGGTTTTGGCATCCGCAAGGCAGGTATCTGAATTAGCGGTTTGTCTCACAAGAGCCCTGTTTAATCTTCCATGCAGATAGAGCAGAGTTATGAACTTGTCGGCACTTTCTGCCAAGTGGTTTCATCGCTTCACATGAACCAACCTAGTGTGGTGCCGGTGGCTACGGACGCCTGGGCGACATCGAAATATCTTGATGTGGTCTAGGTTTTGAAACTCTCTGTTGCCAGAATGGCTCACATTAGGAAAACAGACGCTCTATTTATCCTGTATGTTCCCAACGAGATTGGGGTTCCTGCTGCCAAGCAGACTATTCCATGCTGGATCTGTGATACGATTCAGCAGGCTCATTCTACGGCTGGATTGCCATTACCGAAATCGGTGTAGGCCCATTCTACCAGAAAGCTGCCCGAGGGATCTTGGTATTACAGCTTTGCCGAGCGGCTCCTTGGTCAGGTTCAAACACCTTTGCGAGGGTTACAAGTTTGATATCCTGGCTGATGAGGACCTCGTGTTGGTCAATCGGTGCTGCAGAGTCGTCCGCACTCTCCCGCCCGTTCTGGAGCTTTGGTATAAACCCCATGGTCCTTTTGGACCCTCTAAGCATCCTCTAAGACGTATGAGAAAATAGGATTTTAATACCTACCGGTAAATCCTTTTCTCTTAGTGCGTAGAGGATGCTGGGCGCCCGTCCCAGTGCGTACTGTATCTGCAGTTATTAGTTTTGGTTACACACGTGCTGTGTTACTTTTCAGTCGGCCTGTTGCTGACGGTATTCATGCCGTGGCATACATTATGCTATTATTGGTGGTGTTTACACACAGGTTGTGTTAAGTTTTCTGGCAGCATATTGCTGCATATTTTTCATACCGTCAACTGGTGTTCTATTGAATGCCACGTTCTGCGGCATGCTGGAGGTGTGAGCTGGTTTGTCGCTCACCGTGGTTTAAATAATAAATTCTTTCCTCGATATGTCCGTCTCCCTGGGCACAGTTCTTTAACTGGAGTCTGTAGGAGGGGCATAGAGGGAGGAGCCAGTTCACACCCCTTTTAAAGTCTTAAAGTGCCCATGTCTCCTGCGGATCCCGTCTATACCCCATGGTCCTTTTGGAGTCCCCAGCATCCTCTACGGACTAAGAGAAAAGGATTTACCGGTAGGTATTAAAATCCTATTTTTTCCTTCACCTCCTCCTCGATCTCCTTTTCTAGGTCTGGGTCTTCCTGTTGTGGGTATGATAGAAAAAAGCCAGGGACCCCTTTGGTGATTGAGAAAGAGGATGTATATTTGTTTTCCCTTTGATCAGTAATATGGCCCAAATGTATTAATCCTTAAAAAAGTGATTAAATAAACACGAATAAAGAGTGATAAATGATGAGCCAATTAGCTTCCAAACTGCCATGTAACAGGATGTGTATGAAAAATGACAGTTAGGAGCTGGTTGGCTGGTACTTTATCACTCTTTATCTGTCTCCACTGTGTCACTTTTTAAGGCTTAATACATTTGAGCCTATGTTCTCTAAAACTGGAGACATGCGTTTCTGAGAATTCCGCCTTGCTTGCTACTGTTAGGAAGAGGACTATTGTCTTCTCTTTTGGAAATGCTATTCCATTTGAAAATTCAACCTGTGGCAAAATCTGATTTCTCTCTCAGAAATTTGGGCCTAATTCAGACCAGATCGCTAGGCTGTGTTTTCGTACAGCCTGTGATCAAGTCTGAACTGCGCATGGGTATGCAACGCAATGCGCAGACGCATCGGTCTGCAGCGACAGGATGGTGCGAGAAAAGCGATCGCATGGGTGATCGCAAGGTGACTGACAGGAAGAGGCCATCTGTGGGTGGCAACTGACCGTTTTAGAGGAGTTTCTGTAGGAGGGACCAGGCGTTTGACGGGAGGATTTCTGACGACAGCTCCGGCCCTGCTCATCACACTGGAAGAGTAGGTGTGTACACACGGTGAGATAAATCTGTGAGATTTTGACTATATAGTCAAAATCTTATGAAAAGTTAGTGCATATCTCATGGTGCTAGGCAGCTTGCGATACAGATTCGATCCCGATGCGCTCTCCCGTGGGGTCGGTATCGTAAGGCTAGATAGACTGTGCAGGCAAGTCAATCTTGACTATCTAGTGTACAATCTAGTACAAAATATAGTCAAAATTGTCACTTAGTCAAAATCGTACATAGACAAAATCTCAAGCACAGATAATCAAAATCTGTACAATCTGTGCTATCTGGGCTCTGGGGGAGTTCAAGGGAAATCACATAGTCAAAATCGAACATAGCAGGGATCTCACCGTGTGTACACACCCTTAGGATGTGTACACACGGTGAGATAAATCTGTGAGATTTTGACTATATAGTCAAAATCTTATGAAAAGTTAGTACATATCTCATGGTGCTAGGCAGCTTGCGATGCAGATTCGATCCCGATGCGCGCTCCCGTGGGGTCGGTATCGTAAGGCTAGATAGATTGTGCAGGCAAGTCGATCTTGACTATCTAGTGTACAATCTAGTACAAAGTATAGTCAAAATTGTCACTTAGTCAAAATCGTACATAGACAAAATCTCAAGCACAGATAGTCAAAATCTGTACAATCTGTGCAATCTTGGCTCTGCGGGAGTTCAAGGGAAATCGCATAGTCAAAATCGAACATAGCAGGGATCTCACCGTGTGTACACACCCTAAGTCCTGGGCTGGGCAGAGACTGCACAAACTTCTGTTTGTGCAGCTCTCCTGCACATGCGATCGCACTCCTGCACAGCGATTTCCCACTCCCCCTGTAGGCGGTGACTACCTGATCGCAGGGATGCAAAAAACGCATACTAGCGGTCAGGGCTAAATTACCCCATTTGTTCTTCTTCCTTGCAAATGGTGTTTTTCGTGTAGGTTTCAAAATTAATTTGACATACAATAATTATGGGAAAAAAATGTGTTGACACAAATCATAAAAAACTGGCAAATGCATAGGAGTAATATGAATGTGTATTATTATTTTTGTTTTTGAATATCACTTAGATGTCAAGAGTAGTAAGGAAAATCTATAATAGTTGTAGAAATTTTTTTTTGTCAGTAGGTTTGCTAATGATTGGCAGGAATTTTAGCTATGCATCATGCAAATATCCAGTAATGTACAGAATCACAGGAAGAAAAAATGCATATGCATAGTTTCACTTAATCAAGAAATCTAAAAAAAACAAACAAAACGACCTAACAACCGAGGTCAATTTTTTTGTAATAAAATTTTAATGTTCTTTGCGAGGTAATCAATCAATGAGCAAAGTTATTGTTGAAGGTCTCTAAAGAACTTTTTTGCAAATTCATTTTAAGAATTATAAATAGTTATGGTATAATTAGCATGCAAAGCTGAAAATACGTCAGTGAAAAGATCACTAAACATTTATTTTTGTTATTCCACTACTGATTGGTCACATAAACCCCTAATCCCTTTTCCCTCTATTTTGTGTTACTGCAAATATATGTCCTCCTACTAGGGCAACACTAGTACCCCGCAATAACAGATAAGAGATCTTGGCTGGCCCGCAGAGCATTTGCAGTATGTAAACACAGCAAAGAGTTAATTGTATTTACCAGTTATCAGTTTTCAAACCAGAAGTATGCAGTAGGGTGCTTGACTTCATTAAGCTTTTCACTGGTATGTCTTTATGCCAAAACTGTAATCATGAGGTTCCATATTCTTTCACATATTTATGCTGTGTTGGTTTTGCTGGAGATAATGTATTTAATTTTTTATTTGTAAATGCAAATGTATTTTTTTTTTCTTCACAAAGGAAAGTTTCTTTTTAAAACATAGTCAAGTAAATATCTTTTTATTAATTCTATGGTACACAGAGCCCCTATTTGTAAATATATTTTTAAATAAAAAAAAAGGTTTAAAAATATACGTGCTTCTTCTCTTTTGTTACTTCATGAAATTGATTAAATCTGTGAAAGTACAGTATTACACTGCTCAAAAAAATAAGATTTTAAACCTACCGGTAAATCTTTTTCTCCTAGTCCGTAGAGGATGCTGGGGACTCCGTAAGGACCATGGGGAATAGACGGGCTCCGCAGGAGACATGGGCACTAAAAAGAACTTTAGGTATGGGTGTGCACTGGCTCCTCCCTCTATGCCCCTACTCCAGATCTCAGTTAGAGAAACTGTGCCCAGAGGAGACGGACAGTACGAGTAAAGGAGTTTGGAAATCCAAGGGCAAGATTCATACCAGCCACACCATCCACACCGTATAACTTGGACTATACGAACCAGTCAACAGTATGAAACAAAACATCATCAGTCAAAGACCGATCAGAACTGCAACAAAAAACCCTTGTTCAAGCAATAACTATATACAAGTCTTGCAGAATGAAGTCCGCACTGGGACGGGCGCCCAGCATCCTCTATGGACTAGGAGAAAAAGATTTACCAGTAGGTTTAAAATCTTATTTTCTCTTACGCCCTAGAGGATGCTGGGGACTCCGTAAGGACCATGGGGATTATACCAAAGCTCCAGACCGGGCGGGAGAGTGCGGATGACTCTGCAGCACCGATTGAGCAAACATGAGGTCCTCATCAGCCAGGGTATCAAACTTGTAGAACTTAACAAAGGTGTTTGAACTCGATAAAGTAGCTGCTCGGCAAAGCAGTAATGCAGAGACACCTCGGGCAGCCGCCCAAGAAAAGCCCACATTCCTAGTGGAATGGGCCTTTACCGAATTTGGCAACGGCAATCTAGCCGTAGCATGAGCCTGCTGAATCGTGTTACAGATCCAGCGAGCAATAGTCTGCTTAGAAGCAGGGGCGCCAACCTTGTTGGCTGCATACAGGACAAACAGGACCTCTGTTTTCCCAACCCGAGCTGTTCTGGCCACATAAATTTTCAATGCCCTGACCACATCCAAGGACGCGGAATCCTCCACGTCCCTTGTAGCCACAGGCACCACAATAGGTTGGTTCATATGAAAGGAAGAAACCACCTTAGGCAAAAATTGAGGACGAGTCAGCAACTCAGCTCTATCCACATGGAAAATCAGACAAGGGATTTTGTGAGACAAAGCCGCCAACTCAGACACTCGCCGTGCCGAAGCCAAGGCCAACAACATGACCACTTTCCAAGTGAGATACTTCAATTCAACTGTTTGAAGAGGTTCACACCAGTGAGACTTAAGAAAACGTAACACCACGTTAAGGTCCCATGGTGCCACCGGAGGCACAAAAGGAGGCTGGATATGCAGCACCCCTTTCACAAAAGTCTGGACTTCCGGAAGAGAAGCCAATTCCTTTTGAAAGAAAATGGATAGGGCCGAAATCTGAACCCTAATGGAGCCTAATTTTAGGCCCAAATTCACTCCAGTTTGCAGGAAGTGAAGAAAACGGCCCAGATGGAATTCTTCCGGAGGAGCAGTCCTGGATTCGCACCAAGACACATACTTCCTCCATATACGCTGATAATGTTTCACTGTCACCTCCTTCCTAGCTGTTATCAGAGTAGGAATGACCTCATCCGGAATGCCCTTCTCCGCTAGGATCCTACGTTCAACCGCCATGCCGTCAAACGCAGACGCGGTAAGTCCTGGAACAGACAAGGCCCTTGTTGTAACAGGTCTTCCCTGAGAGGAAAAGGCCACGGATCCTCTGTGAGCATTTCCTGCAGATCCGGATACCAGGCCCTTCGAGGCCAATCTGGAGCAATGAGAATTGTCTGTACACCTCTTCGTCTTTTCTCAGTATTTTTGAGATGAGAGGAAGAGGAGGGAACACATAGACTGACTGAAACACACACGGTGTCACCAGTGCGTCCACTGCAACCGCCTGAGGGTCCATTGACCTGGCGCAATATCTCGGAAGTTTCCTGTTGAGGCGTGATGCCATCATGTCTATTTGAGGCAGACCCCACTGACAATTTCTGCGAAGACTTCCTGATGAAGTCCCCACTCTTCGGGATGCAGATCGTGTCTGCTTAGGAAGTCTGCTTCCCAGTTGTCTACTCCCGGAATAAAGATTGCTGTCAGAGCGCTGACATGACTCTCCGCCCATCGAAGAATCTTTGAGGCTTCTGCCATTGCGACTCTGCTCCTTGTGCCGCCTTGGCGGTTTACATGAGCCACTGCTGTGATGTTGTCTGACTGAATCAGAACCGGTAGACCTCGAAGTAAGGTCTCTGCTTGCCGAAGGCCGTTGTATATGGCCCTTAATTCCAGCACATTTATGTGCAGACAAGCTTCCTGGCTTGACCACAGACCCTGGAAGTTTCTTCCCTGTGTGACTGCTCCCCAGCCTCGGAGGCTCGCGTCCGTGGTTACCAGAACCCAGTCCTGAATGCCGAACCTGCGACCCTCTAGAAGGTGAGCACTCTGCAGCCACCACAGGAGAGATACCCTGGCCCTGGGGGACAGGCTGATCATTTGATGAATCTGTAGATGTGATCCGGACCACTTGTCCAGAAGGTCCCATTGAAAAGCCCTCGCATGGAACCTGCCGAAAGGAATGGCCTCGTAAGACGCCACCATTTTTCCCAGAACTCGAGTGCAGTGATGCACCGACACACTTTCTGGCTTCAACAGGTCCCTGACCAAGCCCTGAAGTTCCTGGGCCTTTTCCATCGGAAGAAAGACCCACTTTTGTTCCGTGTCCAGAATCATGCCTAAGAAAGGCAATCGGGTCGTTGGGACTTTACTGTGACTTCGGGAGATTGAGAATCCAGCCGTGCTGTTGCAACACCCTCAGGGAGAGTGATACACTGTCCAGCAACTGTTCTCTCGATCTCGCTTTTATCAGGAGATCGTCCAAGTATGGGATAATTGTGACACCCTGCTTGCGCAAGAGCACCATCATTTCTGCCATTAATTTGGTAAAAATCCTCAGGGCCGTGGAAAGCCCAAACGGCAACGTCTGAAATTGGTAATGACAATCCTGTACCACAAACCTCAGGAAAGCCTGATGAGGTGGATATATGGGGTCATGAAGGTATGCATCCTTTATGTCTAGGGACACCATATAATCCCCCCCTTCCAGGCTGGCGATGACCGCTCTGAGCGCTTCCATCTTGAACTTGAACCTCTTTAAGTATAGGTTTAAGGATTTTAAATTCAGAATGGGTCTGACCGAGCCATCCGGCTTCGGGACCACAAACAGGGTTGAATAATAGCCCATCCCTTGCTGAAGCAGGGGAACTTTGACCACCACTTGTTGAAGGCACAATTTTTGAATTGCCGCCAAAACTACCTCCCTCTCCGGGGAAGAAGCCGGCAGTGCCGATTTGAAAAACCGGCGAGGAGGCACCTCTTCGAATTCCAGCCTGTACCCCTGAGAAACAATGTCTATTGCCCAGGGATCCACCTGAGAGTGAACCCAGACATGGCTGAAAAGTCGAAGACGTGCCCCCACTGGGGCGGGCTCCCTCAACGGAGCCCCAGCGTCATGCGGTGGATTTAGTAGAAGCCGGGGAGGACTTCTGTTCCTGGGAACTGGCTGTAGCTGGCAGCTTTTTCCCCTTGCCCTTACCTCTGGCAAGAAAGGAAGATCCCCAAGCTCCCTTGGATTTATGCAACCGAAAGGACTGCATTTGATAATGTGGAGGTTTCTTCGGCTGTGAGGAAACATAAGGCAAAAAATTTGATTTACCTGCAGTAGCCGTGGAAACTAGGTCCGTGAGACCTTCCCCAAACAATTCCTCACCTTTGTAAGGCAAATCCTCCATATGCCGTTTCGAGTCGGCATCACCCGTCCACTGTCGGGTCCACAGGGCTCACCTGGCAGAAATCGCCATAGCGTTCGCTCTGGAACCCAGTATGCCCACATCCCTCTGAGCATCTCTCATATAAAGGACCGCATCCTTAATATGACCCAGGGTCAATAAAATAGTTTCCTTATCCATCGTATCCATATCAGCAGATAAGGTATCAGTCCACGCTATTACAGCACTACAAACCCAAGCCGACGCAATTGCCGGTCTGAGTAATGTACCAGTATGTGTTTAAATTGACTTCAAGCAGGATCCCTGAGGGTTGCAGTATCCTGAGACAGCAGCGCCACCTTTTTGGAAAGGCGTGTCAACGCTTTGTCCACCCTTGGGGAGGATTCCCACCGTATCCTGTCCTTAATCGGGAAAGGATACGCCATAAGAATCCTTTTGGGAATCTGCAGTTTCTTGTCTGGAGTTTCCCAAGCACTCTCAAATAACTCATTTAGTTCATATGAAGGTGGAAAAGTAACCTCAGGCTTCTTTTCTTTAAACATGTGGACCCTCGTGTTAGGTACAGAGGGGTCATCTGTGATATGTAGCACATCCCTTATAGCCAAAATCATATAATGAATACTTTTAGCCAATTTTGGCTGCAACCTCGCATCATCATAGTCGACACTGGAGTCAGAATCTGTGTCGGTATCTGTGTCTACTACTGGAGAAAGTGGACGTTTTTGAGACCCAGACGGCCCCTGTGACATAGGGAAAGGCAGGGTATGACCCCCTGTACATTCCCTGGACTCTGCTTTGTCCAACCGTTTGTGCAATAAATTCACAAATGCATTTAAAACATTCCACATATCCAACCAGTCAGGTGTCGGCGTTGCCGACGGGGACACCACACTCATGCGCTCCACCTCATCCCTACAAGAGCCTTCCGCTTCAGACATGCAGCCACGTACGTACCGACACCCCACACACTCAGGGAAATCTCTTATCTGGAGACAGTTCCCCCACGAGGCCCTATGGAGAGACAGAGAGAGAGTCTGCCAGCACACACCCAGCGCCAATAACCCTGGTAAAAAATTCCCAGATAAAGCGTTTTATTATATATATATATACTGCGCCAAATAAGTGCCCCCCCCCCCCTTCTTTAAAACCCTCTGTCACCGGTGACCAGCAGGGGAGAGTCCGGGGAGCCAGCTACTCAGCGTGTGCTGTGGAGGAAAATAACGCTGGTGAGTGCTGAGGGACAAGCTCCGCCCCCTCGGCGGCGGGCTTCGGTCCCGCTCTATTTTGAACAAACTGGCGGGGATCTCTTAAATATACCACAACCAAGTGTATATACAGTATTTAGTCAGACCTAGAGGTTTTTAACATTGCTGCCCAGGGCGCCCCCCCAGCGCCCTGCACCCAACAGTGTGCGCTGTGTGTGTTCTGTGTGTGAGCAATGGTGCGCAGCGTTACCGCTGCGCGTTACCTCAGTGAAGCTCTGAAGTCTTCTGCCGCCTCTGAAGTCTTCTATCTTCTCAAACTCACCCGGCTTCTATCTTCCGGCTCTGCGAGGAGGACGGCGGCGTGGCTCCAGGACAAACCGCGAGGGGAGACCTGCGCTCTGACTCCCTCTGGAGCTAATGGTGTCCAGTAGCCTAAGAAGCAGAGCCTAACATTTAAGTAGGTCTGCTTCTCTCTCCTCAGTCCCCCGATGCAGGGAGCCTGTTGCCATCAGGTCTCCCTGAACATAAAAAACCTAACAAAAAACTTTTATTCCAGGAAGCTCAGGAGAGCTCCCTGTAGTGCACTCTGGGCACAGTATTAAACTGAGGTCTGGAGGAGGGGCATAGAGGGAGGAGCCAGTGCACACCCATACCTAAAGTTCTTTTTAGTGCCCATGTCTCCTGCGGAGCCCGTCTATTCCCCATGGTCCTTACGGAGTCCCCAGCATCCTCTAGGATGTAAGAGAAAATAAAGGGAACACTAAAATAACACATCCTAGATCTGAATGAATGAAATATTCTTATTACTTTGTTCTTTGCATAGTTGAATGTGCTGACAACAAAATCACACAAAAATTATCAATGGAAATCAAATTTATATTCACCCATGGAGGTCTGGATTTGGAGTCACACTCAAAATTAAAGTGGAATAACACACTACAGGCTGATCCAACTTTGATGTAATGTCCTTAAAACAAGTCAAAATGAGGCTCAGTAGTGTGTGTGGCCTCCACGTGCCTGTATGACCTCCCTACAACGCCTGGGCATGCTCCTGATGAGGTGGCGCATGGTCTCCTGAGGGATCTCCTCCCAGACCTGGACTAAAGCATCCGCCAACTCCTGGACAGTCTGTGGTGCAACGTGGCATTGGAGGATGGAGCGAGACATGATGTCCCAGATGTGCTCAATTGGATTCAGGTCTGGGGAACGGGCGGGCCAGTCCATAGCATCAATGCCTTCGTCTTGCAGGAACTGCTGACACACTCCAGCCACATGAGGTCTATCATTGTCTTGCATTAGGAGGAACCCAGGGCCAACCGCACCAGCATATGGTCTCACAAGGGGTCTGAGGATCTCATCTCGGTACCTAATGGCAGTCAGGCTACCACTGGCGAGCACATGGAGGGCTGTGCGGCCCCCCAAAGAAATGCCACCCCACACCATTACCGACCCACTGCCAAACCGGTCATGCTGGAGGATGTTGCAGGCAGAACGTTCTCCTTGGCGTCTCCAGACTCTGTCACATCTGTCACATGTGCTCAGTGAGAACCTGCTTTCATCTGTGAAGAGCACAGGGCGCCAGTGGCGAATTTGCCAATCTTGGTGTTCTCTGGCAAATGCCAAACATCCTGCATGGTGTTGGGCTGTAAGCACAACCCCCACCTGTGGACGTCGGGCCCTCATACCACCCTCATGGAGTCTGTTTCTGATCGTTTGAGTAGACACATGCACATTTGTGGCTTGCTGGAGGTCATTTTGTAGGGCTCTGGCAGTGCTCCTCCTGTTCCTCCTTGCACAACGGTGGAGGTAGTGGTCCTGCTGCTGGGTTGTTGCCCTCCTACGGCCTCCTCCACGTATCCTGATGTACTGGCCTGTCGCCTGGTAGCGCCTCCATGCTCTGGACACTACACTGACAGACACAGCAAACCTTCTTGCCACAGCTCGCATTGATGTGCCATCCTGGATGAGCTGCACTACCTGAGCCACTTGTGTGGGTTGTAGACTTCGTCTCATGCTACCACTAGAGTGAAAGCACCGCCAGCTTTCAAAAGTGACCAAAACATCAGCCAGAAAGCATAGGAGCTGAGAAGTGGTCTGTGGTCGCCACCTGCAGAACAACTGCTTTATTGGGGGTGTCTTGCTAATTGCCTATAATTTCCACCTGTTGTCTACTCCACTTGCACAACAGCATGTGAAATTGATTGTCAATCAGTGTTGCTTCCTAAGTGGACAGTTTGATTTCACAAAAGTGTGATTGACTTGGAGTTACATTGTGTTGTTTAAGTGTTCCCTTTATTTTTTTGAGCAGTGTATATATATATATATATATATATATATATATATATATATATATACACACATATATATATATATATATATATATATATATATATATGAAAAAAAACAAATGAAAATAGGCGCCTCCTAGTGTAATATTGTCAAATCTTAGGTACCCTTCACTAATAGCCACACTCTAGTGAATTGAAGGAGTACAGTATTAGGTGGAATTCCAACCACCTGATGATAAATTGTGTATCACTCTGTCACGAATCTGTTATCTCCCTTGGTTATCAGTATCGTCTAGGCAAGAAATAACTTGGTGGTGTTCTGACATATGACCAGTCTCATGCACAAAAGATAAAAAGCAGGAGCACCAACAGTGTAATACGTTTAAAAACACATTTATTGAAACAAAATTCCTAGGTATGTAGTTGCCCGTACCATATGAAATAATAAAATCAGCTTATCTGTAAAATGTAGTCTCAGTCCACAGGATAAACCTCACTCAACGCGTTTCGTCCGATGCATGTAGCTGGACTTCCTCAGGAGTGTAGTGGACTGTGTCCACTGTGCATGTATTTATAACCTGTTAATTAGTCCTAATAATGGGCTGGACCAGAACCTTCATGTTACAGGAAGTGACATCACTTCCTGCTGGGAGCGACATCACTTCCGGCCGGAATTAAAATAATACGTGTATAGGAATAAATTGAAAGGGAATAGATAAATGTATTCGAAGACATTAGGTATCCCATGGTGCTAGTGACCCGCGCCGCACTACTCTGTAGCCACCAGTGTGGGCGATCATTACCCCCGGCCCGCCGCGACCGCCGGAAGTCACGGCCGGGCCGTACGTCACTTCCGCCCCCACTGCTCCCGACTTCAGAGCGCCCATGGCGCATGCACCGGTTCGGCCGGTCACAGTGCCGCCTTACCTCTCCGCGCCCGGACACTCCCCCGGAAACAGGATAGCTCAGGATGTGTGTCAGCACAGAAACAGCGCCATGTTTTTGGAGACCAACGAAACATGTTAGAAACACTAATAGGATTGGGCAAAAAATAGCAGTGCTAATTTGACAGTAGTCACCGTAATTGTTTAAGTAAAGAGATGCCCAAGTTCAATTATATACTGTAAACATAGATACTCATTATTGTGCAAAATAACACACATATATATATATATATATATATATATATATATATATATATATGACAGAGAAAATAGGATTTTAATTACCTACCGGTAAATCCTTTTCTCGTAGTCCGTAGAGGATGCTGGGCGCCATTTTAGTACCATGGGGTATAGATGGGTACACTAGGAGCCATGGGCACTTTAAGAGATTAATGGTGTGGTCTGGCTCCTCCCTCTATGCCCCTCCTACCATACTGAGTGCTGGAACCGCTCTGAGGAAGAAGCTCCGCCCCCTGTAATTGGACATCTTCCCGCACTTAGAGATTATACTGGCCAGTGGGTTAGACCTTGTAAGCTATACTTGACCAGTGTAGGGTATTGAGCTGGCCAAGGGCGCCCCTCTCAGCGCCGCACCACAAGTACCGCTGAGCCCTCTGGAGCGCAGCCTGTCAGAGCTGCGCTCCTACCCTTGTGTGCCGTTTCCCGGGGCACCAGTGTCATTCTCATCACTACATCTTCTGGCTCTGTTAAGGAGTTGCAGCCGTGCTGCGGGAGTGAGCGGTCGCCTCGTGGGCTTGCAATCATCACCCTCAGGAGCTCAGTGTCCTGTCAGCGGAGATAGGAGCCATTAACCTCTAGGGTTGGATCCTACTCCCTAAGTCCCACGAAGCAGGGAGGTTGTTGCCAGCAACCTCCCTGTACCTAACTCTTTTAAAAAATAATAAAACTAGAAAAACTCCTAGGAGCTCTCCTAGCTGTGACCGGCTCCACTGGGCACATTTTCTAAACTGAGTCTGGTAGGAGTGGCATACAGGGATGAGCCAGCCCACACTATTAAACTCTTAAAGTGCCCATGGCTCTCAAGGGACCCGTCTATACCCCATGGTACTAATGTGGACCCCAGCATCCTCTACGTAAGAGAAATGTCAGTCATAATGTTGTAGACAGTCATAATAACACAGCAGCTGCTAAAAGCTGATGCCTGTGAGAGATGCCAGTTTAACTGCTACTAGTTGCAGAAAAATAGTTACATACAAAAAAAAAAAAAAAGTGAGGGCCTCGGACCTCTCAGCCTTGGAAAATAAGGTGTTTCCCATTTTCCAATAACCAGCACCAGGTTTAACCATCCGGGGGTAACGTTATAGCAGGGAGATACACATCGTGGGGTCCATCTGCCATAACAAACCCCAAAAGAGTCAGCCTAGGGCTAGGAAATTGTGACCCCCCACCTCCTAAATAAAAAATAGGATTTTAATTACCTACCGGTAAATCCTTTTCTCATAGTCCGTAGAGGATGCTGGGGTTCCATTTAGTACCATGGAATAGACAGGTCCTTTGGGAGCCATGGGCACTTTTAGAGTTTAATAGTGTGGGCTGGCTCCTCCCTCTATGTCCCTCCTACCAGACTCAGTCTAGAAACTGTGCCCGAGGACATAATTAGAGAGAAGGAAATACACAGATAGTGGTGAGATTCACACCAGCTCACACATACAACAAAAGGAAAACCAAGCTAACCAACTCAGAACAATTCAGCAACGGCTGAACCAACAATACTGAACCAAGTAACAACTGCAGGAATACGAAGCACTGGGCGGGCACCCAGCATCCTCTACGGACTACGAGAAAAGGATTTACCGGTAGGTAATTAAAATCCTATTTTCTCTAACGTCCTAGAGGATGCTGGGTTCCATTTTAGTACCATGGGGATGTACCAAAGCTCCCAGTACGGGAGGGAGAGTGCTGAGGTTCCTGCAGAACAGATTGACCAAACTTTAGGTCCTCAGAGGCCAAAGTATCAAACTTGTAGAAATTAGCAAACGTGTTCGACGCCGACCAAGTAGCTGCTCGGCAAAGCTGTAAAGCCGAGACACCCTGGGCAGCCGCCCCGGAAGAACCCACTTTATGAGTAGAGTGGGCCTTAACAGATTTTGGACACTGCAAGCCTGCCGGAGAATAAGCATGCTGGATAGTGAATCTAATCCAGCGAGAAACTGTCTGCTTAGAAGCAGTACACCCAACCTTGTTGGGATCTAAAGGACAAACAGAGCGTCCGACTTCCTGTGATGAGAAGTTCTCTTCACATATATTTTCAAAGCCCTCACAACATCCAAGGACTTTGAGGAGTCAGTAGCCACTGGCACCACAATAGGTTGGTTGATATGAAAGGCCAACACAACCTTTGGAAGAAAATGCTGACGTGTTTTGAGCTCAGCTCTATCCGCATGGAAAATCAGGTAGGGGCTCCTGCATGACAATGCCCCCAATTCCGACACACGTCTAGCAGACGCCAATGCCAACAGTGTGACCACCTTCCAAGTAAGAAACTTGACATCCACATCTTGTAAAGGTTCGAACCAATCTGATTGCAGGAACCGCAGCACCACATTAAGATACCAAGGTGCCGTAGGAGGCACAAAGGGTGGTTGAATGTGCAGAACCCCTTTCAAGAATGTCTGAACCTCAGGAAGAGCAGCCAATTGTTTCTGGAAGAAAATGGACAAGGCCGAAATCTGGACCTTTATGGAGCCCAAGCATAGGCCCACATCGACACCTGCTTGCAGAAAGAGGAGAAACCGTCCCAGTTGAAACGCCACTGTAGGAAACTTCTTGGATTCACACCAAGACACATACTTTTTCCAAATCCGATGGTAATGTTTTGATGTTACTCCCTTCCTAGCCTGTATCAGGGTAGGAATGACCTTGGTCGGAATGCCCTTCCGAGCTAAGATCTGGCGTTCATGCCGTCAAACGTAGCCATGGTAAGTCTTGATAGGCGAACGGCCCCTGTTTTGTAGAAGGTCCTCGTGAAGAGGAAGAGGCCTTGGATCCTCCAGCAGCAATTCTAGAAGATCTGCGTACCAAGCTCTTCTTGGCCAGTCCGGAGCAATGAGGATCGCCTGAACTCTTTTTCTTTTTATGAGTTTGAGAATCCTTGGGATGAGTGGAAGTGGAAGGAACACATATACTGACTGGTACGTCCACGGAGTTACCAGTGCGTCCACCGCCACTGCGTGTGGGTCTCTCGATCTGGAACAGTATCTCCGAAGCTTCTTGTTGAGGCGAGAGGCCTTCATGTCTATCTGAGGTACACCCCATCGGCTTGTCACTTCTGCGAACACCTCCGGGTGGATGCCCCATTCTCCTGGATGGAGATCGTGTCTGCTGAGGAAGTCCGCTTCCCAGTTGTCCACTCCCGGAATTAAGACGGCGGACAGTGCCACCGCGTGCTTTTCTGCACAGAGGAGAATTTTTGTTACCTCTGACGTAGCCGCTCTGGTCTTCGTTCCGCCCTGTTGGTTTATGCAGGACACTGCCGTTACATTGACCGACTGAACCTGAATTGCCTGATTGTGCAGATGTGCCGCTTGTAGGAGGCCGTTGTATATGGCCCGTAGTTCCAGAATGTTTATTGGAAGGATGGATTCCAGATTTGACCACTTTCCTTGGAAGTTTTCCCCTTGGGTAACTGCTCCCCAACCTCTGAGACTTGCATCCGTGGTTAGTAGGATCCAATTCTGAATCCCGAACCTGCAGCCCTTGAGTAGGTGAGAAGTTTGCAGCCACCAGAGGAGTGAAATTCTGGCTTTCGGTGACAGGCGTATCCGCTGGTGCATGTGAAGATGTGACCTTAACCATTTGTCTAGGAGATCTATTTGGAAGAACCTCGCATGGAATCTTCCATACTGTAGAGCCTCGTAGGAGGCAACCATCTTCCCCAGAAGGTGAATGCACTGATGAACCGATACCCGGGCTGGCTTTAGGACATCCCGGACCATTGATCTGATCGTCACCGCTTTCTCCACCAGTAAAAACACCGTCTGAACTTCCGTGTCGAGTATCATCCCGAGGAAGGGCAGTCTCCTTGTCGATTCCAAAGGTGACTTTGGAAGGTTCAGGATCCACCCATGATCCTGGAGTAGACGAGATGAGAGAGCAACACTCTACAACATCCTCTCCTTGGAAGATGCTTTTATCAGCAGATCATCCAGATATGGAATTATATTCACTCCCTGTCTGCAGAGGAGTAACATCATCTCTGCCATGACCTTGGTGAACACCCTCGGTGCTTTGGAGAGGCCAAATGGCAGTGCCTGGAACTGATAGTGAAAATCCAGGAGCGCAAATCTGAGATAAGCCTGGTGAGGCAGCCAGATCGGAATGTGAAGGGATACTAGGAATTCCCCCTCCTCCAGACCTGAGATCACCGCTCTCAGAGACTCCATCTTGAATTTGAATTCCCTCAAGTAGTGGTTCAATGACTTTAGGTTTAATATCGGCCTTATCGAACCATCCGGTTTCGGTACCACAAACAGGTTTGAGTAATAACCCTTGTGTTGTAGGTGAGGTGGAACTGGAACGATGACATTTGTTTGAACCAATTTTTGAATGGCTTCCTGTAGGATAGCACTTTGTGTCAGCGAAGCTGGTAAGCCTGATTTGAAGAATCTGTGAGGTGTGAGTTCTTGAAACTCCAGTCTGTATCCCTGGGCAACAATATCTTTTACCCAGGGGTCTAGGCATGATGCAGCCCAAACGTTAATGAAAGCTTTTAGCCTCGCTCCCACCTGTCCGACCTCCAGGCTGGGAGGTCCACCATCATGCTGAAGATTTTGAGGAAACAGAACTTGGTTTCTGTTCCTAGGAACCTGTTGGTACAGGTTTTCTGGACTTTCCCCGACCTCCTCTAAAGAAGGTGGGAGGGGGTTTGAATTTTTTACATTTTGAGGTCCAAAAGGACTGCAGTGTAGGCGAAGGATAAGATTTCCTAGCCGGTGGTGCCGCTGAGGGAAGAAAGGTTGCCTTACCCGCAGTTGCCGTGGAGATCCACGCATCCAATGCTTCCCCAAACGGTGCCTGACCTGTGAAGGGTAGGTTCTCCACGCTTTTCTTGGATTCTGCATCCGCAGTCCACTGACGCCGCCAGAGTCCTCTGCGTGCCAGGACTGCCATGGAAGTAGCCCGTGCATTCAGCATGCCAAGGTCCTTCATGGCCTCCACCATGAACCCTGCAGAATCCTGCATGTGACGCAAAAACAATTCAATGTCACTCTTATCCATAGTATCTAAGTCCTCTAGCAATGTGCCTGACTACTTTAGTATGGCTTTAGAAATCCACGCACAAGCAATAGTGGGCCTTAAAGCTACGCCAGTAGCTGTGTATAATGATTTGAGTGTAGTCTCATTCTTGCGGTCAACCGGCTCTTTTAAAGTGGTTGAACCAGGAATGGGTAAAACCACCTTTTTGACAACCTAGATACAGAAGCGTCAACTATAGGGGGGTTTTCCCACTTTTTTCTATCCTCCTCAGGAAAAAGGAAAGCAATGAGAACCCTTTTGGGATCTGGAATTTTTTCTCTGGGTTTTCCCAGGATTTTTCAAACAAAGAGTTTAACTCCTTGGAAGCCGGGAAGGTAAGCGAGGATTTCTTACTTTCTGTAAAATAAGATTCCTCTACCTGCTCAGGTACCTTTCTCAGTTATGTGTAAAATGCCCCTAATGTCTTCAATCATTAGTTGCTCCCCCTTAGCAAGTGATGCATCCCCCCCTGCATATCCCCATCACCGTTCCCTGTATCAGAGTCGGTATCAGTGTCAGCTTGCATTATCAGGGCAAGTGTGCATTTTTGTGGATACGTAGGGGGGTTCTTAGACGAAGCAGTGGGGGCTGAGTACGCCACATCTTCCACAGATTTTCTCAAAAACTGTGTTTCTTTCTCAGTCTGTGACATACTAGTTGAAATCTGGGATATCATGCCCCGTAAAGAATCCACCCATGGCGGTTCAGATTCAGAAGGTTAAGAAAGTACATTGCAGTCCTGAGTACATGGAATAGACGTTTCAGGAGAAGATAAACACTCTGCAGTACAGAACACAGAGTCCTTAGACATGGTAACGTGGATATACACTTACACACCCACACAGGAAAATGTCAGACACAGTTTCCCCCAGAGTACCTGCAGAGAAGCACAGAGTATAAAGAAGCCAGCCACACAGCACCCCTGTGGGCAGTTGTTATGATAAAAGACCGGCGCTGACTAACCAACCTTAATAGGTTAATTAGTACTAACAACACACTCCCTCCCTGTCTATAACACCCTGGCACCGCAGAGGATAACTGGAGGTCATCGCTCTCTGTCAGCATCTTGTCCCTATGATCTGCAGGGAGAAAATGGCGCTGGTGAGTGCTGGATCCGCTCTGAGGAGCAGAACCGCCCCCCTGTAAAGGCGCGCGGCTTCCTTCACAACTTGATTATACTGGCCTGTGGTTTTGTATGCTATCACGGGATTTGCCCGTTAGCTGCTTGTACCAGTTTAGGGTGATTGCGCTGGCCCAGTACACCCCTCAAAGTGCCTACACTGTGTGTTGCTGAGCCCTCATGAGTAGTAGCAGCAGTAACCAGGAAACGGATGCAGGAACCACCAGACGGTCACACATCGCTCAGAGCGGAGGCACCGGGGACACGTGACCACTTACCGATGGGGGAGAAGATGAATCAGTCTGTCAGGAAGGGGTGGCACCCTGTGTGGGGTGATCAGTGCAGTGACTGGGAGGAGTAGTCGATGCTGGGGCTGCAGATGATGCATGTGAGGAGGAGGCAGAAAACCGTTTCAGCTGCTTTCTATATATTGTCCTGTGCTTGCCCCTCCCACAGCCCACACAGGCCATGCCAAGACACCACTGGCCAGAAGCTAGTGTCCTCTACCCCCAGATTGGAAGGGTGTGTTGCGAGGGAATGGTGAGCTTACACGTGCCAGTCTGGTGTATATAGTGCCCATCATTAAAGCCTGCCAATTAAAGATGACAGAGAGAGTAGCAATCCTTAGCAACATACTCAAAGGAATAAACCTGCAAAGACCCTCAGCTGGAGAAATATTTTTCTTCACATTAACACAAACTACAATATTTTACCATGTGGTCTTAAGACAAATCAACTCTAGATACAATATTAAACCATTCCTGGTTATACCAGAAAATGGAACAAATGCACCTAACTGTAGTAGCTATTCCCACATCCTAAGAGAAACTGCAGGTTTAACTTTATTCTTTCAAAAGCCCAGTAGCTATTTTCTTAAATGTATGATTTCGCTCTCTCAGATCCATCATTATCTCCTTAAAGAATCAAGGAAAAACGATTCCAGACAGAATTTGCTGTATAATTATTTTCTTAAAAAGCCCTAGCATTATATCACTCTCCACAAGGAACACTTCTGTACTAAAGTAGACCACTTCATCGGCTGAACATTTTCTTAAGAACTAAACTGCCCGAGCAATGTAATTTGCAGGGATTATTTCAAACTTCCGTGAATATAACTTGGCCTAGGTGACTATTGACATTACGTAAAAGAGAACTTATGTGAAGAAAGAACATTTCTCTCATTATACAGTGGATATAAAAAGTCTGCACACCCGTATTGAAATTGCAGCTTTTTGTAATGTAAATCCTAAATGTCAGACCTTCTTTTTATGTGACCTTGCAAACAAGGAAATGCAAGCGAGACTTTGTTAGAAAGACAAGAAAATAGAAAACCTACAATACAAATGCACCCCTAAACTAATACTTAATGTGGAAACACCTTTTGCTTTTATTTTAGCAGTAAGTTTATCAACTTCCCACATCTGGACTATGCACTATACCACTCATCCCCGCAAAAAGAAAAAAAGAAGATGATGAATAAGCATCACATGGCAAGGGGGTCTCCTGTACACAGTACACTTTTCCAAGGTTTCATCTTCTTTTCTTTAAGCCATTCTTGGCTAACCTGGATGTGTGTTTCGGATTCTTATCTTTAGCTTTCTGAGAAACAATAGCGGGTTTGGAAACAATATATCATGTTCTTTGGAGCTATTCATTATGACTACTATACCCATCCCACCTGAAATGAATCAACCCCAAAGCATGGTGCTGTCCCCAGCATGCGTCACAATAAGCAAGGTTGTCTTTGGATGAGAAGCCATGTTGTCAGTGCACAAAACATAGTTAGAGTTGCACAAAACATATTTAGAGTTGCACAAAACATATTTAGAGTTAAGACCAAAAAACTGGATTTGTACTCACCAGTAAAATCGATTCCTTGAAATCCAGGTTGAAACCTGTGGGTTATGCCTTAGGTGGGTTGGAGTCAGGCACTAACTAGTTAAAACTGACTCCCACTCCCTATATAACCCCTCCCTATAACCTGAATCTTCAGTCTAATGTTTAACCAAGCCTGGAGAAAAACTCACAAAAGAACGGAGAACCCAATTAATAGAAATTAGCATCCCCCAGATGGACTTCAACAAATTGATTTTACTGGTGAGTAAAAATCCTGTTTCCTTTATTATCCATCTGGGGGATGCCATTACCTGTGGGAACATACCGAAGCAAGCCAAATTAAGAGAGGTATGTACTGTATGTACGGAAGACCAGATGGCTGCTCTGCACAACTGTTCTACCGAGGCTCCATGTCGTACTGCCCAGGAAACACGAGTCAAGTGGGCCCGAATTGAGGCCATAACTATCATATTATAAGCATGCCTAATGGCAGCTGTAACCCATCTTGCAATGGATCCTTTAGAAGCTGACCAGCCTCCTTTTGGACCATCAATTAGAACTAACACGGAATCTGTACGTCGGAAAGACGCAGTACTTTCCACGTAAATGCATAAGGCACGGACCATGTCCAACAAACTTAACGGCGAGGCTTCATTAGCTGAAGCTTGATGAAAAGCTGGAAGGACAGTGTCCTGGTTAATGTGAAATGCTGAAACCACCTTTGGGAGAAAGGAAGTTTTAGTGCATAACACCATCCTGTCCTCATGAAAAGTGAGGAGCAAAGACTTACAAGAAAGGGCAGCTAACTCAGAAACTCTTCTTGCTGAAGCAACGGACAGCAGAAAAACACTTTGAAGGTAAGGTATCACAAGTCCACAGACTCCAAAGGTTCAAAGGGTGATTTCTGATGTGCCTCTAACACTAAGTTCAGTTTCCAAGATGGAACTGGCAGAACATATGGAGGCTGTATGCTAGTTACTCCCTGAAGGAAAGTCTGTACTTCAGGAATAATAGCCACTTTCCTTTGAAACAGGATAGACATGGCTGACCTGTCCTTTGAGCGAGGATAACCTAAGTCCCCTCGCTACTCCATCCTGTAATACAGACAAAACGCTCAGGTTTAAAAATAAATATATATTTTTATATATATATATATATATATATATATATATATATATATATATATATATATATATATATATACATACATACAAACACACACACATATATATATATATATATATACACACAAACACACACACATACAGACATCTTCCAGATGTAATGATATATTTTTGACGTGACTGGCTTACGAGCCCGGATCATGGTTTACGCCACATATTTGGAAAAACCTTTAGATCTCAGAATCTTATATTCAAGAACCATGCCGTCAAAGCCAATTGAGGCAAGTCTGAGTGTCAGCAGGGACCCTGAATCAATAGATGTGGTCGCAGAGGTAACCGAAATGGAACGTCTGGCACCATGCTCTGAAGGGTTACATACCAGTGTTGGCGCGGCCAATCCGGTGCTACCAGAATGACAGGCCGATCCACTGATTGAATCCACCGTAATACTCTTGGGATCGTCACCAGAGGATCAAAAATGTACCCCAACTGGAATGACCAGGGTGTTGTCATGGCATCTACTAGAAGTGCCTGAGGGTCCCAGGAGTGAACTCCATATTTTGGTAGTTTCCTGTTGAAACGGGAGGCCATTAGATCTGTGTCTGGCTGTCCCCCCTTAGAAACTATCTCCCTGAACACCTCCTGGTGTAGTTCTCATTATCCTGGGTGTACTGTATGGCGACTCAAAAAGTCTACCTCCCAGTTGTCCACCCCTGGAATTAAAACTGCTGACATCGCAGGAATCTATTTCTCTGCCACCTTCATTGTGCGCCAGCTGCGAGTGCCACCCTGCTTGTTTATTTAAGCAACTGTTGAGGCACTGTCCGATAAAAGGCCAGCCTGTGCGCATCCTAACAGAGACTGGGCCTATATTAGTGTGTTTTGGACTGCACTTAGCTCCAGGATATTGAAAGGAAAAGAGACTTCCTGGTTGGACCAGAGACCCGGAAGGTGTCTCCCCAGTTAGGCTGGCATCTATGGTAACAATCCAGTCCATTACCACAAGGCAACCCATGTTCAGATTTCTCTCCTCCAGTCACTAAAGGGACTGACGTACTTGGAGAGGTAAACTGAACCTCTGTCTTTTCAGGAGGGTCTGACTTTACCCAGTGATGTAATAACTGGTTTTGCAAAGAACAAGCATGAAATCTGGCGAAAGGTACGGCTTCCAACGTAGCCACCATTCTTCCCAGTAATTACATGGCCCCGAGGATTGAAATCCTTAGCAGTCGAAGGACCGCCCTTGTATTGGACTGGAGCTCCTCAACCCTTGCCTGAGAAAAGGTACACCCTTTGACACAGATTGTCTAAGAGGAGCCCCTGAAACATTATCCTTTGAGATGGGTCCAAATTTGATTTTGGCAAATTTATGACCCAACCAAAATTTGCAGTAGTTCTGTAGTGACCTGCAAATGTTGATGCAAAAGTGCTACTGTAGACGCCCTTATAAAAATGTAGTCTAGGTATGCTAACACATTCACTCATGTTTTCTTAACAGAAGGATCATATGTGCCATGACCTCTGTGAAACTCTGGGAGCGGTGGAGAGGCCAAAAGGCAGAGCCTGAAACTGAAAATGACGATCCCCTACTGCAAACCTCAAAAAACATTGAGGACTCCTCCATATGGGAATATGAAGGTAAGCATCTTCATGTCTACTGAATTGGTCCTTTTCCACAGAACCAATTACTGTCATTACTCTTTTCCATAGAACCAATTACTGTCATTACTGACTATCTTGAATTTTTTTAAATGGAGATATGGATTCAGCCATTTCAGATTGAGAATGGGTTGGATTGACCCTTCTGGTTTGTCCACCAGAAACAGAGTAAAAACCCTGAACCATTTCTGATTTTAGTACCGGAAATAATTAACCCGAAACCTGACAAAGTCTGAACTTCCTGAATGAGAGCATTTTTCCTGTTCCCCTCCATTGGGAGAGGGATGACCAGAATTTTTTCTGGAACATGACTCTCTATGTCCAGGATATCTCCTCTTGTGAGCAGACCTTTTACCCCATGATCTCGATTGGAACAACTCCAAGTATCCTTGAACATGAGCAATCGGGTCCCCACTCGAGGACAGGTTCCTGGCTCTAAATAGTCATGCTGATTGCCCTGTCTGCTTTTCTGTAGGATGGGTAGGAACTGATCCAACATGACCTCTGAAGGTACCTCTGCAGATGCCTCTAGGCATTTCTCGATAGGCATGACAGGTCCCCCATTGTGGACACGAAAGGAACCAAACCTTGGTTTAGGTTTAGGTGTGGCACCAGGAAGGTAGGGACTTTTACCCCCCCTAACCTGGAAATTTTTTTTATCAATTCTAAGCCAAATAGGGAACCACCTTCAAATGGTAGAGCCTCCAAGGCATGTTTAGACTCCATATTTGCCTTCCACAATTTCAGCCATACAAGCGTCTGGCTTAAATGGCAAAAGCAGAAATCTGAGTCTGTAATTGGACGTGTCTAATAAAGCTTCACCCACAAAAGCCAGGGCTTCCGTGACCTGATCAGCTATGGCACTGGCTTCAGACATATTTCCTGACTGAAACCTAGTGACCAGCTTCTGTAATGGACCTGGCCCAATCAAGCATGCCCGGCTGGGAGATCGACTTCCCCACAGGGATAAGAGACACCCCCTGAAAACAATTGGTACACAGAGACCCTGGTTCTGTACAGGATTTAGGCATTTTTTTCAGGTAAAAACAGTCCCTTTTTTAGAACCCATGTCTCACTTCTCCATGATAGAAATGGAAGACAATACTAAATCATATACTGTATAATTAACTATACAGAAAAACAGATTAGTTTTATACAGAAAATCATATGAATACACTACACCAGTGATACTGCTTAACAAATAAAAGTACAGTAAAGGACTAAATGCCAAACAGCCAATACTCAACCACAATAAGTTACATACCCATGGTAAAAACTTATTGTTACTGCTGCTTATGCTAGCCATACATCAGGACGATATCCTTCCAACCAGCCAACTAGTTGGCTAGTTGGAACGATAATCTGGCAGTGTGTAGGTGGAAACGATTATCAGCCATTTGCTTCCACACGCTAAAAAATGGGAAGAAACGGTTGGTCCAACTAGTCAGGGAAATTAAACCTCATTCATGTACCCAGTCAAGTTCCCAGGGCTTGACTGGGCACATGTCATGTGGGTGCAGATCAGCTGCTGCAAGACCTGGTATGCTGGAGGAGGAGGATCAGTCTCTCCAGGGTTGTCTGCCTCACTCTACTGCTTTAATACAGTAGTTTACCCATGCGATCGTAACCCCCTGCATGATCGTGGCAACAGCCATACCCGCCAACCCCCCCCCCCCCCTCCCGCGATTAAGGCTCCTACCTCCACCCCCCACAATTGCATATCACCCCTCCAGGATTGAAAGCCCACCTGTCATCAGCACCTGGATCATCATCTCCCCTGTTATCAGCGCCGGGATCATCAGTCCCCTTGTCATCAGCTCCGGAATCCTCAGCACCCGTCATCAGCACCGTGATAAGCCCCCCTGTCATCAGCGCCCCCTCAGAACAGCAGCACACTCTTTACTGCCAACACCCCCTCCCCCAAAACAGCAGCACTTTCACCCCTGCCTGCACACCCAGTACAAGCGGCACTGCACCTCCCCCTGACTTCTCTATCTTTGCGCCCTACCCTCACCCACTTACTCCTGACTTTTCTCTCTCTGCCCACCTTTTCCTAACCTCTCGCTCTCTCTGTTCTCTAACCTTACCCACCACCTCCTGATCTCTCTCTCTGCCCTACCTTCACTTACTTCTTCTTACCCTCTCTCTCTCTTCCCTAATCTCACCCACCTCCTCAATGATCTCTCTCTCTCTGCCCTAACCTCACCTACTTCTTCCTGCCTTTGTATGGCTAAAATAGAGGCACTACTGCAAATAATAACCAATGACTGCAATGCTGTATCCACACTGTCCGCCTACTTCTGTGACATCACAAGTTGGACAGAAGTTGTCTGGTCTGATGAAAATACTAGTTGGTTGGCTGGTCTAATGAAAAGTTGGTTAGGTGTGTGGGGTAGTGTTTTAGTTGGACAGTTGGTCAGTTCGTTGGTTTGAGAAAAGTTGGTCTGATGAATGGCTAGCAATCCCCCAGTGCGAGTCCCAGTCAGACAGTTAGCAGCTCTAACTCTCTCCAAACCACAGCCTGTTTGGGGAGTAAGTCTTTTGTACTGATTGTCCAACTGTTGTTCGTTATCCTGAGTGATTAAGGGCATGGCCATGGCTTGCTGCTACAGCGGGGGAAAAAGAAAAAAAAAAAGCCAGAGGCCAGCTCACTCTGTAACCTGACACAAATGGATGCCGACACGTGGGGAGGCTAATGGACTGCCGTTTTAACTATGTGGAAGTAGCGTGCCGTCCTGCAGTATATCGACAAACAAGGTAATTACATTATAGTTTACCTTGTTTGCCTGCTGCCCACTCAGATGTGTGTCTGGATAAGGAGAGTCCCAGTGACATTACAGTAAAGTGTAGTGACTCTCAAGAGGCCATCTTTTCCAGTGGTAAAGAAAACTGGTTCACACAAACAGCTAATTAACTGCTCCCACTCTGACAGATCTAGCCCCTCTCAATCAGGGACTAAAGCACCCTATAGAAAAACCAAAAATAAATAAAAAAATATAACCAAAAAGCTAGGACCTAGCTAGTGCCTTCTCCAAGGCACTAAGAACAAGACTGAGGATCCAGGTTATGGGGAGGTGTTATATAGCGGGTGAGAGTCAGTTTGAACTAGTTAGTGTTCGCCTCCAACTTACCTAAGGTATAACCCACAGGTAATGGCATCCCCCCAGACGGACGATAAAGGAAGTTAAACCTTGGTTTCAACAAACCTTCAGACATTTTCTTGCATTGTTAGGGGTTATTTTGTGCGTGTTTTTAACTAAAATTTAGACTCCTGAGATGTTCAAATTCTGAGAAATGGCTTCTGCATCACCACCATACCCCACTATTCAGACATGTGCAAAGATAGGATTTTAATACCTACCGGTAAATCCTTTTCTCCTAGTCCGTAGAGGATGCTGTGTCCACTTCAGTACCATGGGGTATAGACGGTTCCGCAGGAGCCATAGGCACTTTAAGACTTTTCAAGGGTGTGAACTGGCTCCTCTCTCTATGCCCCTCCTCCAGACCTCAGTATAGGAACTGTGCCCAGGGAGACGGACTGTGAATACCAAATTGTTTCCTTACAAATATTTAAAATGCCCGCTCTAATATATATTGTAAACGCCTGCACCTCTTATTACCATGTGCCATGAATGTGCGCTATACATAGCAAAACACTGCATCCCATAAGAGAAAACAATACACCCACACATTATCTGAGTTCCAAAGCTCATTGATGTATATATTTGTTATTAAAAGGATATGGATTCAATATATTACAATGTACAGTATACACATAATTACATGATTACAATTTATACAGTTAGCAGTTAATACATACAGTTACAGGCCAGCATACAATACCATTATCTTTCTCATATAAATGCGTCTCTCCATATCACTCTCTCTCTCTCTCTCTGTAAAATCATGCAGGAACTGGTCTAGAAGCAACTCCATCATCCTCTGAGACAAAACAGCAACTAACTTCTGTGTGATCAGCAATGTGGTATCTAGTTTTTGGGGGAGGGGACTTTCTCATTCATGATGAGTCACTGGTTTGTTCGTGTGCTGAACAGGTTCAGCCTTGGGGACGTCTGAGGGGGCTGGCCTGAGTTTCCCTTCTATTGTACTAATAAGAGTGATTTTAGCTTTCATATATTTAATCATAACTATTTGTTGCAATGTCCTACAACTTAATAACAAGTATCAAATGAATCTACACATTAATCTGGTTGCTTAAATACCAAATATGACAGGTGTATCTTGCTTCGTTCAAATAATACACATACATGACATTACTTCATTATATAATTTGAAATCATCATGATGTCTGGCGCTTGATATTATTATAATTATGTACTGCATGAAATAAGTGTCGAATCCATCTCTGTGGCATGTCCATGTAAATGCGTGTGTTACAATATATTGCTGTGCTCACTGCGCGTATTTGCAAGTATAGCGACTTATATGTGTGTATAGTTTGTATGTTCTTTCTATGTAATATTTTTGACTTCGACAGGACATTTCGAGGAAAGAATTTACTTTTAATTTAATGTTGAGATTCATACCAGCTCACACCTCAACCATGCCGCACAACAAGGCATTAAACATAACACATGCCAACAGGCATGAACAATTGCAGCAACATGCTGAAATAACCTTAACACAACATTGGTGTAACTACAAAATCAACAACTGTAAGTAAAGTACGCACTGGGTCGGGTGCCCAGCATCCTCTACGGACTAGGAGAAAAGGATATACCGGTAGGTATTAAAATCCTATTTTCTCATACGTCCTAGAGGATGCTGGGGTCCACTTCAGTACCATGGGGTTATACCAACGCTCCAGTACGGTCGGGAGAGTGCGGATGACACTGCAGCACCGATTGACCAAACTTGAGGTCCTCATCGGCCAAGGTGTCAAACTTGTAAAACTTAGCAAACGTGTTTGACCCTGACCAAGTAGCTGCTCGACAAAGTTGTAAAGCCGAGACGCCACAGGCAGCCACCCAAGATGAGCCCACCATTCTAGTCGAATGGGCATTTACCGACTTCGGTATCGGCAATCGTGCCGTGGAATGAGCATGCTGAATCGTCCCTCTGATCCAGCGCGAAATGGTCTGCTTAGAAGCAGGACACCCAATCTTGTTGGGAGCATACAGGACAAACAGAGCTTCTGTTTTCTGTACCCGAGCTGTTCTTGCGACATAAATTTTCAAAGCTCTAACTACATCAAGAGACTTTGATGCAGTGAAGGTGTCAGTAGCCACTGGCACCACAATAGGTTGGTTCATATTGAAAGACGAAACCACCTTTGGAAGAAATTGTTGGCGAGTTCTTAACTCTGCTCTATCTTCATGGAAGATCAGGTAAGGGCTCTTGTGAGACAAGGCCCCCAACTCAGACACCCACCTTGCGGATGCCAAGGCCAATAACATGACCACTTTCCAAGTGAGAAACTTCAATTCTATCTCCTTCAGTGGTTCAAACCAATCCGATTGCAGGAACTGCAACACCACATTAAGGTTGCATGGTGCCACCGGGGGCACAGATGGAGGTTGGATGTGCAGCACTCCTTTCACGAAAATCTGAACTTCTGGAAGGGAGACCATTTGTCTTTGAAAGAAAATTGATAAGGCCGAAATCTGGACCTTGATTGAACCCAATCGTAGGCCCGCATCCACACCAGCCTGTAGAAAATGGAGAAAAAGTCCTAACTGAAACTCTTCCGTTGGAGCCTTCTTGGATTCACACCAAGACACATATTTTCTCCAAATACGGTGGTAATGCTTAGACGTTACTCCTTTCCTGGCCTGAATAAGTGTGGGAATGACTTCTTTTGGAATACCCTGTCGGGCAAGGATTCGGCGCTCAACAGCCATGCCGTCAAACGTAGCCGCGGTAAGTCTTGATATACGCACGGCCCCTGCTGTAGCAGGTCCTCGCAAGGAGGAAGAGGCCGAGGATGTTCTATGAGCAACTCCTGAAGATCTGGGTACCAAGCCCTCCTTGGCCAGTCCGGGGCAATGAAGATTGCTCGAACTCTTGTTCTTCTTATGATTTTTAGAACTTTTGGAATCAGTGGAAGTGGAGGGAAGACATATACCAACCGAAACACCCACTGGGTCACCAGTGCAACCACCGCTTTAGCTTGAGGGTCTCTCGACCTGGGACAATATCTCTGAAGCTTCTTGTTGAGACGAGATGCCATCATATCTACTTGAGGAACTCCCCAAAGACTTGCCACCTCTGCGAAGACTTCTTGGTGGAGGCCCCACTCTCCTGGATGGAGATCGTGTCTGCTGAGGAAGTCTGCTTCCCAGTTGTCCACTCCCGGAATGAAAATTGCTGACAGAGCTCTTGCATGCCTTTCTGCCCAGAGGAGGATCTTTGTCACCTCTGCCATTGCCGCTCTGCTTTTCGTTCCGCCTTGCCGGTTTATGTACGCGACTGCTGTTCCTTTGTCCGACTGGATCTGCACGGGTTGATCTTGAAGAAGATGTACCTCTTGTAGAAGGCCGTTGTAAATGGCTCTCAATTCCAGAACGTTTATGTGAAGGCAGGCTTCCTGACTTGACCATTTTCCTTGGAAGCTTTCCCCCTGTGTGACTGCTCCCCAACCTCGGAGACTTGCATCCGTGGTTACCAGGACCCAGTCCTGAATCCCAAACCTGCTTCCCTCTAGTAGGTGAGAACTGTGTAGCCACCACAGGAGCGAAATCCTGGCTTTGGAGGACAAGATTTTCTTCCGGTGCATGTGTAGGTGGGATCCGAACCACTTGTCCAACAGGTCCCACAGGTCCCACTGGAATACTCTTGCACGGAATCGGCCAAACTGTATGGCCTTGTAGGCCGCTACCATCTTCCCCAACAACCGAATGCATTGATGGATCGACACTCTTGTTGGTTTCAAAATTTGTTTGACCATTCTCTGGATTTCCAGAGCCTTTTCTACTGGAAGAAATACTTTCTGTACTTCTGTGTCCAGTATCATCCCTAAAAAGGACAATCTTGTCGTCGGTTCCAACTGCGACTTCGGAAAATTCATGATGCAACCGTGTTGTTTGAGTACTGATAGGGAGAGTGCAATGTTCTGCACCAACTTTTCCCTGGATCTCGCTTTTATCAGGAGATCGTCCAGGTAAGGAATTATATTGACTCCTTGTTGTCGAAAGAGGACCATCATCTCTGCCATCACCTTGGTGAATACCCTCGGTGCCGTGGAGAGTCCGAACGGCAACGTCTGGAACTGGTAATGGCAATCCTGCACTGCGAATCTCAGATAAGCTTGGTGAGGAGGATAAATGGGAACATGCAAGTAAGCATCCTTTATGTCTACTGACACCATGAAGTCCCCCTCCTCCAGACTGGAAATCACTGCTCTCAGAAATTCCATCTTGATCTTGAATCTTTTCAGGTAGAGATTCAGATTTTTCAGGTTTAAAATTGGTCTGACCGAGCCGTCCGGATTCGGAAGTACGAAGAGGCTTGAAAAAAACCCTTCTCCTTGTTGTGACAAGGGTACCAGGACAATGACTTGATCCTGACATAATTTTCTAATTGCCGTTGTTACTACCTCTCTTTCTGGAAGAGAAGCTGGCAAGGTCGATTTAAAAAATCGGCATGGGGGGACGTCTTGAAACTCCAGTCTGTACCCATGGGACGCTATTTGTAAGACCCATGGGTCCAGGCCAGATTGAATCCAGATCTGACTGAAAAACTTCAGACGTGCTCCCACCCGAGCGGACTCACGCAAGGGAGCTCCATCGTCATGCTGCAGATTTGGCAGAAGCAGGGGTTGACTTCTGCTCCTGGGATCCTGGAGACGCTGCAGACTTCTTTCCTCTTCCCCTCCCTTTACCTGCAAAGAAGGGGGAACCTTTGACCTTTTTGTATTTGTTGGGCCGAAAGGACTGGATCTGAGAGTGATGTGTCTTTTTCGCCGATGCAGGAGCATAAGGCAAGAATGTCGACTTACCTGCGGTAGCCGCAGAGACTAATGCATCCAGCCCATCTCCAAACAAGGCCTCACCTTTATACGGGAGAGCCTCCATATTTCTTTTGGAATCTGCATCAGCATTCCACTGGCGAATCCACAACACGCTCCGAGCTGATACTGCCATGGTAGCGGCTTTTGAACCCAAGAGTCCAATATCTTTCATACCTTCTAGCATGTATGCAGCAGCGTCTTTGATGTGACCTAACGTTAGTAGTATCTCGTCTCTATCTACAGTGTCAATTTCCGAAGACAGGTTATCTGACCATTTTTCGATAGCCCTACTCACCCATGCGCAAGCAATGGTGGGCCTGAGCAATGTACCATTGGCCACATAAATAGATTTTAACGTAGTTTCCAACTTGCGGTCTGCCGGCTCCTTCAGTGAAGCTGTCCCAGGTGCAGGGAGAATCACCTTTTTAGTTAACCTTGACAGGGCACGGTCTAATATGGGGGTGACTCCCACCTTTTCCTGTCCCCTGCCGGGAAAGGATAAGCAACCTGAATCCTTTTGGGAACCCGAAATTTCTTTTCGGGGTTTACCCAAACTCCCTCAAATAAGGTATTTAGCTCATGAGAAGGAGGGAAAGTTACATTAATTTTCATATCTATATAAAAATAAGCCTTCTTCTGAGGTACAAGAGGGGCTTCCGTAACTTCCAAAACTTCCTTTATAGCAACAATCATGTATTTAATGCTTTTTGACAATTTAGGATCTATCCCTCTGGAATCACAATCGTCGACACAGGAATCAGAGTCCGTGTCGGTATCAGTATGTACTATTTGTGCAAATGGTCTCTTATGGGACCCAGAGGGGTCGCCTATGGATGAAAAAGCAGGACTATGAAAAATCACATCTTCCACTGATTTTCACCAGCTTTCTGCATGAGACTCAGACTTATCCAATCTCTTACTGATATGATTCACACTATCACGTAATTCTTTCACCCATTCAGGCTTGTGGTGTGCCGGCAGCGCCACCACATTACAACTCTGTGTCCCTAAAATGGCTCCCTCAGGGGAAGAGCTCCCTGCCTCAGACATGTCACACACGTGCACAACCACACCACAGACACTCCAGGACTTATAGGGGACAGACCCACAGTAAAATCTGTCAGAAGGACACAGATAGGATTTGCCAGTTCACAACCCAGCGCCAGTAACACAATGTCTGTGAACACAAAATGCCCACTGACATGCAGCGCTTTTATAATGTTAATCACACAATTATACAGCACCAAATTCACTGTGGCCGCCCCTGTTTTGCACCCTGATACTTGTTCAGCAGTGGAGGAGGACCAGCGTTCTTCTCTGCAGCCTGGAAGAAGAGAAAATGGCGCTGAGCAGTGTGCTGGCTGAGGAGGAAGCCCCGCCCCCTCAATGGCGCGTTTCTCCTCAGCATTTATGAGGCAATTTTTTTATACTGGTGGGGGTAGGACTGTGCCTCAGCAACTTATGCCCCTTATTTATGCCAGTTTCAATAGGTTTCATGCTGCCCAGGGTGCCCCCCCCCCTGCAGTGCCTGTGTATGTGTGGGCAACATGGCGCGCTGCGCTCCCGCCAGCCGCGCGGTACCTTTAGCCGTCACTTTGATTGAAGATCTTCTTCTAACACTCACCTGTCTTATGACTTCTGGCTCTGCAAGGGGGGTGACGGCGTGCTGCGGGAGTGAGCACATAGCCGCAGCTAGCGTTCAGTACCCTTCAGGAGCTAATGGTGTCCCGTCAGCCAGAAGCAAAGCCATGAAACTCTTCAGGAAGTTGGTTCTTACTTCTGCCCCCAAAATCCCACGAAGCAGGGAGACTGTTGCCAGCAGTTCTCCCTGAAAATAAAAAACCTAACATAAGTCTTTTCAGAGAAACTCAGTAGAGCTCCCCTGGAGTGCATTCAGTCTGCCTGGGCACATTTTCTAAACTGAGGTCTGGAGGAAGGGCATAGAGGGAGGAGCCAGTTCACACCCTTGAAAAGTCTTAAAGTGCCCATGGCTCCTGCGGAACCGTCTATACCCCATGGTACTGAAGTGGACCCCAGCATCCTCTAGGACGTATGAGAAATACAGATTACCAGTTATTTATAGAGGGCATACATATTCTGCAGCTCTTCCAGAGAATATTTGGCCATTCACATCAGTCCCCACACCAGTGGTGCTTACAATCTATAGGGGGTATTCAATTACCCGAACATGCTGTCGGGTGTAATGTATCACCAGGGGGAGCTATCTAATTAGCCCAGATAAGCCGGCACGTGCCTCGGCTTATCTGGGATTTTGTTTCACCTGCCTCCGGAAGGCGAAGCAAAATCCCCGACAACAGCACCGTTTTCATCTGAAAACGGGGCTATTTCACCCGTAAACACACAGGTTTCACTGAACCTGTATGTTTTCGGGTGAAAATGCACTTTTTACCAGCTGATTAAATCAAATAGCCCAAACGCAAAACCCAAAGAAACATTGGGGTGTTTTACTCAATATGTCTCATCGGGGGTAATTGAATATCCCCCTATATATTCTCCCCGTGCTTGCTCCGGTTTCATACCACAATACAGAAATATACTGGTAGGTTAACTGCTTCCCAACAAAAACAAGTTGACCTTAGTGTGTGATTGATGTATGTATGTATGTATATATACATGTGGTAGGGAAAATAAGGCGATATTCAATTACCCCCGATGAGACAACAGGAGTAAAACCCCCCCAATGTTTCTTTGGGTTTTGCGTTCAGGCTATTTGATTTAATCGGCCGGTAAAAAGTAAATTTTCACCCGAAAACACACAGATTCAGTGAAACCTGTGTGTTTACAGGTGAAATAGCCCCGTTTTCGGATAAAAACGGGGCTGTTATTGGTGACTTTGCTTCGCCTGCCGGAGGCAGGTGAAACGAAATCCATGATAAGCCGTGGCACGCGCCGGCTTATTGGGGCTAATTAGATACCCCCCCCCGGCGATACATTACACCCGACAGCATGTCCGGGTAATTGAATATCCCCCATAAACTCCACACAGTTAGGGCCATGGTGGAAAGTGAACCTACAACCTGAGAGCTGTGAGGCAGTAATGCTAACCATTACACAATCTGAACTGTATCTGTACACCATCTGATTGCTGTCACATGCAGAAATCTAGTCAGATTGCTTAGATTTTAAGCAGTGATCGCTCCGTGAGTACCCCCCTTAACCTTATCGTGGCAGAAATTAATCTTGCTGTAGGCCGTGTTTAGCTCTCCTCTTTTGAAGATAGTCTTCTTAGTGTTCCATGGCTCACGTAATGCCTTTAAATTATTTTATACCCCTTTGCTGATAGGTACCTATGAACAGAAAGATCCTGTAGATCATGGCTATCCCAAATACTGCAACCAAATCATACAGGAACAGCTTATGTGTATTTAGGGTTATTTATAATCACTTTTACTGCTGGCAGGTTTATGTTAACTACCTTATACATAATACGGAATGTGATGTGCTAAATTTGAGCACAGCTACAGCCCAATTAGCTCTGTTCAGATTTAACCAATCACACAATTTGCAACCAGGATATTCTAGGTTTTGCATTTCACTTCTTTGTTTTTAAAACTAGTTTTTCTGTCACACATTAAAAGAAAAAGTTATGATATGATTTATCTTAATTTCAGGATTAACATAACAAAATGTAAAAAAATAAAAACAAGTGTACTTTTCTTAAATATTGTATGTATCAATGTTATAGCTAGCTGAAGTGTCTGGCTCAATTCTTATCTTATTTGACATATTTGAAGTAATGCTGTTTGAAATAGCACAGATGTGTTCAGAGAAAGGTAATGGCTTGGTGATTACGTGGGTGTGTAAGTAAAGCCTACTGTATACCACTACTGTCTTGTATGATCATTTCCTTATTTTCCCTCTTCCCTAGTGTATGAGGATTGTGATCCCTATACCTCCTACAGTCTATAGTGTATGATAAGTATAATAGCTACATCACCTTAATATGTCTATCCCGAGAGAATGTTGGGTATGATCCTGCATCTCCTTATTAATTCCCCTCTATTCCAGTGTGTATGGTGGGCATGATCTCAGCACCTTCTTATTACCCCACTCTGAGTGTATGGTTAATGTGATCCCTACATTCCCTTATTACCACATTCTCCTAGGGGTACAGTATGATGCCTACTACTGGGATGTAGTTATGTGACCGGCAGTAAGGAGACTGACGGTCACATTACCAACTCTGGGATCCCAAACAATTGAAAGCCAGACAGTCGGCACGCCTAATGACAGGGACTACTCCCAGTCGTGGGTGTCCACAACACCCATAGAGTGGGAATAGAACCTGTGGCGAGCGCAGCGAGCCACTAAGGCCGCTGCAAGGTGAGCGCTGCAAGCCCACAAGGGGTCCGGCGGGATCCCAAACACCGGTCACCCATACACAACCCTTACAACTTATTCTTATTTATCCACTCCTCTAAGTATGCGATCCCTAGATCTCCTTATTTATTAACAGTTTCTAATATGGCGCAGCAAATTCCGTTGCGCTTAACATCGATGACATAAAACAAAATAATAGCAAACAACAGTAAAAAAATAAGATTTTACTTACCGATAAATCTATTTCTCGTAGTCCGTAGTGGATGCTGGGACTCCGTCAAGACCATGGGGATTAGCGGCTCCGCAGGAGACAGGGCACAAAAATAAAGCTTTAGGATCAGGTGGTGTGCACTGGCTCCTCCCCCTATGACCCTCCTCCAAGCCTCAGTTAGGATACTGTGCCCGGACGAGCGTACACAATAAGGAAGGATTTTGAATCCCGGGTAAGACTCATACCAGCCACACCAATCACACCGTACAACCTGTGATCTGAACCCAGTTAACAGTATGACAAACGTAGGAGCCTCTGAACAGACGGCTCACAACAATAACAACCCGATTTTTTTGTAACAATAACTATGTACAAGTATTGCAGACAATCCGCACTTGGGATGGGCGCCCAGCATCCACTACGGACTACGAGAAATAGATTTATCGGTAAGTAAAATCTTATTTTCTCTGACGTCCTAGTGGATGCTGGGACTCCGTCAGGACCATGGGGATTATACCAAAGCTCCCAAACGGGCGGGAGAGTGGGGATTACTCTGCAGCACCGAATGAGAGAACTCCAGGTCCTCTTTAGCCAGGGTATCAAATTTGTAGAATTTTACAAACGTGTTCTCCCCCGACCACGTAGCTGCTCGGCAGAGTTGTAATGCCGAGACCCCTCGGGCAGCCGCCCAGGATGAGCCCACCTTCCTTGTGGAATGGGCCTTGACAGATTTAGGCTGTGGCAGGCCTGCCACAGAATGTGCAAGTTGAATTGTGCTACAAATCCAACGAGCAATCGTCTGCTTAGAAGCAGGAGCACCCAGCTTGTTGGGTGCATACAGTATAAACAGCGAGTCAGATTTTCTGACTCCAGCCGTCCTTGAAATATATATTTTCAATGCCCGGACAACGTCCAGCAACTTGGAATCCTCCAAATCGCTAGTAGCCGCAGGCACCACAATAGGCTGGTTCAGGTGAAACGCTGACACCACCTTAGGCAGAAACTGAGGACGCGTCCGCAGTTCTGCCCTGTCCGAATGGAAAATCAGATATGGGCTTTTATACGATAAAGCCGCCAATTCTGATACTCTCCTGGCTGAAGCCAGGGCCAGTAGCATGGTTACTTTCCACGTAAGATATTTCAAATCCACCGATTTGAGTGGCTCAAACCAATGGGATTTGAGAAAATCCAAAACTACATTAAGGTCCCACGGAGCCACTGGGGGCACAACCGGGGGCTGTATATGTAGTACTCCTTTTACAAAAGTCTGGACTTCAGGAACTGAAGCCAATTCTTTCTGGAAGAAAATCGACAGGGCCGAAATTTGAACCTTAATGGACCCCAATTTGAGGCCCATAGACAATCCTGTTTGCAGGAAATGTAGGAATCGACCCAGTTGAAATTCCTCCGTGGGGGCCTTCCTGGCCTCACACCACGCAACATATTTTCTCCAAATGCGGTGATAATGTTGTGCAGTCACCTCCTTCCTGGCTTTTACCAGTGTAGGAATGACCTCTTCCGGAATGCCTTTTTCCCTTAGAATTCGGCGTTCAATCGCCATGCCGTCAAACGCAGCCGCGGTAAGTCTTGGAATAGACATGGTCCCTGCTGAAGCAGGTCCCGTCTTAGAGGTAGAGGCCACGGATCTTCCGTGAGCATCTCCTGAAGTTCCGGGTACCAAGTTCTTCTTGGCCAATCCGGAGCCACGAGTATTGTTCTTACTCCCCTTTGCCGTATAATTCTCAGTACTTTTGGTATGAGAGGCAGAGGAGGAAACACATACACCGACTGGAACACCCACGGTGTTACCAGAGCGTCCACAGCTATTGCCTGAGGGTCTCTTGACCTGGCGCAATACCTGTCCAGTTTTTTGTTGAGGCGAGACGCCATCATATCCACCTTTGGTTTTTCCCAACGGTTCACAATCATGTGGAAGACTTCTGGATGAAGTCACCACTCTCCCGGGTGTAGATCGTGTCTGCTGAGGAAGTCTGCTTCCCAGTTGTCCACTCCCGGAATGAACACTGCTGACAGTGCTATCACATGATCTTCCGCCCAGCGAAGAATCCTTGCAGCTTCTGCCATTGCTCTCCTGCTTCTTGTGCCGCCCTGTTTACGTGGGCGACTGCCGTGATGTTGTCCGACTGGATCAACACCGGCTGACCCTGAAGCAGGGGTTTTGCCAGGCTTAGAGCATTGTAAATCGCTCTTAGCTCCAGTATATTTATGTGAAGAGACATCTCCAGGCTTGACCATACTCCCTGGAAGTTTCTTCCCTGTGTGACCGCTCCCCAGCCTCTCAGACTGGCATCCGTGGTCACCAGGACCCAGTCCTGTATGCCGAATCTGCGGCCCTCTAACAGATGAGCACTCTGCAACCACCACAGAAGAGACACCCTTGTCCGTGGCGATAAGGTTATCCGCTGATGCATCTGCAGATGCGATCCGGACCATTTGTCCAGCAGATCCCACTGAAAAGTTCGTGCGTGGAATCTGCCGAATGGAATCGCTTCGTAAGAAGCCACCATCTTTCCCAGGACTCTTGTGCATTGATGCACAGACACTTTTCCTGGTTTTAGGAGGTTCCTGACAAGTTCGGATAACTCCCTGGCTTTCTCCTCCGGAAGAAACACCTTTTTCTGAACCGTGTCCAGAATCATTCCCAGGAACAGCAGACGTGTCGTCGGGTTCAATTGAGATTTTGGAAAATTCAGAATCCACCCGTGCTGTTGCAGCACTACTTGGGTTAGTGCTACTACGTCTTCCAGCTGTTCTCTGGACCTTGCCCTTATCAGGAGATCGTCCAAGTAAGGGATAATTAATACGCCTTTTCTTCGCAGAAGAAACATCATCTCGGCCATTACCTTGGTAAAGACCCGAGGTGCCGTGGACAATCCAAACGGCAGCGTCTGAAACTGATGATGACAGTTTTGCACCACGAACCTGAGGTACCCTTGGTGTGAAGGGCAAATTGGGACATGCAGGTAAGCATCCTTGATGTCCAGGGACACCATAAAGTCCCCTTCTTCCAGATTCGCTATCACTGCTCTGAGTGACTCCATCTTGAACTTGAATTTCTGTATGTACAGGTTCAAAGATTTCAGAATTAGAATAGGTCTTACCGAGCCGTCCGGCTTCGGTACCACAAATAGCGTGGAGTAATACCCCTTTCCCTGTTGTAGGAGGGGTACCTTGACTATCACCTGCTGAGAAAACAGCTTGTGAATGGCTTCCAATACCGTCGCCCTGTCTGAGGGAGACGTTGGCAAAGCAGACTTTAGGAACCGGCGAGGGGGAGACTTCTCGAATTCCAACCTGTAACCCTGAGATACTACCTGCAGGATCCAGGGGTCCACCTGTGAGCAAGCCCACTGCGCGCTGAAATTCTTGAGTCGACCCCCCACCGCTCCTGAGTCCGCTTGTAAAGCCCCAGCGTCATGCTGAGGGCTTTGCAGAACCCGGGGAGGGCTTCTGTTCCTGGGAAGGAGCTGCTTGCTGCCCTCTCTTACCCTTTCCTCTGCCTCGGGGCAGATATGACTGTCCTTTTGCCCGCTTGTTCTTATAGGACCGAAAGGACTGCGGCTGAAAAGACGGTGTCTTTTTCTGTTGGGAGGGGGTCTGAGGTAAAAAGGTGGATTTCCCGGCAGTTGCCGTGGCCACCAGATCCGATAGGCCCACGCCAAATAATTCCTCCCCTTTATACGGCAATACTTCCATATGCCGTTTGGAATCCGCATCACCTGACCACTGTCGCGTCCATAAACTTCTTCTGGCAGATATGGACATCGCACTTACTCTCGATGCCAGAGTGCAAATATCCCTCTGAGCATCTCGCATATAAAGAAAAGCATCCTTTAATTGCTCTAAAGTCAATAAAATACTGTCCCTATCCAGGGTATCAATATTTTCAGTCAGGGAATCCGACCAGACCACCCCAGCACTGCACATCCAGGCTGAGGCGATGGCTGGTCGCAGTATAACACCAGTATGTGTGTATATACTTTTCAGGGTAGTTTCCAGCCTCCTATCAGCTGGATCCTTGAGGGCGGCCGTATCAGGAGACTGTAACGCCACTTGTTTTGATAAGCGTGTGAGCGCCTTATCCACCCTAGGGGGTGTTTCCCAGCGCGCCCTAACCTCTGGCGGGAAAGGGTATAATGCCAATAACTTTTTTGAAATTAGCACTTTTCTATCTGGGTTAACCCACGCTTCATCACATACATCATTCAATTCCTCTGATTCAGGAAAAACTACAGGTAGTTTTTTCACACCCCACATAATACCCCTTTTTGTGGTACTTGCAGTATCAGAGATATGTAAAGCCTCCTTCATTGCCGTGATCATATAACGTGTGGCCCTACTGGAAAATACGTTTGTTTCTTCACCGTCGACACTAGATTCAGTGTCCGTGTCTGGGTCTGTGTCGACCGACTGAGGTAAAGGGCGTTTTACAGCCCCTGACGGTGTCTGAGACGCCTAAGCAGGTACTAACTGGTTTGCCGGCCGTCTCATGTCGTCAACTGATTTTTGTAATGTGCTGACATTATCACGTAATTCCATAAACAAAGCCATCCATTCCGGTGTCGACTCCCTGGGGGGTGACATCACCATTACCGGCAATTGCTCTGCCTCCACACCAACATCGTCCTCATACATGTCGACACACACGTACCGACACACAGCAGACACACAGGGAATGCTCTATTGAAGACAGGACCCCACTAGCCCTTTGGGGAGACAGAGGGAGAGTTTGCCAGCACACACCCAAGCGCTATAATATATATGGGAACAACCCTATATAAGTGTTGTATCCTTATAGCAGCTTAAATATAGTAATATCGCCAAAAAAAGTGCCCCCCCTCTCTGTTTTACCCTGTTTCTGTAGTGCAGTGCAGGGGAGAGTCCTGGGAGCCTTCCTCACAGCGGAGCTGAGCAGGAAAATGGCGCTGTGTGCTGAGGAGAATAAGCCCCGCCCCCTATTTCGGCGGGCTCTTCTCCCGGAGTTTGTGAGATCTGGCAGGGGTTAAATACATCCATATAGCCTCAAGGGCTATATGTGATGTATTTTTAGCCATAAGAAAGGTATTATACATTGCTGCCCAGGGCGCCCCCCCCCAGCGCCCTGCACCCTCAGTGACCGCTGTGTGAAGTGTGCTGACAACAATGGCGCACAGCTGCAGTGCTGTGCGCTACCTCATGAAGACTGAAAAGTCTTCTGCCGCCTGTTTCTGGACCTCTTCAATCTTCGGCATCTGCAAGAAGGGTCGGTGGCGCGGCTCCGGGACCGGACTCCATGGCTGGGCCTGTGTTCGATCCCTCTGGAGCTAATGGTGTCCAGTAGCCTAAGAAGCCAATCCATCCTGCACGCAGGTGAGTTCACTTCTCTCCCCTAAGTCCCTCGATGCAGTGAGCCTGTTGCCAGCAGGACTCACTGAAAATAAAAAACCTAAAAACTTTTTCTAAGCAGCTCTTTAGGAGAGCCACCTAGATTGCACCCTGCTCGGACGGGCACAAAAACCTAACTGAGGCTTGGAGGAGGGTCATAGGGGGAGGAGCCAGTGCACACCACCTGATCCTAAAGCTTTATTTTTGTGCCCTGTCTCCTGCGGAGCCGCTAATCCCCATGGTCCTGACGGAGTCCCAGCATCCACTAGGACGTCAGAGAAAACAAGACTGGGTAATAACAGATAGTCATAGAGGTAGACACCAGGTAGTGTTTCATGGCCATGGTTGCTACATACCAATATTGCCACACTGACTTAAGTGTATGGCTTAGGTGATCCTTTGAATAATGCTAGGAAATGTCCCATTGTCTATAGCACAGGTTCTCAAACTCGGTCCTCAGGACCCCACACGGTGCATGTTTTGCAGGTCTCCTCACAGAATCACAAGTGACATAATTAGCTCCACCTGTGGACCTTTTAAAATGTGTCAGTGAGTAATTAATACACCTGTGCACCTGCTGGGTTACCTGCAAAACATGCACTGTGTGGGGTTCTGAGGACCGAGTTTGAGAACCACTGGTCTATAGGATGGGCAAGTGACCCCTTAAAATCCCACAAATGTATTCCTCAAGTGGCCTAAATAACCTTACACGTCTATCAGATAACACAATTGCAACATGCATATCAACTGCAGGAGACTGTAGATGTGTTTATTTCTGAAACCCTCACGTGTGCTGGAACTTTCATTGGCGGGTGGGGGCAGGTTTGTTATGGACCCTCTCTTCCTCCTACGTCATACCCTCCTACCTTCTAGGGATGTTTACTTCGGGATCCGGTCAGGAATTCTGGTAGTCGAAAAACAGACACCGGAATTCTGTCACTACTCATAATGCCATCGCCGGGATGCATACATTAATCACTATCCCAGCGCTGGGATCCTGAACAAGGATTTCACGGGCTGCCGGAGAGGTAAACCGTGGGTGGGTGGGGGAGGTTAGGATTAGGCTGCACAGAGGGGGGATAAAAGTCAGGCTGTAGGAAAGGTGGGTTAAGGTTAGCTTTCTTAATTATTCGGTGTCAGTATTTTAATCATGGGATGCCGCCGACAGTAATTTGACAGCCGGCATCCCACCTGCCAGGATCCATATACCAACCCTTTACTTCATAGGGTGAGAGGCAGATGCAGTACAGAGGCATCGTCACAATGTCAGAACTTTGTTGACGCTATATGCGCATGCATAACAAAAATAAGAATTTACTTACCGATAATTCTATTTCTCGTAGTCCGTAGTGGATGCTGGGGACTCCGTCAGGACCATGGGGAATAGCGGCTCCGCAGGAGACAGGGCACAAAAGTAAAAGCTTTAGGATCAGGTGGTGTGCACTGGCTCCTCCCCCTATGACCCTCCTCCAAGCCTCAGTTAGGATACTGTGCCCGGACGAGCGTACACAATAAGGAAGGATTTTGAATCCCGGGTAAGACTCATACCAGCCACACCAATCACACTGTACAACCTGTGATCTGAACCCAGTTAACAGCATGATAACAGCGGAGCCTCTGAAAAGATGGCTCACAACAATAATAACCCGATTTTTGTAACAATAACTATGTACAAGTATTGCAGACAATCCGCACTTGGGATGGGCGCCCAGCATCCACTACGGACTACGAGAAATAGAATTATCGGTAAGTAAATTCTTATTTTCTCTGACGTCCTAAGTGGATGCTGGGGACTCCGTCAGGACCATGGGGATTATACCAAAGCTCCCAAACGGGCGGGAGAGTGCGGATGACTCTGCAGCACCGAGTGAGAGAACTCCAGGTCCTCCTCAGCCAGGGTGTGCCCCTGACCAAGTAGCAGCTCGGCAAAGTTGCAAAGCCGAGACCCCTCGGGCAGCCGCCCAAGATGAGCCCACCTTCCTTGTGGAATGGGCATTTACATATTTTGGCTGTGGCAGGCCTGCCACAGAATGTGCAAGCTGAATTGTACTACACATCCAACTAGCAATCGTCTGCTTAGAAGCAAGAGCACCCAGTTTGTTGGGTGCATACAGGATAACAGCAAGTCAGTTTTCCTGACTCCAGCCGTCCTGGAAACCTATATTTTCAGGGCCCTGATAACATCTAGCAACTTGGAGTCCTCCAAGTCCCTAGTAGCCGCAGGTACCACAATAAGCTGGTTCAGGTGAAACGCTGACACCACCTTAGGGAGAAACTGGGGACGAGTCCGCAGCTCTGCCCTGTCCGAATGGACAATCAGATATGGGCTTTTGTGAGACAAAGCCGCCAATTCTGACACTCGCCTGGCCGAGGCCAGGGCCAACATCATGGTCACTTTCCATGTGAGATATTTCAAATCCACAGATTTGAGCGGTTTAAACCAATGTGATTTGAGGAATCCCAGAACTACGTTGAGATCCCACAGTGCCACTGGAGGCACAAAAGGGGGTTGTATATGCAGTACTCCCTTGACAAACTTCTGGACTTCAGGAACTGAAGCCAATTCTTTCTGGAAGAAAATCGACAGGGCCGAAATTTGAACCTTAATGGACCCCAATTTGAGGCCCATAGACACTCCTGTTTGCAGGAAATGCAGGAATCGACCGAGTTGAAATTTCTTCATGGGGCCTTCCTAGCCTCACACCACGCAACATATTTTCGCCACATGTGGTGATAATGTTGTGCGGTCACCTCCTTCCTGGCTTTGACCAGGGTAGGAATGACCTCTTCCGGAATGCCTTTTTCCCTTAGGATCCGGCGTTCAACCGCCATGCCGTCAAACGCAGCCGCGGTAAGTCTTGGAACAGACATGGTACTTGCTGAAGCAAGTCCCTTCTTAGCGGCAGAGGCCATGAGTCCTCTGTGAGCATCTCTTGAAGTTCCGGGTACCAAGTCCTTCTTGGCCAATCCGGAGCCACGAGTATAGTTCTTACTCCTCTACGTCTTATAATTCTCAGTACCTTAGGTATGAGAAGCAGAGGAGGGAACACATACACCGACTGGTACACCCACGGTGTTACCAGAACGTCCACAGCTATTGCCTGAGGGTCTCTTGACCTGGCGCAATACCTGTCCAGTTTTTTGTTCAGGCGGGACGCCATCATGTCCACCTTTGGTCTTTCCCAACGGTTCACAATCATGTGGAAGACTTCCCGATGAAGTCCCCACTCTCCCGGGTGGAGGTCGTGCTGAGGAAGTCTGCTTCCCAGTTGTCCACTCCCGGAATGAACACTGCTGACAGTGCAATCACATGATTTTCCGCCCAGCGAAGAATCCTTGCAGTTTCTGCCATTGTCCTCCTGCTTCTTGTGCCGCCCTGTCTGTTTACGTGGGCGACTGCCGTGATGTTGTCCCACTGGATCAATACCGGCTGACCTTGAAGCAGAGGTCTTGCTAAGCTTAGAGCATTGTAAATTGCTCTTAGCTCCAGTATATTTATGTGGAGAGAAGTCTCCAGACTTGATCACACTCCCTGGAAATTTTTTCCTTGTGTGACTGCTCCCCAGCCTTTCAGGCTGGCATCCGTGGTCACCAGGACCCAGTCCTGAATGCCGAATCTGTGGCCCTTTAGTAGATGAGCACTCTGCAGCCACCACAGAAGAGACACCCTTGTCCTTGGAGACAGGGTTATCCGCTGATGCATCTGAAGATGCGATCCGGACCATTTTTCCAGCAGATCCCACTGAAAAGTTCTTGCGTGAAATCTGCCGAATGGAATCGCTTCGTAAGAAGCCACCATTTTTCCCAGGACCCTTGTGCAATGATGCACTGACACTTTTCCTGGTATTAGGAGGTTCCTGACTAGCTCGGATAACTCCCTGGCTTTCTCCTCCGGGAGAAACACCTTTTTCTGGACTGTGTCCAGAATCATCCCTAGGAACAGCAGACGTGTCGTCGGAGACAGCTGCGATTTTGGAATATTTAGAATCCACCCGTGCTGTCGTAGAACTACTTGAGATAGTGCTACTCCGACCTCCAACTGTTCTCTGGACCTTGCCCTTATCAGGAGATCGTCCAAGTAAGGGATAATTAAGACGCCTTTTCTTTGAAGAAGAATCATCATTTCGGCCATTACCTTGGTACAGACCCGGGGTGCCGTGGACAATCCAAACGGCAGCGTCTGAAACTGATAGTGACAGTTTTGTACCACGAACCTGAGGTACCCTTGGTGAGAAGGGCAAATTGGGACATGGAGGTAAGCATCCTTGATGTCCAGGGACACCATATAGTCCCCTTCTTCCTGGTTCGCTATCACTGCTCTGAGTGACTCCATCTTGATTTGAACCTTTGTATGTAAGTGTTCAAATATTTCAGATTTAGAATAGGTCTCACCGAGCCGTCTGGCTTCAGTACCACAATATAGTGTGGAATAATACCCCTTTCCTTGTTGTAGGAGGGGCACTTTGATTATCACCTGCTGGGAATACAGCTTGTGAATTGTTTCCAATACTGCCTCCCTGTCGGAGGGAGACGTTGGTAAAGCAAACTTCAGGAACCTGCGAGGGGGAGACGTCTCGAATTTCCAATCTGTACCCCTGGGATTCTACTTGTAGGATCCAGGGGTCCACTTGCGAGTGAGCCCACTGCGTGCTGAAACTCTTGAGACGACCCCCCACCGCACCTGTTTGTACGGCCCCAGCGTCATGCTGAGGACTTGGCAGAAGCGGTGGAAGGCTTCTGTTCCTGGGAATGGGCTGCCTGCTGCAGTCTTCTTCCCTTACCTCTATCCCTGGGCAGATATGACTGGCCTTTTGCCCGCTTGCCCTTATGGGGACGAAAGGACTGAGGCTGAAAAGACGATGTCTTTTTCTGCTGAGATGTGACTTGGGGTAAAAAAGGTGGATTTTCCAGCTGTTGCCGTGGCCACCAGGTCCGATGGACTGACCCCAAATAACTCCTCCCCTTTATACGGCAATACTTCCATGTGCCGTTTGGAATCTGCATCACCTGACCACTGTCGTGTCCATAAACATCTTCTGGCAGATATGGACATCGCACTTACTCTTGATGCCAGAGTGCAAATATCCCTCTGTGCATCTCGCATATATAGAAATGCATCCTTTAAATGCTCTATAGTCAATAAAATACTGTCCCTGTCAAGGGTATCAATATTTCCAGTCAGGGAATCTGACCAAGCCACCCCAGCGCTGCCCATCCAGGCTGAGGCGATCGCTGGTCGCAGTATAACACCAGTATGTGTGTATATACTTTTTAGGATATTTTCCAGCCTCCTATCAGCTGGCTCCTTGAGGGCGGCCGTATCTGGAGACGGTAACGCCACTTGTTTTGATAAGCGTGTGAGCGCCTTATCCACCCTAAGGGGTGTTTCCCAACGCGCCATAACTTCTGGCGGGAAAGGGTATACCGCCAATAATTTTCTATCGGGGGAAACCCACGCATCATCACACACTTCATTTAATTTATCTGATTCAGGAAAAACCACATGTAGTTTTTTTTACACTCCACATAATACCCTTTTTTGTGGTACTTGTAGTATCAGAATTATGTAACATCTCCTTCATTGCCCTTAACAAGTAACGTGTGGCCCTAAAGGAAAATACGTTTGTTTCTTCACCGTCGACACTGGAGTCAGTGTCCGTGTCTGTGTCGACCGACTGAGGTAAAAGGACGTTTTAACGCCCCTGACGGTGTTTGAGACGCCTGGACAGGTACTAATTGGTTTGCCGGCCGTCTCATGTCGTCAACCGACCTTGCAGCGTGTTGACATTATCACGTAATTCCTTAAATAAGCCATCCATTCCGGTGTCGACTCCCTAGAGAGTGACATCACCATTACAGGCAATTGCTCCGCCTCCTCACCAACATCGTCCTCATACATGTCGACACACACGTACCGACACACAGCACACACACAGGGAATGCTCTGATAGAGGACAGGACCCCACTAGCCCTTTGGGGAGACAGAGGGAGAGTTTGCCAGCACACACCAAAAACGCTATAATTATACAGGGACAACATTTATATAAGTGTTTTTCCCTTATAGCATTTTAATATATATAGTCATATCGCCAAATAAGTGCCCCCCCTCTCTGTTTTAACCCTGTTTCTGTAGTGCAGTGCAGGGGAGAGCCTGGGAGCCTTCCCACCAGCATTTCTGTGAGGGAAAATGGCGCTGTGTGCTGAGGAGAATAGGCCCCGCCCCCTTTTCGGCGGGCTTCTTCTCCCGTTTTTCTGAGACCTGGCAGGGGTTAAATACATCCATATAGCCCCCAGGGGCTATATGTGATGTATTTTTAGCCAGAATAAGGTACTATCATTGCTGCCCAGGGCGCACCCCCCAGCGCCCTGCACCCTCAGTGACCGCTGCTATGAAGTGTGCTGACAACAATGGCGCACAGCTGCAGTGCTGTGCGCTACCTTATGAAGACTGAAAAGTCTTCTGCCGCCGGTTTCTGGACCTCTTCACTTTTCGGCATCTGCAAGGGGGTCGGCGGCGCGGCTCCGGGACGAACCCCAGGGTGAGACCTGTGTTCCGACTCCCTCTGGAGCTAATGGTGTCCAGTAGCCTAAGAAGCCAATCCATCCTGCACGCAGGTGAGTTCACTTCTCTCCCCTAAGTCCCTCGATGCAGTGAGCCTGTTGCCAGCAGGACTCACTGAAAATAAAAAAACCTAACAAAACTTTTACTCTAAGCAGCTCTTTAGGAGAGCCACCTAGATTGCACCCTTCTCGGCCGGGCACAAAAATCTAACTGAGGCTTGGAGGAGGGTCATAGGGGGAGGAGCCAGTGCACACCACCTGATCCTAAAGCTTTTACTTTTGTGCCCTGTCTCCTGCGGAGCCGCTATTCCCCATGGTCCTGACGGAGTCCCCAGCATCCACTTAGGACGTCAGAGAAATATGGTGCCAGCCGTTGCTGCTACATCAATGACAGCCTGAGAGCAGTTTAGGCTATGGAAACGTGATAGACAGCTTCACACCACCTGAAGCAGATTTTCCCTCAGTCTACGCTAAACCACTTCTTCAGTTCATCAAAGCATTTTTGTGACTGCCATACAATCCTGAAAGCATTTTTATGACCACCATACAATTATTAGTGCATGTTTGTGACTGTCTTATAATACAGAGATCATGATAATGAGCGCCAAATATCCTCTTTTGCATTACAGCACTGATTCAAAGGCAAAATACATAGTATTTTTTTATTGTTTTAGGGGGTTTTCTGGACTATGTATGGTTATGACTCCCGCTATTGGCCACACACCCGCTTGTAAATGGGCCCCATGTGCATCTCAATGGCCCTGATTAGCACCTTCATTTTAACTCTATTATAGCTTTACCCTTCACTCTGGTAACAAAGCGCACTCACAACTTAACCCCATATACTTACACTTTCCTCAACCTTACCCATTACCCCTTCATCCCATCCCAGTCCTCCCAGCAACACGTACCTGTTGCTGGTGTGATTATGAACTGTGTTCGCACTGAGACTCAGGCCTTTCATAGGGGCCTCTCTCTCTTCTCAGAGTTGTTGCATACAGAGCAGAAGTGACTTTACACATTTTTGCTTATGTCCATCATATTCCGAGTCAGACATGACTTGTCCACATCTGGCATAGGGCATTTCAGGGCAGGAACTGGATAGTGGCAAAGAGACTAAACAGAACCACTCTGATTGTGGATGCGTCATGGGATTGTTGTGGGCGTAATTCAAAAGTGTCATGAAAGTTGTATGTAGAGGGAAGGGAAGACTGCTTCTCACAGATTTCTTGCAAACTGCACTTGGCATGGTATGGATACTAATGGTCACTGTTGCTGCAGCTGGTGAAAAATCAATGGGTGGCCTGGCTTCCCACTTGTAATGTACGAAACCCTGCGTAAGTCCTTTGAATTCTCACTTTATTATAAGGAAGTAAATCAGGCTTCCGCAGTGGTCTGCAACTACAGCAACTTTGTGAGCGACTCAATCAGCACCACTGTGTTCTATTGCCACAACCATGGAGGGTATACGTTTAATCTGCCGGCTGTCAGGATCACGGCATTCAGGATACCAATGCCGGAATACCGGCGCAACAGGACTTGTCCCACACTACTGGCCGGAATGCCATTGTTGGTATATTGACTGCTGGCATCTCGGCCGCCGGTAAATCATACTGAACCCCCATGGAAAACTGGATGCTATGGAGAATAGACCTTCATTCTGACCAGCGGGTGAGAAGACAGGACTCAGAGGCCATGCATTATAGAAACAGGCTACACGGCTCCTGCACTGCACGGACTGAGGATGGAGTAAAGGGTTTCATTCTGCCATCTTAATTAATTGACAGGTGCCTGCAGTTTTTTCTACATGATGCTGAGCTGTAGGGACCTCCTCTGTAGATCTGTATGTGTGTGCAGACTTAGTGACTGTGAAAACCGACCAACCTCCCCCAATCACAGCCGCAGCCGCCAACCCCACCCCCTGCTCAGGACCCTCTACATTGCCTCCTTTCTCCACAGCACCCAATCCTTTCCCCTGCTCACGGACAGTCAATGGCAATGGCAGCAGTGGTAGGAGGGTTTTCTAGGGTTCACCGGCCCCTAGGAGGCCATCTTTACCTCCTTGTCCATGATCCGCCCCTGGATAAATGTATAAACTATAGATTACTTTTTTCTGTTAAGTTAATACATAAAGTAAAACTAAGGGATGTATAACTTTTCCTGTAAAAAAACAACCTGAACCTTTTCAGAAAAAAGAACTTGAACCTGGAAGGACGAATTCAATTAAAATTATTTATTATCACTTCAATGCCAAATAAATAAACAAGTCAAATTATGATGTGATCTCACAGGTACAGTACAAGTAATTAAAATACAACAAATATAAAAAATGTAAACAATTACAGATAGTATGAAACTATTTTGCACCTGCTAGTATAGTATCTAACACCTAAGATGCACCAGGAGACTATGCGGATTAATTTGATATGCGACACTGAGCTTGGCATGGAAAAAAGCTAAGGCTAAGGCCAATGCATTGTAGCACTTTGTATCATTTCATTGACTCGCACAGAGATATACAAGTGTCATATCAAATTAACGAGCACAGTTTCAAGGTGCTTCTCCCGATTCGTGGTGTATTGAGGGTAGATGTATGAGGACACATTTGTAGAAATGAAATATGGAAAAACCACTATAAATTATCGGTAACATCAATAATGAATTTTTTTTTAAAATAAATCCACTGACAATCTCTACCTCTGAGCCATTCAAATATAACCGTTGCGCGCGGGGGGGTTCCTAGATCTCCTAAAAATCGATAACCACCTTCTTAGTTTTCCTGCCATTTAAAAGCAAACAACTGCACTCCCCCTCTTAACAAGTTGTTCCAACTCTTTTCTCTAAAATGTATTATGCACCTAGCGACTAGTGACTGCGGGCACGCACATATTGGGCATACACAATGGCCGAATTGAGCGATATGTCGGTCCGATCAACCGGAACGGACATAACATTCAGTGTGTGCCCAGCTTAAATGCGCCATTATTAATGCTTCTTAAATGTTAAATCAGTTGTTGAGTAAAGAAGGGATAAATCTGTTTAACTGAATTATACGTCACAAAACAGTGCAAGTGGCAAAAAACAAGAAGCCAGGGAGATGTTCAGCAACAGAATTTACAGTGTAACTTGGTTCATACATGCCAGTCACTGTTAATTACTATGGTATTTATAAGTGTTTTTAGGCAATGGACCATCGAGAGGAGATAGATTGCTCATGTAGCTCCTCTGCCTTCCTTATATTCAGTGATATATGTATGTCAATACAGTCTTGTGACAGTATTTACTTCTAACAATACAAAAGCACAGGCTTCTGTAGTAAGACAATCCGGACCCAAGACAGATCAATGGAACTCAAGGCTGTTTATAGCCAGGTAAAGGATATTGGACTGCGAGCAACAGTGAATTGCTGTAATATTGTGTTAATATTATAAAATGTCAGCTGGCAGAAACGTCTGATAAGACAAATGTATGGGCGACAGCAGATGCAAGTATAGTCACCACTGACTCCATCTTAAAACTCATGGTATCCAGAAAGTGACACATTTGTCAATATTCTTTTTCTAGCCCATTGTTCAACTGCCCGCAGACACTGCAGCTTTGGTCTTGGATAATAGTTATTTATGCTAAAATTATCAAAGCAAGGATCCCTAGGGACTACATTTTCAAAACATTTGCTAGAACCTACTTCATCTATATCAACTACAGAGTTTGACCTCAAACACTTGAACACTTTTTCTCATATAACAAACAGTACAATAACCTGGATGTTCCTTACAGTAGAGATGAGCAAACTTTCTAACACTGCTACGTTGAATAGTTCGCCTCATTCTGTGTTCCTGAGTGTTCAACATGGAAAATAAGTGGTTGAGAAGAAGCATTCATCCTATGTTCTATTTTGTACCAGCTTTGAGCTGACAGAGGTTGGGTTTTATCCTATATTTTAATTACAAAGTACAGAACATGGGGCCTGGCAAAACAAAAGAAGAACAGTAGAAGAATACTACTGGAACTTAATTTACAGTATTAGAATGGACCTTGTATGGGAGGTAAAACTCTACAGGGTGCAAGCAAAAATAACCAAGGTTTTCCTACTGAGATAACCCACATTGTATAAATGTGTGGGTTTCCCACGGAAGTTCGTGACTAAATGAATCTCCCTTCCCTCTCCCCTAATCTTGTAACATTCCTTTCAGTAAGCAGCATAGCCAGTCTGATTATTTCCAATGTGTACAAACATTTGTTCTCTGAACCAGTGTATATTTCTGTAATAATTTTCCACACAAAATGCCTGGACATGGACTTTAATCAATGAGGAAACATCCCCTACTTACAGCAATTTATGCTGCAGCATACGTTCTAACCTCTTATCTATACACAGTACCATACTTTAGTTAAAAAAACAACACAAAAACAGCAGAAATAAGCACTTGTATCACTGTATTGTTGTTTACATCTGTAACGCAGTAAGAGCCAGTATGAGTAAAGACAAGCCAGTCCAAATACAGCAAAAGCCAAGAGTGCATCTAAAGAAAGGCAGTGTACAATTCCCATTAATAGCTTTCACATGTCTAAGATAAATAGCCCATAGATACAGCTTCTGTTCATGTTTGTGAAGTACCTCCACTATAACAATTTAGTTCTGGATATCCCTAACATGTAACTATGGGGCAGATGTATTAACCTGTAGAAGGCATAAGGAAGTGATAAACCAGTGATATGTGCAAGGTGATAAAGGCACCAGCCAATCGGCTCCAATATGTAAATTAACAGTTAGGAGCTAATTGGCTGCTGCCTTTATCACCTTGCACATATCACTGGTTTATCACTCCCTTATGCCTTCTCCAGGTTTATACCCCTTTTCCACTAGCTCAAAAAACACGGGTAAATGCACGGGGGCGCGCATTTACCCGTGTTTTTGGCAAGTGGAAAAGGGTCAACCCGGATCAAGTGACCCGTGAATCCTACCCGGCTATTTACCTGGGTAGGACACGGGAATGATCCGGGTAGGGTTGTAGTGTAAACGGGAGCCGTGTCGATGCGACACGGCTCCCGTTTACACTGTATGGAAGGGCGGCGCTGGGAGATCATGTGATCTCCCTGCGCCGCCCCTGCCGCGTCACTAGAAGCGTCACCAACCCGGCATATGCCGGGTTGTGACTGCTGATGGGAAAGGGGACGAGCACGGGTCGCAGCAGGGGGCAGCTCCCGTGTCAGGCTCCCGGCTGCGACCCGTGATCGTAAGTGGAAAAGGGGTATAATACATCTGCCTCTATAGGTCTTATACTCCACAGATTAGGCCTATACAACTAGTGGCTCTTGAAATATTAGGAATATGCAATTATCCCCATAAATAACTAAAGTCCATCGATTCAGTTTCCTGTGCTCCTAATTAGGGAAAATATCTACAAACAAGACTGCAGAAAGGAAATGAATGACAAACATATTCTGCAGGATTACAAACAATTTTAATGATTTACAAAGACGACTAACTAAATATTCTAAAAATACCTAACAAATTACTTCATCTGACTAACACCAAATATTGCTGCCAGCCAGGAAGAAATTACTATTGTAGATCTCAGCAGGGTAAGTGTCTGCTGTACCACAAACACAGTGAGCTTATACATTTCACATGGAAAGTAGTATGGTAAAATGATATGACCTGAAGGAAGACTGTAAGAAGCAAGAATAAAACTGCTAGTGTGCCACATCTGAAACAAGCGGTGCACTCGTGCTTAAAATACATCATACTACCAGGTGCCGACACATAGGCCTGTTGGATAGTAACTCTAATCCAATGAGCAATAGACTGCTTTGAAGCAGGACAACCCTTTTTCTGTGCATCATACAGCACGAATAAAGAATCCATCTTTCTGACCCGAGCTGTGCGCCTAACATAGACCTTCAAAGCACGCACAACATCCAAAGTCTCCGGAGGAGCAGAAACGTCAGAACTGGACGGGACCACAATAGGTTGATTTAGGTGGAACGCGGAGACAACCTTCGGCAGGAACTGCTGTCTAGTCAGGAGCTCCGCTCTGTCCTCATAAAAGACCCGGGGGTATATTTACTAATATTCGTGTTTTAGCCGTTTTTAAGGGTGTTTGAACTCGAATGGTATCGGGTGCATTTTACTGCAACTTTTTGAATCCTGACACGGTCATTTACTAAGCTGCCGAGTTTGTAACATTCGTCTTTTCCGATGTCGATGTGATTCGTAATGTCAGGCAGTGTTTTACGGGAGTGATGAGTGAAACACTGCCTGACAAAACACAAGGAATCCCGTCCGGATCTGTGAGATCCGTGCAGGGATTCATTGTACACCTTTAAAAAAAAAATTAAGTGTTAAAAATCAAGAAAAAAATTGCGTGGGGTCCCCCCTCCTAAGCAAAACCAGCCTCTGGCTCTTTGAGCTGGTCCTGGTTGAAAAGATATGGGGGAAAAATTGACATGGGTTCCCCCATATTTTAACAACCAGCACCGGGCTCTGCGCCTGGTCCTGGTGCCAAAAATATGGGGGACAAAAAGCGTAGGGGTCCCCCGTATTTTTTAACACCAGCACCGGGCTCCACTAGTCAGAGAGATAATGCCACAGCCGGGGGACACTTTTATATAGGTCCCTGCGGCCCTGGCATTAAATCACTAACTAGTCACCCCTGGCCGGGGTACCCTGGAGGAGTGGGGACCCCTTAAATCAAGGGGTCCCCCCCCTCCAGCCACCCAAGGGCCAGGGGTAAAGCCCGGGGCTGTCCCCCCCATCCAAGGGCGGCGGATGGGGGGCTGATAGCCATGTGTAAAAATAAGAATATTGTAGTAGTACTACAGGTACCAGCGGGCCCGTTTTTCCACCACATGCTGGTACTTGTGGTTCTCCAAGTACCAGCTTGCGGGGGAGGCTTGCTGGGACTTGTAGTACTGCTACAAAAAACAATTCTTATTTTTACACATGGCTATCAGCCCCCCATCCGCTGCCCTTGGATGGGGAGGGGGGGGGGGGGACAGCCTCGGGCTTCACCCTGGCCCTTGAGTGGCTGAAGGGGGGGGGACCCCTTGATTTAAGGGGTCCCCACTCCTCCAGGGGTGACTAGTTAGTGATTTAATGCCAGGGCCGCAGGTACCTATATAAAAGTGTCCCCCGGCTGTGGCATTATCTCTCTGACTAGTGGAGCCCGGTGCTGGTGTTAAAAATACGGGGGACCCCTAAGCTTTTTGTCCCCCGTTTTTTTGGCACCAGGACCAGGCGCAGAGCCCGGAGCTGGTTGTTAAAATATGGGGGATCCCCAGTCAATTTCCCCCCCATATTTTTGCAACCAGGACCGGCTCAAAGAGCCCGAGGCTAATTGTGCTTAGGAGGGGGGACCCCACGCAAAAAAAAATTTCAGTTTTTACACCTAACGACTCTTTCCCATAGATAACCATGCACAGATCTCACTGATCCGTGCATGATTATCCAAACTCGCCAGGAAAAAGCAGGTCTATTTTTTTGCTGCTTTTTTTTAACGAATCGCAAAAAAAAACACCCGCACTTGAGCATTCAGAGACTAACACCCAAATACGAATGAATAGTGAATACCCGTGTTGTATGAAATAACAGCCACATTTGACCGATGGTCTATTCATTCGTATTTCTGAACTTAGCCTTGAAAACCATTACGAATAGCCCAAACACTGCCGAGATTTGTGCTTCATGAATTGCCGTGTTGGGACTTAGAAAAAAAAACACAAATCGGTCAAACTCGTATTATTAGTACATATAGGCCCAAGTAGGGACTTTTACACGATAAGGCCCCTAATTCCGAGACACGTTGAGCAGAAGCCAGGGCCAGTAACATCACTGTCTTCCACGTGAGGTACTTGTCTTCTACCATCATCAGAGGTTTAAACCAGGAGGACGGTAGAAAGTTCAACACCACATCCAAATCCTAGGGTGTCGTAGGCGGTACAAAAGGTGGTTGTATGTTGAGTACCCCTAGCATAAAGGTCTGAACTTCTGGCAATGCTGCCAATTTCTTCTGGAAGAAAATGGAGAGGGCTGAACTCTGGACCTTAACAGAACCCAGACGTAAGCCCTTATCCACACCAGCCTGCAGGAAACATAGGAAACCTCCCAAGAGAAATTCAGCAGGAATATGATGATAATCTTTTGCCGTCACAGGTTTCCTGGCCTGAACCATGGTTGCAACAGCCTTCTTGGAAAGGCCTTTGAGAGCTAGGATGTTCCGCTCAACCTCCATGCCGACAAACGAAGACGCCTTAAGTCCGGGTAGACGAACGGTCCTTGTTGAATAAGATCTCTTCTTAGTGGTAGAGGCCAAGGGTCTTGGACGGACATGTCCAGAAAATCCGCGTACCACGCCCTCAGAGGCCAATCCGCGGCAAGTAGAATTGCCTGGACACCTTGATTCCCGATTCACCCCACCGGTCGATAATCTGCTGGAACACCAGATGGTGGAGCCCCCACTCCCCCGGGTGGAGATCGTGACGACTCAGGAAGCCCGCCTCCCAGTTGTCCACCCCCAGAATGAAGATTGCTGACATGGGGGGTAATTCCAGGATTGTCTTTGACACCTCTCGCATGCAGGCTCTGCTTCTTGTCCCTCCTTGCCGATTGATGTGCGCCATTGCCGTGGCATTGTCCGACTGCACCTGGATTGCGTGATCCTTGAGCAGAGGAGAGGCTTGAAGTAGAGCATTGTAGATCGCCCGAAGTTCCAGAATGTTGATTGGAAGGAGGCTTTTGTGGGCTGACCACCTGCCCAGGAACTGCGCGCCTTGGGTGACAGCTCCCCATCGTCTCAGACTCGCATCAGTCGTGAGGAGGGTCCAATCCTGAATTCCGAAATTTCTGCCCTCCCGGAGATTGGAGGACTGTAGCCACCACAGGAGGGAAATACTGGCCTGAGGTGACAGCCGAATCATCCGGTGCATCTGCAGATGTGATCCGGACCACTTGCTCAGGAGATCCAACTGAAACATTCTGGCATGGAACCTCCCATATTGGATCGCCTCGTAGGAGGTGACCATCTTTCCCAACAATCTTATGCAAAGATGGATGGACACTTGAGAAGGTCGGAGCACTATGCGGACCATTTCCTGAAGTGTTTTCGCTTTTTCCTCTGGTAGAAACACCTTCTGGGCCACAGTATCTAGCAACATCCCCAGGAACAGGAGCCTCTGAGTGGGCTCCAGGTGGGACTTCTGTAAGTTGAGGATCCACCCATGGTCCGACAGAAGATGGATGGTGTGGTCGATGTGGAGCAACAAAAGTTCTATGGATCTTGTCTTTATCAGAAGATCGTACAGGTAAGGGACCACAATGACCCCCTGGATCTGGAGCTGTAACATCATCTCCGCCATCACCTTTGTGAATACCCTCGGGGCTGTAGACAGACCGAAGGGTAGGGCCTGGAATTGGAAGTGATAGTCCAGCAGGGCAAATCGTAGGTACGCCTGATGAGGCGGCCAAATCGGAATATGGAGATAGGCGTCCTTGATATCCAAGGAGACCATAAATTCCCGGTCTTCAAGACACGCAATCACTGCTCGCAGGGATTCCATTTTAAACTTTAAACACCCTCAAATACGGATTCAAAAACTTCAGATTCAAAATGGTCCTTACCGAACTGTCCGGTTCAGTACCACGAATAAGTTTGAGTAAAACCCCTTGCCGCGTTGCGGCAGTGATACTGGAACGACGTGGGACTGGACCAACTTTTGGATAGCCAGTTGCAACGTAACTTGCATATCCTCCGAAGCTGGTAAGCTTGATTTGAAAAATTGTTGGGGGAGTACTGTCGAATTCTAGCTTGTAACCGTGAGAAACGAGCTCTATGACCCAGGCATCCTGGCAGGAATTCTCCCAGATGCAGTTGAAGTGACGCAGTCAAGCTCCCACCTCGAGATCCCCTCGGGGTGGGTGGGCACCGTCATGCTGAGGCTTTAGTGCAAGCAGAACCGGTGGACTGTTCCTGAGAACTGGTGCTTGCAGGTTTTCTGGACTTATCTCTGGTGCCTCTGACCGCATTGGAGGCACCTCTGGCCTTCGAGCAAAATCTGTGAGACTGAAAGGACTGGAAAGACAGCCCCGGATAAGAGTGTGTTGCCGGCGGGGCCCCAGAGGGGAGAAACTCAACCCCAAAAAGCCATTTCCCAGAAAAGAGGAGAGATTCCACACTACGTTTGGATTTTGCGTCCGCAATACACTGACGCAACCACAAGGCCCTGCGCACCGACACCGCCATGGCCGACGTCCTAGCATTAATATTCCCCATCTCCTTGAGGAATCACCCGCGTAGTGTCCTGAATGTGCTTCAATAGGGTGACCATAGTAACTAAGGGCACATCCCCCGAGAGACCTCCCGGAATTTGACCCAAGAATGAATAGCATGGGTCATCCAGCAACCCGCAATAACCGGTCTTTGTAAAAGGCCGGCCGCAGTGTATATAGACTTTAGGGTAGTCTCTATCTTCCGATCCCCAGGGTCCTTCATGGAAAAGGAGCCCGGTGTAGGTAGCACCGCCTTCTCAGACAGACGAGAGACTGAGACATCCACCACAAGGGAGTTCCTTCCAAAATGTTTTACCTTCAGGAGGAAATGGGAAAGTGCGCAAAAACTTTTTGGACACTTGGAATTTTTTGTCTGGATTTTTCCAGGCCTGTTTGAATAAGTCATCTAACTCTGGAGAATCAGGGAAAGTGACATTGGGCTTATTTTGCACAAAGAAAAACGACTGCTGCGATGCAGCATCCCCTAGGGGGAGTTGTAACACCTCCCTTATAGCCAAAATGAGGGCTTCAATACCCTCAGCAGAATCAGGATCCCCACTTACAGGATCCAGGTCATCCCCATCATCTGGTATATCTTCAACTGTATCATAAAGTAGTGCAGGTAAACCACGCTTCTGGGGACCTGCATGGGAGAGGGGGTACTGTGCATCAGCCATAGCAGCTAAATCTGCAACAGATTGTTGTAGTAGCTGAGTTTTCTGCACATTTGCAGTGAGCTGGGATGACATATCTGACATCATGGTTTTAAGAGACCCCAACCTGTGGGGCTCTGTACCCTCTCCCCCAACTTCTTCACTAATTTGAGAAGATTGACTACATTGCTCACAGGAAACAGAAATAGATAATGGAGAGAATCTTGTGCGACAGATACTGCACAGCTTACACATACACAGACAGTAATAATGCAAGCCTGCCCTACTGTATGCGAGAGGAGACACAGAGGAGAGAGGACCTCAGCACACCCTAAGCTGCACAGCCCCAGTGAGGCTTGCAGCCCTGTAATATACAGTAAACACCAAGTAAATGCAGTCCTAAATAGACTCAGGACAGTGTACACAGGCGGCTCTCCCATTTTAGCTACACCCTGTACCAGTTTCCAGCGTGTCTGTGAGGTAGGAAGCGCTGAGTGGCTGATGGCTTCTGTAAGCGGAGGAAGGCGCCAAAAACGCCCTGGTCCCGGCTCTGAGTAAGCTCCGCCCACCCACCCCCATCCCCATCGGCTCCAGAGCGAAAATAATTTTTATACTGGCAAAGTCTCCAAATAGCATTAAACCTCACACAAGTGCTTAGTTCTGCAGTTTTAGCAGGACCCTCCCCCCCCCCCCCCCTCCCGGAGGGTCCCGTACGCTGCACCCGTGGTCTGCTGCACTTTGAACCGGGGACCCCCCTAGCGGGGCCCCCGGTGGGTACTCACCACCGATGTCGCCTTCAGGCAGCGTTAGGGGTATGTGGCACGCTGCGGCTGCGACAGCCAAGGCGCAGTGCCCCACTGAACAAACAGACCCTCAGGACGGTGGTCCTGCAGCGGGAAGTGACTCTGCACATCGTAAGGCCGGTGACTGTCCCACCCACAACTGCCACGGTGCAGGTATGCTGTTGCCCAGACAGCATACCGAAAAAAATAAGTTTTAAATGAAATTGAAGAAAACTCTCTGGAGCTGCAGAGAAGTGCATCCTCTCTGAGGGCATTTTTTTCTAAACTGCCTGTGGGAGGGGGCATAGAGGGGTGGAGCCAGCACACCCAGTTGAAGAAATTTAAAGTGCACTGGCTCCTTTGGACCCCGTCTATACCCCATTGTACTAGTTCTCCACAATATCCCTTATGGATGCTAGAGAAATAAAGGTGTCCTTTCCCCACTTGAGAAAGGTACATGCCAGTACTGAAATTGTCTGTCTCGTTCTCTGTGACTCTGGATGGCTTACATCAGGCCTGGCCAACCTGTGCCTCTCTAGCTGTTGTGAAACATCAAGTCCCAGCGGGATGCGGTCATGTGACAAGCACTCGGGATCCTGGCGGTCACCATGCCGACGCCGGAATCCAGAGTGATCACAATGCCGCACGATGAAATGCCGACACACAGGTTCTATTCCCACTCGTGGGTGTCCATGACACCCATAGAGAGGGAACAGAACCTGTGGCGAACGTAGTGAGCCACCGAACCCGCACGGGGCTCTGTTGCGCTCGTCCCCCTGTTCTGCTGCCGGGATCCCAAGGTCGGTATGTTGACCGCAGGATCCTGGCAGCTGACAACGCATTACCAAGCCTTCCTAGCATACCCGCCCACTGATCAGATGGTAAAGCATGATGGAACTTGAAACTTCACAACAGCTGGAGAACCACAGGTTGGCCAGGCCAGGCTTCCATTATGACAGCCCAATATGTACCTCTTTGCTAATTAAACCTGTAGGAATTATTGCCTTGCAGAAATAAATGTCTGGAGGCCGAGAGGGAAGGAGCGATAAAAACAGAGGAGACAGCCACTCAGGTTATGCACATCAGGTTGTAGCAATATGAACCCAATAAGTAAACAGATAGAAGCTGGATGGCATGTAGTCAAAACATAGACAATCAAATGTCGACATGGACATAAGGTCGACAGGGTCATTAGATTGACAGTTAAAATGTAGACACAGTCAAACTGTCAACACAGAAAAAAAGAAATGTCAGTCATAATGTTGTAGACCAGTGGTCTCCAACCTTAATTTGGGGTTTGAGCTACTTTTGGAAAATAAAACCTCTGAAGGAGCTACACCCTCCCCCAAATGCGCGGGCGTTCCTGCAAAAGTGGGTGTGGCCTCACAAGAGTGGGTGTGGCCTTACAACTACAAGTAATGCCCCCCCGTGTAGTGCCAGATACACAAATAATGCCTCACAGCAGTGCCAGATACACAAATAATGCCCCTCAGCAGTGCCAGATACACAAATAATGCCCCCCAGCAGTGCAAGATACAATACCACTACCAGTGCCAGATACAACTCCCCCCGCAGTGCCATTTAAAATGGCCCCCGCAGCACCAGATAAAATGCCCCCCCCCCCCCCCCCCCCCCACAGTGTCCGCTACAGTGCCCCACACAGTGCTAACCCTTGCTGGCTTCTTCTACTGCCGCCGGTGCTGCTCCTCCTGTATGAGGGACGGAGAGGGAGGAGAGCGCAGCGCGCGCCTCTACTGTGAAGTCGGAGAGCGGCTGCGGTGAGGGTGACAGTCTCCGGCGGCGGCGGGCATTTAAAATATGGTGCCGGTAAGTGAGCCAAGCAGCCAATCAGGTGCCGCCACTGCCGGTCCACGAGCTCTGATTGGCTGACGGCCGGCACCATATTAAAAATGAAGGGAGGAGGAGTGCCAGTGACTGCCCAAGCCCGTGCGCTCTGTGAGCTACCGAAAATACTACGGCGAGCTACCGGTAGGCTCGCGAGCTACGGATTGGAGATCACTGTTGTAGACAGTCATAATAACACAGCAGCTGCTAAAAGCAGATGCCTGTGAGAGACGCCAGTTTAACTGCTACTAGTTGCAGAAAAATAGTTAAATTTAAAAACATTTTTAAAAACGTGTGGGCCCGGACCTCTCAGCCTTGGAAAATAAGGGGTTTCCCCTGTTTTCCAATAACCAGAACCTGGTTCAACCATCCGGGGCTAACGTTATAGCAGGGAGATACACATTGTGGGGTCCATCTGCCATAACCAACCCCAAACAAGTCAGCCTAGGGCTAGAAAATTGTGACCCCCCCCCCCCCCCCACCACCTCCTAAAAAATTACCAGGTAGAACTTATTCAGATCCAATCATTGGTCGGCAGCATTCAGGACGCTATGGAAAGCCGTTCACCCCGCCATTCATCTGCTGGTAATACCAGCAGATGAACGGCGGCCACCGGCGATGAAGCAGGGGGGCGCATGAGCGCTTATCGCTCATCGTCGGGGCATACACACTGGGCGGTTTTGAGCTGAAAGCGGCTCAAAACACCAAAAGTGACCTGCTTTCAGCTCAAAATCGCCCAGTGTGTATGGGCCATTAGATTTGGGAGGGTTGTATTGTTTCTGTGCAGGTAAATACTGGCTGCTTTATTTTTACACTGCAATTTAGATTTCATTTTGAACACACCCCACCCAAATCTAACTCTCTCTGCACGTTATATCTGCCTCCCTGCAGTGCACATGGGCCCTCATTCCGAGTTGTTCGCTCTGTATTTTTCATCGCATCGCAATGAAAATCCGCTTAGTACGCATGCGCAATGTTCGCACTGCGACTGCGCCAAGTAACTTTGCTATGTAGAAAGTAATTTTACTCACGGCTTTTTCATCGCTCCGGCGATCGTAATGTGATTGACAGGAAATGGGTGTTACTGGGCGGAAACACGGCGTTTCAGGGGCGTGTGGCTGAAAACGCTACCGTTTCCGGAAAAAACGCAGGAGTGGCCGGAGAAACGGTGGGAGTGCCTGGGCGAACGCTGGGTGTGTTTGTGACGTCAAACAGGAACGACAAGCACTGAACTGATCGCACAGGCAGAGTAAGTCTGAAGCTACTCTGAAACTGCTAAGTAGTTAGTAATCGCAATATTGCGAATACATCGGTCGCAATTTTAAGAAGCTAAGATTCACTCCCAGTAGGCGGCGGCTTAGCGTGTGTAACTCTGCTAAATTCGCCTTGCGACCGATCAACTCGGAATGAGGGCCATGGTTTTGCCCAACTGCTAACAAATTTGCTGCTACGACCAAGTCTGAATTAGGCCCAATGTCCTTATTCCTGAATCTAATGACACCTCAATGTTACTTTTGCTTCTGTTTGCAGCTATTATACTAGGAGGGCGGATTGTTTGCGTACTGCATCAAGACATTTATTTGCAACAAAAGTTAAAAAAAAAAGAAGAGCAAAGTAAGAAAAGCGAAATTAGTCTTTTAAACAGGGAAAATAGACTGCTACCATTGATAATGAGCTTTATTGATATAGTGCAAATATATTGGCTTTACAGAAAATCTTTCATAATTCATATTATTCCCTGCCCCAGTGGAGCTTTCAGTCTATATTCTGTACAACACAAATAAAAACCAGAGACAGGATAGTGGACATATACAGTACAATGATATCCTAACTTCTGTAGCTGAACCAGAGCAACCAAACCACCCAGGCAGATGTATTAAGCCTGGAGAAGTGATAAAGCTGTGATAAGTACAAGGTGATAAGTAACACACCAGCCAATCAGTTCCAATATGTAAATTGACAGTTAGGCGCTCAGTGGCTGGTGCGTTATCACCTGTCACTTATCACTGCTTTATCACTTCTCCAGGCTTAATACATCTGCCCCATTGTGCATTGTTTAGCTGAGCAGAAAAAGACAGCAAACAATGGACATATCTAAAAATAGAAAGGATCATTATATAATAATGTAAGAAAACCATCATATCCCAAAAGCCTATATTCCAATGTTTTGTTATTTATTTATTTATTTATTTATTTAACTATCCTAGCTATGGAAAATAAGATTTTACTCACCGGTAAATCTATTTCTCGTAGTCCGTAGTGGATGCTGGGGACTCCGTAAAGACCATGGGGAATAGACGGGCTCTGCAGGAGACTGGGCACTCTAAGAAAGATTTAGTACTACTGGTGTGCACTGGCTCCTCCCTCTATGCCCCTCCTCCAGACCTCAGTTAAGGAAACTGTGCCCGGAAGAGCTGACATTACAAGGAAAGGATTTTGGAACCCAGGGTAAGACTCATACCAGCCACACCAATCACACCGTATAACTTGTGATAAACTTACCCAGTTAACAGTATGAACAAACAACAGAGCATCAACCAATGGATGCCAACATAACATAACCCTTTATTAAGCAATAACTATATACACGTATTGCAGAAAGTCCGCACTTGGGACGGGCGCCCAGCATCCACTACGGACTACGAGAAATAGATTTACCGGTGAGTAAAATCTTATTTTCTCTAACGTCCTAGTGGATGCTGGGGACTTCGTAAGGACCATGGGGATTATACCAAAGCTCCCAAACGGGCGGGAGAGTGCGGATGACTCTGCAGCACCGAATGGGCAAACACAAAGTCCTCCTCAGCCAGGGTATCAAACTTGTAGAATTTTGCAAAGGTGTTTGAACCCGACCAAGTAGCAGCTCGGCAAAACTGTAATGCCGAGACTCCTCGGGCAGCCGCCCAAGAAGAGCCCACCTTCCTTGTGGAATGGGCTTTCACTGATTTTGAATGCGGCAATCCAGCCGCAGAATGAGCCTGCTGAATCGTGTTACAGATCCAGCGAGCAATAGTTTGCTTTGAAGCAGGAGCACCCAGCTTGTTGGATGCATACAGGATAAACAGCGAGTCAGTCTTCCTGACTCCAGCCGTTCTGGTTACCTAAACCTTCAAAGCCCGGACTACATCAAACAGCTTGGAATCCTCCAAGTCACAAGTAGCCGCAGGCACCACAATAGGTTGGTTCAAATGAAAAGATGACACCACCTTTGGCAGAAATTGCGGACGAGTCCGCAATTCTGCCCTGTCCATATGGAAAACCAGATAGGGGCTTTTACATGACAAAGCCGCCAATTCTGACACACGCCTAGCCGAAGCTAAGGCCAACAGCATGACCACTTTCCACGTGAGATACTTTAGCTCCACAGTCTTAAGTGGCTCAAACCAGTGGGATTTCAGGAAACCCAACACCACGTAAAGATCCGAAGGTGCCACCGGTGGCCCAAAAAGGGGCTGAATATGCAGCACTCCCTTAACAAACGTCTGAACCTCAGGCAGTGAAGCCAGTTCTTTTTGAAAGAAAATGGATAGGGCCGAAATCTGGACCTTTATGGACCCTAATTTTAGGCCCATAGTCACTCCTGACTGTAGGAAGTGCAGGAATCGACCCAGCTGGAATTCCTCTGTAGGGGCCTTCCTGGCCTCACACCAAGCAACATATTTTCACCATATACGGTGATAATGCTTTGCTGTCACGTCCTTCCTAGCCTTTATCAGCGTAGGAATAACTTCATCCGGAATGCCTTTTTCCGCTAGGATCCGGCGTTCAACCGCCATGCCGTCAAACGCAGCCGCGGTAAGTCATTAAACAGACAGGGCCCTTGTTGCAACAGGTCCTGTCTGAGAGGCAGAGGCCATGGGTCCTCTGTGAGCATTTCTTGCAGTTCAGGGTACCAAGTCCTTCTTGGCCAATCCGGAACAATGAGTATTGTTCTCACTCCTCTTTTTCTTACAATTCTCAGCACCTTTGGTATGAGAGGAAGAGGAGGAAACACATAGACCGACTGGAACACCCACGGTGTTACTAGTGCATCCACAGCTATCGCCTGAGGGTCCCTTGACCTGGCGCAATACCTTTTTAGCTTTTTGTTGAGGCGGGGCGCCATCATGTCCACCTGTGGCAGTTCCCATGGATTTGCAATCTGCGTGAAGACTTCCTGATGAAGTCCCCACTCTCCCGGGTGGAGGTCGTGCCTGCTGAGAAAGTCTGCTTCCCAGTTGTCCACTCCCGGAATGAACACTGCTGACAGTGCGCTTACGTGATTCTCCGCCCAGCGAAGAATTCTGGTGGCTTCTATCATCGCCACCCTGCTCCTTGTGCCGCCTTGGCGGTTTACATGAGCCACTGCGGTCTGACTGGATCAGAACCGGTTGGTCGCGAAGCAGGGTCTCCGCTTGACTTAGGGCGTTGTATATGGCCCTTAGTTCCAGGATATTGATGTGAAGGCAAGTCTCCTGCCTTGACCACAGCCCTTGGAAATTTCTTCCCTGTGTGACTGCCCCCCACCCTCGGAGGCTTGCATCCGTGGTCACCAGGACCCAGTCCTGAATGCCGAATCTGCGACCTTCGAGAAGGTGAGCACTCAGCAGTCACCACAGGAGAGACACCCTGGCTCTGGGGGATAGGGTGATTAACCGATGCATCCGAAGATGTGATCCGGACCACTTGTCCAGTAAGTCCCATTGGAAGGTCCTCCTATGGAACCTGCCGAAGGGAATGGCCTCGAATGATGCCACCCTCCTTCCCAGGACTCGAGTGCAGTGATGCACTGACACCTGTTTTGGTTTTAATAGATTCCTGACCAGTGTCACGAGCTTCTGAGCTCTCTCAATCGGGAGATAAACCCTTTTCTGGTCTGTGTCTAGGATCATGCCTAGGAGAGGCAGATGAGCTGTAAGAACCAACTGCGACTTTGGAATATATAGAATCCAGACGTGTTGCAGTTTCACTTCCAGAGAAAGTGATACGCTGTTCAGCAACTGCTCTCTTGATCTCGCTTTTATGAGGAGATCGTCCAAGTACGTGATAATAGTGACACCTTGCTTCCGCAGGAGCACCATTATTTCCGCCATTACCGTGGTGAATATTCTTAAGGCCGTGGAGAGACCAAACGGCAACGTCTGAAATTGGTAATGACCATCCCGTACCGCAATTCTGAAGTACGCCTGATGAGGTGGATAAATGGGGACATGAAGGAATGCATCCTTTATGTCCCGAGTCACCATAAAATCTCCCCCTTTCAGGCTTGCAATAACCGCTCTTAGCGATTCCATCTTGAACCCTTTCAGGTATATGTTCAGGGATTTTAAATTCAATATGGGTCCGACCGAACCGTCTGGTTTCGGGACTACAACATGGTCGAATAATAACCCCCTCCTTGTTGAAGGAGGGGAACCTTGACCACCACCTGTTGAAGATACAATTTCTGAATTGCAGTTAACACTGTTTCCCTCTCGTGGGGGGAAGCCGGCAGGGCCGTCGGTGAGGGGGCATCTGCTCAAAGTCCAGCTTGTATCCCTGAGACACAATATCTATTGCCCAGGGATCTAACAGGGAGTGAACCCACTTGTGGCTGAACTGACGAAGGCGTGCCCCCACCGGGCCTAGCTCCACCTTGCGGTGGATTTTTGTAGAGGCCAGGGAGGACTTCTGTTCCTGGGAACTAGCTGTGTTGTGCAGTTTCTTTCCTGTGCCCCCGCCTCTGGCAAGACAGGACGCATCTCGGCCTTTCTTGTTTCTTTGTTCGAAAAGCTGCATTTGATAATGACGTGCTTTCCTAGGCTGTGCAGGAATATAAGGCAAAATATCAGAATTACCAGCTATAGCTGTGTAGACCAGGTCCGAGAACCCTTCTCCACACAATCCTCAGCCTTCCACATGCCTCTTAAGTCGGCATCATCTGTCCATTGCATATTCTACAGGACACGTCAAGCAGAAATCGACATAGCTTTGACTCTAGGACCCAGTATACTCATGTCTCTTTGGGCATGTTTTATATATATATATCTATCACTTAAGACAGCATCTTTAATATATATATATATATATATATATATATATATATATATATATATCTCTATATATACATATATATATCTATATGCATACTAGGGTCTCAATCTCTGCTGATAAGGTACCTGTCCACGCTGCCACAGCGCTATAAACCCATGCCGACACAATCGCCGGTCTGAGTAGTATACTAGAATGTGCACGCTATCTGCAGGATCCCTGAGAATAGCTAGTGCTACCTTCTGTGCAAACAGGACACCCTAGGGGAAGATTCCCAACACATCCTGGCCCTAGTGGGGAAAGGATACTGCCTGAGAATTTTTTTGTGGGAAGCTGCAGTCTCGTCTGGAGATTCCCGCTCTTTTTCCTCATGAGAGGAGGGAAATTTACCTCAGCTTTCTTCCCCTTAACATGTGTACCCTTGTGTCAGGGACAAATGAGTCATCAGTGATATGCAAATCATCTTTTATTACAATAATCATATATTGAATACCTTTCAGCCATCTTGGCTGTAACTTTGCATTATCGTAGTCGACACTGGAGTCAAACTCCATGTCGATATCAGTGTTTATTATTTTGGATAGTGAGCATTGTGAGACTCTGAAGGTCTCTGTGACACAGGGACAGACATGGGTGGATTTCCTGTCTGTTCTCTAATCTTTTGTGCAATAAATTCACCTCAGCACTTACACATATCCAAACAGGTGTCGGCGTTGTCGACGGAGACACCCTCTCACACACATATTTGCTCTATCTCCTCCTTAGGGGAGCCTTTTACCTCAGACATGTCGACACACACGTCCCGACACACCACACACACAGGGGATGCTCTATTTGAAGACAGTTCCCCCACAAGGCCCTTTGGAGAGAGAGAGAGAGAGTATGCCAGCACACACCCCAGCGCTATATGACCCAGGAATCACACAGTAACTTAGTGTTAACCCAGTAGCTGCTGTATATATTGTTTTTACGCCAAATTTATGTGCCCCCCCTCTATTTTCCACCCTCTCTAACGTGCAGGGGAGAGCCTGGGGAGCTTCCTCTCAGCGGAGCTGTGGAGAGAAAATGGCGCTGGCGAGTGCTGAGGAAGAAGGCCCCGCCCCCTCAGCGGCCGTCTTCTCCCGCGATTTTGTGTAAAATTAATGGCGGGGGATCATGCATATAACAGTGTCCAACTGTATATATGCTGCTTTTGCCAGGAGGTACTTAATTGCTGCCCAGGGCGCCCCCCCCTGCGCCCTGCACCCTACAGTGACCGGAATGTGTGGGTTAGTGTGGGAGCAATAGCGCACAGCTGCAGTGCTGTGCGCTACCTCATGTGAAGACAGGAGTCTTCTGCCGCCGATTTCGATGTCTTCTTGCTTCTGCCGGCTTCTGTCTTCTGGCTCTGCGAGGGGGACGGCGGCGCGGCTCCGGGAACGGACGACCAAGGTTAAGATCCCGTGTTCGATCCCTCTGGAGCTAATGGTGTCCAGTAGCCTAAGAAGCGCAACCTAGCCGCAGTTAGTAGGTTTGCTTCTCTCCCCTCAGTCCCTCGTAGCAGAGAGTCTGTTGCCAGCAGAAGCTCTCTGAAAATAAAAAACCTAACTAAAATACTTTCTTATTAGCAAGCTCAGGAGAGCCCACTAAAAGCACCGAGCTCTGGCCGGGCACAGATTCTAACTGAGGTCTGGAGGAGGGGCATAGAGGGAGAAGCCAGTGCACACCAGTAGTACTAAATCTTTCTTAGAGTGCCCAGTCTCCTGCGGAGCCCGTCTATTCCCCATGGTCCTTACGGAGTCCCCAGCATCCACTAGGACATTAGAGAAAGTATGCTTTACAAAACGTGTTCATTATCTACATTGATCTTAGTATACAGACATATCTGAAAATGACAGGCATTTAGTAAAAAGATAAATAGTCCGACCTTTGCCAAAATTCCTGTGGATTCTTTCCTGTACCCCCGGAGTTCGTCATGAAGACTCTGTAAGTGCTGCATGACTCTTCGTTGATGCTCATCTTTCCTTAGCACGCAGTCCTTTACCAGAACGTCGTACTGTTGAAGTGGTCCAGTACATTCATTAAGCACTCCTGGCTGGGTATTTTTTGCTGAGCCGACAGCTGAAGCCTCTGCTACATGGCTAACAGATACTTGAAAGAATAAAATACAAATATATTACAAAAATTGTTATTTGAATACATGTAGTTTCCCCAAACAATTTTCGTTCTATAAGATCCCAAATATCTGATATGAATTTCCAAAACCATTTTATTTTTTAAAAATTATTTCCACTAAAGGAACAGTTTTCAATTAAAAAAACATTCCCTTTACAGGTTCACAGTGTCTATTCACGAGAGACAGAGTGACAAGGGGCATGCCAGCAGCTCACAGAGCACTGGCCATGCCCCCACAGCTACAAAAATTGGAGGCGTGGCTCGTGATCGCAGCATGCCCACGAAGCCACTTCCCCTCTAAGCCACACCCATTTTGGGCTTCGCAAGAAGTGTCCCTCTTTGAGGTCTCCACATGTTGGAAGGTATGGCAAACCGCCCATATACTGACTGCAAGGTCTGCCAACATCACAGCTAGGTGGGCATTTGTGATGCTCGACATACCAAGCAGCCAACTGGTAAGCGTGTATAGTTTACCTAATTAGCCACTTGACCTTTCTAGTGTGTACCCAGCCTAAGAAAGGCAGTAGGGCATACTGTAGTTTCACCTTCCAAGCCATCCACTCTGTTCTCTGTAGGGGTGTAGTATGAATTGCCGGCGCCGGGATCCCGACCGCCGGAATGCAGGCAGCGGTGTGAGCGCAAAAGAGCCCCTTGCGGGCTAGCTACGCTATTTATTCTCCCTCCAGGGGTGTCGTGGACACCCCAAGAGGGAGATTAGATGTCGGTATACCGTCAGTCGGGATTCCAGCGCTGGTATGCTGAGCGCCGGGATCCCGACAGCTGGTATATCAAGTGCCAACCCTCTGTAGAGCAGGGGCATGGGTGCAAGTTACAGGGGTATGGGGAGAGCAACACCTCTTCCACACATTACATGTGCCAAGCAAGACTACACTGCATACATGCTGCCCCTAGACAGGTTGGCACAGGAGAGGTCAGCACCAGCCCTGCTCCTATAGAATAGGTTGTCAGAATTAGTATGATGATACCTTAATCATGGCTCTCTTGAAAAAAACAAAGAGCTCTGCAGTACAGTGTGGGAATGACAGACTAGAGAGCAAATGCAGCCAATTCATAGCAAGACTTTCACCGATGCATCCGTGGTCCAAGCTCAGAACATGGGGCACCCTGAGGTTATAGTGTTCACTCTAGGCTGTTTTAGCAGGGCGCCGCGCCCTGCCCGTTTTTTAGCAGGCAAAACCCGCCCTGCCCCTTTTGCGGCGCCCTGCTAGAACAGCCGCCCGCTTCCTGCCCTCTTGGCGTGTATAGATGCCGTGCGCATGCGCGCGGCATCCATTCACGCATTGGGAGAGGGCTGGGGGAAGCCCAGCACCGACGGAGGTGCTGGGCACGCCCCCAACAGTGACGTCGCCGGCCACAGACGCTCTCTATAGTAGCGTCTGTGGGCCGCACCGCCCTTTAAAATGACGTAGGCGTGGCCACGCCCCCTATTTTGCGTGGCCGCGCCCCCGTTTCGGCCGCGCGCGCACATGTGCACCCGGAGTCCGGCGCCCTGCCCCTTTTCACTCCTAGAGTGAACACTAGGTTAGCCTAACTAACCTGCTTCAGGGCATGTTAGAATATTTAGCACAATAATTTAACACTTAAAAAATAAAATTCTACTTCTTACTAATGTAACACTTACTTTACTTAATAGTCAGAACAAGTTTACTGATGTCCTGAAGCAGTTTAGTTATTCTTACCTCAGGGGTCCATGTTCTGAACTTGAACAGCATCCACCAGGGATGGACTGTGGTCCGAATTCAACCCTGGCATGTACATGCATGCGCGCGCGCGCCATGTGTAGGGGCGTGCAGGCACAAAAGTCAGGGGCGTGCTGCAATTCAGGGCACCACCGTTTCCATGGAGATATGCGGGGGCGCACGGACAAGCACACGGGGGCGAGTCGTGGGGGCGTGGACTCATGGCACGCCTCCATTTTTATGGAGACGGGAGGGGAGGCAGGGGAGCAGCCAGAGCAGAGAGCTGGAGGCTGCGCGCGGCCTTCCCGGCTCTCTGCCTGAAAGGACCGGCCCACAAGCCCATTTGCCAGAAGTGCCAGATGGGCAGTCGGCCCTGGTATCCACTCCCACAAATGAGAGGCCTGGATATGCACAACTACTAGTGTATGTGTCAATCTGATCCAGATGGACCAGGAAAGTTGGGCACTCAATTAAAGCAGCAGTCAGGAGAGGAGCCAGTATCACCAGTATCTAAACTGCAGCAGCCACGGGTATGGATCAATGGGTCGTCATGGATTGATCGACATTGACATGGGTGACAAAGGAAAAAGGTTGACATATTAAAATGGTCAACACAAAAAGGTTGACATGACATTTTTAAATTTCTTTACGTAGCATTACAAGGAACCCCAATTATAGAGCACCGCGTCCTGTTGCAGCGGACAAGGTACCGAGCTGCGTTCGGCATAGGTTACTACTTTTCCCAATTGTAATCCATCTGCATGGTAAAGTTTGAAAAAGTTCACTCACTTTTTTTTTTTTTTTAAAGTCATCTCAACTTTTTCATGTGTTGACCTGCCCCGTGTCAACAATTTTAACGTGATCTTTTTCATGTGTCAGCCTACCATCTGTATTCAGCAGCCACTATGGGGTATATGCAATTGCGGTCGAATTCCCGAAAATGTCGAAAAACTGGACTTTTTCGCCCAAAAAATAAATTCAACAATGCAATACAGTACTTTTCGTCAAAAAAACGGACTTTTCAAATTCGACTTTTTGAAATTCGACATTTGACAAATTCGACATTTCTGCAATGGTACAAATGCGGCTTTTCGACAAAAGTATATTCAGTTGAAGAATGTAAATTCGACAACAGTGCTCTTTGACAGTAAATTCGTCATTTTCAATCCGCCTCACTTTGCTGGCGGAATGTAATAAAAAAAATTTAAAAACATGTTTTTTTTGTGTTTTTTTTTTATTGCTAATAGCATATCTATTTATATTAGAAGGGATTAGGTACTTGGTTTGTCTGTTTAGGAGGCACAAGTATTATTTACATATTTTTTAAAATATATATATATATATTTTTTATGCAATGGGTTAAAAACCCGGAAAAAAATTGCGTGGGGTCCCCCCTCCTAAGCATAACCAGCCTCGGGCTCTTTGAGCCGGTCCTGGTTGCCAAAATACGGGGAAAAAAATGACAGGGGATCCCCCGTATTTTAACAACCAGCACCGGGCTCTGTGTCTGGTCCTGGTGCAAAAAATACGGGGGACAAAAACAGTAGGGGTCCCCCGTATATTTTGTACCAGCACCGGGCTCCACTAGCTGGGTAGATAATGCCACAGCCGGGGGACACTTCTATACCGCTCCCTGCGGCCGTGGCATTAAATACCCAACTAGTCACCCCTGGCCGGGGTACCCTGGAGGAGTGGGGACCCCTTCAATCAAGGGGTCCCCTACCCCAGCCACCCAAGGGCCAGGGGTGAAGCCCAAGGCTGTCCCCCCCATCCAAGGGCTGCGGATGGGGGGGCTGATAGCATGTGTAAAAATGAAAGAATATTGTTTTTTTGCAGAAGAACGACAAGTTCCAGCAAGCCTCCCCCGCAAGCTGGTACTTGGAGAACCACAAGTACCAGCATGCGGGGGGGGGGGGGCGCTGGTACCTGTAGTTCTTCTGCAAAAAAAATACCCAAATAAAAACAGGACACGCACACCGTGAAAATACAACTTTATTACATACATGTCGACACACACACATACTTACCTATGTTGACACGACGTTCGGTCCACTTGTCCAAGTAGAATCCATGGGGTGTACCTGAAAATAAAATTATACTCACCTAAATCCAGTGTCCTGTGATATTTGTAATCCAAGTACTTGGCAAAACAAAAAAAATAAGATTTTACTCACCGGTAAATCTACTTCTCGTAGTCCTAGTGGATGCTCCCTGATTGGCTGAAGGGACCTTCTGTGACAGCAGTCACAGGGGGTCTCTGCATTCGGGGAAAGGGGTCCCATGTGTAAACATGGGACCCCTTTCAGTCCGTGTGGATCGGGTAAATGCGTTTCTCTAACGTCCTAGTGGATGCTGGGGACTCCGTAAGGACCATTGGGAATAGACGGGCTCCGCAGGAGACTGGGCACTCTAAGAAAGATTCAGTACTACTGGTGTGCACTGGCTCCTCCCTCTATGCCCCTCTTCCAGACCTCAGTTAAGGAAACTGTGCCCGGAAGAGCTGACAGTACAAGGAAAGTATTTTGGAATCCAGGGTAAGACTCATACCAGCCACACCAATCACACCGTATAACTTGTGATAACATACCAAGTCAACAGTATGAACAACAACAGAGCATCAGACAAACCTGATGCAACCATAACATAACCCTTATGTAAGCAATAACTATATACAAGTATTGCAGAAGAAGTCCGCACTTGGGACGGGCGCCCAGCATCCACTACGGACTACGAGAAATAGATTTACCGGTGAGTAAAATCTTATTTTCTCTAACGTCCTAGTGGATGCTGGGGACTCCGTAAGGACCATGGGGATTATACCAAAGCTCCCAAACGGGCGGGAGAGTGTGGATGACTCTGCAGCACCGAATGAGCAAACACAAGGTCCTCCTCAGCCAGGGTATCAAACTTGTAGAACTTTTCAAAAGTGTTTGAACCCGACCAAGTAGCTGCTCGGCAAAGCTGTAATGCCGAGACCCCTCGGGCAGCCGCCCAAGAAGAGCCCACCTTCCTTGTGGAATGGGCTTTTACTGATTTTGGAGGCGGCAAGCCAGCCGCAGAATGAGCCTGCTGAATAGTGTTACAGATCCAGCGAGCAATAGTTTGCTTTGAAGCAGGAGCACCCAGCTCGTTGGATGCATACAGGATAAACAGCGAGTCAGTTTTCCTGACTCCAGCCGTTCTGGCTACATAAATCTTCAAAGCCCTGACTACATCTAGTAACTTGGAATCCTCCAAGTCACGAGTAGCCGCAGGCACCACAATAGGTTGGTTCAAATGAAAAGATGACACCACCTTTGGCAGAAATTGCGGACGAGTCCGTAATTCTGCCCTGTCCATATGGAAAACCAGATAGGGGCTTTTACATGACAAAGCCGCCAATTCGGACAAACGCCTAGCCGAAGCTAAGGCCAATAGCATGACCACTTTCCACGTGAGATATTTTAACTCCACGATCTTAAGCGGCTCAAACCAGTGAGATTTTAGGAAACTCAACACCACGTTAAGATCCCAAGGTGCCACTGGTGGCACAAAAGGGGGCTGAATATGCAGCACTCCCTTTACAAACGTCTGAACTTCAGGTAGAGAAGCTAGTTTTTTATGAAAGAAAATGGATAGGGCCGAAATCTGGACCTTAATGGACCCCAATTCTAGGCCCAAAGTCACTCCCGACTGTAGGAAGTGAAGGAAACGGCCCAGCTGGAATTCCTCTGTAGAGGCATTCCTGGCCTCACACCCAGCAACATATTTTCGCTGTATACGGTGATAATGTTTAGCCGTCACGTCCTTCCTAGCCTTTATCAGCGTAGGAATAACCTCATCCGGAATCCCTTTTTTCTACTAGGATCCGGCGTCCAACCGCCATGCCGTCAAACGCAGCTGCGGTAAGTATTGGAACATACAAGGTCCCTGCTGCAACAGATCCTGCCCTAGAGGCAGAGGCCATGGGTCCTCTGTGAGCATTTCTTGCAGCTCTGGATACCAAGTCCTTCTTGGCCAATCCGGAACAATGAGTATTGTTCTCACTCCTCTTTTCCTTATGATTCTCAGCACCTTGGGTAAGAGAGGTAGAGGAGGAAACACATAAACCGACTGGAACATCCACGGTGTCACCAGTGCGTCTACAGCTATCGCCTGAGAGTCTCTTGACCTGGCGCAATACCTCTGTAGCTTTTTGTTGAGGCGGGATGCCATCATGTCCACCTGTGGCAGTTCCCACCGACCTACAATCTGCGCAAAGACTTCCTGATGAAGTCCCCCCTCTCCCGGGTGGAGGTCGTGCCTGCTGAGGAAGTCTGCTTCCCAGTTGTCCACTCCCGGAATGAACACTGCTGACAGTGCTCGTACGTGATTCTCCGCCCATCAAAGAATTCTGGTGGCTTCCGCCATCGCCACCCTGCTCCTTGTGCCGCCTTGGCGGTTTACATGAGCCACTGCGGTGATGTTGTCTGATTGGTTCAGCACCGATTGGTTGCGAAGCAGGGTCTCCGCTTGACTTAGGGCGTTGTATATGGCCCTTAGTTCCAGGATATTGATGTGAAGGCAAGTCTCCTGACTTGACCACAGCCCTTGGAAACTTCTTCCCTGAGTGACTGTCCCCCACCCTCGGAGGCTTGCATCCGTGGTCACCAGGACCCAGTCCTGAATGCCGAACCTGCGGCCCTCGAGAAGGTGAGTACTCTGCAGCCACCACCGGAGAAACACCCTGGCCCAGGGGGATAGGGTGATTAACCGATGCATTTAAAGATGTGATCCGGACCACTTTGTCCAGTAAGTCCCATTAGAAGCCTCTCATGGAACCTGCCGAAAGGAATGGCCTCGTATGATGCCACCATCCTTCCCAGGACTCGAGTGCAGTGATGCACTGACACCTGTTTTGGTTTTAATAGATTCCTGACCAGTGTCACGAGCTCCTGAGCTCTCTCTATCGGGAGATAAACCCTTTTCTGGTCTGTGTCAAGGATCATGCCTAGGAGAGGCAGATGAGCTGTAGGAACCAACTGCGACTTTGGAATATATAGAATCCAGCCGTGTTGCCGTTTCACTTCCAGAGAAAGTGATACGCTGTTCAGCAACTGCTCTCTTGATCTCGCTTTTATGAGGAGATCGTCCAAGTACGTGATAATAGTGACACCTTGCTTCCGCAGGAGCACCATCATTTCCGCCATTACCTTGGTGAATATTCTCTGGGCCGTGGAGAGACCAAACGGCAACGTCTGAAATTGGTAATGACAATCCTGTACCGCAATTCTGAGGTACGCCTGATGAGGTGGATAAATGGGGACATGAAGGTATGCCTCCTTTATGTCCCGAGTCACGATAAAATCTCCCCCTTTCAGGCTTGAAACGACCGCTCTTAGCGATTCCATCTTGTACTTGATCCTTATCAGGTATATGTTCAGGGATTTTAAATTCAATATGGGTCTGACCGAACCGTCTGGTTTCGGGACTACCACATGGTCGAATAATAACCCCCTCCTTGTCGAAGGAGGGGAACCTTGACCACCACCTGTTGAAGATACAATTTGTGAATTGCAGTTAACCCTGTTTCCCTCTCGTGGGGGGAAGCCGGCAGGGCCGTCAGTGAGGAGGCATCTTCTCAAAGTCCAGCTTGTATCCCTGAGACACAATATCTATTGCCCAGGGATCTAACAGGGAGTGAACCCACTTGTTGCAGAACTTACGAAAGCGTGCCCCCACCGGGCCTAGCTCCGTCTGTGGAGCCCCAGCGACATGCGGTGGATTTTCATAGAGGCCGGGGAGGACTTCTGTTCCTGGGAACTATCTGTGTTGTGCAGCTTCTTTCCTCTGGCCCCGCCTCTGGCAAGAAAGGACGCATCTCGGCCTTTCTTGTTTCTTTGTTCGAAAAGCTGCATTTGATAATGACGTGCTTTCCTAGGCTGTGCAGGAATATAAGGCAAAATATCCGAATTACCAGCTATAGCCGTGGAGACCAGGTCCGAGAACCCTTCTCCACACAATCCTCAGCCTTCCATATGCCACTTAAGTTGGCATCATCTGTCCATTGCATATTCTACAGGACACGTCAAGCAGAAATCGACATAGCTTTGACTCTAGGACCCAGTATACTCATGTCTCTTTGGGCATGTTTGGTTATATACACTGCTCAAAAAAAATAAAGGGAACACTAAAATAACACATCCTAGATCTGAATGAATGAAATATTCTTATTAAATACTTTGTTCTTTACATAGTTGAATGTACTGACAACAAAATCACACAAAAATGATCAATGGAAATCAAAATTTATTAACCCATGGAGGTCTGGATTTGGAGTCACCCTCAAAATTAAAGTGGAAAAACACACTACAGGCTGTTCCAACTTTGATGTAATGTCCTTAAAACAAGTCAAAATGAGGCTCAGTAGTGTGTGTGGCCTCCACGTGCCTGAATGACCTCCCTACAATGCCTGGGCATGCTCCTGATGAAGTGGCGGATGGTCTCCTGAGGGATCTCCTCCCAGACCTTGACTAAAGGATCCGCCAACTCCTGGACAGTCTGTGGTGCAACGCAGCGTTGGTGGATGGAGCGAGACATGATGTCCCAGATGTGCTCAATTGGATTCAGGTCTGGGGAACGGACGGGCCAGTCCATAGCATCAATGCCTTCGTCTTGCAGGAACTGCTGACACACTCCAGCCACATGAGGTCTAGCATTGTCTTGCATTAGGAGGAACCCAGGGCCAACCGCACCAGCATATGGTCTCACAAGGGGTCTGAAGATCTCATCTCGGTACCTAATGGCAGTCAGGCTACCTCTGGCGAGCACATGGAGGGCTGTGCGGCCCCCCAAAGAAATGCCACCCCACACCATTACTGACCCACTGCCAAACTGGTCATGCTGGAGGAAGTTGCAGGCAGCAGAACGTTCTCCTTGGCATCTCCAGACTCTGTCACATGTGCTCAGTGAGAACCTGCTTTCATCTGTGAAGAGCACAGGGCGCCAGTGGCGAATTTGCCAATCTTGGTGTTCTCTGGCAAATGCCAAACGTCCTGCACGGTGTTCGGCTGTAAGCACAACCCCCACCTGTGGACGTCGGGCCCTCATACCACCCTCATGGAGTCTGTTTCTGATCGTTTGAGTAGACACATGCACATTTGTGGCTTGCTGGAGGTCATTTTGCAGGGCTCTGGCAGTGCTCCTCCTGTTCCTCCTTGCACAAATGCGGAGGTAGCGGTCCTGCTGCTGGGTTGTTGCCCTCCTACGGCCTCCTCCACGTCTCCTGATGTACTGGCCTGTCTCCTGGTAGCGCCTCCATGCTCTGGACACTATGCTGACAGACACAGCAAACCTTCTTGCCACAGCTCGCATTGATGTGCCATCCTGGATGAGCTGCACTACCTGAGCTACTTGTGTGGGTTGTAGGGAGGTCATACAGGCACGTGGAGGCGACAGACACGACTGAGCCTCATTTTGACTTGTTTTAAGGACATTACATCAAAGTTGGATCAGCATGTAGTGTGTTTTTCCACTTTAATTTTGAGGGTGACTCCAAATCCAGACCTCCACGGGTTAATAAATTTGATTTCCATTGATAATTTTTGTGTGATTTTGTTGTCAGCACATTCAACGATGTAAAGAACAAAGTATTTAATAAGAATATTTCATTCATTCAGATCTAGGATATGTTATTTTAGCGTTCCCTTTATTTTTTTGAGCAGTGCATATCTCTTAAGACAGCATCTTTAATATATATACATATCTCTCTATACACACACACATACTAGGGTATCAACTTCTGCTGATAAGGTACCTGTCCACGCCGCCCCAGCGCTATAAACCCATGCCGACACAATCGCCGGTCTGAGTAGTGTACCAGAATGTGCACGCTATCTGCAGGATCCCTGAGAATAGCTAGGGCTACCTTCTGGGCAAACGTGACACCCTGGGGGAAGATTCCCATCACATCCTGGCCCTAGTGGGGAAAGGCTACTGCCTAAGAAATTTTTGTGGGAAGCTACAGTCTCTTGTCTGGAGATTCTCGCTCCTTTTCCTCATGAGAGGAGGGAAATTTACCTCAGCTTTCTTCCCCTTAAACATGTGTACCCTTGTGTCAGGGACAGATGAGTCATCAGTGATATGCAAATCATCTTTTATTACAATAATCATATATTGAATACTTTTCTGCCATTTTGGCTGTAACTTTGCATTATCGTAGTCGACACTGGAGTCAAACTCTGTGTCGATATCAGTGTTTATTATTTTGGATAGTGAGCATTGTGAGACTCTGAAGGTCTCTGCGCCATAGGGACAGACATGGGTAGATTTCTTGTCTGTTCTCTAATCTTTTGTGCAATAAATTCACCTTAGCACTTACACATATCCAAACAGGTGTCGGCGTTGTCGACGGAGACACCCTCTCACACACACATTTGCTCTATCTCCTCCTTAGGGGAGCCTTTTACCTCAGACATGTCGACACACACGTACCGACACACCACACACACAGGGGATGCTCTATTTGAAGACAGTTCCCCCACAAGGCCCTTTGGAGAGACAGAGAGAGAGTATGCCAGCACACACCCCAGCGCTATATGACCCAGGAATCACACAGTAACTTAGTGTTAACCCAGTAGCTGCTGTATATATTGTTTTTACGCCAAATTTATGTGCCCCCCCTCTCTTTTTCACCCTCTCTATAGTGCTTCTGCAGGGGAGAGCCTGGGGAGCTTCCTCTCAGCGGAGCTGTGGAGAGAAAATGGCTCTGGTGAGTGCCGAGGAAGAAGGCCCCGCCCCCTCAGCGGCGGGCTTCTGTCCCGCGATTTTGTGTTAAAATAATGGCGGGGGCTCATGCATATTACAGTGCCCAGCTGTATATATGCTGCTTTTTGCCAGGAGGTACTCAATTGCTGCCCAGGGCGCCCCCCCTGCGCCCTGCACCCTACAGTGACCGGAGTGTGTGGGTTAGTGTGGGAGCAATGGCGCACAGCTGTAGTGCTGTGCGCTACCTCATATGAAGACAGGAGTCTTCTGCCGCCGATTTTGAAGTCTTCTTGCTTCAACCCGCCGGCTTCTGTCTTCTGGCTCTGCAAGGGGGACGGCGGCGCGGCTCCGGGAACGGACGACCAAGGTTAAGTTCCTGTGTTCGATCCCTCTGGAGCTAATGGTGTCCAGTAGCCTAAGAAGCGCAACCTAGCCGCAGTTAGTAGGTTTGCTTCTCTCCCCTCAGTCCCACGTAGCAGAGAGTCTGTTGCCAGCAGAAGCTCTCTGAAAATAAAAAACCTAACTAAAATACTTTCTTAATAGCAAGCTCAGGAGAGCTCACTAAAATGCACCCAGCTCCTTCCGGGCACAGATTCTAACTGAGGTCTGGAGGAGGGGCATAGAGGGAGGAGCCAGTGCACACCAGTAGTACTAAATCTTTCTTAGAGTGCCCAGTCTCCTGCGGAGCCCGTCTATTCCCCATGGTCCTTACGGAGTCCCCAGCATCCACTAGGACGTTAGAGAAACGCATTTACCCGATCCACACGGACTGAAAGGGGTCCCATGTTTACACATGGGACCCCTTTCCCCGAATGCAGAGACCCCCTGTGACTGCTGTCACAGAAGGTCCCTTCAGCCAATCAGGGAGCGCCACGTCGTGGCACTCTCCTGATTGGCTGTATGCGCGTCGGAGCTGTCAGACGCGCATCGCACAGCCCCCTCCATTATCTTCAATGGTGGGAACTTTGCGGTCAGGTCACCCGCGGTCAGCGGCTGACCGCGGGTAACCCCACTGCTGACCGCAAAGTTCCCACCATTGAAACTAATGGAGGTGCTGTGCGATGCGCTGTCTGCCAGCTCAGACGCGCATAGGGAATCAGGAGAGTGCCAGGACACTGGATTTCGGTGAGTATAATTTTATTTTCAGGTACACCCCGTGGATTCTACTTGGATAAGTGGACCGAACGTCGTGTCAACATAGGTAAGTATGTGTGTGTGTCGACATGTATGTAATAAAGTTGTATTTTCACGGTGTGCGTGTCCTGTTTTTATTTGGGTATTTTTTTTGCAGAAGAACTACAGGTACCAGCGGGCCCGTTATTTTCCCACATGCTGGTACTTGTGGTTCTTCAAGTACCAGCTTGCGGGGGAGGCTTGCTGGGACTTGTCGTTCTTCTGCAAAAAACAATATTTTTTCATTTTTACACATGGCTATCAGCCCCCATCCGCAGCCCTTGGATGGGGGGGGGGGGACAGCCTCGGGCTTCACCCCTGGCCCTTGGGTGGCTGGGGGGGGGGGGGGGGGGAAGGACCCCTTGATTGAAGGGGTCCCCACTCCTCCAGGGTACCCCGGCCAGGGGTGACTAGTTGGGTATTTAATGCCACGGCCGCAGGGAGCGGTATAAAAGTGTCCCCCGGCTGTGGCATTACCTGTCCAGCTAGTGGAGCCCGGTGCTGGTACAAAATATACGGGGGACCCCTACTGTTTTTGTCCCCCGTATTTTTTGCACCAGGACCAGGCACAGAGCCCGGTGCTGGTTGTTAAAATACGGGGGATCCCCTGTCATTTTTTTCCCCGTATTTTGGCAACCAGGACCGGCTCAAAGAGCCCGAGGCTGGTTATGCTTCGGAGGGGGGACCCCACGCAATTTTTTTTCGGGTTTTTTACCGTTTTTTTAAAAAAAATTAAAATCAAATCAAAATCCATCAATTGGTCCGTTTTTCGACAGCGGGACTGTCAAATCCGTTTTTTATTGAATATGTCGAATTCCGGCACCCGCCGGCCGGAATTCGACGGTCGAATTGTGTCGAATTTAAAAACGGGCGAAAAATTGCCGCAATTCGCCCGTTATTGCATATACCCCCATATGTATGTATAGCAAGTTTCAGTCATCTGCAGGGAGGATTACTGTGAGCATCACTGACCAATCACGTAGGCTCCTATGATACTAGACCAGTCAGAGTGTATCTTCTCAATGACAGTACAGACTAATCAAGTTCTGTCCTTATAGGTCGAAAAATGTTGTAAGTGTATTCCAAATAGTGACATTTACATTAGATCGTAGCTAGTCACTCTTCAGTACTTTTACAGAGAAAGGCAGATAACCTTTAATAGAGATCTCTGGTCTGCATTCCAGTCATGTTGTACTGTGTGTAAATACCCACAGTTCTCCGTCTCTTAACTCATCCCTATGTTCAACGCTTTATCCTATTCAGGCAGCTGCCACTCTCCTACTCAACAAGACGTGTGTTACCCCCGGCGCTACTAACCTGCCGTCTGCCTGCACAGACAGGGAACGCACGGCCCTCCGAGCTTCCCCCACCTCACGCCGTACTGCAGCCTCCTACATTCCCGGTAAACGCTTAGCAGAGAACTCCGGGAAACCAAGGGCGCAAAGGGGGCCGCCATGTTGGAAGAGACTCATTTCAATAACTTTATTTAGAGAACATTACAGTGGCGAAGACAGGCTAGTGACACGAGGGCGAGGCTTGTTTCTAAGCAACGAAAGAATTATTAGTATATAAAGGTGAGGAAAAGCTATCAAGGAAAAAATAAGTAACGTGACACTGTACCGTACATATAACATCTGATTATATGGCAAAAAAGCCATGTGATCAGATGTGGGAGGGGGCGGCTAGTGTCAGAGCCAGATGTACACACCCACATACCCTGTACCGATTTTTTGGCTCTCCAAACTTCTATTGAAAGTCTAGGAAAAGGCCGTGGCCACGCCCCCTTTTCTAATTTGTATCGATTTTTATGTGTAAAATGTTGGAGGGTACGCACATATATGATTTCATTTGGTGGTGAGTTATGATATAAAAATTATGACATACTACAAAGATGATTTTTATAGGTTCTATGCCGTATGACCGTATGTCACTGACAGATAGCTAGGGTGTGTATCGCACTATTGGCGTCCGGGATCCCAGCTGCAGAATGCCGGCGCAGGGTGGGAGTGCAACGAAGCCCGTTGCAGACTCGGTGGCAAAATAGTCAGATGGTTGGCATGCTAACCGTCGGGATAGTGAGGGGGCGGGATATAGGTGGAGGTATTGTGACCACCAGTCTCCTGACCGCCGGTCACATAACTAAATCCCGATAGATAGATAGATAGATAGATAGATAGATAGATAGATAGATACACTAGCGCGCGCAGGGGGGGTTTCCGAGTACCTAGAAACCCCCCCTGCCGCCGATCCATCGCCATGAGTGATCGATTACAGTGGCCCCTGTGGAATCGGAGAAAGGGATTTATCGGTAAGTACCAAAATCCTGATTTAATGTAGTTACCTCTCGCTGTATACAGCGCTCCCAGTCCCGCGGCTCCGCCCCCAGCGTGTCCCGATCACTGCTGCCCACAGTGATCAGGCAACCCGCTGCATCCCCAACACACACGGCGAGTAGACTACACGGGCTGGCGTGGAGAGGCACCATCCTGGCTCTGCTGCGCCGGCCATGATACGCACCGCAGAGACAGAATCTGATTCTGCACTGCAGCTACGGGCAGGCGGATGAGCAGCGCCTGTTCCTACAGTTGGCCTGTGCTCATCTGAATCCAGCTCAGGCATCATAACGCGTGACACTGCTACGGCCTAAGAAGTGCTGCTGCTCCCTGTACAATATGCCAGAGGCAGGTCAGTTGAAACGTTACGGAGGGGCTTATCTCTCCTCTCATGGTGCCCCCACCCCACCCTCAATCCTGTCACCTGTCATCTGTCATTTTGTTCTGGATCCGCCTCTGGGCTTAAGGATCTCACTGTGACTATAAGTTTTATACACATATATGTAACTATATATATATATATATATATATATATATACACACACACACACACACATAACACGTCAAATGTGCAGCTCTCAGCATATTAAAGACAAAACACATGTAGATTCTCTCAACGTTTCTGTGTTGTCAGGGCGTTAGTGGCAACACTGAGACATTGACAGAATCTACCTGTGTTATGTCTTTATTATGCTGAGTGCTGCACCTTTGACGTATAATTTTGTGGACTGTGCGGGCAACGGCTATTATTAAAGTGCCAGACTGTGGGGAGAGAGTGTGTTTATATATATATATATATATATATATATACAGTATAGAATTGGTGGCACTCACAGATTCTTTGTCAAACAGAATCTGTGAGTGCCACCATTTCTATACTGCATATTACATTACTGTTGGGAGACACCACAGCAGGTTGCAGAGTGCATACTACCGCAGTCTCTGACCCCTTGATAGATGCTAGATTCAAGTGGGCTAAGGGAACTTTTCCATCAGGGGGAGGAGCCACAACACAAGGGGGAGGAGCAAGGCCAGCGGGATAGTTCCTCTACTATCCACGCCACCAACACCTTTAGTAATCAGGTGGCGAGCGGAGTGAGCTACCGAGCCCAAAGTGCGGCAAGCGAAGCGAGCCCGCGATGGTACTTTTCGGGTACCCTGTTCGGCCGTAGCTCCTCCTCCTGGTGATGTGTCTCATCCCCTAGGTACGTCAGAAGGTCCCTTCTCCCACTCCGATATAGCACCAACCCTGACCCCTTATGCTTGGCTCCACCGCCTCTTTGGAAACCCCCCTTCACAAATCCTGCGTTTGCCCCTGAGATAGATAGATAGATAGATAGATAGATAGATAGATAGATAGATAGATAGATAGATAGATAGATAGATAGACAGATCTCATACTTGCCTACTTTTGAAAAAGCGTTTCAGGGAGATGTGAAAGTAACACCTATCAATGCGGATGTGTACTGCTACATCTGAGAGGCGTGTCATAAATATGACTTACATCCAATTGTAAATGAGCCCCAAAGTTAGTAAGATCTACTAGTTGAAGAAAATACACTGATATTTTATCGCGTTCCTGTCGCAGTTTAGGGAGATGGACTACGACGCTGGCGTGGACACTGTAACCGAGCAGGGACCCCACTATATCCACCAGGGCATAGGAGCAGGGGCGTCAGAACGTTTTTAGGTTGGGGGGGGGCAAAATATAATCTGAGTTTGGCGCCCCTAGCTTCCCAGCACACTTCCCAGCATACGTGTTGGTGCATCATTATAACTATTAGCATTATCAGCAACATGTTAAGCACGGTATCCGGTGAGGATCCCGGTGGTCTAAATACCTACGCCGGAATACCAACACTACTCGGCATGCTGGTGTTGGTATTCTGAATAGGATCACAATCCCGGCGCCGGAATACCGACCACCGGGATCCTGGATGTCTGTGTGCTAGGCCACCGGAGAGGTAAGCCGCAGAGGGTGGACGTGGGGAGGGGGGTTTGGAGGTTAGGTTTAGGTTGCAAGGGGGAGGGTTAGGTTTAGGCTGCGGGAAGGGGGGGTTAGGAACCCCCTGGGAGGGTTAGGCTGGGGGGGGGGGGTGGAGTTAGGCTGCGGGGAGGTGAGGGGGGTTTAGGTATAGGCACCACCAGGGAGGGTTAGAGTTAGGCTGCAGTGGGTTGGGGGGAAGGGGTTAGGATCAGGCTGATAAAATATACGTTATGGTAAGAACTTACCGTTGATAACGGTATTTCTCCAAACTCCACAGTATCCACAGGATAACAATGGGATATGATGAAGCAACAGCGGATTTGCACCAATCGGTCAAAGCTTTTCGGCCTCCCAGCATGCATGTCCATATATCCCCACCTCCTGGGTCAGACAAATCAGTTGAATTCCAAAGCTCAAGGCAGGAGCATCATAGATAGCCCTAATCAGGCGAGAAGAACACACATGCACACCCTTCCGTACAAGAAGGAAGAGGTTAGTGAGTAAAAGGATCCTCAAATCAGGTACGTCAGGGTGGGATCCCTGTGGATACTATGGAGTTAGGAGAAATACCATTATCAACGGTAAGTTCTTACCATAACGTATATTTCTCCCGCACGGTCCACAGGTTATCCACAGGATAACAATGGAATTTCCCAAAGCAATTTAGTGGTGGGGACGCTCCTGATTGAACAGGAGAATCCTTTGCACCTGATTTGAGGATCCTTTTACTCACTAACCTCTTCCTTCTCCCGAGTTCCCTCCCATCCCCCTCTTCACCATTTCTGCATAAACACCTGCCAAACTGTAACTAACCTCCTGTGTACTCATTGGCTCCTCAGTATTCTGCTCCTCTCTGCTCCAGGTGTGTCCTCCCAGCGCCTCAACTCTGTTATCTGGACAGCGCTGCAGCGTCCCCGACATTTAGAGGTGCGGGAAGGCGCTGTCGTTGTGCTGTAATCTGTGACATGCTAATCGTGATTGTGTTGAGGAAAGTGCCAACACCCACCCCTCTACGGATCAGGCTGCCACTGTAATAGCACAGGAAAAGAAACTGGCAGCATGGATCAGGAGGTGAGGAGGAGCCGCAGGATGGACCAAGGGCTAGGTCAGATGGCGAGAGACAGACAGCCGCCCTGCAACCTGCTGCAGAAACAAACTCAGCAGTGGATGCACAGTGTGGGACGGATCGGGGGCAGAGCAGAGGAGGGGAGGAAGCTGCATGGCCACAGGGTAGGAGGGGGAAGTAGTATTACTGTTCGCTGAAGAGACTTTGAGGGGCCGGGATGACTGCATCTATGCTGGGCTGCTACTGCCCCGTATCTGCTGAGACTGCAGGTCCGGTCCTGATAATTGACATTAAACGGCGCGCCCATTAAGAGGCGCGTCACACCGAGCTGCCTGCCGCTCCTCTGCCCCAGTATCGGCGCCTCTCTCATGTTTGGGGGGAGCGGGCTGCCCACCCCCCCCCCCCCCCATTCTGACGCCCCTGCATAGGAGTACAGGTCGGATATACTAATATCCATTTTAATAAGACTCCATAGTGATGAAGTCCAGCATAGGGGAACCGGCGCTTGACCGGTAGCCTCTCCCCCGGCCCCGGGCGCCATCTACTGCTGGTGTTCCCACCCTGGAGCTGCCTCACACTCTCCCTCACTCCCTGACTGAGACGCTGGGTGCCTTTTTCTAAAATAGATGCGACTGGTCTCCGGGACTGCAGGGCAAGGTCTCCTTTATAAACCCACCTGTACATCAGTGACGTGGTTTTACCAGCATTTAAGTATTCTACATGTCGATATTAAGACAGCGTTAGTTAAGAACAAGTGTACCTGTGCCAGAATATAGTCTACGAGTATTCTGATCTATAAATCCGGTCTCAGACTGTGCATTGTTATATATAATATACATATACTAGTCCAGTGCAGTTTTTTTGTATTACTAAAATAATTATCTGCATTGTCACTGTGACTATGTGTGCCTGTATTCTGTACCTAGGTAACTAGGTGCGTCAGGGTCCATATATAGTGCTTCACAGTATTTACCGATTAAAGTGTACTCTACTGTGTACTCAGTCACCTAATACCGGATTTATTCGCTGGTGTTGTGTATTGTGTGCGCAGTCACATACTAGGGAATTTATTTGCAGGTATTGTACTCTGGCTGTATCGTACTAATACGCTCTGCTGTTGCATTCACTAATAATGTCTAACAGAAACGGCGGGAAATCTGAGGACGCTCCTGCATCCTGCAGCGCATGCGCCAAGGATTTGCCTGAGGGGGAAGTTTTGTATGACGGTCTGTGTACTATGTGCCATACATCTCCCAGTCAGTCCGTGGCTCCTGTAACCAATCAGGAGCCACCTTGGGCAGCGTTCCCAACTATGCTCAATATGCTTGTGACACGCCTTACGCCCACTATGGGACATCCTATGCAATTACAGCCACTAATTGTCCCTATGGTAAATCCGCCTTGGGCGGATAATTTGCCTACCCAGTTGCAGCAATGGAGTCACTCCTTGGTTAGACATAAAGCTGCCCCAAGTCACTCTCGCATCTAAGTCATCTAAGCGGGCTACTTCCTCCTCACAATCCACTAAACTCTCAGAAGATTCTTCTGATGAGGATGGGAAGTATACGGTCCCGTCAGACACTGACACAGCTGCTTCTGATGAGGAATCCACTACTCAGGTTGATGTCCCTAATTTAGTGGTTGCTATAAAGCAGATCCTACAAATCACTGATGATGACGAGGATTCCACTATGGTGTCTAAGAAACCTGATAGGTTTGAACGTCAGAAGGTAACTAAAACGTTATTACTTTTGACCATCTAGTGGACATACGACAAGAACCCTGGTCTTTTCCAGGAATGAAATTCTCCCTGTCTAAAAGGATGGTAGCTTGCTATCCTCTCTCTACAGAGTTGTGTAACAAGTGGGAAAATTCACCACCAGTGGATTCCCATGTCACCCGTCTAGTGGTGTCGTCTACTCTGCCTGTCACTACTGTCACCTCACTGAAGGAACCGACAGATAAGCGTGTGGAAGGATGCCTGAAGTCTATTTACTCCCTTACATGTGCTGTACATAGACCGGAAGAATTTCAAGTGGAGATCCAAATAGCAGCAGGGGAGGTGATCCGGGTCCCAATTAGGCTACTACTACTGACCACAGGCAATCTATCCACTCCTGCATTTCTCTGGCAACAATTGGACTCTTTTGCTCCCACTGGATCCTTACAGGTATTGGTACATTGGGACCCGGATCACCTCCCCTGCTGCTATTTGGATCTCTGCTTGAAATCGAGATTCTTTGGGGACTGCACATGAGAGACCGTGTAACACCAATACTTTAAATTAACTAAGGACTGTATTGAGGAATGAGCCCTAGCCAGAAGCTGTATACAGCCACACTCTGAGTGAGATTTAAGTGGTCATTTTTCCCTGTCATTAACCCATTAGGGTCAGAGAATCGTGATACCTCCTTTTATTTTTTTAATGTATGTGTAATAAATTGATGTACTAAATTTTTAATTTAACTGTTTTATTGTCCCTTTATTGGAATCACAGCCGGCGCCAGTATATTTCTATACATTCTGAGCTGTACATAGACCCACTATAGTAGCCTCTTGGGTTGCAAAAAGGAATTGAGGAATGGGTTCAGGCATTAGAGGAAGAGCTGCCTCAGGATATATCTGACATTGCCAGACAGTACCTGTCTGACATGACCACCACCGCCGCCTATTACATTCAGGAGGCGTCCTCTGAGGCAGCTGTGTTGGCGGTCAAGGCATCGACTACGTCCATCCTGGCTCGCCGTATTCTGTGGTTGATGTCATGGAAGGTGGACCTGGAATCCAATAAGACCTTGGAGGTACTCCCTTATCCTGTTTGGGGAAGACCTCAATAAAATTGTGGCTGACTTGGCGGCTGTAATACTGCCTTTCTCCTTAACACTACTCCTTCTGCACAGAAGGCAAAAGGTACAACTTTTCGCTCCGTTCGGCCTCAAGGGAAAGCAAAAGGTCAGGCATACCCGAGACAATCTTGTGCTTCCAAAACCACAAAGCCCAAGGCTAAACAATCCTGGGCATCCCGTCAGTCTGCTTCTAAACACGACAAGCCTGCTGCATGACGGGACAAGCCTCCCCCTGGGGAACCTCAGGGTGGGAGGCTGACTTCTGCTATTCACCCAGGTCTGGTTAAAGACCACTTCAGACGCATGGGTGCGAGAAGTTGTCTCTCTTTCAAGAGGCATCCCCCTCGCCAGTTCTGCACAACTGTTATCCCTTCGGATCTGTTACAGGCGCCAAGCTCTACAAATGGTTGGGAGTTTCCTCCTGGATACAGGAGTGGTGGTGTCGGTACCTCTATCCCAGAGAGGCAGAGGATACTACTGACCCTGTTTCTAGTACCGAAACCCAATGGATCTTTCTGGCCTATACTCAACCTCAAATCACTGAACAAGTTTGTGAGAGTATCCAAGTTCCATATGAAAACACTGTGCTCATTTGTACTGGCCATGGAACCCGAAGTTTATATGGTATCCCTGGATATACAAGATGCTTACCTGCATATACCTATTGCCATATCGCATCAGCAATATATGCAGTTTCCTATTGGCAACCTTCACTATCATTTCCAGGCTCTGCCGTTTGGACTGGACACAGCCCCTCGGATCTTCACCAAGGTTATGGCCATGATGACGGCTCATCTCCGTCGCCAGGGAGTAAGGATACTGCCGTATCTGGACGACTTGCTGATCCTGGCAAACTCCCACAATGTCCTCATCAGTCATCTGCAACTGACGGTAAACTTCCTACAAGCCCACAGATGGCTCATCAACTGGAAGAAGTCCTCGCTGGTCCCTGCTCGGAGCATTCAATGGCTGTTTCTGTTTCCAGAGAAGGTCCTGAAGCTTCAGGACAGGATAAGATACTTCCTCTCTCGCCCAAGAGTGTCTTTACACTCGGCGGTGCAAGTACTAGGCCTGATGGTGTTGGCTTGCGACATGGTAGAGTACGCTCAATTTCATTCCCACCCTCTGCAGAGGTTAATCCTTTCCAAGTGGGATGGCCTACCTCATCGGATCTGGTCTCACATGATCTCCTTGACTCCAGAGGTTCATCTATCGCTGACCTGGTGGCTGCAGGGCCAGCAGTTCAACGGGGGCCATCCTTTCTGGATCCCCACTTGGGTCTTACTGACTACGGATGCCAGTGTAAGGGGCTGGGGCGTGGTGTTGGAGCATCACTCTTTCCAGGGTCGGTGGACCAGGAGGTATCACTTCTCCTGATAGACATTCTGGAATTGCGGGCAGTGTTCAATGCTTTGTTTCTCGCCCTGCCTCTGTTAAAGAACAGGCCTGTTCAAGTACGGTCAGCCAACGCCACCACGGTGGCAAACATAAACCATCAAGGAGGCACTCGAAGCCGCATGGCAATGATGGAAGTGTTGAAAATCCTTCGTTGAACGGCAGCAATGTCGGCAGTGTTCATTCCAGGAGTCCTAAACTGAGAAGCGGATTTCCTCAGTCGTCAGGACGTGCATGCCGGAGAGTGGAGTCTTCATCAGGAAGTCTTTCAACTCCTAGTGGACAAGTGGGGCCTACCAGATGTAGAATGGATCGCATCTCGACACAATCACAAAGTTCCGGTCTTCAGATCAAGAACCAGGGATCCTCAAGCAGCGTTCATGGACGCACTGGCAATTCCATGGAACTTTCGGCTGCCCTATGTGTTCCCTCCAGTGTCACTCCTGCCCACGGTACTATGGACAGTTCAAACAAGAAGGAGGAATACTACTTCTAGACACTCCAGCGTGGCCAAGACTGCATTGGTTCTAAGACATGCAGGGTCTACTTCCTCAACACTCAGACCGCCTCTTTCAGGGCCCTTGTGTTTACCTGGATCTGCCCAGACTGGCTTTGACGGCGTGGTTCTTGTAGCATCACTCCTGAGGTCCAAAGGATTCTCCGAGGCGGCTATCCAAACTATGCTAAAGGCCTGAAAACCGGCATTTGCACGGCTATGTTACAGGGTCTGGAATTCTTACTTCGCTTGGTGTGCTGCTAATAATTACGATGCATACAAATTCGGAACTTCCAGAATTCTGGCTTTTCTGCAGCAAGGCCTGGACTTTGGCTTTCGTCTGGCCTCCCTCAAGGTTCATATATCTGCCTTGTCGGTTTGGTTTCAGAGAAAAATTGCGTCTATTCCTGACGTTCATACTTTCACTCAGGATGTTTTACGGATTCAGTCTCCCTATGTCCCTCCTGTGGCTCCATGGGATCTGTCTGTTGTCCTGAATGCCCTGCAAGAGTCTCCATTTGAACCTCTTGAGTCAGTGGACCTTAAATGGCTCACGTTCAAGGTCCTGTTCCTACTGGCTATTGCCTCTGCTAGGAGGGTGTCAGACCTAGGCGCTTTGTCCTGTCGTCCACCCTTCCTGATATTTCAGTGTGACCGGGCAGTTCTTAGAACTCGCCCTGGTTATTTACCTAAGGTAAGGTGGTGTCATCTTTTCACCTAAGCCAAGAGATTGTGGTTCCGACCTTCATCTCTTCTGGTTAGTCCTCCAAAGAGCAGTCTCTGGATGTGATACGGGCTCTCCGTATATACGTGGAGAGGACTGCCTCTATCTGGAGGTCAAATTCCCTTTTTGTATGGTTTGGTTTTCACAAACGTGGCTGGCCTGTGAATAAGCAATCCCTGGTCAGATGGATTAGAATGGTGAATGCACAAGCTTAAGCATAGGCTGGACTCACAGTTCCTGCTACTATTATTGCCCATTTTACTTGGTCTGTTGGACCTTCTCGAGCGACCCGCTGTGGCACGTCCGCTGAACAATTGTGCAAGGCGGCTATGTGGTCCTCAGTGAACATGTTCATTAGGTTCTATGCCTTTCATACATCCGCCTCCAAAGATGCTTCCTTTGGACACCGGGTTCTCATACCCGCTAAAGCATGCCCCCTCCCTTGAGGAACTGCTTTAGGACATCACCATATGTTTCCCTGTGGAAACCAATGTACCCTGCTACAGAAAAGGAGATTTATGGTAGACTTACCACCGCTAAATCTCTTTCTGCAAAGTACATTGGATTCCACAGGGCGCCCACCCTGACGCACCTACCTTCTATGGGTTTGTACGGCATTAGCCGCTGGTCCCTTCTCCTGTCGTGACATTGTGGTTCTATGTGACTAACATCTGCCTTCTCTTTTGCCTGCTCCTACATTGGACTGGTTAACAAAACTGAGCTCACAGTGTCTGGAGGCGGGGTTATAGAGGAGGCCCCACAATGCATCCTGGGACAGCCTAAAGCTTTAGCCTGATGGTGCCTCTCTGGATTAAGATCCACTTTACACCCGATTTTTCCCTGTGGAACCCAATGTACTTCGCAGAAAGAGATTTAACAACTGTAAGGCTACCATAAATCTCCTTTTTCACCAACATCCTGGGTCCAACTTGGTATTTTGAACACGGGTCAAAATCAAGTCAAACCCGGTATCAGACCCTGTTTAAAGTGCACTTCGACCCAGGTTATTCACGGGTCTGCCCCGTTTACACTTAACCCAGGTCATCCCAACAAAACTCTATGGATGTCATTAAAAATTTAAGTTTTCAGGCTGACAGAGATAAGGTGACAAAAGGCAGGGATGGGGACTGCTCACAGCATTGCAGCAGTGATGGCAGAAGGATTATTTGAGTGTAGTCCTGAGTTCCTGTTTGCAGTTTTCTGCTGTTTTTACATCTACAGAGAGCTTGATATAAATTTGGACCCAGTGCTACCTATTGCAGCGTTGGAGGAGTAGAGTGCAATTTTTGGTTAAGAGGGATATTTGTGCAGGAGAAGAGCATATCATCCAGTGTTATATCCATCATGACACTCAGCACTGCGATAGAACAGAGAATGCTGACATTGAGAAGCTTTGATGCCAACTGTGGAAGCTTTTCAGGAGGTGCAGTGAATGGCCCACGTCAAGATGTTGTGTGCTACGTTCTACTACATATTGGACCTACTGACCCCAGCACTAATGAAGCAGACAACCAACTTCCGCAAGTCCATTGCCCCATTCAAGAGATTAGTAATTGCCTGCTTGTGGTATGCTCCCCCAGGAGAGTACCACACACTCTCCTGTTTATTCAGAGTTGGGATTGGTACAGTCTACAGGATTGTCTAGCTGGTCACATGGGCATTTGTGGATATCCTGTACCATCGCTACATCTCCTTGACAGCAGGACAGCACCTAGGTGACAACATCCAAGGCTTCCTGATTTATGGGTATTCACAGTGTGCTTGTGTCATAGATGGGACCCACATCCCCATCATCACCCTTTGTGACAACCCTACTACAACTATTAAGGTTGTTATTTGATTGTACTACAGGCTGTCGTGGACCACAGGTTCTGGTAAGTAGTCACTTTTATTTATTTATTTTTTTGTTTCTGAACTATAGAATCTAATGACTGTGGCAGTGTAAGAAAAACTGGCTGCCCCACTTGTGATTTGCATGTAAGAAGAGCAGCGTGCAGTGGTTCATTTTTTTGTGGTCTGAAGGTGTGCCTTGTGCTTATATTTATCTAAGACTTTGTGCACAGTATGGAGAAAGTGTTTTGTTACGAGGAAGTGTGTATGAATGGATATAGAGAAGTTCTTCACACAAGTGCCAGCCAAGAAGAAAGAGCCGGACGCCCGTCTACATCCATGACTGATGAGAACATTACGCACACGATTCTTATGGATCAGACTATCACCTGTTTGGTCCCCTGAATGAAGCTCTAAGAGGACGAAGATTCACGTCTGAAGAATAGGTGAAGACAGTGGTGCATTCGTGGGTCACAGCTCATCCTAAAACATTTTTGGTGGGTGAATACAGCCAGAGTGCAGATATTTTTTTTACTTACTTATATATTTTATATATATATATATATATATATATATATCACCACCAAATTAATCAGAGGGTGCTTAATTGCTTTCTAATAGACCAGCAATCCATACAGATAGTCAATATGTCTCAGTAGAAATTTTTTTTTAATAAAAATATGCTCAATTCAACATTGATAGATCAGCAAACCCTTTTTCACATACACATAATATTGAACATAATTATATGTTAGCAGATAGTAACAGTGGGGTATTGCTCTTCACAACCCTGACGCGTTTCGTCCTGAAAGGACTTCTTCAGAGAGGTGATCTGTACAGTCAAAATTGAAATTAAATGGTGTTATTCATGCTGTGAACGGGTCCATTCGCAAATGAATATCCCACAATAGAGTACTCAACTTTAGGTGAACATCTAACATACACTAAATTAAGTGTTTACACTCCTGTGCAGTGATGTGTCTGACTCCCAAAGTGGGAGTCAGACACATCACTACACAGGAGTGTAAACACTTAAATTAGTCTATTGTTTTCTCTCACCTTATGCTGCACAACCTGATGAAAAGACTGTAATGGTCTTGAAACGTATATGCACCATGTCATTAATGTGAATACAATTTGCTTTACAAAGTCCGTGGAGTACCGCCAGTGTTTTCTTCCATAGAGGCCTATTGCAGGACCCAGGGAGGATTCTTTACTTTGTGTACACTGCACATACAAGTAAGCCAATTGCAGTTTTATACAAATCAAGGAGGGCACCCTGGCAATAACCACTTCCAAGAGTGTGTATGTATATATATATATATATATATATATACGTATTATTATTTTATTTTATTTTTCACAAAGTGCCGGCACTCCAGTGCTGATTCTTATTACTTGCCCTTGTGCCCTCCCTGGTCAAATGATCCCCATTTATAGAAATGCAAAGAGGACGAAATTCACATCTGATGAAGTGATGAAGACGGTGGTGCATTCGTTGGTTGCAGCTCATCCTAAAACATACTTTAATGAAGGAATACAGCCAGAGGGCGGATTTTTTTCTACTTACCCTCAATTGTATTAGCTCAAAAGTTACAGCAGCTTTGCGAATGACCAACATTTTATATGTGAAGCGCTGAGGAATATGTTGCACAATAGACCAAACTGTATACAGCTTGCAAAGATGTATATTACACATAACATTGTAATCACCAACAATCATGACCCCATGTGAATACCCTTATGCCACCTCTACAATATAATGGAAATATTATATATTTTAACAGAAATCAGTGATCGTAGATGGGGTGGATATACCAGTCTACATCATTGGTGATATGGTATACTCTTTACAATATTGGCGGGTTAGGATGAAGGGTTACACACAACATCTAGAATTGCCCCTGGAAAAGGTCGCCTACACCCACACCCTAAGTTCACCATGGATGACTGTAGAAAATGCATTTGGCCGTTTATATTGTGGTACTGAGTACATTTTTGAACTGTCTGGTTGCTGGGGTATAAATACACTCCCTGGGACCTCAAGGTACTCCTCCTACCCACATCCGGAGCAAGCCAAGGCTACTTACAGCTGTTCACATCCAGGATGAGTTCATCTGCTTGTAGCTTGTGGAAATAACCTGCATTAAAGCTTACCATTACTGACAATACCGGACTCCACTGGGAAGGGGGGGGTGGGCGTGACACTCATCATCTGTAAAGAGAGTTATGGAGGTTGGGCATACCGTGGCTGTGTAATGAACTAAGGGCCTAATTCAGACTGGATCACTGCAGCAGCAGCGTTCGCAGTCTGAAGCCCTTTGAGGAGTGCGCACACACACCCCGGGAGCCCAGTGAGATGCTAACGGCATCTCAGGGCTGCGATCGCCTCTGCCTGATTGACAGGCAGAGGTGCTCGCGGGGCAGGAGGGGGCGTGCCAACAGCGTTAGAATGCCATTGGCGGAGCGCGGTCCGGATAATACAAACGTCTCTGGGCCATTGTGGGGGCAGGCCGCATTGGCTGCGTGATGTCACTCACAGCCGCTGTGACCCAGGATGCGGCGGATAGCCGCCTGCCAGTGCGCAGGAGCTGCGCAGGCAAGGAGCTACTCGCCAGGTGCAAAAGCATTGCCGCCATGCGATGCTTTTTCACCCGTGCAGGGGGGCAGAGCCAGACATGCGGGGCAGACTAGCCCTGTGCTGGACGTCCCCCCTCATGTCTGAGAAACTGATCGTAGATGTGCTAAGTTTAGCACATCTATGATCAGATCTGAATTACCCCCTAAGTACTAAAAACACAAGGCATATTGAAATCTCTTACGGAGTTACCTATGGTGGAGATCATAGACCAATGTAGACATTCTGATTATAACCATCTAAGTCTGGAACTATATTGATTATACGGAACAAGTGTCTTTTCTCATTCAGAGGAGTCTGTTATTCTTATATACTTATACAGGTGTAGCAGCGCTCATCATTGCTGCTTCTGCTCCATACAGACATCCTGGTCGCGCCACACAAATAGCGCAGGTAGGTGAAGTAAGGAGTGATGAGGCACAAGAGTATCCACAGCATGCAATTCACAGCTTCACCACTGGGTGGCGATTGTCAACTAATGAAAACCACAGTACAATGCTGAATAGCAGCTGATGGATATGGCACTACAGAATACTGTACAAGGTAGCAAGCCCTGACAAGTGAGACAGTACACACAGTAGTTTTTTTTAATACAATAATACTGCAGGGCGGAGTCCAAATTCACCGGAACGGCAGGAAAACACTACTACGTAGAATTTCGTAAGCAGAGACATCCGCAGTCTCACACTGAATAGAGGCACGCCGCATATCATTTTAATCAGCAGAAGCTGCATGTACATCCTATTCACATCCAATATGTATAAAATGCATTTACGGCAAAAAAAAAAAGACTCACGCCAGGCATTTCTTAGTGCATGCACAATGCTAACATGCCTTATAAATGAATGTTCCTTCTGGGTTCTTTTACCCTAACCAAAGCCAGCACGAGCCATTCATTTACATACAGTAGTGTACCAGCCATGTTGTGTTTGTCATTTACTAAGCAGTACACCCAGTCCGTGAAATCACAAGTCTCACAGGGGGTGGGATTAGAGGTACGGGGGCTGCCTATTAAAGCAATGGGGAGGTCAGGGAAGAAGTACAGTAAACTTACTCTCATAAGATAATACTCTCGTAATTTGAAAAGCCACACATGTCTTGTATATCTGTGTAAAAAGTAGCATGCACAGCTTTTTTTGTAATTTACCCTAAACAAGTTCTGTTGTTCTTCATATACAGACTCAATATGCACAGATACACAGGCAAAATAAGAAAAAAGCTGTGAATGCTACTTTTTGCACAGATACTGACACAGACTTGTGATGTCACTTATTGGGTGTACTGCTTAGTAAATGACAAACACAACATTGCCTGTACACTATTGTATGTAAATGAATGGCTCATGCTGTTATTTACTAAGCAGTACAACCAGTCTGTGAAATCACAAGTCTCATGGGGTTGGGGTAAGCTGCCTATTAAAGCATTGGGGAGGCCCGGGAATAAGTACATTAAACAATCTCAGAAAGATAAGACATTTGTAATTTGAGAAGCCACACTTGTATATCTGTGTAAAAAGTAGCATACACAGCTTTTTTCTAATTTTGACTATAAATCTGTGTGCATGTCTGTCTACGAAGCAGGACAGAGCTTGTTTTGGGAAAAATAGAAAAAAGCTGTGGATGCTGCTATATACACAGATATACATTACAAGTGTGTCCTTTACGGAAATCGAACCCTAGCTTATGGGCATGGTAACCTTCGGCGATACCACTATGCCAAGAGAGCCACGGAGACAGGTGACTGACACCTGCAGTGACATAGTGATATTTCTGATTGGAATTTTTTTATAGTGCTGTGTGTCCCAACTCTGTCACTGATTGTAAAAAAAAAACTATTTTCTTGTAGAGAGCTATGTAGAACTCTGAATTTTGCTTTTCTTCATGTGCGTCGGAGATGCTGAACAAATTTTTTCCTGTGTTCACATTTCTACTTAATGTAGGGATCATCTAAAAAAAAGTAGTTCTTATTAAGCTACAAGCATCTTTTGACTTTACAATGGAAACTTCACACATGCATAGTGGTGGTTTTCAAAAGCGACACCTGGTGGATGAACACCAGTATTGCACCCACCGGAAACTCAATTTACATCAATATTTTGCGCCTGATCTTTTCTAAATAATCACTTGATAACTATAAATCTTCATGCTTGGGAAATGTTATTCTTGTATTGAATATATTTGCTCAAATATTCTAAATATTCTGCTGCTTGTTTTGTTTATTTAGTCAAATATGATGATACAACACACTTTATATGGGCCACACATCTGTACTGCACTTCCCCCAATTTTGCATATTATAAATCCCTGAGTTGCAAATCCTGATAATTTTTTGGTCAGGATTGGCAAATCGGGGCAGTGTCCTAGATAATGTTATACCCCAGTAGTTCCTGGGGTTAACTTTGGAGCCCAGGGCAAAATGAAGAACAACACCCCCCTTCCTTCCCCCTCCCCCCCAAAAAAAACCCCTCTGTGCGCTACTGAAAAAGGGGCATGGTCAACTTGGGAGTGATGTCATTTCACTTTTTGGGATACGGTGAAAAAGAGACCAGGGGCATAGGGGTATATTTACTAAGGTCCCGATTTTGGCAGTTTTTTTTTTTTCAAAGCGTCATCTCTGAAATTTACTAAACACAAATCTCGGCAGTGATGAGGGCATTCGTATTTGTTTTAACAGCAGAGTTCACAAATACGAATGAATACACCATTGGTCAAACACGCCTGTTATTTTATAGAACTCAGTAATTTACTAAGAATTCGTATTTACAATCACACTCGGCAATAGCCAAACACTGCCGGTAAATGTTCTAATTCGTAAAAAAAAGCAGTTTTCAAATAGACCTGCTTTTTGGATGCGTAATCTGATAGGCATGCACGGATCAGTGAGATCCGTGCATGCTTGTCTGTGGGAAGGGGTGTGAAAGTGTTAAAAATGTTTAAAAAAAATTGCGTGGGGTCCCCCCTCCTAAGCATAACCAGCCTCGGGCTCTTTGAGCCGGTCCTGGTTATAAAAATACAGGGGAAAAATTGCGTAGGGTCCCCCCATATTTAAACAACCAGCACCGGGCTCTGCGTCCGGTCCTGGTTCAAAAAATACGGGGGACAAAAGATGTAGGGCACCGGCCTCCACTAGCCAGAGAGATAATGCCACAGCCGGGGGACACTTTTATATTGGTCCCTGCCAACTAGTCACCCCTGGCCAGGGTACCCTGGAGGAGTGGGTACCCCTTAAATCAAGGGGTCCCCCCTCCAGCCACCCAAGGGCCAGGGGTGAAGCCCGAGGCAAGAGTAACCGCAAAGTTAATTGGAGTCATCCACGAGTGACCCCAATTAACTTTGGGGTTAACCGCAGACCGCAAAGTTTCCTTCATAGGCTATAATGGAGGACCGCGATCCTCCATTCTAGCCGCTGCACTGAGCCTGATTGACAGGCAAGGAGCACGCAGCCAATCGGGAGAGCACCATGACGTGGTGCTCCCTGATTGGTTGACGGGACCTTCACTGACAGTAGTCACGGGGGGTCCCGACAGTCGGAAAAAAGGGTTTCATGTGTAAACATGGAACCCCTTTAGTGCGAGGGTTCGGGTTGTAGCGGTTTGTTGTTTTTTTAACCCCCTGGATGCTACATGGAATGAAGAGGACCAAACTTCACTGGATAATAGGTGAGTATTTTGGGCATTTTTTTACAGGTCCACCATTGATTCTACGGGACAAGAGGACCGAGGGGCTCCGTGGGACAATAGGTAAGTATGTTGTGTGTAAGTGTGCATGTATGTAAATTAAAGCTTTACTGTCATGGTGTGTGTGTTGTGTTTTTTGGGGGTATTTTTTCTGTAGTAGAACTACAGGTACCAGCAGGACTGTTCTTTCCCCGCATGCTGGTAATTGCAGGACTGTTCTTTCCCCGCATGCTGGTACTTGTGGTTCTCCAAGTACCAGCTTGCGGGGGAGGCTTGCTGGGACTTGTAGTTCTCCTACAAAAACCAATATTCATTATTTTTACACAAAGGCTATCAGCCTCCCATCCACCACCCACGGATGGGGGGACAGCCTCGGGCTTCACCCCTGGCCCTTGGGTGGCTGGAGGGGGGACCCCTTGATTTAAGGGTTCCCCACTCCTCCAGTGTACCCCAGCCAGGGGTGACTAGTTGAGGGGATAATGCCACGGCCGCAGGGACCTACATAAAAGTTTCCCCCGGCTGTGGCATTATCTCTCTGGCTAGTGGTGCCTGGTGCTGGTTTGAAAAATACGGGGGACCTCTACGTCTTTTGTCCCCCATATTTTTTGAACCAGGAACGGACGGAGAGCCCGGTGCTGGTTGTTTAAATATGGGGGGACCCTACACAATTTTCCCCCTGTATTTTTACAACCAGGACCGGCTCAAAGAGTCCAAGGCTGGTTATATATAGGAGGGGGGACCCCACGCAATTTTTTTTTATTTTTAACCCTTTCAACACTTATTATAATGTACACAATGAAGCCCTGCATGGATCTCACTGATCTGGCCGGGCTTCATTGTGTTATGTCCGACAGTGTTTTACTAATCACTCCCGTAAAACACTGCCCGACAATACGATTCACATCGACATCGGAACATACAAAAGAAGAGGACTCGGCAGCTTAGTAAATTACATGGAGAAAAAAACAAAAAAGTTGCAAAAAACCACGACCGATACTAATCGAGATGAATCTCCCACCAAATCGGTACAAATACAAATCTTTGTAAATATACCCCATAGAGCAGAGGTTCCCAAACTGTGTGCCGTGGCTCCCTGGGGTGCCTCGGGACACTTGCAGGGGTGCCCTGGGTTGGTGGTCCAGGACCAATTCAAATTATTCATGGTCAATATAATAGGCAAAACCAGTGCTGGTGGCTGCCAGTAATAAACTATGTGGACAAACAGAAGCAAATCCTGTCCCCCACCACACAACTGACCCTAAGGATGACATATAAACGCGATCTACTTAATGTAATATTTCTTTCAAAATTTCTCAATAAGAAATTTTTGGCCTAGGGGTGCCGTGAAAAAAATTCTGGTATTCTAGGGCGCCGTGATTCAAAAAAGTTTGGAAACCACTGCCATAGAGAGAGATTAGTGGTAGAGAGAGAGAGAGAAAGACAATGAGACAAGGCAGAGAGAGGGAGATAGAGAAAAACAGTGGGACGAGGGGCAGAGAGAGGGGGACATAGGAGAGGAAGAGGGTGGCCTGGGGGAGAGAGATACAGAGATCAGGGGCAAAGAGAGAGAGAGAGAGAGATACAGACCAGTGGCAGAGAGAGGGAGACATGGGAGAGAGAGAAAGAGACTAGGGGCGGAGAAAGAAAGAGACCAGGGGCAGAGAGAGAGAGTTATATGGGAGAGAGAGAAAGGGACCAGGGACAGAGAGAGGCAGACATGGGGAAGAGTAAGAGGGATTCATGGGAGAGAGAGGCATAGACCAAGGGGAAGAAAAAGAGGGAGACCTGGGAGAGAGAAAGACATAGGAGACAGAGAGAGACCAGGGGCAGGGAGAATAAGACATAGGGAGAAAGAGACAGAGATATGGAGACATGGGGGTGAGAGAGACAGAGAGACCAGGGGCAGTGAAGGACGGTGATATGGTGGAGAGAGAAAGACAGAGACAAGAGGCAGAGAAAGAGGGTGACATGGGATGGAGAGAGAGAGTGTGAGACATGGGAGAGAGACACAGAGAGAGACCAGGGGCAGAGAGAGAAGGAGACATGAGGGTATGAGAAAGACAGACCAGGGCCAGAGGGAGAGAGACATGGGAAGGAGAGAAAGACAGATATGGACACAGGAGAGAGAGAGAGGGTGACCTGTGGGATAGAGACACACACAGATCAGGGACAAAGAGAGAGAAAGACAGACCAGTGGCAGAGAGAGAGAGAGGGGGAGACATGTGAGAGAAAGACTAGGTGCAGAGAGAGGAAGACATGGGGGAAGAGAGAGGTAGAGAGAGTGGAAGACATAGGATGGAGACAGAGAGACCAGGGACAGAGAGAGAGGGATATATGGGAGAGAGAGAAAGAAAGAGACCAGGGACAGAGAGAGAGGGAAATGGGAGAGTAAGAGGGATACATGGGAGAGAAAGAACATACCTCCCAACTGTCCCGATTTTGGCGGGACAGTCCCGTTTTTCACGGTCTGTCCCGCTGTCCCACCCGCGGGTCGCAGTGTCCCGCGGGTGGGGGGGCAGTTGGGAGATCCCTCCCTGTCACTCGCTGCTCTGTGGAGAGCAGCGGTGAATAGATGCTGTGCGCATGCGCACAGCGTCTATTCACGGCAGAGAGGGACAGGGGGCATGACCAGCAGCTCTCACAGCGCTGTTCATGCCCCCATAATGATGAAACTGGGGGCGTGGCTTGCGATTGCGGCTCTTGCCGCGAAGCCACACCCCTTGTCATTAGGCCACGCCCCCTAAATCCGGGCGCGCGCCTTCAGCGCGCGTTGCTGTCCTCCCTCCACCGCTGAGATCAAAGTTGGGAGGTATGGAAAGAGGCATAGACCAGGAGCAGATAAAGAGGGAGACCCGGGAGAGAGAGAGAGACATGGGAGATGGGCATTTGAGAGAGACCAGGGGCAGAGAGAAAAAGAGAACATGGGAGAAAGGGACAAGTCACAAAACGGAGGTTTACAGCTCTTCCCAGTCGCACTTTGACCTACCTGTGGCACAGTCTAAAGTGCTGTCCGCCATTCGCTGGTCCATCCAGTGTCCCACACTCTCAGTTACAGCATCCATTTCAGGATTATTAGGCTTCGGCTCCTTCCCGGCCTGCTAGGCCTCAGTCCACTCTCAAGCCTAGTCTGAAGTACTGCATGTTACTTCCTAATCAGTTGACTCTGCAAAGAACTCTCCAACCAGGTAGTGTTTCCCTGACATGTTATCTCTTCAGCCTATCACCAGAGAGCAAGGGGTATATATTCCAGCTCCAAGCACTGGGAAGCTGTCAGTGCTTTGTTGTCCTCAAGCCTGTAGAAAGCTCCTGTTTAAAGAGACAGTGCATTACCAACTTCAGCACTTCCTGACTCCTATCTCCAGGATATCTGCAAACCTGCACCACTGGTAATCACATCTCCAGAATATCTGCAAACCTGCACCGCTGGTTATCTCATCTCCAGGATATCTGCAAACCTGCACTGCTGGTCATCTCAGGATATCTGCAAGCCTGCACCACTGGTTGTGCTATCCCCAGTATACCTGCAAATCTGCAGCACTGGTCAATACAATCTCCAGTATATCTGCAAGCCTGCATGATTATCCTATCCAGCCATCCCAAAATGCTGGTTCAGTCCCAGCTATCCAGCTATCCTGTACTGCTGGTTCAATCCCAACTTCCAGCTATCCTGAACTGCTGGTTCAATCCCAGCTTCCAGCTATCCAGCTAACATGAACTGCTGGTTCAATCCCAGCTTCCAGCTAACCTGTACTGCTGGTTCAATCCCAACTTCCAGCTATCCTGAACTGCTGGTTCAATCCCAGCTATCCTGAACTACTGGTTCAATCCCAGTTTACAGCTATCTAACTATCCTGTACTGCTGGTTCAATCCCAGCTTCCAGTTATCAATCTCTACCACAAGTGTCACGCAACTTTCATTGCACTGGTATCGCCATTGCTCTAGTTCCTCACAGTTGTCCAAACACCTGTGGCCAGCCATAGACTTTAGCCAAACCTGCCACGCCTGTATGAGTAGGCCATATATCAAGCCCGCACTATTCTGTTCTCGGGACTCCAGCTAACTAGCTACTAGACCTCGTCTGGTTCCACAAGTACCAATAACCATGAGAAGACAGAGAGACCAAGGGCAGAAAGAGATGGAGACATGGGGGAGAGAGAGAGAGACCAGGGGCAGAGAAGGAGGGTGATATGGGGGAGAGAGAAAGACAGAGACTAGGTGCAGATAGAGTGGGAGATATGGGAGAGAGACCACAGAGAGAGACCAGGGGCAGAGGAAGAGAGACATGATAGAGAGCAAGATAGAGACAGAGAGACCAGTGGCAGAGAGAGAGGGAGACATTGGAGAGAGAGACATAGACCATGGTCAAAGAGAGGGAGACATGGGGGAGAGAGAGACAGAGACCAGGGGCAGAGAAAGTGAGACATGGGGAGAGAGACAGAGAAAGAGGGAGGCATGGAGAGAGAGGGAGACATGGGGCGAGAGAGACCAGGTCAGAGAGAGAGGGAGACATGGGAGAGAGAAACAGAGAGACCAGGGGCAGATAGGGGGAGACATAGGAGAGAGAGAGACAAAGAAACCAGGGGCAGAGAGAGACAGAGACCAGGGGGTGAGAGAGAGAGACCAAGGGCAGAGAGAGGCAAAGAGAGACCAAAGAAAGAAAGACAGGGAGACCAGGGGCTGTGAGTGAGGGAGACATGGGAGAGAGAGAAAGAGTCAGGGAGACCAGTGGTGGCAATTAGTATGGAAGACATGGGGGAGCAAGAAGGTGGGACATGTTCCCAGGTTACTATGTTCTGCTTACCTGCTCCTATGATGGTCATGCAAAGTGCAGTGTCCCTGCCGGTCTCCAGCTGGTCAGCAAATGGTGGTGCTGTTACAGGTGCCTCACCACTTCCCCTCCGTGCCACTCGCCTCAAGCATTAGTCTGGACACAAACTAGTAGGCATACAGGCAGCAGCACTCGCTAGGGAAGGGAAATGGCATGGTAATACAATAGAGGTGACTGAGGGTGACAGGATGGTGCGAAAAAAGCGCAGGAAGAGGCCATTTGTGGGTGGCAACGAAGAGGCCATTTGTGGGTTTTAAAGGAGTGTCCAGAAAAATGCAGGTGGACTCAGACGTTTGGAGGGTGTCTGACGTCAGCTCAGGCCCCGATCACCAGCAATCCTTTGCAGCAACAGAGTAAATCCTTAGCTTAGCAGAGATTGCAAACTGATGTTTGTGCAGCTCTGCTACAAATGCGATTGCACCCCTGCACACAAAATATGCCCTCCCCCTGTAGGCGGCAACTACCTGATTGCAGGGCTGCAAAAAATGCACCCTAGCGACTAGGTCTGAATCTCCCCCATATTCCATTCCATCAATACCAAATATGGATATTCTGCTTCCATCACTCCAGGGGTGTGGATCATTAGATCGACAGTGTCCAGGTCGACAATGTTTAGGTCGACCACTATAGGTTGACAGTCATTAGGTCGACAGGGTTTCTAGGTCGACATGTGCTAGGTTGACAGGTCAAAAGGTCGACATGAGGTTTTATTTTTGTTTTGTTTTTGGTGTCGTTTTCTTCGTAGAGTGACTGGGAACCCCAATTAGTGCACCGTGTCCCCTCGCATGGCTCGCTTCGCTCGCCATGCTTCAGGCAAGGTGCCTCACTTCGCTTAGCACAGATTACCGTTTCAATCGTAGTCCACGTGGATCATTAAGTATGAAAAAGTTCAAAAAAAGAAAAAAAATCTGAAAAACTCATGTCGACCTATTGACCTGTCGACCTAGAAACCCTGTCGACCTATAGTGGTCGACCTAAACATTGTCGACCTAGACAGTGTCGATCTTCAGACCGGATCCCCACTCCAGATGGCACTGTTCCATTATTCTTCTAATAAATTCATATGCTTTTTAGCCCATTCTAATCTTTTTTTTTTGTCTTTGAGATAAAAGTGACTTTTTCATTGGAATTCTGGTGTTTAAAATAAATTATTGAAGTCTGCTTCAAACAGTCCTGGCACTGATGTTTACACCACATTCACGTAAATCATTTTAAAATGCCTCAGGTGATTGTTTTCTGTCTCTCAAGCAGTTTTTTCATTCTTCTATCACAGCATGGTGTTGTGGATGTTTTCTTACCTTTACCAGTTTAGTTTTGAATGGACTGAGTACCTTGGGGCTAATTCAGGTTGGATCACAAACCGCAATCCAACCAGAATTTTTACGATCACCCCTGCACATGCGCCTTCACTTCCTGGGGAAAGGCCACAGAAAAAGCAACCACCTCTGCCTGTCAATCAGGCAGAGGCAGGCGGAGTAGGGGGGGTGGCAATGCTCCATTTGCAGGGCGAAGACGGAGCGTTGCAGGGGTGGTGCGGCGAGAACGGGAGCAGAGCCAGCCAAACGGGGGCATGTCAGGGGTGTGATCACGGCGGCTGCGTGATGTCTTACGCAGCCGCTGCAATCGAGAACAGGAGGCTTCCTCAGTTTCTGCTAACAAGCAGAAATTGTAATGCCTTCACAATTTCTACTTGTTGAATGGTGGGAGGTGTCGGTCAGCATGCAGGGCGCCCTTGCCCAGCGATGGCAATTAGCAGAATTTGCAATCCTTACTAAATTAGGACCCTTATTCAGTAAGAATTGCAATTTCTGCTTAGTAGCAGTTTCTGTGGTCAAAAAGTTGCCGCCCAGAAAATTAAGAAAAAATGCCCATTGCAAAAATTGTGAATTCGACGCAATATGCGGGCTGATCACAAAACCATATGTAATTACCGGAACATCAAAGATTGCCAGAGGTACTTGACATCATTAGGCTCTACCCCCATGGCAGAAAGCCAAGGTAACAAAAAAACCATTTGGTCCATCATGGGGGGTTTCTGGGTTTTCAGACCCTCCCTACATTTTGTTCCAACAGGTTTTTTTTGGGGTATCGGTAGTAGTAGTAGTAGAAAAGTTCATCAAAGATGCAGCACTCAGGATACGTGTACGGAATCAATAATCAGCAACAAAGCATGAGTCAACGTTTCAGTTTTATCAACTGTTTTCAAGATTTCGGCATGAGTCAACGTTGCAGTTTTATCAACTGTTTTCAAGATATCTTGAAAACAGTTGTTAAAACTGAAACGTTCACCCATGCCTAGTTGCTAATTATTGATTCCGTACACGTATCCTGAGTGCTTTGATGAACACACATATATATATAAAATAAAATGCCACACAATGGAGTCCAGCTGTAGTAATCGTGCAGCCCCACAGACACTAACTTTGAAAGTAGAGCCTGTAGAGCAGTTAAAGGAGACACCATCTGCCCAGCAACAATGCCTTGTAGCATAGTCTCCCACATGTCCTCACCCAGACCACTAGGGGGCTAATTCTAAATTGTAAGTAATGCAAAATAAAAAGCAATTAAATGTATCTGGAACAAACCATGATGCAATGCAAGGGTTGCAAATACCAGGGTCGCTCAATAAGTAAGGTAACAAGACCTTGTACGTGTGTAATGTTCTCTATTTCCTCTGTTTCCCCTCACGGCCATTAGACTGCGCCTCATATCAGTTATACTGTCCCAACGTTAATTGTAAGATGACGCGGCTGACAGAAAAATGGTCAAACATTGATGTGATTAGTGTGATCAGATTTTCTAAACGGCATATCAGCAGCTGAAATTTATTGCCAACTTGTCAAACTGTACAGTTATAACATCATGTCGCAGAAACAGGTTTGGGTTTGGTGCTCTGCCTTTGATAACGGCAGGATAGAAGTTGCAGATGAGCAGTGATCTGGCCTGCCAAGTACGTCCACCACAGATGACCATTTGTGCTTCATTGAAGGTCTGATTCTGGAGGACAGACACATTCAAGTTAGTGATTGTCAGGCTCAGATTAGTTTGTAGATTCGGACTATGGGTTGCTATGAGCATGGAGCATGGAAGGCTGGGATGGAAACTAGGTGGCCTAATATAACTCTTCTTCATGCAGGATAGGAAAGCAAAGAAAGATAAGGTGTTCTGGTGATTACCAGCTATTCTGGATTGCTGGCTTACAACCAGCTACTTACAGGATTGCCAATATGCAGAGCAGTACCGGCTACACAGAATTGCTTGGATGCGGAGCAGAACTGGCTATACAGGATTGCCGGGATGCAGAGCAGTACCGTCTACACAGGATAACTGCACTGGAGTCAATAAACAGATTGCTTGCCATAGAGATTCTTAACAAAGGTCTCTGCAGGACAATAAACAACAAAGCACTGACAACAGGAAGTGCCTCCGAAGGATCTTTATACCTCTGGGTCTTTGGTGATTGGCCGCTATTCACTGATGCAGTTTCCTGCTTCACTCCATTGGTGCTCTGCAGACATGTGACAAGAACTAAGATGGTAGCGCCTGGTATCGGCTCCACGTAGTACGCCGTTAACCGCAGCCACTGAGAGAGTAGATAGATAATGTCCTGAAGCCACGCCATCATGGAATGAAAGAGGTGAGAGAGCACCTGACAGAACAGAGCTGTGCATGCTCGCTTTGTGACAGTACCTCGTCCCTTAGGAGTGGTCCCTGAACACGCCTTGGGCTTCCTTGGAAACTTGGTATGGAACTTCTTGATGAGAAGTGAAGCATGGACGTCTTCAGAAAAGACCCAAGATCTTTCTTCCGGACCATTTCCCTTCCAGTCAATTAATAACTATAAACGTCCGTATCGGAAATGGGATTCTAAGATTTTCTACCTCAACTTCCGTACCCCTCATGGTTTAAATTTGAGGTCCCTTGGGAATCATGGTTTGAAAGTGGTTTAGAATTAATGGTTTCAATAAAGAAATGTGAAAAGTGTTGTAGATCCAGAGGGACGGTGGTAGAGAAAGCTGATACGCCACAGGATTAATGACATTGGATACGGTGAAGGGTTCAATGTATCTGGGAGAAAATTTCATAGAAGGAACTTTTAAACTGAGATTTTTTGTAAAAAGCCACACTTGTAGTGAAGGAACAGCAGAATGTTTACGATCAGCAACTACTACAAAGTAAGACATGTTTGAAAATCTATTTACAATCACCCAGAACCCTTTGGATGCTGGTAAATCGGTGACAATCAATTGAGATGTGTGTCCATGGATGCTAAGGAATTGACAATGAATGAAGTGGACCTGTAAACGCTCTGCAAGGAATTTTATGCTGAGTACACTTGGTACAAAATGCCACAAAAGCTTGAGTGTCAGTTCGTATGGTTGGCCACCAATACGTTCTTTAAATAAATTCTAGTGTCTTTGAAATCCCACATGCCCTGCAAAATGGGAAGCATGAGCCCACTGCAATAGTTTGTTCTGGAGTTGAGGATCAACAAATATCTTCACAGGAGGAGGTTTATATGAAACTTGGGTGGATGTGAAGATTACATAGTTGAGGATTGGGTACATCTCCTTGGATTCCTCTTCCTCTGAGTGAGAGAACGAGATAAGGCATCCGCTTTGGTATTCTGATGACCAGGGCAATACAAAGCGGGAAAAGAAATGGGACCAGCAAGCTTGACGTGGAGACTGACACTGCACGGACTTCAGGATTAACAGATTTTTTTGGTCCGTGTAAACCAGGGGTGGGGAACCTCCGGCCCGCGGGCCGTATAAGGCCCGAGAAGCCGTTTGCTCCGGCCCACCCGCTTCTGTCAGTGAGACACGCCGCCGCTCAGTTCGGCGGCAGCGTGTCTCAGCTGTCAGGACAGGGAGAAGAGCGCGGCGATGTTGGATGACAGCGGCGGCGTGTAGGACTTCAAACTAGCCGCCGCTTCGTGAGCCAATCAGAGCTCGCGGACCGGCAGCCAATCAGGAGCCGCGGCTGCCGGCCCGCGAGCTCTGATTGGCTCTCGCACCGGCGGCTGGTTTGAAGTCCTACACGCCGCCGCCGCCACTCGACAGAGCCGCGCTCTCCTCCCTGTCAGCAAGCAGCGGTAAGCAGCACGGGGGGGGGGGGCATCTGTATACCTGGCACTGTGGGGGCATCTGTATACCTGGCACTGTGGGGACATCTGTATAGCTGGCACTGTGGGGGCATCTGTATAGCTGGCACTGTGGGGGCATCTGTATACCTGGCACTGTGGGGGCATCTGTATAGCTGGCACTGTGGGGACATCTGTGTACCTGGCACTGTGGGGGCATCTGTGTACCTGGCACTGTGGGGGCATCTGTATAGCTGGCACTGTAGGGGTATCTGTCTACCTGGCACTGTAGGGGTATCTGTGTACCTGGCACTGTGGGGGCATCTGTATAGCTGGCACTGTGGAGGCATCTGTATAGCTGGCACTGTGGGGGCATCTGTGTACCTGGCACTGTGGGGCATCTGTGTACCTGGCACTGTGGGGGCATCTGTGTACCTGGCACTGTAGGGGCATCTGTATAGCTGGCACTGTGGGGGCATCTGTATACCAGGCACTGTGGGGGCATCTGTATACCAGGCACTGTGGGGGCATCTGTATAGCTGGCACTGTGGGGGCATCTGTATAGCTGGCACTGTGGGGGTATCTGTGTACCTGGCACTGTGGGGGCACCTGTATAGCTGGCACTGTGGGGGCATCTGTATACCTGGCACGGTGGGGGGCATATGTATACCTGGCACAGTGGGGGGCATATGTATACCTGGCACAGTGAGGGGCATATGTATACCTGGCACGGTGAGGGACATTTGTATACCTGGCACGGTGAGGGACGTTTGTATACTTGGCACTGTGAGGGGCATTTGTATACCTGGCACTGTGGGGGCAATTGTGGATCTGGCACTGCACTATTGGGGGCATATGTGTATCACGTCCCATTTTAACTGGCCATACCCATTTTTTTTGGTGCGCGCGCCTCCGGCGCGCACACACAGTACCTCTAAGGGGCAGACCTACTGGGGGGCAGGGTAATTTTTTTAAATTGAGAATTTTTGTATGGCCCCCGAAGGATTTTATAAATATCCAAATGGCCCTCGCTAGAAAAAAGGTTCCCCACCCCTGGTGTAAACACTAATGAAGAATTGTGCCCCTTCTAGCAGATAGCACCAATCCTCAAAAGCTAACTTGATGGCTAGTAACTCTTTCTCACCGATGGGATCATTATTTTCTGTGGGAGAGAATTTCTTAGAAAAGAAGCCACAAGGGTGGATTTTGTTATCAGAAGCTTTCTAGAATAAAAAGTCCCCCACTCCTTCTGAAGAAGAATCAACCTCAACAATAATGGGCCTGTTGGTATCAGGTTAAGTTAGTACTGGAGCAGAGATAAATGCTTGTTGAAGACTATTGAAGGCCTCTTTGGCTTCAGGAGGCCACTGTGAAGTATTAGCTTCCTTGTGGGTGAGCATTTTTATCGGCACTACAAGAGTAGAAAATTCTCGGATAAATTTGTGATAATAATTTGTAAATCCTAAAAACGGCCTGGTGGCTTTCAATAAAGAGGGCTCAGACCAAGAGGTAATTGCTATAACTTTATATGGATCCATTTGTAGGCTTGTACCAGAAATTATATATTCCAAGAAGGAGATGGAGAAGACCTCAAATATAAATCTTTCGATTTTGCCGAAAAGGTGGGGTGACTACTTATGATGGAGAGCTTCACTTACATGCTGGCAATGAAGGTGAACATCTAGAGAGAAAATAAGGATTCGCCCAGGTATACCATGACGGTTTGATAAAGAAGACCCTGAAAGATTTAATTCACAAAGTGTTAAAACACTACATGCTGAATGGTATAACAAGATATTCATAATGACCATCTGTTGTGTTGAAAGCAGTTTTCCATTCATCACCAGCTCTAATACATATCAGATTGTACGCTACCCTGAGGTCCAGCTTGGTAAATACTTGGGCTCCTTTGACTCTACCAAACAATTAAATAATCAGAGGTTATGGATGCCAATTGTTAATCATGTCATTAAGGGGTCTATTTATTAACATTATTTTTACTAAAATTATGTGAAAAAGGGTGTTTTCACACCCTTTTCACATTATTTTAGTATCACCTGAATGTATTAAAGGGCATTTGGAACAGTTTTCATAAAAAACTGCTCCAAACCCTTTAATTCACTTTTTTTTAAGGAAACCACATCGGTATTCCCCATACTTATAATGGGAAATGTGATGTGGCCAAATTTACTAAAAAAAAAAATGTGAAAAAATACCGCAGTGTGCCCTGTGATTATCGCTCCAGTTCAGGCTGGCGAGTTCACAGGGCAACACTGTGATAATGTGGCATTTGCCCAGCTTTCTCTGCCCCTGGCAGAGAAAGCTGAGCGGGAACCAGGCAGAGTGATCAGCTATGTGTGTCCGATGGACACACAAACTGATCACAGTGTAAAAAGTAGAGATGAGCGGGTTCAGTTTTACTCGGATTTACCCGAATCTTCTTATTGGCTATCGGACGTCACGTGTTTTGGTTAAACTGCTCCAAACCCTTTAATTCACTTTTTTTTTAGGAAACCACATCGGTATTCCCCATACTTATAATGGGAAATGTGATGTGGCCAAATTTACTAAAAAAAAATGTGAAAAAATACCGCAGTGTGCCCTGTGATAATCTCTCCAGTTCAGGCTGGCGAGTTCACAGGACAACTGTCACGTCTGAGGATTCTTGTGGATCCGGATTTGGGGAAGATGATTCTGGTGCACTTAGATCTCTAAATAACAAACGAGCAGGACGGATGAAGGTCTTGCGCATTTATTACTTGGAGTAGTTTAACAGGGTTTGCCAAAGACAGTGGAATAGAGATACGACTGTAGGTTAGCGGGTGGCTGAGGATACCTGAACCGTGACCCAGTACTTTAAAGAAGGAATTCCGAAGGTTTGTTACTGCGGCGTCCGGAACAGGTAGCTAGGTAGGACACGGGAACAGAGTCGGCAGTCTGCGTAAGGCTAGATCAGGAGGCTTGGGTACTTTGCGGTAACAAGAACTTGACACTGGAGATGCTGCGGGAGCACAAAGAACTATTCACAGATACTGTGAAAGACGTTGCACTGGCAAATTCTCTCCTCCAGGCCTTCCTGCTTTATAGCAGCTGCTCGGAGCTAATTGGCCACAGGAAAGTGATAAATTGGTGAAGGGTGGGCAAGACAAGCTTTTTGCCCACATCCAAGATGGCCACCAGGAACACAGCTCAGGCTTTACACAGAAGCCCTGGCTCCACAGCAGCACCACTAACCCCTGCCGGAGGGACCTGCTGCCAGTCTGCAGACCTGCCAACCGGTGCCTCTGCCTGTCCACCCAGCGCACCCTGCCCGGCGCCAGCAGCCCGCACCTCCGCCAGCTTGACCTCTCCAAAGGGACCGGACAGGTAAGAGCCAGCTCCCCTGCACAGTCTCCCGCCGGACCGTGACATTACCCCCCCCCCCTCTTTAGAGTGGCCCCTGGACACAATTTAGGCTTCTCTGGATGTTCAGAATGAAATTTGCAAACTAATGCTGGGGCATGAACATCTGTCGCGTACTCCCAGGACCGTTCCTCAGGACCATATCCTTTCCAGTCCAATAGGTACTGTAACCGACCGTAAACGAATTCGGTAGTCAAGTACCTTTTTAGCCTCAAACTCTATTCCACTCTGGGTGAGTACTTTGGATGGTCGTGGTAACAGTCTCCAAAATCTGATCAAAACGAAAGGTTTTAGCAAGGAAACATGGAAAGAAGAAGGAATTTTGAGGTAAGGGGGTAGTTTGAGTTTTTAAGGCACTGGGTTAATTATGCCCACAATTGGAAAAGGACCTATAAAGCGGGGGGGGGGGGGGGGGGGGGGGGCAAAGTTCATTGAAGGTACTCGTAAGCGTAAGTTCCTTGTAGAAAGCCAAACTTGGTCTCCTACCTTGAGACTAGGAATTGTTCTTCGTTTTCTGTCAGCCCATTTCTTGTAACGAAGAGAAGCCTTTTGAAGATTGGTATGAACCCAATTCCAAATGTTCAAAAAACGCTTTAGGGAAGTCTCCACTGCTGGTGAGTTGAGTGCTGGTAGATTTTGAAATGCTGGAACTTTAGGATGTGCTCCGTAAACAATGAGGAAGGGCATAAGCCCAGTAGAAGAATGGTAAGTATTGTTGTGGGCGAACTCAGCCCAAGGTAAATGTTCTACCCAATCATCCTGAGAAGAGGAAAGGTGAATGCGTAAAAAGGTCTCCAAATCTTGATTAACTCGTTCCGTGGAACCGTTGGACTGTGGGTGATAAGCTGTGGAATACTGCAATTTGATTTGTAAGGCTGTACAAAGGGATTTCCAGAACTTTGCTACAAATTGCACCCCTCGATCAGACACTATTTCGGTGGGAAGACCGTGAAGCCTGAAAATCTCAGAAATGAAAAGATGGGCTAAATCAGAGGCTGTTGGTAATTTCTTCAATGGTACAAATCGGTCTATGACCACCCAGATTGTAGTGTAGCCTCTAGAAGATGGTAAATCTGTTATGAAGTCCATTGATAAATGGGACCACGGTTGAAAGGGTACAGAAAGAGGCAATAACTTCCCAGCCGGAGGTTGCCGAGAGACCTTGTGTTGGGCGCACTTAACGCAGGAGGAAATGGCTGTCACATCTGCTTTCAGGGTGGGCCACCAATAGGATCTTTGCAGAAATTCCATTGTCTTGTGAACACCTGGATGACCTGAAAATCGGGAAGTGTGAGCCCAAGATATGAGTTTCTTCCGTAGTTGTGGAGTGACAAAAGTCTTCCCTGCCGCAGGTTGTAGACGAGTGGAGGCAAAAACTTTTGCATCTAGGACGGGGTGTGTTTGAGGAGGTTCTTCAGATTCAACGGAAGTAGTGGACCATGACAGAGCATCCGCTTTTAGATTCTGTGAACCGGGCCGATAAGTCAGGATGAACAAAAAGCGGGAGAAGAACGTGGTCCAACGAGCTAGACGCGGACTCAGACATTGTAGATCTTTCAGGAAGGTTAAGTTCCGATGATCTGTATAAATGCTAATAGGGAAGTTAGCTCCTTCCAGGAGGTATCGCCATTCCTCTAGGACCAGCTTGACCGCCAACAACTCCTGCTCCCCGATAGTATAGTTCTTCCCGGTGGGGAGAAACTTCTTCGAGAAGTAACCACAAGGATGGAGCTTATGATCTTCGTACCTTTGAGAGAGTACCGCTCCTACCGCTTCAGAGGAGGCATCCACTTCGAGAAAAAAGGGTTTATATATATCAGGTTGCCTTTATACCGGTGCTGATATGAATGCTTGTTTAACCAGATGGAAAGCGGACTCTGCTTCTGGGAACCAATAAGACGGGTCTGCTTCCTTTTCGAGTAAGAGCGGTGATGAAGGCTGTCACAACTGAGGGCTGGAGACCGTGACTGGGAGCCTCAGTTGTAGGGGCTGACGGGTACTTGAATTTAGGAGGAGCTATGGGACTCCTGGACATGCGTAATGACAGAGGCAAGGACTGCCCGAGGGTGTGACCATGACAACTGGAAATGCCTTAAGTGCTTTTATTAAATAAAAAGTCAAATAATGTGCAAAAGAATAATAAAAAGTCACAAGTAATAGTTAGGTGCACAACTGGTTAAGATCAGTAACCTGGAATATGGAGGAAAGTTCTGTAAACAATAAAGGAAGCTAGGGTTCGCTGGAGGATGAGAAATGAGGCTGGAGTTCGTAGATAAATGAGGAATGAAGCTGGAGTGCGCTGGTAATTGAGAAATGAAGGATTGCTACTGAAAAGCCAGAGTTCAAACACAGGAATCAGAGTAGACTTGTAAAGGGTTAATCTCTGGAGAGTCGGGTTACACTGCAGAGTGTAATCACCAGGGAGTCAGGCTGAACTGCAGAATGGAATTGGAGGAGAAAGTCTGTAGTGAAGCTTGCAGGCTGGAATCACTAATGACAATTGAAGCACTGACACCCTTCAGTGCTGGGACAGGCTATTTAAACCCACAGGTTAGCAGGGATTGGTGGGCAAGTAGGCTCCAGCACTTGTCAGCACCACGGATAGGAGAAACAATGTCATGTGACTGAAGTCCAACATGGCTGCGCCCATGAACACACACAGAAGGGGAATAAACTACTATAGGAAAGGTGTAACAATGGAGATGAAGGCCGCAGTAGCAGAATGACATGCGCCCAGCGGCACGCGGCGGTCAGAGAGATAGGAGCGGCAGCAGAGGCCCATGGAGGACCTGCATCCAGAAGGGAAAATGGTGTCTCAGTACCCGAATCGTGACAGTACCCCCCCCCCCCCCCCCTTTTGGAGTGGCCCCAGGACACTTCTTAAGTTTACCTGGCCATCTGGAATGGAACTTCTGGATGAAGACGTGTGCCAACTTGAAAGTGGGAGATCCGTGACAGAATCCATCGAGGGATGAGCCCACGGACGATGAGGAACAGACAAGGAAACCAGTTGCCTAGTGGGTGACTGGTGGGGTACTTTGTGCTGGGCACATTTTGGGCAGGAGGCCACAAATTCAGCAATGTCCTTTTTTAGGGTCGGCCACCAATTTGACCTGGAAACGAATTTTAAGGTCTTGTGTATGCCCGCGTGTCCAGCAAAGCGAGAGGAATGTGCCCAATGCAAGAGCTTCCTCCTGAAAGCCGGCTTCACAAAAATTTTCCCTGGCGGTGGCATAGAGTCCATCCTCACTGCGGAGAACGCCATTGGATTAACAATATAATGCTTGTCAGTAGACTCAGACTCATTTTCTTGCTCCCAGGAGCGGGAAAGGGCATCAGCCTTGTGATTCGGTGACCCTGGACAAAACTCTAGTTTGAAGTCTTGGCACGGAGGAGACGGGACATCAGAAGACTTGTAGGAGGATATGCAAACTGGAAGCTCTTTTTGGAGACAAGTCTCTGAGCAGGAAGGATCCCATGCCAGGATACGGGTCGACTTCCAATCAACTTGAGGATTATGCAGACGTAGCCATGGGAGGCCTAGGACCACAGTATGGGTGGCCCTGGGGATAACCTGGAAAGAAATCAACTCTGTATTCTGGTCCCCTACCTTCAGACGGATAGGTAGGGTCTTGGAGGTAATCACTGCATCAGGAATCCTACTGCCGTCCACGGCAGTTAGAGATATAGGAGATGACAGTCTCTCAGTGGGTAGAGACCACTGCTTAACGAACCTCTCTGTAATAAAGTTTCCGGCTGCTCCAGAATCCAATAAGGCAGTGAGATTCTTTGAATGCTGAGCCACCTGCAGAGAAACTGAGAGATTGCAGTTACTTGAAAATGGAGAGAAATTCGTCACTCCTAGCTGGTCTTCCCCTTGGTGGGCTAGGACTTGAGGTTGTCACGGACGCTTGGGACAGGACTTGATTATGTGAGAAGATTCGGCACAATACAAACAGAGACGCTCAGCAAGACGTCTACTACGCTCTGCCGGAGATAAACGAGAGCGACCTATCTGCATAGGTTCCTCCCTAGATGGAGATGGCTGACGAGGAATGGAAACAGTAGGAATCTTGGGAAATGTGGATCTTCCTCGTTCAACTGCCCTTTCACGGAACCGTAAATCAAGCTTAGTGCAGAGGGAAATGAGCTCGTTTAATGTTAAAGGCAAGTCTCTAGCAGCGAGCTCATCTTTGATACGCTCGGATAGCCCTCCCCAGAAGGCTGCGTAAAGAGCGTCATCATTCCAGGAGACTTCAGATGCCAAGGTCTGGAATTGCACCAAATACTGACCGACAGTTCACGTCCCCTGACGCAGCCGAAGGATCTCTGAAGAAGCTGACGTCACTCGACCTGGTTCATCAAAGATTCGCCTGAAAGTTGCCACGAAGTCAGAGTAGGGTGACAGCAAAGCGTCCGATCTTTCCCATAGGGGTGATGCCCAGTCGAGAGCAGGACCACTGAGTAGAGAAATGAGGTATGCCACCTTAATGCGGTCTGTAGGGAAACTGCTGGGTTGCAATTCAAAGTGGATCTTGCACTGGTTTAGGAAACCCCTGCAGGCTTTAGGGGATCCATCATATTTAGCAGGAGACGGTAAGTGAAGGTAGGAAGCAGGAACGGGTATGGTTGGTGGGGACACCACCGGAGGCGCTGGAGTCGGCACACTGGACGCCCCTGATCCACGGAGGGCCGCTTGAATTTCATCCAGCCGAGAGGAGAGGTCCTGGAGACAGCGAATCACATGGCCCTGTGCAGCCTCCTGACGTTCAAGGTGGGCTGCAAGTTCTTGCATCGGCCTGGTCGCTTGGACCTGGTCTCCGGCCGGATCCATTAGGTCAGTGCTTACTGTCACAACTGAGGGCTGGTGACCGTGACTGGGAGCCTCAGTTGTAGGGGCTGACGGGTACTTGAATTTAGGTGGAGCTATGGGATGCCTGGACATGCGTAATGACAGAGGCAAGGACTGCCCGAGGGCGTGACCACGACAACTGGAAATGCCTTAAGTGCTTTTATTAAATAAAAAGTCAAATAATGTGCAAAAGAATAATAAAAAGTCACAAGTAATAGTTAGGTGCACAACTGGTTAAGACCAGTAACCTGGAATATGGAGGAAAGTTCTGTAAACAATAAAAGAAGCTAGGGTTCGCTGGAGGATGAGAAATGAGGCTGGAGTTCGTAGATAAATGAGGAATGAAGCTGGAGTGTGCTGGTAATTGAGAAATGAAGGATGGCTACTGAAAAGCCAGAGTATCAGTACACAGGAATCAGAGTAGACTTGTAAAGGGTTAATCTCTGGAGAGTCGGGTTACACTGCAGAGTGTAATCACCAGGGAGTCAGGCTGAACTGCAGAATGGAATTGCAGGCGAAAGTCTGTAGTGAAGCTTGCAGGCTGGAATCACTAATGACAATTGAAGCACTGACACCCTTCAGTGCTGGGACAGGCTATTTAAACCCACAGGTTAGCAGGGAATTGGTGGGCAATTAGGCTCCAGCACTTGTCAGCACCACGGATAGGAGAAACAATGTCATGTGACTGAAGTCCAACATGGCTGCGCCCATGAACACACACAGAAGGGGAATAAACTACTATAGGAAAGGTGTAACAATGGAGATGAAGGCCGTAGTAGCAGAATCACATGCGCCCAGCGGCGCGCGGCGGTCAGAGAGATAGGAGCCGCAGCAGAGGACTATGGAGGACCTGCATCCAGAAAGGAAAATGGTGTCTCAGTACCCGGATCGTGACAGTGGCTACCAAGGCAGAGAATCCTCTAATAAATTTCCGATAGTAGTTAGAAAACCCTAGAAAACGCTGCACCGCTTTAAGAGAGGAAGGTCTAGACCAATTCAGTATGGCTTGTACTTTCTCTGGATCCATCTGTAATCCGAAGCCCGAAATGATATACCCTAGAAAGGGAACTGAAACCTGCTCGAAAATGCATTTCTCTAGCTTGCAATACAGATGGTTCTCCCGCAGTCTACGTAGTACCTCTAGAACGTGTCGTTGATGTGTTCCAAGGTCTGGGGAAAAGATTAAGATGTCGTCCAGATAGACCACGACAGATTGATATAGAAGGTCTCGGAAAATTTTGTTGACAAAATTTTGGAATACGGCAGGGGCGTTACTCAGACCAAATGGCATGACAAGATATTCGAAATGACCATCCCTGGTATTGAACGCGGTCTTCCATTCATCGCCTGCTCGTATCGTGATCAGATTGTAGGCTCCTCTTAGGTCTAGATTGGAGAAGATGGTCGCTCCCTTGACTGGATCAAATAATTCGGAAATGAGGAGTAGAGGGTAACGATTTTTTACCGTGATGTTATTCAGGCCCCGGTAATCTATATAAGGTCTTAACCTCCCATCTTTTTTCTGGACAAAGAAGAACCCAGCTCCGGCTGGTGAGGTAGATGACCAAATGAACCCCTTGGCCAAGTTTTCTCAGATACATTCGGACATAGCCTTAGTTTCAGGAATTGATAAAGGGTAGGTCCGACCTCTGGGTGGATCTTTCCCTGGTTCAAGGTCTATAGGACAGTCCCATTTCCTATGGGGTAGCAAGATATCTGCTCCCTGTTTACTGAAGACATCGGAAAAGGAAGCGTACTGAGGCGGAATCTGCAGGGATGATGTGACAAGGGTTTTATTGAGTAATTTGATACACGGCAAACAAGAGGTCAAACAGGTCTTCCTCCAGGATAAGATTTGCATGGAGTGCAAATCGATATGCGGTTTATGCCTACTAAACCAGGGGTAACCCAGCACAATTTCAAGTGACGCCTTGGGTGTAACTAAAAGTTCCAATTGCTCTTTATGAAGAGGACCGATACCAACTGAAATAGGAAGAGTCCGTTGAGAAATTACTCCAACAGGAATACGGCTTCCATCAACCGCAGATAACGAAAAGGAACGGGACAAATGTCACACAGGGATCTGAAGCTGCTGAACCAGATGTGCCGTGATGAAATTCTCTGCTGCTCCTGTATCTAAAAGAGAGAGAATGGACTTAGTATCTTGCAAGAGTTCAATAGTGACTGGTAGAGTAGGTTCAGAGGAATTTGGAGACCGAGACAAGACTCCTAACCTGGTGTCTCCTAGCCCAGTTAGGAGCGGGAGTTTCCCGAACGCTGTGGGCATGATGCCACCATGTGTCCCGATGCCCCACAGTAAAGACACAAATTTTCTCACCGCCGTTTTTGCCACTCCTCAGGAGTAAGTCGGGCCCAGTTCAGCTGCATGGGTTCTTCAGGAGAATCTACTGTTAGCGGAGGGGGTGCCAGAGGTACAGGGCGGAAACGATAGCGATCGCTCCTACTCTTTTTCGGCCTGCCTCTCCCGGAATCGTAGATCGACTTTGTTACATAATGAAATGAGATCATCCAGTTTTGGTGGTAAGTCTCGAGTCGCTAGATCATCCTTCAAACGGTCAGAAAGGCCACTCCAAAACGCTGAAACCAAGGCTTCCTCATTCCATTGTAGTTCAGAGGCGTAGGTTTGAAACTGAATGATATTGGCCGACTGGCCTATTCCCTTGGCGTAGACGCATAATCTCAATGGATGCTGATGTCGAGCGTCCCGGTTGATCAAAGATCTTTCTAAAAGTAGCTAGTAATTTTGGATAGTCACTCAGCAGAGCATCATCTCTTTCCCAGAGCGGTGAGACCCATTCCAGGGCCGTCCCTGAGAGTAAGGAGACTATGTACGCCACCTTCACCATTTTGCGTTGGGAAATTGTCTGACTGTAAATTAAAGTGCACATCGCACTGATTAAGGAATCCACAACAAAGTTTAGAGTTCCCGTCAAACTTGTTGGGGGTTGGCAAACGGAGAGAGGACGGTGATGACCCCAATGATGCCAGGACGGCCTGAGAAACTTGGGACTCCGGTCGACGGACAGGAGTAGTATTCGCTAGAGAGGCTTGGATGGAATCCTGCCGAGTGGATATCTCTTGGAGGCACTGCACCAAAGTCTCTGTACATTTTCCAATTCCTCCAGACGCCTCGCCATGCTGTGCAGGAGATCCGAGCCAGAATCCTGTCCAGTTCCTGGATCCATGTGGCCAGTGCAAACTGTCACGTCTGAGGATTCTTGTGGATCCGGATTTGGGGAAGATGATTCTGGTGCACTTGGATCTCTGAATAACAAACGAGCGGGACAGATGAAGGTCTTGCGCATTTATTACTTGGAGTAGTTTAACAGGGTTCGCCAAAGACAGTTGAATAGAGATACGACTGTAGGTTAGCGGGTGGCTGAGGATACCGGAACCGTGACCCAGTACTTTAAAGAAGGAATTCCGAAGACTGGTTACTGTGGCGTCCGGAACAAGTCGCTAGGTAGAACACGGGAACAGAGTCGGCAGTCTGCGTAAGGCTATATCAGGAGGCTTGGGTACTTTGCGGTAACAAGAACCTGACACTGGAGACGCTGCGGGAGCACAGAGAACTAGCTTCACAGATACTGTGAAAGACGTTGCACTGGCAAATTCCCTCCTCCAGGCCTTCCTGTCTTATAGCAGCTGCTCGGAGCTAATTGGCCACAGGAAAGTGATACATTGGTGAAGTGTGTGCAAGACAGGCTTTTTGCCCACATCCAAAATGGCCGCCGGGAACACAGCACAGCCTGTACACAGAAGCCCTGGCTCCACAGCAGCACCACTAACCCCTGCCGGAGGGACATGCTGCAGACCTGCCAACCAGTGCCCCTGCCTGTCCTCCCAGTGCACCCTTCCCGGCGCCAGCAGCCCGCACCTCCGCCAGCTGTACCTCTCCAAAGGGACCGGACAGGTAAGAGCCCGCTCCCCTGCACAGTCTCCCGCCGGACCGTGACTGCAACACTGCGATAATGTGGCATTTGCCCAGCTTTCTCTGCCCATGGGGACCCGGCAGAGTGATCAGCTATGTGTGTCCGATGGACACACAAGCTGATCACAGTGTAAAAAGTAGAGATGAGCGGGTTCGGTTTTACTAGGATTTACTCGGATTTACCAGAATCTCCTTATTGGCTATCGGACATCACGTGTTTTGGTTAGCCAATAAGAAAAATCCAGAAAATAAGAAATTGCGATAATTCTGGCATAAAGAACCGAGTAAATCTGAACCCGCTCATCTCTAGTAACAAGTTTAAAAAAAGTAAAAAAAAAACAAAACCATACTCCCCTGTCCAGTGAGCTGGTGTCCGCTGCTCCGGTGAGCGCTGCTGAGCGCTTGGTCCCCCATGTACTGCAATGTGACTCCGGTGCAGTAAAGTGACGCTGCAAAGTGGCAGCGCACTTTACAGCACCGGGGGTCACTGCAGCGCACAGGATCTGGCGCCGGGCAGCCCAGCAGAAGCAGCGCGGACCGGCTCTCTGGACATCGGGGTATTTTTTCCGAAAAATACCCCGATGATGCTGCAGAGTATCATCGCAAGGACAGAGCTTGAACGCAAGCTCTGTTCCTGCATGCGATAATTGATACATCCATGCAATGTAATCAATTATTGCAGTGCGAGTTTGGGCGATTTTATCACCTGTCATCCGCATCCTGGATGCGGATGGTGATAAATAGGCCCCTAAGTCCCCTATAGTCGATGTGTAAGCCTCCGTTCTTCTTTTTAACGAAAAAGAAACCTGCTCCAACAGGAGAAGAAGATAGTCGGGTAAACCCCTTTGGCCAAGTTTAGTTTTTTTTATATATATTCAGACATGGAACTAAAAAGAGAAAGGTGTCCTTTGCACAGGAAAAATACAATTGTGTAATAAATTTTATATTTTTGATGGAATTATTCGATTGGAAACCCGTAATGTTAGTAATTTAGTAATTTACAATTGTTATTAGTAAATTGGGGTGCTACCACAGATCATGATATACTGTACATGGAAAGAAGTGAAATATTATAGCACACACATAAATGTCTCTGGGTGACCTGTTATACTGCACTTTAGTTAAAGCTGCCTTGAATCATCCTCTGTGGTGACTTAAAGGTTATGGAGTCTTTAGCAAGTGCACAGCAATAGTTAAAAGTTATGAATCCACCATAGAACTTGACTCCTTTGATTGTGTCCTTTGATGCAGTAATAATATGGAGGTAGGGCATAAAATTGTGAATGAACATTAACAGCTGCTCTAGCTGTCTGCTCCATTTGTAGTGTGTAGAATACTGCTCACGGCTGGGGCAGAGGGAGGGCGCTGCGGTTCTTCTATAGCGCTGAAGCGCTATGCTCCACCTGTGCCCAGTGTGTTAACTGAATGTCCAGGAAGCCATGTTAGGAGAGAGTGTGTGTGGGTCACTCTTACTGGATCCTAATGTTCCTTGGCCGCCGTTTAAATTGCGCTCCTTCTCCTGATAGCAGCATGCATGAGATGACGGGTGCGCTGGCTTGCCTTGTCAGAGGAACGATCCCAGTGCAAGCTTTGTCCACTGGGTTGAATACAGTGCTTCTTACGTGTTTCTCCACGCAAATGTAGCGGCGGTTTCGTCAGAGGATACTCCTGTAGTGATTGCCCACGTACCCAGTGAGGACCCTACCCTACCCCTCAGCATTGGAAGTATGAAGTATATTAACAGCAATAAATCAATACCCCACCTTTTTCAGTGGAGGTTGAAAGCCTGATCTTTTTGGTTTCTATCCACTGGAATTTTCTTGGGTGATAAACAACTTATCGATCACCCTTTCCAATGAATGTCCACCAGGAATATTTCCTGAGAGAGAGTCAGCGAAAAATTCCTTTACTTTACACAAATCACATCTGCATATGCTAACACAGCATGCATGATTCCGCAATTGCGCAAAATTACGCAAATGGTATCACGTTGCGCCACGTATTACGTACACACGTGCGGTCCAATCGCACAGCTTATAGATCCTTGTTATCTATACGCCCTACGATCACGGGAATCGAATTCACAAGCTGCGCTCCACAGCCGGAGCGTAACATCAAATCACGCTCCTCCACACGTTTTACTTTAAAAAAAAACACACTACGTGCCTCAATACCAAAACGTGAGGTCGCCACCAAGCCTCTGCTTACTCAGTGTCTCCTCAACGGGATCCCGTTTTTGTCCTGGGGTTCAATGCACTCACACTTTCTTTCAACAACCCACACTTTTAGATTTTCTGTACAGATAAAAAAAGTAATTTACGAGTGATTGATAACATCCCCTTCAGAGGTATTGCACTTTAAACAAAGTATTATAGTAATGTGCTTCAAAATCGGATAGTTACCTGTTAAAATGTGTTTTATCCCACCTTAACAATCAATTTCTATTATGCGGCTAACTTCCGCTTGCGTAAATATGCACTCACGTTTCCGGCCTGTGCATCCACGTGTGTACCCGTGCGTCGCTATATACACGTCCACGTACTATTGTACTATGACATGTGTATACTTGCGCAAATGTGTATCGCTGCGTACCTTTGCCGCAGCTTACCACACTGTCTTACTCAACTCGAGCAATACAATAAAAATGTTTAAAAAACTATTTGTATTGTATTGTAGTAGTTAGATAAATGCTTCCACGTTCCCTTTGAGCACCGGAAGTCCCCTACTGGAAAGCTTCCGCTACGTGCTACCTAAACTTTTAGGCAGGAACAGAGCTTCACTTATTAAATGCAAATATTTTGCGAATTTTCGTTAACAATAACACTTTAACAATCAATTTTAAAACACTTCAATATAATATGGCTATTGACTATAATTTAAATGCTATGACTCAGATTGGATAGCTATCTTGCAGAACATACACTGATATAAATATACGTATTTTAATAATAATAATAATAATAATAATAATATACACATTAATTTATTACACTCTTATGAAAACCCTCACACAGCATATATTTTTATACACACATACTGAATGAATGTAGTTTCTACAGAGCCTCTAATTTGCATCTCAGATGTTCACATGCTTGTTGTTCCAGAGTGGTTGAACAGGTTCATTAACATTTAATTTGCCTATCTTGTAGCAAGCAGAGGGTTAACAAACCATGGAAAAAAACTCTATCAAGCTAAGTATTTACCTCACTATTACTCTCTCTAGGCCCAATTGAAACACTATTTATAATTGACTATGGCATGGGTTAATTAAATTCATTGGTAGCTTTTAAATGGTGTTGGATTTGTACATATATTGTTTATATTGTGACAAAGGCTACAGATTGTTTAACAATGGCCTTAAGGAACAGCTGGAGGTCAGCTGTTAGCTAGGTGGATAGAGAGTGACCTTACGTACCTAAAATGGCCACTGCTCCTCCCCCCTTCCCAAGCCATGTGCTTGGACAAAATGGTGATCCCACCATGCGGACAGAATACAAGCACTCTATCCTTTGTCACAAATAAATCACAAATTATACAAGCACCGGAAGTTGCCCTAATAGACAATTCCCACTGCATGGTAACAGCGCTTTCAGCTTTTTCAGCGCGAACAAAGCTTTGCTACTTCAGGCCTATGTTAGCAGTATGCGAATAGGCCTCAGCATGCTAACACAGCTACATCCATACTATGCACCAACTTTTAAACGCCCTTTAAATTTACTTAACAGATAAACAATCCAATCTGAATCAAACACAATATGACTTATTGAACCTCGTTCAGCAACAATAAAAATATGCTGTAGCATTTCTAATATTGTGCGTTTTTGTCACACTCACGCAACAAAGAAATCTATTGTCCCTTGATTCATATCAGCGCCTTACTGATAACACAAAAAAACGGATGTGGTTCAGCAGCATCTAGATGCATCCATCCTTAGCTGGTAGACCACAGCAGCGTCTGTACTGCGCATCATTAAGTACGTGATATCGCGGACATAGCCCCCAACTGTGAATTTTCATTATTTTAAATAAACATTTCAATGCCAGCGCTAATATATACTGTGGATGTAAGGTGCATCTTATTACCATATATGATAAAAGTGCGCTGAACGTTGCAGCCCTATATCCCTTAAGAGAAAGCAAGCAGTCGCACACATGGTATTACTGAGGTCCAATGCTCAGAGATGTATATATTTGATATTAAAAGGGTATGCATAGAATATAACATATGTACAGTATATCATTCAGTTATAATATATATGGTTACACAGTTACAGTTATAAAAGAAGCAGATAGTTACAAAAGAATCAGTTACAGCCAGCATACTTCACCCTATTGCTCAATGCACAGTCGTCTCCATCCCAGCAAACAACCAACAGAGTTTGCTGGGTGAGGGGAAGTACCTATATACTGTGTATTGGGGGGGAGGTATATGTCTGGGGCTGAGTCTTCTGTTATTGGTCCAGGGGAGGTAGGTCTCTCATTTATGATGTGTTATTGATCAGTTCATATGCAAGCAATGTCAAGATTGAAGATGCAATTATAGGGGTTAGCCACTGGTTTTTGCTGCACACATGCTGTCTTTGTTCTAATAAGAGTGACTTTAGATATCATACATTTAATCATAACTAATCGTTGCAATGTGCTACAATCTTCCCATAGCTATCAAATTACTCCACACATTCTCCTGATCATTTTGACACTTAGCATGATATGTTTAACTTGTTCCGTTCCAATAATTACATATATATATGATGTTACACTCTATTATATAATTTAATACAAAATGGTGCTAAACATGTTTTGTCTTTGTATTGTATGACTATGTTGTATATGTCTTTGTGGCTTCTCTGTGCGAATGCGTATGCTACCGTATATGCGCAAAACGCACAAACCGAGACCCATCTGTTTGAAGTTTGTATGTGGTGTGTATGTAATATTTTTTACTTTGACATTATTTGCTCCCATTCATGGTTACAGGATTTTTCTCAGGTTGCATCCACTCTGTACAATATGCTCCCTCGCACAAAAGACTTTCTGTAGCCGCCAAACCTTTATGCTTTCCATAAAAACTCACTTCTTCAGGGAAGCTTATCAAATTCATGAACCACTCATAACCTACATAAACTATTCCAGTGGTTCCCAAACTTAAGGCTTAATTCAGACCCTGTCACTTATGTGCAAAAATTTCTATGAAGCAAGGTCCTAAACTGCGTTCTCTTCAGAACGCAGTTTAAGACCTGGAGGGGGCGGGAATGGGGCATCGATGCTGTATTTTGTGAGCGTCAATGCTCAGTTTAAGAGGCAAGGGCCAGACAACGGAGGTGTGTTTGGACCGTTGCTGGGGTGGGTTGCAGCGGCTGTATGACGTCACACACAGCCGCTGTGACCCTTAACATGGCAGGTAGCTGTCTGCCTTTGCAGCTAGGGTGCGTAGGCAGAGGGCTACTCGAAACATATAAAGCATCGCCACCGTGCAATACTTTGCATGTCTGTGCTAGGCGTCCCCCCGCATATCAAATAATTTAATCGTAGATGTGTATTTTTTCGCACATCTACGATTAGGTCTGAATCGGCCCCTTAGTACTCAAGTAGCACTAACGGTCCAGGTTTTAAGTATATCCATGTTTCAGCACAGATGTTTAATCATATTGACTGAGGAACTAATTAAGTAATCTGTAGCCAAGCATGGATATACTTAAAACCTGGACCGTTAGTGCTCCTTGAAGACCGAGTCTGGTAACCACCACTGAAGTATTCTATTGTGTGATTGGATCATTGAAGAACTTTTCAGTTTTGTAATCTGGGTGGACCAATATGCAATTTGTGGCAGTTTATCTCATGTATCAAATTCCTATTTCCATATAGATTGTAAATTTATCACTGCCTTGTTCCCTTATTGTAGAGCGCAGTGCAATATGCTTTTTCTGTGAAAATATAATAGAAAATTAACGTTCATTATATATGAGATTGCTGATATCTATTATATGATTTAGCACTGTCATGCTGTATACAAGACTACATGCATCACATTACGGGAGAAACCCTGCAGCTAATTATGTGCGCTGCCTGATTCAATTAGCGGAGAAACCCATACATTCTACATTTTATGGAATGTATGGTTAGTGCACATTAACCCTGTGTATACTATGCAGAGAAAAGCTGTTTTGTTTAATAACTCGGGCGTGAATCCCAGAGCTATTCCAGAACAGCAAATAGCGCAGCTAATTGGATTACCCCTACATGTTTATACATTAATTTACAGGTAGTGAGTAACAGCTAGTAAAAAAAACAAAAACCTATGAAAATCACTTGTTTTTGTAGTGAGTGTTGGAGAATTACGGTGTGTACACACGGTGAGATCCTTGCTATGCCCGATTTTCACTTGCAATTTCCCTTGAACTCCCCGGAGCCCAGCACCACCGATTTTGACTACGTTTTCTTGAGATATGGACTATGTGTGCTTACGATTTTGGCTTATGTGAGATTTTGGCCTATGTGAGATGTCATTGACATGTGAGATGAACTAGATAGTACACCGATCTAGCAAGGATTGACTTGCCTGCACAGTCTATCTTTTCTTGCTATGCCGACCTGGCGGGACCGCGCATCAGGATCGAATCGGGATCGCAAGGTGACTTTCACCTTGCGATCTGCACTAACTTTTCTTGCGATTTTGACTATATAGTCAAAATTGAAAGAAAATATCTCACCGTGTGTACACACCCTTAGATAGTCATTGTTATTAAAAAAAAAAAAAACTTTTGTCCTGAATAATTTTTGTACATATTGCACTGAAAAAAACATCACAAAACATTGTGAAGAGAGGGAGACTGCATTACTAATCCTTTTCACACTGATATAATGATAACATTTTCACAATATACATGTTCAAAATAATTTAAGACTGAGAAGGAAGAGAGAGTGCACATATTTGGCTACAATCTTGAATGTCACATCATAGTTTGCATTATTAAGCAGAAGAAAACTAAGACAGTTTCAGAAATCAGATGTTTCCATGGAAGATTACTCTGTGATTTGCTTTAATTATTCATGACATCTCACCCTTCCATATTGTAAACTGCTTTAATAGTAGAAGTAGAAAAAACTGTCTCCTTGCTAGCTCATTGTTCTCACGGAGACAAGCTCTTTATAAAGAAGTTATTTGTTATTTAAATCATTTTACTGAAGTTGTTTATTTCCCTATTTGTGTTTCTAAAAATACTGAGACGATTGTAAGACATTTAAGTTGTTTTTTTGTTAAATCACAGCAATCTGTATTAAAATTCATGCTAAATAGACACAGGTGTTGATATAAGTACTAATAACAGGCACCATACTTTAGTCAATGCCTACAGTAGAAATGTTGGTAATTTACAAACAGGATTCTGTGTTAAATATATTCGTACTCTGGTTGCAGATGACTATTCTTTTAGTTTATACAGTATAATCCATACTGCAACTACATTGGGGTGAATTCAATTGTATTATCAGGCGCCTTAACTAATGGGTATCCAACAGAGCAATTCAATTGTTGCTCCAATCAAGCGCGCATTAGCCACGGGAGATTTCTACTCACAGCTACCTGAGGTGGCGGGACAAAATGTAAAGGCTGTGATTTGTGCGCTGCTTCCCGAGATTTTAGATGGGTTTAGCCGCTTTGTGCATCTAAACTAGGTACTTTTGGCATGTCAACAGTTAATATCGAATAAAATAAATGTTCCTCTGCGCAACCACAGTTAGATGCAGCCTATGGAAAAGATGGTAGGTTTCACTTTCTCCCCAGAAGTAACATAAACATTTAAAAGATAAATCCACACTGGTGGAAAAAACAGTCTCTCCAAATATTCTCAGGAAAAAGTTAATAGATCTTACTTCCTTTTATAAGAGGATAATCACTTTAGAAAGGTCCAGGCTTATATATATTTATTAAAAAGCACCTCTTTTAGGATCCTTTACAATCAGCCCCCCTGATGTAGATAAATCTCAAAGATAAATAGAGATAAAAGGACCATAGTGTAGTATCGTCAAAAGTTAAAAACTATTCAGTACATCACTCACATAAAAACATAAAACATAGGCATATCAGCACACACAGGTGGACAAGGGGTTCCTCATTCTTCCAGCCTCCAAAACCGTCATGGATTGTCCTTTATGATAGGTTCCACCAGCGCTCCCACGGGCAGAATTTGAAAAATGGACACCCCACAAAAGACACAGCCACCAAATGCTTGAGCATATTTGGTGAGACTGTTTCTTTGCGCAAGTGTGGATTTGGTTTTAAAAAGCCATGCAACAGTAACGTCGTCTGATCAGTGCTGCAATTGATTAGCTTCGACGGACGCCATTACTTTGGACGCCCGATGAAGCAATTAATTTCGCCCACATTGACTTGTAAACTATTTTTCATTGCTAAGAGTTTGATTTTGCTTGCTTCCTTTGCTAGAAATACAGCACAGGAGCAGGGCTGCTATTAGAAATTGTGCAAATGAAATAGACAGGGCCTTGACCCCCATGGGATTCTGATGGGTATAGTGTGGGTGGAGCACCTGGAACAGGTGCTCCAGGTGCCAAAAGTAGCAGAGGGCATCTTCAACACTTTAGGCGGGTGGTCTTCTGTATGCCGGCGGTCGGGCTCCCGGCGCTCAGTATACCGGCGCCGGGAGCCCGACAGCCGGCATACCGACACTTATTTTCCCTCGTGGGGGTCCACGTAGCGTGGGTGCCCGTAGCGTGGCGAGCGCAGCGAGCCCGCAAGGGGCTCATTTGCGCTCGCCACGCTGTCGGTAAGCCGGCGGTCGGGCTCCCGGCGCCGGGATGCTGGTCGCCGGGAGCCCGACCGCCGGCCAGCCGTAGTGAACCCTAGGCGGGTGGTCTTCTGTATGCCGGCGGTCGGGCTCCCGGCGCTCAGTATACCGGCGCCGGGAGCCCGACAGCCGGCATACCGACACTTATTTTCCCTCGTGGGGGTCCACGACCCCCATAGAGGGAGAATAAGCGCCACCGTGCCCATAGCGTGGCGAGCGCAGCGAGCCCGCAAGGGGCTCATTTGCGCTCGCCACGCTGTCGGTAAGCCGGCGGTCGGGCTCCCGGCGCCGGGATGCTGGTCGCCGGGAGCCCGACCGCCGGCCAGCCGTAGTGAACCCCTTTAGGCTATGAGCAGTGCATTTGATTGTGTCACACACAGTGGCCATACCTGGCTCCTTCCCTACAGACTGCCACTGCAGCTGTCACTCGGGTCATGTGGGCATCTTCTAATGATGGCACACTATTATGCCTGTTACAGAGAACTGAGGAGGTGGTGCTGGGATGGGCAGAGCAGAGACCTGTCACAGTGAGTGACTGGACAATGACATAGTCATAGAATTTACTTTTCTTTTGCAAAGTCCTAGGGTTGGGGAAAATTGCAACCTATATTGTTATAATAGGTATATGGAGTTGTCTCACTCATAACATTTATAAAATCTAAAACTGATTAAGCAATAATTTGTGTGTGTAATATACAGCACAAGTGGGTAGACCATTTATGATTTATTCTTCCTCCTCAGATTAGCCTAACATACTAGCCATGCCCTCTTTGGTGAAATTCAGTTCAATGGGGACGGAGGCCCATTACATAGGCATGGCCCATTTTGGGCGCGGTCCGGACAACGCAGGCATGTCCGGACCATTGCAGGGGCTGGCCACGGCGGCTGCGTGATGTCACGCGCAGCTGCTGCAAACCATAACGCGGCGGATAGCAGTCTGCCAGCGTATCTGTTCAGGGGGGGCAGGGGCTGACATGCGGGACGGACTAGTCCTGTGCTGGACGTCCCCCCGCATGTCAGAGAAACTGATCGTAGATGTGCTACAGGGCCGTAACTAGGTGTGTGCCAGTGGTGCCTTGCACACAGCGCTACTGCACTGTGGACGCACCATCCGGCAGCACCACCCTCATGGCTGCTGCCCGTTCTCTCCCACTGCCAGGTGTCACCCGGCTGCCGTGCATGAGAGGACCAGCTGTTGTGGACCATGCTGCCACTCTCCGTGTGCAGAGTGTTCTCCCCCAGCTGCTGTGCGTAACAAGACCCTGGCTGTTGCTGCGGACTGTGCAGCCGCTCTCCCTGTGCACAGTGTTGTCACCCGGCTGCCGTGCATGACAAGAAAATGGCTGCTGCTGCATCGGATCGTGTGGCTCCTCTTCTCGGGCACAGCGCCACATGCTGACGATGTTCCATGACTTCAAGGTGAAGCTGACGTGGGGAGCGGGCGGAGGACCTGTTCAGCATAAGGGCTGCAAAAATGTGTTGAAAGTCAAGGGAAAAGATGGGTGAGTGGTAGGTCCATGCACAAGCCGGGGGACCCACTGGGGAAGTGAGCCCGACATGGGCCTACAGAGCAGAACATGTGATGCTGGGAGACCCCTGTGTGACCCTTTATGGCACACACATACTGATCATAGGCTGATAGCACTGATCGCTTGCTGTGTAAACTGTTATAGGGGTGGTGTAACCAGAGCATATATTTTACCTACATAGTGGTTCTGTACAAAACACACACACACACACACACACACACACACACACACACACACACACACACACACACACATATATATACTGTAGATATATATACAGTATATACACCATATATATATTCCTCCTGCTATATGTCCCCTAGTTCCTGTACACATTACAAGACCACACATTGTGTTGTGTACTATAAACACAATTTATTTACCCCTCCTACTACATCACCTAATTGCTACACATATTACACTGGCTGCACATTTCATACAGTATATATACAATATATCCCCTGCCTGCCCAACACAAGGAGGGGGGCTACATATTTTGACAGTCCCGGGCCCCACAATTTTTGATGGCAGCCCCGTCACCCTCCTCTGCAGCGCTGCACTGCACGCATGGGGGTTTATGATCTTTTTTTAGGTAAAAAAGCCGGAGCCGTAGGCCGCTATTTAAGTCCCCCCTTCAACAAAGACACATGAATCGCGGGTTGTGCACTTGTGTGGTGTGCACTTGTGCTGTTGTGCTGCTGTAACCTCCGACTGCCTCAGTCCCTCCACTGGCTGCTGCATCCTATAAATACAGCCCATCGCCTGGACCTTTTCTTGGAGGCCCTTGTGAGTGACCTTATTACAAAAATACTTATATCTGCCATCAGTGGCGTATCTATAATTGGTGCAGTGTGAGCGGTGTACACGGGCCCCTGGGTCCAGAGGGGGCCTACACCGCACACACTGCACCCATTTCTTCTATAGTTACCTTTCTGGCGTCCATCGGTGACCGCGTGTGGGCCCCCTACTCTCCCGTATCCGGCACCACTGCTGCTAGCGCACTGAGCACTAGAGACTCTGACACAGTGCCAGAGTCTACAGCGCATGCGCAGGACTCCGAAAAATGGCGAGCCAAAGATAGGTGTGCCAAGCTTGTGGCATCATATTCAAAAAGACTTGAGGCTGTAATTGCTGCCAAAGGTGCACCAACAAAGTATTGAGCAAAGGCTGTGAATACTTATGTACATGTGATTTTTTATTTTTTTATAAATTTGCAAAAATCTCAAAAACACTTTTTTCACGTTGTCATTATGGGGTATTGGGGGTAATTCAGAGTTGATAGCAGCAGCAAATTTGTTAGCAGTTGGGCAAAACCATGTGCACTGCAGGTATGGCAGATATAACATTTGCAGAGAGAGTTAGATTTGGCTGGGTTATTTTGTTTCTGTGCAGGGTAAATACTGGCTGCTTTATTTTTACACTGCTGTATTTACTATATTCCAGTTTCGAATAAGGCTGTAACATAACAAAATGTGGAAAAAGTGAAGTGCTGTGAATACTTTCCAGATGCATTGTAACTTAGGCTATTAAATACATGCTTTGTGACTTAATCTTAACACATTCTAAGACGCAAAAACAACAACACACAAGTACCAACACAAAATACAAATAACAATATAAATGTCGGCATAAAGAAAGCAAAAGAAAAATGGAGCAATATAACTGATTGCTAGGTTTCAAAGAGTCTATAATGTAAGATCAACTTTTTCCAAGACACATTGTTTACTGTAGAAAATACAGCTTAATTTTAATCAGCGCTATATTGTATTTTGAAGGTTTATATCATCACCATTTGTGTGTGTCTTTTTATGCTACAATAAATAGGCAGCATTATTTAATAAACATTTTAAAGTTAGTGAAAACGAAAGAACCCAGAAACAATAAAGGTTAATATAGGCTGGAGAGCTGAGAGGGGGAGTACTATTTACATGTGCCGGGGCTTGTTAGAGGGACCTGTACCAGCTGTTGAGGACAAATGCTCCTTTTGTTGGGCACACTGCCACTTTGCAGCAGCGTGCATAGTATTATTTTTTATTTTTTATTGTAGTGGGCTTGGCCATGCCAACCACATTTGTCTGGACTCCTCGGTATCATCAAGGCGCTCGCTGTGTGTTTCAACAGCCATGAATACAGTACCGATAATAGAAAATCATTTGTACCTTCCGTACAAATCAATTGTACTGCCTAGCTGGCAAATGTTAGCTTGTACCATTAAAGTCAGGGCCGGCGCCACCACTAGGCAGCTTTAGGCAGCTGCCTATGGGCGCCAGCCACTTGAGGGCGCCACTACAACTTTCATACTGAAAAATTCATCTTTCTTTCACAGATTGCACTTGCCAGCCACGCTGTCACTAGATCCCTGCTTGTGGGAAGTGTTGCGGGGGGGGGGGGGTTACTGATGGCTGCTACCGCGGAGTGAGATGGAGGGAGGAGGGAGCGACGGCGGGTGTCTGCTCACCTACCGCTGCTCTCCTCTGGAGGTGGGAGAGGCCAGCTACTTCTCCGGAGGCGGGGTTACTGATGACTGCTAAAGTAAGTGTGTGCTGCGGGGCAGGAGAATAAGGGGAAATCCGTCTGCTGTGTTTCTTGTAGAACGGGGTAGGAGAGAGATGCCGCTGAGTGTGTCCCTGGGGACGGAGGAGTGTGCCGGCACTGGGTACTCGTGTATTGTCAGGTACGGGGAATGCGCTGGCCACCGCCGCTGCAGCTGTGGAGAGAGGGCGTGACTGGGCATTGATGCTCATGTCCCATGTGTGGTGGGACAAGGGAGATTCACCAGCCACTTCCGCTGCTGGAAGGGGGAGGGTTGCCGCCACTCCTGTGTAATGTGGTGTGTCTCTTGCCACCGTTGTGGATGGGAAAATGGGGGTTCCCGCCGCTCATATGTATTGAAGGGGGGGGGGGCAGTAAAGGAGGTTAGCTGCTAATGCTGTGTGCATCTGTATATCTATCTAGATAGATAGATAGAGATATATTATATATATATATATATATATATATATACTATATATATTCATTGACCGGCCTTCTCGTGATGTTATAGGGAAAAAAAAAAAGACAATTTACATACTATGGCCTTATGTACATATATGTACTGTACATATGTATACACCTCAACATTATGCCAATGACACAATATATAGTTTCCTACTGTGAGACCAACCCGCAATGCAAATTGCAGTATCAACGTACCATCAGTCCAACTATCGAACACCCCCTATGGCAGAGCAGAATGTCCATTGAAACATGGCTGCCGAGGCGTCAGTTACAGCCATCGATGCTCCACAGATTTCTGGACATTGCCACCCAGCAGTGATGGGGCTGCAGCTGCAGGGAGGAGAGTTTTGGATTCCAGACAGCATCTGCTACCTATGGACTCATCTCTGTACTATAAGTACCTTTCATAACTTCATTATCTGTGCATTACACTTAAACAGAAATACACTACAGACAGAAGACAGGAAGGTACAGAAATACCTTCCTGTATTCTACTCTGACTGGGTATCTCTCTCTGCCATCTCCTCCTTGTACTTCTCTCCCATCTCCCCCTATTCCTCATCTCTTTTCTATTTTCCCCCTATTCCTCCTCTCTTTCCCATCTCCCCCTATTCCTCCTCTCTTTCCCGTCTCCCCCTATTCCTCCTCTCTTTCCCGTCTCCCCCTATTCCTCCTCTCTTTCCTTTCTCCCCCTATTTCTCCTCTCTCTTCTCCCTGTTTCTCCTCTCTTTCCCATCTCCCCCTATTCCTCCTCTCTTTCCCTTCTCCCCCTATTCCTCCTCTCTTTCTTATTTCCCCATCCTCCTCTTTTTCCCTTCTCCCCCTGTTCCTCCTATTTCCCTAATCCTCCTCTCTTTCCCGTCTCACCCTATTCCTCCTCTTTTTCCTGTCTCCCCCTATTTTTCCTTTCTCTCTCCCGTCTCCCCCTATTCCTGCTCTCCCTCTCAACTGTCTTCCCCTATTCCTCCTCTCGCAGGTGGATTCAGCATCGGTCCTCTCCAGGTCCGGCAGTGCTGCATCTGATTATTGGATCAAACGGAGCTGGGTCAGCAAGGAGAGAGCAGCAATGTTTTCTTTATTCATTTATTTTGGGGTGGGGAAAGTACAGCCAGATTTAAGAAAAAATAATATTCCCCCATGGATTTTTGCTGTAAATATTACCAGAAGTTTTTTTTCAATTGGATACCACAGGTATCAAGGTTTTCCATACCTGCGGCAATGAAAAAAAGGTTGCAATAGCCGTGGTAATTTGTAACGCAAAATTTGCACACCCAATCGAATATGCTCACATAAATTATCAAATTTAAGGCATATATGTTGTCTAATTCAGTATAAATCACACAGTAAAAACTGCTGAATTAGGCATTAAATCACTAATTCTTAAGGAGAATATTGTAAAATACATTCTTTGTGCAGCTATAAGAACAGACATTGGGGTAAATCCAGTTAGCTGCGAAGTGCCGTTGCCACGGCGTTTAAACTCCAGCAACAATACCCAGTCTGGATTCGCACAAAATTGCTCATTACCGTGTTCGGTCCGCTGTAAAGTGCGTCCGCTGCCGTGATGATTTGCTCCTGCGATATCATCGTGGCTAATTGGATTAACCCCTAAGTGGGACTCATAGAACTGGACACAATTTACACACATAAAAAATATGTTTCCTGACTGCCCTAATTTATTTATATTTAGGTAATAAAAATAATGCAATAAAAAAAGGGTATTGATGTATTCCATGCAAGCAAGCGGCAGGTGTACTTATAAGATGCCACCTGTGTGTGGGGGGGGGGAGTAGGCTGAAGTTTTGCCTAGGGTGACACGAATCCTCGCACCGGCACTGATTAAAGTTCAGTTCTGCCTCTTCCATCATAAGTGCAGAGGTGATCAACATACATCTGTATAGCCCATACTTGTATGCCCCTTCTATTCTCCCTCCCTATACACTTTTTCCCCTATTGGGCTTATCAGCTATTTTGGTCTACAATGTCACCCCTATATTGCTGACATATCCTCTTGGATGTGCCACCATGCCCTAAACCTCAATCTCTTCAAAACTGAAGTAATCTTATTTTCCACTCTGTTCAACCTCACCCTCTCTGGAGATCTGCTGCTTATTTCTAGATTGTATATAAACTCCTGCATATGAGGATGTCTATCAGTTGCCTTCACTCCAGTCTACGGTAGCTACCCTGAAGCCTTCTCAGGAGGTGAGACACACAGTTACTTTAATATGCTTGTTGCCATATTATTGTGACACTGGAATTCAATCTCTTAATGAAAGAGTTCTCTGGCACCCACATGGCACTCCTATCCTCTGGAATGCGCACACATGTTCTGTTAGACACTGTCTCAGCTTTCCAGCCTTCACTTGTCTTAAAGCTCATCTATTCACCAAAGCCTTACAATGTTCAGCCTCTGCATCACACGCCAAGGGGGTGCAGCCTCTCTTGCATTAATCTTATAAATACTGCCTATCAAGGGAGGATTTTCCAGTGCCAGATTAATGGGGGGCCGATACAGATTGAGAGCCTATGGATTGATCATTGGTACATAACTCCACCGGCGCCACCACTGCAGAGAAAGGGAGGGAACACATGCTAGGACACCTTCCCCTAACAGATGGCATCTCGGTTTTTAAAAACTCCCTTTCTGCTCTGCATGAGATCAACTCATCTGACCTCTGTCCGTGCCCAGGATGCCACTATTTACTGTTTGATCCAATTTATTCCTTGGGTCAGAGCTCCATTCACAACAGCAGTATATTCTCAGCGACTGATCAGAACCCAGAGTACTTTAATCTCTTCCATTTTTGCTTGCATAGTACCAAGGTTGACCTGGAATATCTGTTAAAGAGAATGACTATTATTTATATATTTATTTTTTTATTCATTAACAGTTTCTTATATAGCGCTGCATATTCCGTTGTGCTTTACCACTGGAACAACAGTGATAACACAAAACTGGGAAATAACAGACAGATATAGAGGAAAGAAGTCCCTGCTCACAAGCTTACAATCTATAGAGAAATAGGCATTGATACACAAGGATACTCTCACTCTATTCAAGACAAGTGGGATTTGCCTAATTGTGAGATGTTAAAGTACCTTCAGATAATACACTTCCTCCAGACCTTAGGCCCTACTAATGCATATGGTTGAGGAACTGCTCCGTTCGAGAATATGTGCATATCACAAAAGCCCCCAGCATATACGCTGTCCCTCGTCTATTCTATATTGATTGACCATCTCTTTTTTAATAGGCCCGCATTTACATATGACTGGGAAGCCGATTTACACAGACGACTGGCCAGAGATTTTTAAGAATACTATCATCAGTTTGTCAAATATGCTAGTAATGAAAACACATTATAAAGTACTTTCTTGTTGGTATCGCTATGCCAGCTTATTAGCCAAAATGTATCCAGGAGTCTCTAATACTTGCTGAAGATGTAAGGATGTGGTAGGCACACCTTTGCAGATTTGATGGTAGTGTTTTCTCCTTTGGATGTATTGGGATAAGGTAATTGAGACAGCTAGCCACATCCTTCAAGAAGACCTGCCTTCTTGCCCTAGTTTTTGGTTATTAAACCTTGTAAGGAATCCTTAGGCGCACTATAAAAAGTCTTCATTACAGGCAGTAATACCAGTACATTAGAGATCTACTTCTGTCCCTTCTATGACTGAATGGTGTGTATGTCTAAACTATTATATGTCTATGGACGATTTAATTCAGTCTCTTACGAGTAATTTCTAGAACTTCACAGTGATCTGATATCCATTGTGGCACTACAAGATCTCAGACCACTGTAAAGCGCTCTGTAGTGTCTAAGATTAGAAATAGTGGTGCATGTTTGACTCATTACTCCATTTATAATTAGAGAAGACTGACTTGCACCCTCCCTTTCTAATCTGGTATGTTGCACTGTGTCACAACTGAGGGCCTGAGCTGACGGGAGGCAGCCTCAGTTGTAGGGGCTGAGATGTACCGGAACCTGGGAGGTTGTATCAGACCCCTGGACATGTAAGTAACATGAATAATAACTGCCCGAAGGCGTGACCACGACAACTTGGATAAAAGTCAATGATGTTTATTATGACAACTCCGCAACACAGCAGCAGTAAAAGAAAACGTAAAAGTCAGCAAAGAATAAATACAGTTCCTGGGTACTACAGGATGGCAGGAGCCACAGGGCACTGGTAGTGTGAGATAGTTCTTATGATCTTCTAGATGGAAAGTCCTTACCAGGCCCGACTGTAGCAATGGAGATAACCCAGGATTGTGCCAGCTGGTGTTCCAGGAAAAGCTGGGTTGCTGAAGATAAAACAGCTGCTGTGGATACTGGCTGGAACCAGACTGTTGTTAGCACGGAGTGGATACTGGCTGGAACCAGTTAAATAATAAATGAACTTGGGAGCGATGAAATATGAACTGAAATGTAGAACTTGAGAGCGGAGAAATAATAATACCGGTGGAGAGTGGTAAAGTGTAGAAAGGACACCGGCCCTTTAAGGGAAGCTGTACTCTGCTGGAAGCTGAGCTGGAAGCAGGTAATGTTGTAGCTGGAAACAGATGAATCCACAATGGATTGGAGAGTCAGGCTACACCGCAGGTGGAATGCTGGTGCGGGTCTCTATGGTGGAAGTCTTGAGACAGGAGCTGGAACCTGGAAGACAATCACAGGAGAGAGACAAACAGGAACTAGGTTTGACAACCAAAGCACTGACGCCTTCCTTGCTCAGGCACAGTGTATTTATACCTGCAGCAAGGAAGGGATTGGCTAGGCAATTATGCAGATTAACAATACTGACAACAGATTGGAGGAAATGATCAGCTGACAGAATCCAAGATGGCTGCGCCCATGCAGACACTTGGAGGGAAGTTTGGTTTGTAATCCATGTGGTAATGAAAACAGTAATGGCGGCGCCGGCCACTGGAGACAGGAGACGCCAGGCTGACAAGTGCACATCCAACCACGCGGACACAGCGGAGGCCGCGGCTGACGTAATCGCCACTCTGACACTCTGCATGCAGAAGCTCAGGGACGGCGGCGGAGGCCGCGGGAGACGCCATGCCAGATGTAATAAGGCGTTACTGTGACAGCGTCTCAGAGAGACAGGAGAGGATGCAGGAATGTGAACATTAGGATAACAGATGGGATCCGGTCCTGGAGCGCTGAGCCAGCCTTAGGAGGCATCTGATGGGTAAGAAATGGCGTCCAGATACCCGGATCGTGACAGCACCCCCCCCTTTAGGAGTGGCCCCAGGACACTTCTTTGGCTTTTGAGGAAACTTGGAATGGAATCTCCGGACCAAGGCAGGAGCATGGACATCAGAAGCATTGGTCCATGAACGTTCCTCAGGGCCGTAACCCTTCCAGTCAATAAGATACTGTAGTTGACCGTAACGGTGACGTGAGTCCAGGATCTTGGCCACTTCATACTCAATGCCTCGTTGAGTTTGGACTTTCGGAGTTGGAGGAAGTGAGGAATGAAACCGATTCAAGATCAGCGGTTTCAACAGGGAAACATGGAATGTCCTGGGTATTTTTAAGAAGGGAGGCAACTGGAGTCTGTAAGCAACAGGATTGATGACTTGTTCAATCTTGAAAGGACCGATATAGTGAGGTGCAAACTTCATACTGGGAACTCTTAACCTCAAATTCTTCGTGGATAACCATACCCGATCACCCACCTTGAGAGCAGGAACTGCTCGACGCTTCTTATCCGCAAACTTCTTGTACCTGAACGATGCCTTGAGCAGAGCTGATCGTACGCTCTTCCAGATATTGGCAAACTGATGCAAAGTGATATCCACTGCGGGAACAGAAGTTGCTGGAAGCAGTTGGAACTCAGGAACTTTAGGGTGGAATCCAAAGTTAGTGAAGAATGGTGTTGAAGCAGATGAAGAATGATACTGGTTGTTATGACAGAACTCGGCCCAGGGAAGTAATTGAACCCAGTCATCTTGAGAGGAGGACACATAGATGCGGAGGAAGGCCTCCAAGTCCTGATTCACCCTCTCGGTTTGACCATTGGTCTGAGGATGGTAAGCCGTGGAAAACTTTAGCTTGACTTGGAGGACTTGACATAAACTTCGCCAGAATTTGGCTGTGAATTGAACTCCTCGATCTGAGATAATTTCTTCAGGAAGACCGTGGAGTCGGAAGATCTCTTGTATGAATACTTGAGCCAACTTGGAAGCTGACGGAAGACCGGTGAGAGGAATGAAGTGTGCCATCTTGGTGAACCGGTCAACTACCACCCAGATGGTATTGAACTTGTTGCACATGGGTAAGTCTGTAATGAAATCCATCGACAAGTGGGTCCATGGTCGACGGGGAACGGATAGTGGAACCAGTTGCCCCGCAGGCGACTGGCGGGATACTTTATGTTGGGCACACTTTGGGCAAGATGCAATAAACTCCAAGACGTCCTTTTTCAGAGTTGGCCACCAATAGGACCTAGAGATAAACTCCAGGGTTTTTTGGATACCTGTATGTCCGGCAAAACGGGAAGCATGGGCCCAATGCATGAGCTTCTTCCTTAGCATCGGCTTCACAAAACTTTTCCCTGATGGGGGCGTAGAGTCCATCCCTACCGTGGAGAATGCCAACGGATTTATAATAGGATGCTTGTCTGAAGACTCTGACTCATTTTCTTGCTCCCGTGAGCGGGAAAGGGCATCGGCCTTGCGATTCTGAGAGCCCGGACAGAACTGGAGTTTAAAGTCGAACCTGGAAAAGAAAAGTGCCCATCTGGCCTGACGAGGGTTGAGACATTGTGCGCCCTTCAGGTATAAAAGGTTCTTGTGGTCTGTAAGTATGGTGATTGAATGAGAAGCTCCCTCCAACAGATACCTCCACTCTTCTAGAGCGAGCTTGATGGCTAGCAACTCCTGGTCGCCAATGGCATAGTTGCGCTCAGCTGGGGAGAACTTCCGGGAGAAGAAACTGCAAGGGTGTAAATGGCCATCTTTAGCCCTCTGAGATAACACCGCTCCTACTCCAACGGAGGAGGCATCCACCTCTAAGATGAAAGGAGAGTCGATGTCAGGCTGTTTCAGAACAGGCGCAGAGATGAACCTTTGTTTTAAAAGATGAAATGCTTGCATGGCTTCTTCAGACCACTTGGACGGGTTAGCACCCTTCTTAGTGAAAGCAGTAATAGGCGCCACAATGGTGGAAAAGTCTCGTATAAACTTTCGGTAATAGTTGGCGAACCCTAAGAACCTCTGGACCCCTTTGAGGGTTAAGGGTACCGGCCAATTTTGGATTGCTTGTAGTTTCTCAGGATCCATCTCTAGTCCGGAACCGGACACAATGTACCCTAGAAACGGAATGGACTTGACTTCAAAGACGCATTTTTCTAATTTGCAATAGAGATGATTGACACGGAGACGGGACAGAACCTCTTTAACCCAAAAACGATGTTCCTCTAAATCGTTGGCAAAAATGAGGATATCGTCTAGATAGACCACGACATGACGGTATAGAATGTCTCTGAAGATCTCATTGACAAAATGCTGGAAGACAGCTGGAGCATTGCTCAATCCGAAGGGCATGACGAGGTACTCATAATGTCCGTCACGGGTGTTAAAGGCGGTCTTCCACTCGTCACCCTCACGGATCCGGATGAGATTGTATGCACCTCGCAAGTCCAGCTTTGTAAAGATGGTAGCTCCGCTAACTCTGTCAAAGAGCTCAGTAATCAGGGGTAAAGGATAACGGTTCTTGATGGTAATGTCGTTCAAACCTCTGTAGTCGATGCACGGCCGCAGACCACCATCTTTCTTTTTTACAAAAAAGAAGCCTGCGCCGGCTGGAGAAGAAGAAGGTCGAATGAACCCCTTTGCTAGGTTCTCTTTAATATATTCCTCCATAGAATGCGTCTCAGGCAGAGACAACGGATAAGTTCGGCCTCGAGGTGGAACCTTCCCTGGAACGAGATCAATCGGACAGTCCCATTCTCTATGAGGAGGAAGGATATCAGCAGAAGCTTTACTGAACACATCCGTGAAATCTTGATATGGAGGAGGTGGAACATCAGACGACCTGGGGGAGGAAGAACAGACAGGCAATACTTTAAACAAACATGTCTCAGCACAGGAGGAACCCCATGCCAGGATTTGCGTAGTCGTCCAATCAATTGTAGGATTGTGAAGACGGAGCCATGGAAGGCCCAGGACCACAGGATGTGTGGCTCTTGGAATCACTAAAAAAGAAATAAGTTCGGAATGAAGAACTCCCACTCTCAGACGAACTGGTAGAGTCCTTAAAGAAATGACTGCATCAAAAATTTTGCTGCCATCCACGGCAGTTAAAGAAATGGACGAAGGAAGTCTCTCGGTGGGTAGGGACCACCGTTTAACATAGGCTTCGGTAATAAAGTTCCCAGCTGCTCCGGAATCAAGGAGGGCAATGACGTTCCGATAACGTTGAGCAACTTGAAGCGAGACTGGGAGATTACAATCTTGAGGAGATGGAGAGGAGATCATTACTCCTAGCCGGCCCTCTCCTTGGCGAGCTAGGATTTGGAGTTTCCCGGACGTTTGGGACAGGCATTAATGGTGTGAGACGGAGCTGCACAATAGAGACAGAGAAACTCGGAGAGACGTCTTCGGCGCTCAGCAGGAGTTAAACGGGAACGGCCAAGTTGCATGGGCTCATCTTTAGATGGTGACAGTTGACGAGGAGGAGGAGCAGAAGATTTTGGAGCAGATGATCTTCCACGCTCAGTTGCTCTCTCTCTGAAACGTAAATCAACTTTCGTGCAGAGTGAGATTAGCTCATCTAACTTAGAAGGTAAGTCTCTGGTAGCTAACTCATCTTTAATACGCTCAGATAAGCCATGCCAGAATGCAGCATACAGGGCTTCGTCGTTCCATGCCAGTTCGGATGCCAGGATCTGGAACTGTATCAGATATTGTCCTACAGTACGTGACCCCTGGCGTAAACGGAGAATCTCGGATGAAGCTGAGGTTACCCGGCCTGGCTCGTCGAAGATGCGCCTGAATGTTGACACGAAGGCAGTGTAGGAAGATACTAGGGTGTCGGACCTCTCCCATAACGGTGATGCCCAATCAAGGGCTGAGCCACTGAGAAGAGAAATAATGTAGGCAATTTTTGTACGGTCACTGGGAAAATTGCCAGGTTGTAGCTCAAACTGAATCTCACACTGGTTGAGAAATCCCCTGCAGAATCTTGGAGATCCGTCAAATTTTGCTGGCGTTGGAAGATGAAGACGTGGAGCAGAAATGGGTAAGGTGGGTGGGGTTATAGCTGGAGTCACTGTGGTTGACGCACCAGACGCGCCTGATCCACGTAGAGTTGTCTGAATCCCATCCAGCCGAGTAGAGAGATCCTGGAGACAGCGGATGATGTGGCCCTGTGCAGCCTCCTGATGTTCTAGTCGGGCTGCCAGTTCTTGCATCGGCCTGGCCGCTTGATCCTGGTCTCCGGCTGGATTCATTAGGTCAGTGCTTACTGTCACAACTGAGGGCCTGAGCTGACGGGAGGCAGCCTCAGTTGTAGGGGCTGAGATGTACCGGAACCTGGGAGGTTGTATCAGACCCCTGGACATGTAAGTAACATGAATAATAACTGCCCGAAGGCGTGACCACGACAACTTGGATAAAAGTCAATGATGTTTATTATGACAACTCCGCAACACAGCAGCAGTAAAAGAAAACGTAAAAGTCAGCAAAGAATAAATACAGTTCCTGGGTACTACAGGATGGCAGGAGCCACAGGGCACTGGTAGTGTGAGATAGTTCTTATGATCTTCTAGATGGAAAGTCCTTACCAGGCCCGACTGTAGCAATGGAGATAACCCAGGATTGTGCCAGCTGGTGTTCCAGGAAAAGCTGGGTTGCTGAAGATAAAACAGCTGCTGTGGATACTGGCTGGAACCAGACTGTTGTTAGCACGGAGTGGATACTGGCTGGAACCAGTTAAATAATAAATGAACTTGGGAGCGATGAAATATGAACTGAAATGTAGAACTTGAGAGCGGAGAAATAATAATACCGGTGGAGAGTGGTAAAGTGTAGAAAGGACACCGGCCCTTTAAGGGAAGCTGTACTCTGCTGGAAGCTGAGCTGGAAGCAGGTAATGTTGTAGCTGGAAACAGATGAATCCACAATGGATTGGAGAGTCAGGCTACACCGCAGGTGGAATGCTGGTGCGGGTCTCTATGGTGGAAGTCTTGAGACAGGAGCTGGAACCTGGAAGACAATCACAGGAGAGAGACAAACAGGAACTAGGTTTGACAACCAAAGCACTGACGCCTTCCTTGCTCAGGCACAGTGTATTTATACCTGCAGCAAGGAAGGGATTGGCTAGGCAATTATGCAGATTAACAATACTGACAACAGATTGGAGGAAATGATCAGCTGACAGAATCCAAGATGGCTGCGCCCATGCAGACACTTGGAGGGAGGTTTGGTTTGTAATCCATGTGGTAATGAAAACAGTAATGGCGGCGCCGGCCACTGGAGACAGGAGACGCCAGGCTGACAAGTGCACATCCAACCACGCGGACACAGCGGAGGCCGCGGCTGACGTAATCGCCACTCTGACACTCTGCATGCAGAAGCTCAGGGACGGCGGCGGAGGCCGCGGGAGACGCCATGCCAGATGTAATAAGGCGTTACTGTGACAGCGTCTCAGAGAGACAGGAGAGGATGCAGGAATGTGAACATTAGGATAACAGATGGGATCCGGTCCTGGAGCGCTGAGCCAGCCTTAGGAGGCATCTGATGGGTAAGAAATGGCGTCCAGATACCCGGATCGTGACACACTGCCCTCTGCTAATGAGGCTCTCTTCTCCCCTTCCCCTTCTTTTTCTTTCTTCTCCCATCCTTCTCGTTTTCTACAATAGTTATTTAAGCTACTTATGTAATCTACTTAACAACTTACCTGGTATGGTCGCAGCAGATGCAATCAGACCAGCAAGTGCTTTATCTGTCCTGGTTGCACAGGATGCGACCGGTCAGATAGACAGCACGTGCGGCTGCAGAGAAGAGAAACTTTCCTCTGCTGCCGCTGTCAGAGGGACTGGAAGGGCCTTCTGCCTGCCCGCATCCTCCCCCAGTGTTTGCAGGATCTCCCACTCAGTGGCTGCAGACAATAGCAGCCTTTGGGGAAGTGTAAAGTAAACCCCCCCCCCAAAAAAAAAACAAAAAAAACACCCTGTGTACCTGGTGGCTGTCACGGCAGTTAAAATAAAAGTTGTGATGGTCGCTATGTTTCTGATGTTTCCGATGCTGCACCCGATGATCTAATGTTTTATTTTGTTTTGTTTTTTATTGAGGTGTTGTGAAAGAGTTACAGGAATAGAAGAGCAAAGTATAAGCAATGAATCGACAAGTAATATCAGCCAATACACACAAATATTGATAACAGTCAATAGGTTGAGAGAATTTAAACAAATAAAGAAAATGATGCACAAACTTGTCATTATCATTAATAGTCCGGTTTAGGGTCAAGAATTATGTATGTAAAACATAATAGGAGGAAATATTCAGCAAAAAACAAGGTAAGGTTTACATTAAAGTTTATGTTTGGAGCCCGGGAGAAACTAAAGTAAAGCAATCACCGGATCACTAAGCGCAGTTCTTGTAAGATACCATACAGTATTTTTTAAGCTATGATGGAGTTGCATTCTAGTGGAAAGAGGTAACGTGTCTATATACGATTCCCACATTAGAAAGAACCATTCCACCTTTTTGTCCTTATGCAATAATGTTTCCATCCAATCCATTTTAACGATAAAGTTAAGCTTAGTCAAGAATAAGGGTATTTGCCGAGGTGTGTTATCCAACCAGCCTTGTAGTATAGCTTTCCTTCCTGCTGCACTAAGGGCAAGCAGGAGTTTTTTGCTTTCTGGAGTTATTCATGGTTAGGATCAAATACTCCCAGGATTGCCCATTCCGGAGTGAATGGGACATGGTTGATAAGTTTAGCTTCCGCATATCTGCGGATTAGATGCCAGAAGTACTGTAATATGGGGCAAGCCCATAAACAGTGGAAAGTGTCCGCCTCTTCTTGGTGGCAGCGCAAGCAGGCGTAGCTTTCAGATGTGTCCATATGATAACATTTCAGTGGAGATAAGTATGTGTTGTGGTATGTGTTTAAGAACAATTCTATATACATGCAGGCCGATAGGGTTTTTTTTAAAAACACTAAAGCTTTCTCTAAGGTCGTTAGAGTTGGGAAATTGAGTAACCATTTCGACATGCCCCCCGGTATCTCAGCATTGTCCAGAATATCCCTCAAGAAATTATAGTGAATTGATAAGGCCTTGCATTGAGGCAGCGGGCATGTCGAGAGGGTGTCCAGGGGATTGTTCCAATCCCTATTAGAGAAATGTTTCAATACATGGGTTGCATAAAACCATAATTGCAAAAATGCCAGTGGATAAGGGTTCACCACAGAGTGGTTAGCCGATAATTCCCTGAATGTTAAGAGACGTTCTTGAGTTGTGGAAACTAATGACCGTAGGGTGTGTAAGTCTGCCAGACTCCATGTAGTGAAAGGGTGAGCAGCCATGCCATCAAGGAAGTTGGGGTTTCAGAGAAGGGGTAAGTGAAGGGAATGAAATGCATTAAGGCCTTTTTGTGTTGTAATATATGTGTTAGCGGTCTGGTGGACCACAATAGTGGATTCAACTGTAATGACTCCGATATTTGTTGATAATGTAAATGAAGGAAGCAGGTCAGGTCACAATTTGTTAAAAAGTTTTGTTCTATGGGCGTGTAGGTATATAGTGATGTTTTAGAAATCCAATCTCACAAGTGACGCAAAAGAGATGCATGATTATGGGTCATGACACCTGGAAGGTTTATGCATCCATTGTTTTGGCTGGTGGAGTTTTCACCAGGCGATTCTAGCTCGGGTACCTTTCCAAATAAATCTACGAATTATTGAGTTGATGAGGAGAGAGTCAGTTCTTGTTCAAAGTATTGGAAATGATTGCTTGGGATATAATAGACGCGGGATGCTATCATTTTAAGAAGGCTAGCCCTACCCAAAAACGATAGTGGTAGGCGATCCCATGACTTTACGTCCTCGGTGAATACAGAAATTGCCTTTTTAACAGTCACTCTATATGTGAATGCAAATTACGAGGTAACACAATTCCCAAATATGGGATATAGTGCATTGCTCATATAAATGGGAATTGCTGGGCCCAATGGGGGTGCCCAATGAAGCCTCCCAACAACATTGCAGTAGATTTGTTCATGTTAATATATAGGCTTGATATTGAGCTAAAAAGGTTAATCTTGCGTAAAATAGATGGGAGGGACAATTTTGAGTTGCCTTTGTAGAGGAGAATGTCATCGGCAAATGTAGAGATTTTTATTTCTTGATGGCCCCATTTTATGCCTTAAAAGGTCTGGTTATTTTGAAGGGATCGTAGTAGGGGATCTAAGGCCAGATTAAATAGTAAGGGGGATAGTGGGCAATCTTAGCATGTGTCCCTTTCTAAAGTAAATTGAGGTCTCACAATGCCATTGAGCTGAGGGACTTTGATAAAGGTAGTGAATTAAGTTGATGAATCTAGTGTCAAAAGCCCTCCCCTCCAGTACCGCAAATAGATGCGGCCATAGAACCATATGAAAGGGTTTGTGAATATCAAGACTCAAAAACATATTTGTTTTACTGGGCACATTATTCGCCATGGCGACCGCTGCTATTGTCGTTCTGATCGCTTTTATTGCGAGGCGACCCTGAACAAATCCCATTTGGTGATCTGTCAATAGGTGGGGAAGGATGGCTTGGAGACGTGTGGCCAATAATCTTGCCAAAGCTTATAGTCAACATTTAACAAGCTTATTGGTCTATAGGATGTTATCAAAGTAGGGTCTTTATTGGGTTTGGGTAGAAGGATCACGTGAGCGGCATTGAAGGTAGGATAGGATATTTTGTGTTCTTGAATGCCTCTGAATAATTCCAATAAAGTGGGGGTCAGGTGAGGTTTCAATATACGGTAGTATTCCCCAGAGAAGCCATCGGGGCCAGGGGTTTTACCGTAGGGGAGGTTAGAAATGACAGAGTTAAGTTCCTCCATGGTGATATCTCCCACCAGGGGTGGTATTCATGTGACCGGCGGTCGGGTGACCGACGGTCACATGACCTCCACCGACATCCCGCCCCCTCACTATCCCGATGGTCGGCATGCCGACCAACAGGGACTATTTCCACTCGTGGGTGTCCACGACACCCATAGAGTGGGACCGAGCCCGCAGCGATGCGAGCGCAGCGAGCCCGCAAGGGGCTTGCTGCACTCACCCCTCCCCGCCGGGATCCTGACCGGCGGTCTCCCCACCAGAGATTCCTTTGTTCCGAAGTTAATTTTGGTAAAGTTGCTTCAGTGAGGAAAGAGTCCTGTAATGTAGTATCTACAGGGGAAGAACGTAATAAAGATTCAAAGTGTGTTAGGAAATGTGAGATTATATCTTTGGATCTAGTGAGTACAGTCTCTGTAGAGGGGTGTTTCAAAGAAGTGATTATGGAGCAAGGTTTAGACGGTTTGGAAAAAGAGTCTAGAAGTTTACCCACTTTTTACTCCAGCAATAAAATTTGTGTTTCATGTATTCTATCTAAGGAATGTTGAGCTTGAGTTGCCAAGTATGTTTCAAGTAGTTGTCTAGTTTGTTTATATATGGTCAATGTCTCCTCAGAGGGGTTCATTGTGTACTGTGCAAATGAGTCTTGTACTGTCGTTTGAGATTATCATATTCAGTTTTTGCCTCTTTTTTTACAGGAAACATAGCTAATGATGTGTCCCCTCATCACCCCGCTTTGGAGGCATCCCAGAAAAGAGCTGGGCAGTCCCAATATTCTAGGTTGTCGTCAACATAGTTGATCCAGTGGTGAATGAGATAAGCTTTAAAATCCTCAGATTGGGCCAGATAATGGGGGAACCGCCAAATGCGGTCAGTCAGTTGCATCTGAGGGCCAGACACACTGGTGCATGGTCCGATATAACAGTATCATGTATATCAATCAACCTGTTGAATGGCCGTCATCAGGTCATCAGAGATGCAAATTTTATCTAAACGGGAGAGAGAGCCGTGGGCCAGTGATAAGTGAGTATGGGTTTTGTCAGTAGGGTTCAATAACCGCCATGGGTCTGATAGGTTTAAGTCGTGTCTAAAGGTGGTGGTATAGTGTGTCCACATGTCACAGAGGCAAGGGGGGGGGATTTGTACAGGGAAGGGTCTTCCACCATATTAAAGTCTCCCCCCAATATTAAGGAGTCTTCTCCTTAGCATCTACTTCAAAATGTTTTTTTTTTTTTTAAACAACATTTTTTTTTACAAATATAAATTAAAAAAAAGGATAATATTAAATACATGTTCTACACTTAATTCATTCATAAAAAAAAATCCATTTCTGGGATCATATTTATGATTGTTCATGTGTACTTTGGTTTGGTTAGCAATAAACATTTATTGCAAAAAAGGTGTTACCTAGATGGCTTTTAGGAAATATAAGCAGACACATAAGCAGAAAAATGAAGACAAAGAGATATATCTTATTAGACAGAAGGAGACTAAGGGGTATATGCAATTGCGGTCGAATTGCCGCAAATGTCGAAAAACGGGGCATTTTCGACACGGCTGACCGCGAGTGACCTCACCGCTGACCGCAAAGTTCCCACCATTGAAGATAATGGAGCGGTATGTGCTATGCGCGTCTGACAGCTCAGACGCGCACAGCCAATCAGGAGAGTGCCACGACGTGGTGCTCCCTGATTGGCTGAAGAGACCCTCTGTGACAGGAGTCACGTGGGGTCCTGGCATTCGGCGAAAGGGGTCCCATGTGTAAACATGGGACCCCTTTCAGTGCGTGGTCCGGGTAAATTCGGTTTGTTTTTTTGCCGAGTGCGTGAATTACAAAACAGAAGAGGACAGATCTACACTGGATTTTGGTGAGTATAATTTTATTTTCAGGTACACCGTGGATTCTACTTGGAGAAGTGGACCGAACCTCGTGTCAACATAGGTAAGTATGTGTGTGTCGGCATGTATGTAATAAAGTTTTACTTTCATGGTGTGCGTGTACTGTTTTTATTTGGGTATTTTTTTTGTAGTAGAACTACAGGTACCACCGGGCCCGTTCCCCCCCGCATGCTGGTACTTGTGGTTCTCCAAGTACCAGCTTGCGGGGGAGGCTTGCTGGGACTTGTAGTTCTGCTACAAAAAACAATACTCTTTATTTTGTCACTTGGCTATCAGCCCCCTATCCGCAGCCCTTGGATGGGGGGACAGCCTCGGGCTTCACCCCTGGCCCTTGGGTGGCTGGAGGGGGGGACCCCTTGATTTAAGGGGTCCCCACTCCTCTCGGGTACCCCAGCCAGGGGTGACTAGTTAGTGATTTAATGCCACGGCCGCAGGGACCGATATAAAAGTGTCCCCCGGATGTGGCATTATCTCTCTGACTAGTGGAGCCCGGTGCTGGTGTTAAAAATACGGGGGACCCCTACGCTTTATGTCCCCCGTATTTTTTGCACCAGGACCGGACGCAGAGCCCGGTGCTGGTTGTGAAAATACGGGGGATCCCCTGTCAATTTCCCCCCCGTATTTTTACAACCAGGACCGGCTCAAAGAGCCCGAGGCTGGTTATGCTTAGGAGGGGGGACCCCACGCAATTTTTTTCTGGGTTTTTTACACATTTCTCTGACGTCCTAGTGGATGCTGGGAACTCCGTAAGGACCATGGGGAATAGCGGCTCCGCAGGAGACTGGGCACAAAAGTAAAAGCTTTAGGACTACCTGGTGTGCACTGGCTCCTCCCCCTATGACCCTCCTCCAAGCCTCAGTTAGATTTTTGTGCCCGAACGAGAAGGGTGCATACTAGGTGGCTCTCCTGAGCTGCTTAGAGTAAAAGTTTAAATTAGGTTTTTTATTTTCAGTGAGTCCTGCTGGCAACAGGCTCACAGCACCGAGGGACTAAGGGGAGAAGAAGCGAACTCACCTGCGTGCAGAGTGGATTGGGCTTCTTAGGCTACTGGACATTAGCTCCAGAGGGACGATCACAGGCCCAGCCATGGATGGGTCCCAGAGCCGCGCCGCCGGCCCCCTTACAGAGCCAGAAGACAGAAGAGGTCCGGGAAATCGGCGGCAGAAGACGTCCTGTCTTCAATAAGGTAGCGCACAGCACCGCAGCTGTGCGCCATTGCTCTCAGCACACTTCACACTCCGGTCACTGAGGGTGCAGGGCGCTGGGGGGGGGGGGGGGCGCCCTGAGACGCAATAAAAACACCTTAGATGGCTAAAAATACATCACATATTGCTCCTGGGCTATATGGATGCATTTAACCCCTGCCAGTTTTTCCTTAAAAAAGCGGGAGAAAGGCCGCCGAGAAGGGTGCGGAGCCTATCTCCTCAGCACACAAGCGCCATTTTCCCTCACAGCTCCGTTGGAGGGAAGCTCCCTGGCTCTCCCCTGCAGTCCTGCACTACAGAAACAGGGTAAAACAAGAGAGGGGGGGCACTAATTTGGCAGATTAATAAATACAGCAGCTATATAAGGGAAAAACACTTTTATAAGGTTATCCCTGTATATATATAGCGCTCTGGTGTGTGCTAGCAAACTCTCCCTCTGTCTCCCCAAAGGGCTAGTGGGGTCCTGTCCTCTATCAGAGCATTCCCTGTGTGTGTGCTGTGTGTCGGTACGTTGTGTCGACATGTATGAGGAGGAAAATGGTATGGAGGCGGAGCAATTGCCTGTAATAGTGATGTCACCCCCTAGGGAGTCGACACCTGACTGGATGGTCTTATGGAAGATAGCGTCAGCACTTTACAAACGACATGAGACAGCCGGAAAAACAGTTAATACCTGTCCAGGCGTCTCAAACACCGTCAGGGGCTCTAAAGCGCCCGTTACCTCAGATGGTCGACACAGACCCAGACACGGACACTGACTCCAGTGTCGACGGTGAGGAAACAAACGTATTTTCCAGTAGGGCCACACGTTACATGATCACGGCAATGAAGGAGGCTTTGAACATTTCTGATACTACAAGTACCACAAAAAAGGGTATTATGTGGGGTGTGAAAAAACTACCCGTAGTTTTTCCTGAATCAGATGAATTAACAGGGACAGTATATTATTGACTATAGAGCATTTAAAGGATGCATTTCTATATATGCGAGATGCACAGAGGGATATTTGCACTCTAGCATTAAGAGTAAGTGCGCTGTCCATTTCTGCCAGAAGAGGGTTATGGACGCGACAGTGGTCAGGTGATGCGGATTCCAAACGGCATATGGAAGTATTGCCGTATAAAGGGGAGGAGTTATTTGGGGTCGGTTTATCGGACCTGGTGGCCACGGCAACGGCTGGGAAATCCACCTTTTTACCCCAGGTCACCTCTCAGCAGAAAAAGACACCGTCTTTTCAGGCTCAGTCCTTTCGTCCCCATAAGGGCAAGCGGGCAAAAGGTCACTCATATCTGCCCCGGGGCAGAGGAAGGGGAAAAAGACTGCAGCAGGCAGCCTCTTCCCAGGAACAGAAGCCCTCCCCCGCTTCTGCCAAGTCCTCAGCATGACGCTGGGGCCTTACAAGCGGACTCAGGTACGGTGGGGGGTCGTCTCAAGAATTTCAGCGCGCAGTGGGCTCACTCGCAAGTGGACCCCTGGATCCTGCAGGTAGTATCTCAGGGGTACAAATTGGAATTCGAGACCTCTCCCCCTCGCCGGTTCCTGAAGTCTGCTTTACCAACGTCTCCCTCCGACAGGGAGGCGGTATTGGAAGCCATTCACAAGCTGTATTCCCAGCAGGTGATAATCAAGGTACCCCTCCTACAACAGGGAAAGGGGTATTATTCCACGCTGTTTGTGGTACCTAAGCCGGACGGCTCGGTAAGACCTATTTTAAATCTGAAATCATTGAACACTTACATACAAAGGTTCAAATTCAAGATGGAGTCACTCAGAGCAGTGATAGCGAACCTGGAAGAAGGGGACTATATGGTGTCTCTGGACATCAAGGATGCTTACCTCCATGTCCCAATTTGCCCTTCTCACCAAGGGTACTTCAGGTTTGTGGTACAGAACTGTCACTATCCGTTTCAGACGCTGCCGTTTGGATTGTCCACGGCACCCCGGGTCTTTACCAAGGTAATGGCCGAAATGATGATTCTTCTTCGAAGAAAAGGCGTCTTAATTATCCCTTACTTGGACGATCTCCTGATAAGGGCAAGGTCCAGGGAACAGTTAGAGGTCGGAGTAGCACTATCTCAAGTAGTACTACGACAGCACGGGTGGATTCTAAATATTCCAAAATCGCAGCTGATTCCGACGACACGTCTGCTGTTCCTAGGGATGATTCTGGACACAGTCCAGAAAAAGGTGTTTCTCCCGGAGGAGAAAGCCAGGGAGTTATCCGAGCTAGTCAGGAACCTCCTAAAACCAGGCCAAGTGTCAGTGCATCAATGCACAAGGGTCCTGGGAAAAATGGTGGCTTCTTACGAAGCGATTCCATTCGGCAGATTCCACGCAAGAACTTTTCAGTGGGATCTGCTGGACAAATGGTCCGGATCGCATCTTCAGATGCATCAGCGGATAACCCTGTCTCCAAGGACAAGGGTGTCTCTCCTGTGGTGGTTGCAGAGTGCTCATCTTCTAGAGGGCCGCAGATTCGGCATTCAGGACTGGGTCCTGGTGACCACGGATGCCAGCCTGAGAGGCTGGGGAGCAGTCACACAGGGAAAAAAAATTCCAGGGCTTGTGGTCAAGCATGGAAACGTCATTTCACATAAATATCCTGGAACTAAGGGCCATTTACAATGCTCTAAGTCAAGCAAGGCCTCTGCTTCAGGGTCAGCCGGTGTTGATCCAGTCGGACAACATCACGGCGGTCGCCCACGTAAACAGACAGGGCGGCACAAGAAGCAGGAGGGCAATGGCAGAAGTTGCAATGATTCTTCGCTGGACGGAAAATCATGTGATAGCACTGTCAGCAGTGTTCATTCCGGGAGTGGACAACTGGGAAGCAGACTTCCTCAGCAGACACGACCTCCACCCGGGGGAGTGGGGACTTCACCCAGAAGTCTTCCACATGATTGTGAACCGTTGGGAAAAACCAAAGGTGGACATGATGGCGTCCCGCCTCAACAAAAAACTAGACAGATATTGCGCCAGGTCAAGGGACCCTCAGGCAATAGCTGTGGACGCTCTGGTAACACCGTGGGTGTACCAGTCAGTGTATGTGTTCCCTCCTCTGCCTCTCATACCCAAGGTACTGAGAATCATAAGAAGGAGAGGAGTAAGGACTATACTCGTGGCTCCGGATTGGCCAAGAAGGACTTGGTACCCGGAACTTCAAGAGATGCTCACGGAGGACCCGTGGCCTCTACCTCTAAGAAAGGACCTGCTCCAGCAGGGACCCTGTCTGTTCCAAGACTTGCCGCGGCTGCGTTTGACGGCATGGCGGTTGAACGCCGGATCCTGAAGGAAAAAGGCATTCCGGATGAAGTCATCCCTACCCTGATCAAAGCCAGGAAGGATGTAACCGTGCAACATTATCACCGTATTTGGCGTAAATATGTTGCGTGGTGTGAGGCCAGGAAGGCCCCTACAGAGGAATTTCAACTGGGTCGTTTCCTGCATTTCCTGCAAATAGGACTGTCTATGGGCCTAAAATTAGGGTCCATTAAGGTTCAAATTTCGGCCCTGTCGATTTTCTTCCAGAAAGAACTGGCTTCAGTTCCTGAAGTTCAGACGTTTGTCAAGGGGGTACTGCATATACAGCCTCCTTTTGTGCCTCCAGTGGCACCTTGGGATCTCAATGTAGTTTTGGGGTTCCTAAAATCACATTGGTTTTAACCACTCACCACTGTGGACTTAAAATATCTCACATGGAAAGTGGTAATGCTGTTAGCCCTGGCGTCAGCCAGGCGTGTCTCAGAATTGGCGGCTTTATCCTATAAAAGCCCTTACCTAATTTTTCATACGGACAGGGCAGAATTGAGGACTCGTCCTCAATTTCTCCCTAAGGTGGTTTCAGCATTTCACTTGAACCAGCCTATTGTGGTACCTGCGGCTACTAGGGACTTGGAGGACTCCAAGTTGCTGGACGTAGTCAGGGCCCTGAAAATATATGTTTCCAGGACGGCTGGAGTCAGGAAATCTGACTCGCTGTTAATCCTGTATGCACCCAACAAGCTGGGTGCTCCTGCTTCTAAGCAGACTGTTGCTCGTTGGATTTGTAGTACAATTCAGCTTGCACATTCTGTGGCAGGCCTGCCACAGTCAAAATCTGTAAAAGCCCATTCCACAAGGAAAGTGGGCTCATCTTGGGCGGCTGCCCGAGGGGTCTCGGCTTTACAACTTTGCCGAGCAGCTACTTGGTCAGGGGCAAACACGTTTGCTAAATTCTACAAATTTGATACCCTGGCTGAGGAGGACCTGGAGTTCTCTCATTCGGTGCTGCAGAGTCATCCGCACTCTCCCGCCTGTTTGGGAGCTTTGGTATAATCCCCATGGTCCTTACGGAGTTCCCAGCATCCACTAGGTCGTCAGAGAAAATAAGAATTTACTTACCGATAATTCTATTTCTCGTAGTCCGTAGTGGATGCTGGGCGCCCATCCCAAGTGCGGATTGTCTGCAATACTTGTACATAGTTATTGATACAAAAATCGGGTTATTATTGTTGTGAGCCATCTTTTCAGAGGCTCCTCTGTTATCATGCTGTTAACTGGGTTCAGATCACAGGTTGTACGGTGTGATTGGTGTGGCTGGTATGAGTCTTACCCGGGATTCAAAATCCTTCCTTATTGTGTACGCTCGTCCGGGCACAGTATCCTAACTGAGGCTTGGAGGAGGGTCATAGGGGGAGGAGCCAGTGCACACCAGGTAGTCCTAAAGCTTTTACTTTTGTGCCCAGTCTCCTGCGGAGCCGCTATTCCCCATGGTCCTTACGGAGTTCCCAGCATCCACTACGGACTACGAGAAATAGAATTATCGGTAAGTAAATTCTTATTTTTTGTGCCGTACAAAAAGTCGAATCCAGGACGCACATAACCGTCAATTGGTCCATTTTTCGACAGCGGGACTGTCGAATCCGTTTTTTATTGAATATGTCGAATTCGGGTCCCCGGCGGGAGGGTATGTGACTGTCGAATTGTGTTGAATTTAAAAACGGTCGAATTCCAGCCGGAATTCGACCGCAATTGCATATACCCCTAAGAAGGTAATCAGATGTGCAAAGGCACAAGCTGAGGAGAAAATGGCCCAGTCAGTGGGTAAAGGAGGCAAAACTTTTTTTTAGGTATATAAGCGAAAGGAGAAAAACAAAAGGCGGAATAATAAAACTAAAGACAGAAACTGGGAGTCTTGTTCAAGGAGGCAATGTAATAGCAGATCATCATAATAATTATTTTTGCTCAGTATTCACTACTGAAAGAGAGGGGAAGGGACCACAGTTAAGTTGCAGGAATATTCAGGAAAATGAAACAAGTACATTTACAGAGGGGAAGGTCCTAACAGAACTCTCAAAGCTAAAAGTAGACAAATATATGGAGCCAGATGGGATACATCCAAGGATACTAAAAGAACTTAAACAGGTGCTGGTAGCACCATTGACAGAATTATTCAACCAGTCATTAGCTACAGGAGCAATTCCAGAGGACTGGAAAAGAGCGAACATAGGCCCTCATTCCGAGTTGATCGGTCGCAAGGCGAATTTAGCAGAGTTACACACGCTAAGCCGCCGCCTACTGGGAGTGAATCTTAGCTTCTTAAAATTGCGACCGATGTATTCGCAATATTGCGATTACTAACTACTTAGCAGTTTCAGAGTAGCTCCAGACTTACTCTGCCTGTGCGATCAGTTCAGTGCTTGTCGTTCCTGGTTGACGTCACAAACACACCCAGCGTTCGCCCAGGCACTCCCACCGTTTCCCCGGCCACTCCTGCGTTTTTCCCGGAAACGGTAGCGTTTTCAGCCACACGCCCCTGAAACGCCGTGTTTCCGCCCAGTAACACCCATTTCCTGTCAATCACATTACGATCGCCGGAGCGAAGAAAAAGCCGTGAGTAAAATTACTTTCTTCATAGTAAAGTTACTTGGCGCAGTCGCAGTGCGAACATTGCGCATGCGTACTAAGCGGATTTTCACTGCGATGCGATGAAAAATACCGAGCGAACAACTCGGAATGAGGGCCCTAGTCTACTGCACATAAGTGGAAGCAAGGAAAAGGCAAACAACTACAGACCAGTTGGTCTTACATCAGTAGTAGGGACATTGATGGAAACACTCTTAAAAGAAAGAGTTGTAGATTATCTCAAATCTAGCAATTTACAGGATCCCAAACAGCATGGATTCACTGGGGGGAGATCATGTCAAACAAATCTTATTGACTTTTTTGACTGTGACTAAAGTGGTGGATAAAGGTGGAGCCGTGGATATAGGTTATCTAGACTTTAGTAAGGCTTTTGACACTGTTCCACATCACAGACTGCTAAATACACTTGAAAGTTTGGGATTGGATACCAGGATTATTGAATGGATAAGATCTTGAAGCAGGATAGAAAACTTTTGTGTTAGTTGTGAAAGTTGTGGTAAATGGAGTGCATTCACAGGAGGGAAATGTTACCAGTGGAGTACCCCAGGGATCTGTTCTTGGACCAGTGCTTTTTAATATCTTTATTGGTGACATTGCAAATCATTAAAGGGAAAGTATGCCTCTCTGCAGATGATACAAAGGTATGCAACAGGGTAGACACACCAGGAGGGTAAAATAAATTATTGAGGATCTAGGTAGACTAGAGGAATGGTCAAGAGTGTGGCAATTACAGGCTAATGCCAAAAAATGCAAAATCATGCACTTGGGTCTCAAAAATCCAAAGGCTACATATAGTATTAATGGAAACTACTGAGGAGGAAAGGGATCTAGGAGTCACTATTTCAGGTGACTTAATGACAGATAAGCAATGTAACAAAGCAATGAGGAAGGCAAGTCAGATGCTCGGCTGCATTGGGAGAGGAATCAGCAGCAGAAATAAAGAAGTAATAATGCCACTGTATAGGTCATTGGTACGGCCTCATCTATAATACTGTGTTCAATTCTGGAGGCCATATCTTCAAGAGGATATTAATACATTAGAGACTATACAAAGAAGGGCAACTAAAATGGTGCATGGTCTACATCACAAAACATACACAGAAAGACTAAAATAATCTCAATATGTATAGTTTGGAACAGAGAAGGGAAAGAGGGGACATGATAGAAACTCTCAAATATATCAACCGTTTTACCAATGTCCAGCAGGGAAACATTCTCCAAATGAAGAGAAGCAATAGGACACGAGGACATGCACAGAGACTGGAGGGGGGTGGGGGGGATATCAGGGGAAATTTGAGGAAAAATGCTTCACAGAAAGGGTAGTGTTCAAGTGGAATAGCCTCCCATCAGAGGTGGTAGAGGCTAAGACAGTAGAGCAATTTAAACATGCATGGGATAGACCAGAGGTTCTCAAACTCGGTCCTCGTGTGCCCACACAGTGCATGTTTTGCAGGTCTCCTCACAGAATCGCAAGTGAAATAATTAGCTCCACCTGTGGACCTTTTAAAATGTGTCAGTGAGTAATTAATACACAAAAAACAAAACATGCACTGTGTGGGCTCCCGAGGACCGAGTTTGAGAACCTCTGGGATAGACATAAGGATATCCTTACAAAGAAATAGGGCTCAAATAAGGTTTGAGATAAAAAAAAATATGGTTACAAAAAAGGGGCAGACTTGGGGCCTAATTCTGAGTTGATCACAGCAGCAAATTTGTTAGCAGTTGGGCAAAACCATGTGCACTGCAGGGGGAACAGATATAACATGTGCAGGGAGAGTTAGATTTGGGTGGGGTGTATTGAAACTGAAATCTAAATTGCAGTGTAAAAATAAAGCAGCCAGTATTTACCCTGCACAGAAACAAAATACCCCACCCAAATCTAACTTTCTCTGCAAATGTTATATATGCCCCCCCCTGCAGTGCACATGGTTTTGCCCAACTGCTAACAAACTTGCTGCTACGATCAACTCAGAATTACCCCCGAGATGGGCCAAGTGATTCAGCCAGATTGCAGAGTTTCTTGGTGGACTGTATGATATAGTCTCACAGCAATGTTGATGTCACAATCCTGACTGTAGGTTTCATATTTGGTGACTTACCCCTGCCATCTGTCCCGGATCCTGTGTCTTTTTCTCACTGAGTTAAACAGCTTGTCAGCACTATGAGTTTTCCTGTGTTCTCTGCCTGAAAGGTAATAGTTAATTAGCTCCACCTGTGGTGATCTCCTCCTGTGTGAGGCTGAATTCAGTAATCTGAAGTTTGGGCCTAAAAGCCAGCATCCTATGTTTTGCAGAAGTTCAGGCTTCAGTGTTCTCTCGGCCTGCTAGGCCTCATTCTACATCACAGCCTAGGCTAGAGTAGTCACATGACAGTGACTGTTCACCTGACCCAGAGTTGTCCAATCCTCTGCCAGCCTGAGACTCTCAGCATCACCTAATCCTGCTCACCAATCACCAAGGACCAGGAAGTATAAGTTGGGAGACTGAGTTGGAAACTGTGCCAGTTCCTTGTGTCACACTCACAGCTATGTGTGAGTCTTCAAGCTGAGCTCCCTAAAGGTAACCTTTATACTCTAGTTCCTGTGAAAACTCTGTTCCTTGTTACCCTGTTTGGTTTACTTTTGTGTTGCCACTGATGATCACTATTTCCACGAGTCTCAAAGTAAAGGCACAGCTGCAGTGGTTCTTCTTAAAGGCATAGTATTATATTCCATAGTCTCAACTGAAAACCACAGCTGCCGTGGTTCATCTTTACTGCTGTTGTAGTTGTGATCTCCAGAGCTCCCGTATCCCTGCAGCATCTCCGTGCCTCAGTATCTCCGTGCCTCAGTATCTCCGTGCCTCAGCATCTCCGTGCCTCAGTACCTCCGTGCCTCAGTACCTCCGTGTCTCAGCACCTCCGTGCCTCCCAGCACCTCCGTGCCTCAGCACCTCGTGCCTCCAGCATCTCCGTGCATCCAGCAATACTCCAGGCTCCGCTTGGTCAGTCCGTCCCGGTTCCAGCCGGTCCAGCAATACTCCAGGCTCCGCCTGGTCAGTCCGTCCCGGTTCCAGCCGGTCCAGCAATACTCCAGGCCCAGCTTGGTCAGTCCGTCCCGGTTCCAGCCGGTCCAGCAATACTCCAGGCTCCGCCTGGTCAGTTCGTCCCGGTTCCAGCCGGTCCAGTGATACTCCAGGACCAGCCTGGTCAGTCTCCTTTGGTTCCAGCCAATTCAAGTATCCTCGGATCCAATCCAGTCCTACTCGTCCAGCCAAAGATTTCTCCAGTTTCAGTCTGTTCAAGCTCATCTGGACTCAAACAGATTCCAAGCATTGGTCCGAGTAAAGAACTTTTGTCAGTTGGTCCCAGTAAAGGACTTCCACCATCTAGTTCTAAAATTAGACTTCAGTCTGTCTCTGATTCTGTTTCCTTGTCTTCTAGCACTGAGTCCACAGCTTCCGCGGGGAATTCTAATACCTCTTCTCCTCGATGTCTGGATAATTCTGCTCTATCATCTAAAGTCAAGAAAAATACCAAGGCTATTGACCTAATGTCTGAATGTGTACCTCAGTCAAATTTTGTTTCAGTGGCATCTGTTTCCTTGAGTCCAATTTCATCCTCCACTTAGTCTTCAGAACATTCAGCCGATGCTCCGTTTTCTGACCCATCACTTTCTGAGCAAGATAATGCCTTGATGAACCAATACATTAGGAATTTCAGGAATGCCAAGAATTGGAAAACAGTACAAAGACAACAGCCTGTTGATTTAAGTGTTGGTTATGTTTCCATTGATTCTACTCCAAGTTCCTTGTGTTGTTCTGAACTAGTTAATGCAGCTTACAAAACGGATGTAGTTACTCCCAAAGAAGACTGGTATCTTCCAATAGACTTGGACTCAGACTCTGAATTTGATCCAGTTCATGATGCTACTTCTTTCAGGGGAGGTCCCATGTTTTCTAAGGAAGTTTTTTCTTTACAGGAGATTCCGCTCTCCCTTGTCAAAACCAAATGTTCCCGTAAGAAGAAGAGGCATCAACGAAGGTCCTAAATTCTTCTGTATGAATTTCTCAAGTTCCTCTAAGATTCAAGATGGGTGTCCGGAGTCCACCCTTGAAGAGGGGATACTGTCACAATCCTGACTGTAGGTTTCATATTTGGTGACTTACCCCTGCCATCTGTCCCGGATCCTGTGTCTTTTTCTCACTGAGTTAAACAGCTTGTCAGCACTATGAGTTTTCCTGTGTTCTCTGCCTGAAAGGTAATAGTTAATTAGCTCCACCTGTGGTGATCTCCTCCTGTGTGAGGCTGAATTCAGTAATCTGAAGTTTGGGCCTAAAAGCCAGCATCCTATGTTTTGCAGAAGTTCAGGCTTCAGTGTTCTCTCGGCCTGCTAGGCCTCATTCTACATCACAGCCTAGGCTAGAGTAGTCACATGACAGTGACTGTTCACCTGACCCAGAGTTGTCCAATCCTCTGCCAGCCTGAGACTCTCAGCATCACCTAATCCTGCATGGGGAGAACCTAGATTCGGCCATCTCTGCTGCGGTTCCTCTTCCCAGTCACCGGAAGAAGCCCCGAGTCCACAACACTCCCAAACCAGGTCAGTGGTAGTATTCATATAACTCTCCAGTCGCCCGCACAGACTTCACTAACACCGGGTTCACAAAACCTCAGTCATGACAGTTGACCAGAGGTCAAGAGAATGTCAAATTGAAGAAAAAGAAAATACTGTATGCTAGGATGTGTGGACTGTACAGAGGGGATGTAATTACATATAAATATTTATGAAGGTTATGTAGGCGGTTATGGAATTTGATAAGCTTGCCTAAAGATGTGAGTTTTCAGGGAAGGCTTGAAGGTCTAAAGACTAGAGGAGAGTCCAATTGTGAGTGGGAGGACATTCCACAGAGTAGGTGCAGCCTGAAGGAAGCACTGCAATCATGAATGGGAGCGAGTAATGCGTGTGGATGAGAGACGCAGATTGTGTGCAGAGCGGAGAGGTCAAGTTGGGATATATTTTTAGATAAGTGAAGAGATGTATGTTGGTGTAGTTTGGTTTATAGCCTTATAAGTAAGTAAAAGTATGTTATATTGAATACGGTAAAATACAGGCAGCCAATTGAGGGACTGACAGAGTGGATCCGCAGATGATAAATGTCTAGTGAGGAAAATTAGCCATGCAACTGCATTTAAAGTGGATTTTAGCAGTAAGATTCTTTTTTGGTAAGACCAATAAGGAGACTATTGCAATAATCAATGCGAGAGATGATGAGTGCATGGATTAGAGTTTTTGCAGTTTCTTGTGTAAGATGAGGTTGTATTTTGAATATGTATGCAACATGATTTAGAGACTGATTGAATATGGGGAGCAAAGGAAAGATCGGAGTCAAAGATGACACCTAGGCAGCGAGTTTGTGGGGTAGGGTTGATTGTCAAATTAACAACAGTGATAGATATATCAGGTTTGTAACTACTATTAGACCGGTCGAAATATAATTAATGCTGTTTTGGAAATATTAAGCTTGAGGTGGCGAGAAGATATCCAAAACAAAATGGCAGAAAGGCATTCAGTGACGTGAACCAGTCTGATGGTGACAAATCTGGGGTGGATAGGTAGATTTAAGTATCATCTGTTTACAGATGATACATAAATCCAAAATAAATGATCAGTTTGCCAAGAGATGTGGTACAGATTGAGTAAAACAGAGGGCCTAAGACTGAGCCTTGCGGTACTTCAACTAATAGAGTTAGCGAAGCCGAGGTGGAATCAGAGAAGTGAACACTGAAAGAACGATTAGATAGGTAGGGTGAGTAACAAGAAAGGGCTGTGTCCCACTAGGAGGAGTGTTTCTCTACATTGTAAAAGTAAAGCAAATTATCAGTCAGCTGGGCAAAACCATGTTGCACTGCAGGTGGGGCAGATGTAACATGTGCAGAGAGCTTTAGATTTGGGTTGGTTATATTTTTTCTGTACATTGTAAATACTGGCTGCTTTATTTTTATGGTGTCATTTAGATTTCAGATTGAACATAACCCACCCAAATCAGGAGCAGATCTAGACACGGGCAAGCAAGGCGGGTGCCTGGGGCGCTGCGGCCTACAGGCGCGGCCGCAGGTGCCCGCCACCCACCCGCACCCCACGTCCCATACTCCGGCTGCAGCAGGCGCCGTGGGCTGTGTGGGTGCCCGCTGCACCTGGCGCATTGTCAGATGCTAGAGGTCATAATTGTGCGTCATGACGTCTCTCCCATAGAGAGAAGCGGGCGGCCAGAGATGGAGCAGCAGCGGTTGGGAAGCAAGAGCGGGGCTGGTGAGTATTTTTTTTTTTTTCTGTAAGCGGCGCTACTAGGGGGCATAACTACAGGGGCACATCTACAGGGTGCACAACTACTGGGGCAAATCTACTGGGGCACAACTACTGGGGGCAAATCTACTGGGGGCACAACTACTGGGGTCAAATCTACTGGAGGCACATCTACAGGCGGCATAGCTACAGGGGGCATAACTGTGGCTACGCCCCTTCCCAATGATGCCACACCCGTATTTTTGACGCACGCCTTCTTGGCACACTAACCCTGTATTACCTGCCGGGGGGGGGGGGGGGGGCAAAGGAAACTTTCGCTCTGGGCGCCACAAGGTCTAGAACCGGTCCTGACCCAAGTCTAAATCTCTCTGCACATGTTACATTTGCCCTACCTGCATGCAAAATCTGTGTATGATCTCATATCATGTAGGGGGTTGAATGGGAAATAGTTTAAATATTGCATATATTATTATAACATGTCGGCTAAGAGGCTGACTAAATTAGCAGCGGAAGCAGCTGGTATGCTTCTGTGAGTTAATTTCTGGAGGCAGATACCCTATGGAAGTGCAAGCAGAAGTTGTCTGCTGCAAAACCTGGAAAAATGTGCAACACTACTGCCAATGGCTTGCTTTAAACTGATTCTTTAATGTGTGTGTGTGGGGGGGATATCAGGTAACACACCTGGGCCTATTTTTCCATCTTTGTTCCCCTTCATGTCAAAAGCTGGCTACGCCAATGCTTAGAGCCTGTCGTTCTGCATCAGAGCTCTTTCAAAGAGTCCTACTCCCTACTCTACTCCTCAATATGAGTGTGTGAAGAGCCATAGTACTATCAGCACTTGGCTATTTTTTTTTTCTAATATTACCCCTATTCCCCAAGGAAACAGTTCCCAGTGCTGAAAAGCTAAAGGGGATCCCACTCTGTAATCTACCTGCTGTAATATCCCAGACCATGCCCGCCAAATCCTAGTGCTGGTAGTAACTTGGGGGGTCATTCCGACCCGATCGCATGCTGCGCTACTTCGCAGCCGTGCGTTCGGTTCGGAACAGCGCATGCGCGACGGCCGCATTGCATAGGCGTGTCGTTGCCCGGAGACGGCTGTCGCCACGCAGCGACACCACTAACGAAGGAAGCGGCCGCAAGACGATTGACAGGAGGAAGGTGGATCCGGGCTGCAACTCACCGTTTTCGGGGAGTGGCAAGTCCAACGCAGGCGTGTCCAGCCGTTTGGAGGGCGGATGTCTGACGTCAATTCCGGGACCTGCATCGCTGGAACGATCGCACAGGGTAAGTAACTCTTACCCTGGTCTTCTTTTACAGGAAACTTTTTTTGCATAGCAGGGCTGCACAAGCGTTCGCAGCCCTGCTATTCAGAAATACACTCCCCCCATAGGCAGCATCTAGTTGATCGGACGGGCAGCAAAAAGTTGCTACATGCGATCAACCCTCTGGGTTTTCAGATTTATCAGTCTAGGTTGTGAATGCTAGTACTAGTTAAGAAATAATGTAAAACTCATCGTGTTTCAGTAAACCATTTTGTAATATAACAAATCTTAATAAATGCAATACTGAGAAGAAGCAATAGATGGCAGAATATATATAATGTATCTAAAGACACAGCATTATACTTTTGCCAGATGGGGCACTGAGTGTGTCAAAGGGCTCTGATGACATTTTTGCTGTAGACCCCCATACCTCATCAGACAGTCCTGTATGTATGTATATATGTGAAATATATATTAATTCATTTTTTTTTCTATTTGTGCTTGCATTCCACCACAATCACTTTATTTACAGCAAAATAAACTTAAAAATGTATTACAACATGCCTTCAGGGGGCAGATGTTTAGCAAGAAGTGTACATCTTTGTATATGTGAGATTATATGTCTTCATTTCAGTGCACATGGGGCCTAATTCATGTTTGTATGCAGTGGCCGATGTTCATGCAACAGAGCAATCATCAGCAGCACATGTGCCGCCATCGCATTGCACACACACCAAGGCATACCTCCCAACACTGGGGAAGGTGTTAGTGGGACTCAGGAGCGGCGTAGCCGCGCCCGCGTCCCAAAAGGGAGCATGGACTCGGGAAAAGGGGACATGCGTTAGCGGACATGATGCATCCGCAAGCCATGTCTTTGTCACTTGGGGGGCATGGCCAGTGCTCTGTGAGCTGCTGGCATGCCCCCAGCCCCTCTGTCTCCTGTGAATATCCGCTGTGCGCATGCGCACAGTATCTATTCACCACTGCTTTGGTAGGCAGAGCAGAGTGACAGGAGCCACCCAACCGCCCAGGAGCCCCCCACTGCGGGACAATGCGGCCCACGAGTGGGACAGCGGGACCCTCCCAAAAAAATGGGACTGTCCCGCGAAAATCAGGACAGTTGGGACGTATGACCAAGGGGCCTTTGCACTCACAGTGAGGACTTAGGGAGTTGTTCAGAGTTGTTAGCAAACAAAAAAAGTTAGCAATTGGGCAAAACTATGTTGCACTGCAGGTGGGGCAGAAGTAATGTGTAGAAAGATTTAGATTTGGGTGGGTTATATTGTTTCTGTGCAGGGTAAATAATGGCTGCTTAATTTCTACACTGCAATTTAGATTTCAGTTTGAACAAACACCACCCAAATCTAAATCTCTGCACAGGTTACATCTGCCCCACTTACTGTGCAATATGGTTTTGCTCAATTGCTAACTTTTTTGGTTTTCTAACAACTCTGAATAACCCCCCTCAGTCGCAGAGTAATTGAGAGGAAAGGATTATTTGGGGGAGTTTGCAGGGAGTGGCGGCAAAAACACAGGTGTGTCATGGCCATTTTCGAGGTATGTATCTGCATTCAGCTGTAATAACATACACAGAGAAACATGGCACCAGCATTGCTATTGCTGATGCTAGTCTGAGAAGCCATAGGGCAACCCTTAGTCCCTATGTTCCTCCTTCGGCATGTAGGCTATAAATATGTATTCAAGGGTAAGCCGAGAAAAACTTTTTTTTTCAAGGATCGAATTCTGATAGTGTGAAAAACTTTCCTCTTTGGGCCAATAAAGCATGTAAATAATGTCATTTCGATTGGTTAATATCTTCTGTGGGAAGATGAGGTCTGAATTTTGGAAATTTAAAAAAAAAAAGCCACAAAAATAGCAATTGCTGGGATGCTGCCGCAATTCAGGGTGGGCTAGAAATGTTTTGGGATCTGTGCTTGTGACTAATGTCAGTCACTCCCACCACCAGCCAATTGGCCCTGTGAGAATGAATGAAACACCAACACACAACTCGCTAGGCTTGAGACATGTTGGGACTTGCGCTTGTGACTATCATCAGTCACTCATCAGGTTACAAAAGGAGAATATTGGACCACTAAAAGGCGAGTTGGATGTCTTGATTAATGATGATAGGGAAAAAGCAGATTTATTTATTAAATTCTTTTCATCAGTATTCACGAGAGAGAACCGGTTGACGGAAGAAGTGCACAACATAAGCGATAAAAACGACCCATTGCTAAGTACTTGGTTAAACGGTGAAGTAGTCCGGGAGTGACTAAGTAAAATTAAAATAAATAAATCTCCTGAGCCGGACTACGCCCCAGGGTTCTTATGGAACTTAACTTAGAGCTATTGAGGCCCCTATATTTGATTTTCAGAGAGTCAATTACATCAGGAATGATACCAAAGGACTGGTGTATAGCAGAGGTAGTCCCAATATTTAAAAAGGGAATTAAAACTCATCCCAGCAACTATACACCGGTAAGTTTGACATCTACAGTGGGTAAAATACTGGAAGGTATATTAAGAGATAGTATACTAGACTACTTAGATACCTCCAAGGTTATTAATAGGAACCAACATGGTTTTGTGAAGGACAGGTGATGTCAAACTAACTTAATAAGCTTCTTCGAGAAAGTAAGCGATAATATTGATCAGGGTAAAGCAGTGTATGTGGTCTTTTTGGACTTTGCTAAGGCCTTTGACAGTCCCACATAAGAGACTAATTTTCAAATTGAAAGAGCTTGGCATGGGAAACACTATTTGTACTTGGGTAAGTAATTGGCTGCACAACAGAAAACAGTGAGTGGTGATTAATGGGATGTGCTCTGAATTGGCCTCAGTGCTTAGTGGAATGCCGCAGGGTTCAGTACTCGGGCCATTGCTGTTTAACATATTCATTAATGACCTAGGAGTGTGCCTAGAAAGCACAGTATAAATTTTCACAGACAATACTAAACTGAGTCGAGTAATTACTTCAGACAAGGATATTGAGTCTCTACGGAAAGATTTAGCCAGACTGGAGGTCTGGGCAGACAAATAGAGAATGAGGTTCAATATAGACAAATGTAAATTTATGCACTCTGGGACTAAGAACAAGCGAGCAGGATATAAACTAAATGGGTAAATGTAGGGATAACAGTAGTTGAAAAAGATTTGGGTGTGCTCATTGATAATAAACTTAGTAGCAGTACGCAATGTCAAAATACAGCAACAAAAGCAAATAAGGTGTTAGCATGCATAAAACGGGGAATGGAGACAGGGGATGAGAGTGTAATCCCGCCACTGTATAAATCATTGGTACGGCCGCACCTGGAATATTGTGTACAGTTCTGGGCACCGCACTATAAAAAAGATATCTTGGAACTCAAAAGGGTTCAGAAGCGAGCCACCAAACTGGGTAAGGGGTTAGTGGCACTGAATTATGAGGAAAGACTTAAGGTGTGTACACATGGTGAGGTTCGGGCTAAACCCCGATTCTCACTATGCGATAGGGACTAGGTCGGTATCGCAAGCATAGATGACTGTGCTTGCTGTAAATGCTGATTTACTTACAGGACTAAAAGCAATACTTTAATACACTCAAGACACTTTAAAATTGAGCAGCTGCGGCCGCTGTATTCAATCCTTAACCCATGTACTTTTTACTCAGCGTACAAAGCCCCGTACCGTGTACGCACTTTGCGTACACATGCCGCGATGGACATACAAAGTACAGCCGGTGCATACACACACACCAACACGCTGAGAGCACAATGAAGCTTCACGTGTGGCTGAATTACACTTAATACCTTAGCAGGAAAAGAGACAAGACACCAATTGTGTTTAAGAAGTTGGGATCCGACCCGCCAACATATAATTGATAAAAGGGGGTTACAACAAATATACAATTAAAATAACAGAAAAGAGGCTACAATACAATGGTACATATGTTTGGTTTCGCCAGCGCCACATGGTCCGGTGCTCATATCAATCAAGCAAGATGACCTTCAGAGAGAGAGAGAGAGTGACCGACTAGGCAGCTTAGCTTTTATATAGTTTGTAAAAACACAATACAATGGAAACTGTAACCTCTTCATCCATAAGTCAAAGGGCTGGTCATTTACAGTACAGGAGGGGTCATAGGTTGGTTTGAATAGGTGGGCGATGTCTGTTCCAGGTGTGCTTGCAGTTGGTCTCCACTGGGTTCCCGCCGAATATCAAAGTACAGTAAACACAGTATAATATTAATATCCTGTTCCTGCACATAACTATGCTCAGGAGCGTGCTATCTTCTGCAAACTGCTACCGGAATGTTGCCCTTAAAATACCCTACAGCTGGATACCAAACACCACCTTATAACCTAATGCTGTCCCCTCATATCCTGTAAAGGTGAATCCCTTTGTTGTTGTACCTTTTTAAACAAGTATAACTTGCTGGTGTGGTGCATGTGGGCTGTGTGTTCATTGTGCACTATGTGGATTAAATATGTGATATGTCTTTGTGGCTTTTCCATGCGAGTACAAATGCTACCGTAATTACTCATACCACGCGCTAATACGCAGGACCGCGTGAGCGGTCATACGCAACTTGCGATATGTGCACGCACGGCAGAACAAGTACGCGCACGGAGGCCATCTGTGTGGAGTTTGTACGTGATGTGTGTACTGTAATATTTTCCGACTTTGGCATTGCGATACTGACTATGTACGATTTTGCCTGTCAATTTTGACTATCTTTTCTACGAGATAGTCAAAATTGACTTGCCTACACAGTCTATCTAGGCTTGCGATACCGACCTCGCGGGATCTGCGCATCGGTATCGCATTGGGATCGCAAGGTGACTTTCACCTTGCAATCTGCACTAACTTTCCTTACGATTTTGACTATGTAGTCAAAAAACGTAAGAAAATATCTTACCGTGTGTACACACCTTCACAAGGTTAGAGATGTTTACACTGGAAAAGAGGCGGCTGAGAGGGGACATTATTAATATTTATAAATACATTAAGGGACAATACAAGGACTTATCAGACGATCTGTTTATTAAAAAAAAGCTACACAGGACATGAGGACACCCCCTGTGGTTAGAAGAAAAAAAATGTCATACACATTGGAGGAAAGGGTTCTTCACAGTACGAGCAGTAAAGATTTGGAATTCTCTACCAGAGAAGGTAGTAATGGTGGACTCACTAAATAAGTTTAACAATGGTTTAGATAAATTCCTAACTGATAGAAATATCTAAGGTTACAGCATCTACATAATATAATACAGGTCGAACTCAGTGGACTTTTTGTCTTTTTTCAACCACACCAACTATGTAACTATGTAACTCCCCCCCACCAGCCAATAGGCCCTGCAGTGGCTGTAGAGAGGCTGAAACCCGGCTGCACTAGATGTGTTCGGACCCGCGTTTGCGACTTGTGTTTGCCACTTGTGACTGCCAGCACACATCAGCCTCTTTGTCACTATGTTGCGGAATCGTGATTCTGTGGCAATAGCAATCAAGTGTTCTTGGGGATAGAAAGGTTTTGTCCTGCTCGCCACTGCTTACTGCGTACTTGTGTGTTATTGCAAATAGCCATGGCTCTGGTCAGAGTTTCATTACCCCAAACATTTAATTGCCCCAAATTTGGCAGTCCAAAAGATTTAGTGTCCTCTCATCTTCCCACTTATGAGGATGTCCTTAGATGTTGTTTCCATGAAAGATGAAGTCTAGGTATTGAGAGTAGTGGAAAGAAGGAACCAAAATTGTTTGCCGACAGAGTAGCAAAGAAACTGATTAGTATTTATGAAAAAAAATCTGTTCCTTCTGTCTCTCACATGCGTTGTACAAATTATTGTACCACAATAAATACAGAATAGTAAAAAGGGGATTATACATAGTGCATAGAAGCCTAGCTCTTCAAAAACATGCTGATGACTTTAAGGCAAATGCATGCAACTGTTTAACATTGCGGACTACAATGCAAAGATTTTCAGTCTTACTTTTGTACGAAGGATCGGAAAATTCCTTCGAAGGACCAGGCTGTCCACCTGGACCAGAAGGTCGACTGCGTTATTCGCATAAGAGGTGTTGATGTTTCTGAAACTGAGAAACTTCTTAAAAGATCCATCAATACTCCAGAGAGAGGTCAAGGTTGCAGGGTGAGTGTTTGAAGCTTCATGCTCCAAATCTTTATCAATGGAACGATAGTGAATTGGCCGATAGTGACAAGCCGTACTCCCCATCATTAAGTCTTAAGGGGAAGTCTTCCACGACTCAAATGCGAGGGTAGTTGAAGGAAATTGCACTTAGATGCCAAAGATTTGTGGTGAGTGTGAGAGCAACAGCTATGATAGCTACTTCTGTGCTTAAAGATGTCGGTCTAATATCCACGGATTCTCCCAGCCTCATAACAAATAAAAATACAATTAGATGAGAGAAACTAAAGGTACGATAAGAGTTTATTAAACTGCAGGCAGAACAAAATAGTGTTCCACTCAAAGCCTTATACTTTGACAGTTGATAGGATCACACCCTTGCTCAAATGAAACAAGGAGCAACATTTTACCAATGCTCTATCAAAAAGGAGCATATTTCCATTTTATCTGAGCCAACATTCAAATTCAGAAGTCATGTACTGTAGCAGCTAAATCAGGGAATGCACGTCACATTTGCGACACCATCCATTAAGTTTTGACTCAAGAAAGAGGTACAGAGGAGCTTTTAGTTGTAGGTTGTGATGGCACAGTTGTCGACATGGGAGGGAAGGGGGTGTCATCCAATACCTGGAAGACAAGCTTGGTCGACAATTTTAGTGGATAATATGTCTCCTCCACCTCAATAAACTTTTGTTTGGCAGTCTCTATGAAGTCACATCTGGGCCAAAGTCATACACTGGGCCTGTCTGTTCAAAACTAAAGGGTTGTGAATCTCTCCTAGTAGTCTGTTATGAAGCAATTGCTTGTAGCTTACCTGATATTTCTTCTGCAGCTCTGAGCAATTACTTACATGTTGTTGACACTAGAACTGCCCAAAATGCCTTCTTCACTCTCCTGGAAAATTTGGTTTTAGTCATGATGACAGAGGAAAGTCTCGAACTTCATTTAGAAGTATTATGTAAAATTCTGGAATCCCCAGGGACACCCACTGGAACTGGCAGAAATGTACCAAGCCGTGCTCTGTTGAAAATAAATAAATATTCTGATGACTACCACAAAATGATTGATTTGTCCTCCGTTCAAATTTTGACACGCCAGTTCTCAAGAATGTACTAAACCAGGAACTGAAAGAAAAGTTGTCTGGTAACCATGAGTACGGAAACTGTGAATTCTCCTATCTGTCACAACTGAGGGCTGGTGCCAACCAGGGGAAAACTCAGTTGTAGGGGCTGAGGTGTGCGTGAACCTGGGAGGTAATATGGGGTTCTTTGACATGCAGATGAGCTTGCAGTACCAATGCCCGAAGGCGTGACCACGACAACAGAAGGAACGTTTATGAGTTTTATTAAGCACAGTTCAGATGGTACATTGGCAGTTACAGTATGCAAGTATAATCAATGAATAGAAGCAGTACACAGTTCCTAGAAATGCAGCAGTGGTGAGGATGCCTCTGGGTGCGGTAATATAGTAAGACAGTCTAAGAGACCAGGAGATGGTAAGTCCTTAACCAGCACCCATCCGCTGAGTAATGAAATGAGAAATAGGAACTGACCAGCTGATGTTATACTGGAAGCTGAGAGTACTGTTGGATCACTGGCTCCGGGTGAGCACCAGTGAACTGCCGGGTATGCCGGGTGGAACCGGACCAGGTGATGAACTGTGAGAAAGTGCGGGTGCACCAATGTAGCAGAAGAACAGAGAAGCGACACTGGTGATGCTGGGGATCGGTGGTTGTTGGAGGTCGATGGCGGAACACTGATGAAATCTGGAGATCGATGGCGGAGCACCGATGGTATCTGGAAGTCGATGGCGCAGCACCGATGGTATCAGGAGACAGGACACCGCTGGAAGCGTAATGCTGGAAGCCGGTGTTAGAACACTGCCAGTCGCAGGGTGCAATGATAGGACACTGCAGAGAGTCAGGCTGCACCGCAAGGTGGTAACTGGTGCGGGTCTCTAGTGGAGTTGAAGACAGAAGCTGGAAATACCTGGAGCTGTAATAAAACGTCCACAATGAGGAGAGACTGGTAACACTGGGTTTGACAACCAAAGCACTGACGATTTCCTAGTTCAGGAACAGGATATTTATACCTGCTGGGAGGCAGGCATTGGCTGGTCAATTATGCAGATTCCAGCAGCACAACGGATAGGTGAAATGATAGCATGTGACTGGGAAAAACATGGCTGCGCCCATGTTAGCTTTTGGAGGGAAAGTCAGTTTGTTGAAACCATGTGTAGAAATGACAGTAATGGCGGCGGTGGCCGCAGAGGACAAGAGACGCCACACTTGACTATTTACACACTGGAACCACAGGGATGGCGGCGGAGGCCGCGGAGGGCTGGAGATGCCATTTTAGGATTAAACCATGAAACTTATGAAGCTGCGGAGACAGCGCTGCAGGATCACAGGAAGGAGATGTGAAGTGAGGACATTCGTAACGCAGCTGGGATCCGGCCCTGGAACGCTGAGCCAGCCTCATGAGACACTTGAAAGGTAAATAATGGCATCCAGTTACCCGGATCGTGACGCTATCCCTGTCACAGTGTTGCAGTGGAACATTTAGTCACGCTCGTAACAGAAGCGTCTGCTGAAGCCTTGAACAGTGCTGCAAGGAATGGCATCATCCGTTGCTCTTTATTATCCCAAATAGTCCCAAAGTTTAACAACAAGAGCAAGAATCTTCTGTAAGAGTGGCCGTTAGCACTAGATGGTATGGCGATAATTAGAGCTATGGTTAATTTTTTTTTAATATTAAATATGTCAAAAATCTAAAAAGAAAAAAAAAGTAACAAATTGAACTAAACATGCAGCCACCTCTGCGTGGTGCGTTCTGGGCCACTTTGTTACATCAAAAAGTGGGTGAGGAGCTGCACACATGGCAATCTTATCTCATAAATCAAACTGTCTAGCCCAGAAAATCAGCTGAGAGTGGTTTTGCCTCTCATTTAGCGTACAAATAACCCTACTGAAGACAGAAATGGCAAAATCAAGTGCATTATACAACATTGCAATTTTCGTGGTTTTTTTAAAGAAAATTTCCAAAATTCAAGTTTCTGCTTCCAACAGAAGACAATTGCCGATCAAGCTGAATTTTTTTAGGCAGCTTTATAGTGCTATTAGTTATTTCTTCTAATATTAGAAATATTTTTGACCCACCCTAGTGTACACAGCTGCAAATGAGTTTGCCATCGCTTCGGTGGACATCTCTTTGCATTTCAGAGTGGCAGCTTTACTTGGTCACATTTGCAATTCCGTAGCCAAAAGGCCCATAGTGAGGGAGCATATACTGATTTGCGTTTTATAAACTCCATACATTTTATGTACAGTATATCTTCTAAACTCCACAGGCTCAATATATTTCTGGTATTCAAAGTAAGAAAGAGAAAGAAAAGTACTCTCTTTGTTGGGGCACTCACCAACTCTAAATTGGAATATACAGTTGTGCTCATAAGTTTACATACCCTAGCAGAATTTGTGATTTTCTGTCCGTTTGTCAGAGAATATGAATGATAACTCACAAACTTTTCTTTCACTCATGGTTAGTGGTTGGGTGAAGCCATTTATTGTCAAACAACTGTGTTTATTTTTTTTTAAATCCTAATGACAACAGAAACTACCCAAATGACCCTGATCAAAAGTTTACATACCCTGGAGATTTTGGCCTGATAACATGCACACAAGTTGACACAAACGGGTTTGAATGGCAACTAAAGGTAACCATCCTCACCTGTGATCTGTTTGCTTGTAATCTGTGTGTATAAAAGGTCAGTGAGTTTCTGGACTCCTGAAAGACCCTTGCATCTTTCATCCAGTGATGCACGGACGTGTCTGGATTCTGAGTCATGGGGAAAGCAAAAGAATTGTCAAAGGATCTGCGGGAAAAGGTAATTGAACTGTATAAAACAGGAAAGGGATATAAAAGATATCCAAGCAATTGAGAATGCCAATCAGCAGTGTTTAAACTCTAATTAAGAAGTGGAAAATGAGGGATTCTGTGGAAACCAAATCACGGTCAGGTAGAGTCAACACGGCCTATGATGAAAGGTACACCATTCCTACTGTGAAACACGGAGGTGGATCAATGATGTTTTGTGGATGTGTAAGCTACAAAGGCACTGGAAACTTGGTCAAAATTGATGGCAAGATGAATGCAGCATGTTATCAGAAAATACTGGAGGAAAATTTGCACTCATCAGCCCGGAAGCTACGCATGGGACGTACCTGGATATTCCAACATGACAATGATCCAAAACACAAGGCCAAGTCGACCTGTCATTGGCTACAGCAGAATAAAGTGAAGGTTCTGGAGTGGCCATCTCAGTCTTGATAATGTCGATATTATCTTAAACCATAAAGCTATACCTCTACATACACTTTTACCTGAATACATGCGCTACGCACTTTGTACGCTATTTGCGTACAGAGTCCCGTATGTGGTACGTACTTGGCGTACACACGCCGCACTGAGTGTACAGAGTACGCACAGCGCGCGCACACACAATTGATAACCTTTAAACCTTATTAGTAATACAATGTAATAATATGTTTACACTTTAAACCTTTATGCAGCAAAGCACTGCAATGATGTTATACCTTAAACCTTAAGTAGCGCTGACGGTATAAAGTACCCGCAGTGCGTACACCTTATCAATACTTATAAACATTATACAGTTAAATACGCTTTAAACCCTAGCAGGGAAATGAGGACACAACACCGATATGTAGTTGAACCACAGGGTTCTAAGGCCACCGTGGATTATTTCAAAAGGTAAAACAGTACAAATTATACACTACAGGCTAACAAGATAAATCTACAACAGAATAATGGCTACAGTCAATGTACATTCGTGAGAATGTTCGCAAGCGCTTCCCGGTCCCGGTCCTCCGCTAATCAGGTTGAAAGCGTTAAGAGTCTGTGATAGTGACCTGGTCTGCAGCTCGCTCTTTATTCAGTAGATCAAAACATAATACAATAGACACTGTGTGCTCTTCTTCCATTGGTTCGGGGGTGGGACATATCCTGTGCACCGGGGACCATTGGTCAGTTCAAGAAGTGGGCGATGGCTAGGACTTGAGATGTGGTTTCTGTTGTTTACATCTGAGTTCCTGCCCCATGATCAGTTAAACCCATCACATTAATCATAAATCTGGTATTATTAATAACTTAATGAGGTAATATTTAATAATGTTCTTATTCCCACCAGATTAATGTTTACGTGTCTCTGAACAATATGATCCCACACATGATATGATTATCTATTTCAATCTTCAAGATATACATAGATCCACATATTTATATATATATATATATATATATATATACACACACGTACACACATACTCCTGCTATTACAATTTGTTAGGAATTATATATTTATTCATTCATATATATATATATATATATATATATATATTATATATATATATATGAACACCTACATTTCCATGGGTTTTAGACTATGAATGTTACATTTCTATCTGTCTGGTCTTGTTGTGGTTAGCTATTGTTTCTGATTTTCTAAACAGAATCGGTTCCTGGGTATTGTCACTTCGTTTGTTTTTACTTTCAGGTGAGACAATGACAATTCAGTACTCATTGTTTTAAATAGAAACTTGGCTATTTTAGTAAACAAAGGTGTATGCCTTCTTTATAGAATTTCAAAGCTTAGTGTAAAATAAGGCCATTGTATTTTAGTCTCTGGGAGTTTTAATTTATGTGTGACTGATTTTCATGCTATTTAAAGTTTAACGCAGACAGTGTGGGATTTATACAATACATATATATTAGATTTATGATATGTCTCTGTGGCTTTTCCATGAGAGTACAAACTCCACTGTAATTACTCATACCACGCTCAACCCGCGCAGGACCGTGGGTGCGACCACACGCAATTTGCGAATATGTGCACGCATGGCGGAACAAGTGCATGCGCAGCGGGCATGTGTGTGTGGTTTGTACGTGATGTGTGTACTGGAATATTTTTTCGACTTTGACAGTCTACCCTTTGGCAGTCAACAATAACTGCCACTATCTAATCACTAAACAGAAAAATATCAATACAATATCTACAGAAGTTTGGGTAATCGGGAGAGAGGGGTAGGTAGGAAATGCATGACCTAGTGGGACAGTAAAAAGCATGTATGTATGAATCCATGTCTGAGGGGCATGTATCATCGTGCTGTATATGTTCTAGATAAGCTTTGAGGTATTGCGAAGTATACATTAAATCCTTCTTATCCCGTATTAAGGGTCTGTAAGTGGGCCAACAAACACTACCGAGCTCTTTTCGGCTTCTTGTTCCAACAAATAGGGTGCACATTTAGTTGATGATACATGGAGGGGGAACATATGTGAATGCTAATATGTGGATATCACCTGTCGACTATGTGTGTCACTACCTGAAGGTTGTAGAGATGAAGATAAGAAACATATCAAAAATACATTCACATAACATTTGCGTAATCATTCTTGGGTGTTGATTGAAGTCTTCTCCCGGATGGGTGTATTTTTGCTGAAACACAGGAAAAACGGGTGAAAGAAACGGGCCGTGGAATTCTTTTGCAATCTTTATCACAACATCGTTTCTATAGATGGATCCAAAAATTAAATCTGCTGCTGTAGCAATGCCCCTGCTCCTTAAACTCATCACTTTTGTACTGCGTTTGCACCGCGTTAAAATTCGAACACATCTAAATATCAAGCCAATAATTATGACGACTCCCAGGATACAAAGGAGAAACTTTCCTACACTCATAATAACATTTTGAGCCCATTCTCCTAAACCTGAGAACCAATTGCGTGGGTTCAACCATGAGACCCAGCCGGTCAGTTCATTACTCACAGCAGTCAGGGTAAGGTTGTGTCTCCGTCGGAACTCCCACTTCAACTGCAAGATATCGTCCATCTTTTGATCAATGATCTCAGTTGGGTCGTCAGTGCTGTTTGTAATATATACATGCAGCACTTCACACCATATTGAGTTGCCAATGTGACACAGTACCCTCCCGTCACGGCTGTGATATAATTGAGGACCATCCTGTGCTGGATCAGTTCCGTTTTGTAAGCTTGCAACTCCCTCCCTGTATACCTGAAGGTGTCATCATACATCTCGGTGATATTATCTATCAGGTTCGCTAGCGCATGGATATACCTATAATTTATAATTCCTCTGACGGTACGGGTGATGTTTAACGCGAGAAGGAATTGAATCCCGGTGGATTCGTGGATCAAATCAGAGGCTGCGTGCTCTGTCCTATCTATAAGGTGTCTCTTAACGATGTGTTCATAGTGAGTATGAGTATAAGGAGCTTGAGCATTGCGGTGAACGTCTTTCATCTTATTATGAGTTATGGTCATAACTTCTGGCAACACTCTTCCAATGTAACACAATCCCTCTGAGTTTGGGGCAAGCCATTTATACGCCTTCCTCCCGCATATGAAATATGCATCATCGGGGAGAACATATGGGACAGAATATGACATTACCATATTGCAAACTTTCCAAGTGAAAAATCCTATCCCTATCTCTCTCATCTGTTCAGTACACGTATCAGGCTGTATGATATGCGCACAGTACCCTGGTGATACTTCTCCAACCCGCATAGTCTTACTTCCTTGAGTATACCTGTACCGAAAATACCTTCCACTGTTGGCTATTTGGCGTATAAGTTCAGAATCTACGGGTATCCTATCAGCTCTGTGCGAGAATGCCATGGTTTGGTTATTCCATGTCACCTCCCAATTTCCCGGCTTTCGGAAATTGGAAATGTTAAAATACACTAAGGATCTATCCACATGGTATTGGTGGAGCTTCAAACTAGGGGTCCTAGAAATATTAAATTTCTTGTCCACCGGTCTCCCACCCCGTAATTCGAGTACCTCATCTATCGTTAACGGGTATGGTACTAATCCTGACTTGCTCTGACCTTGAGGTACTTGTGAGCACACCCAGCATTCTGTCTGGTTTAAGACCTTACCCACTAGTGAGCGGTAATCACTCAATGGATGACGGTCCATGTTGATATTAAGGCTCGACTGACATCTCTGGATGCACCCATCCTCAACTATGTTTTCACAATTCCTACAAATGCAATATTCATCAGCCAATAACCCTTCACAGTGCCTCCTAGCTTCTAGACTACCAGATCGTTTTCTGATACTCGCCTTTGCTCGAGTGATGTGTTGCTCTTGGAATTCTACAAATCCGTCCTTGCCATCAGAACCCATTCCAGATCCTTTCTCGACCTCTCTGGTACTCTCACAGAAACAGACTGTTCTGGTCAACAACAGGGTCAACAGGAAAACCCGGAATGCAGTCTCTTGGGGTAAGTCCATCTTGTTAAGGGGAGAGAAAGGGAACAAGAAGGGGGAGGAAAGGAGGGTAATGGGAGATGGAGAAAATAATAATAAGGGAAAAAGAAAACTGGTGCGACAACCGCCTCTGATCTTGTTGTTCTCCGCGCTCAGGTGCCGTGACAATAGTCCTGCCTCTTAACCTTCCCGGAACAGACACTCCAGTGATACGATGTTCTCTCCGAGTCAGCGACCTTTCTATAGGGAACATGAATCTTGCATTACAATGTGTTTAACTGTTGTGTATGATCAGTTGTGTGAAGTAAACCATCCGTGGAAAGTGAAAGAGAGAGAGAAAATAATAAAAAGAAAATTTGTCAGGTTTGCATTCACCATCAGGCTGTCACACCATCATGTCTATCGGTATCTATGCACAGTCTCCCTTCACCAGTATTTCCACTCTTCACCCTTTGTGCATGGCCACGCACAGTGATGCTGGTGAGATATACTGGGTTTGGGCAGACCTCTGAAAAGACTGAGTAGACATGTGACGTTTGAGCTGTAATTCTGTCGGTGAACGTCAGAGATGAAGAGGAAACTTTGAAGGCAACTCACAGAGTTTAGTAACAAAGAAGATTTTACAAAGTTTGACATCTGAATTGGGCACTACGGGGAATGATTCCCTAATCAGGCTGTTCCCTTAAAAAAAAATTCTATGTGTGTTATATCTCTACTGGGACTATCCCAGCCATCAATCCAGTGTCTTGTCCATTCTAAGTTCATAGGGAACCCGGTGTCTTTGAGATAATTTCCTCTACCTGTTATGGACATGCTTCTAAAACAGTGAAATGCAATATTAGTCTCCGTGGGTATTTAACATATTTTGTGCTTCCTGGGTGGGAGCACTCTATATGTATACCATCTCTAACAAAACTCCTGTTAAATTACTTAGAGGTCACTTCTGCTAGAGAGAGAGAAGCAGAAGTTTAGAAGCCTCCTCCTAATCTCCGTATGTTCTGTCAAAAGGGTAAAGTTGCATTTATTCTGTTCTTCCCATTAACCGAATCTGTGTTTTTCTATACTGTATCGTGATTCCTTACTATATGTCCCTTGATCCTGTCTATGTGTTTAATAACGTGGCTTATTTATTCTGTCTAGGGGTCTATATTGGCTGTGTGCTCCACTACTCCTACAATTTCTAGCAAAATGTCCTTCATTTTTTACAAATGTAACATATCTTAGGTCTTTTGTTACTACTAGGGTTTTGGGGTTTGGGCTGATGAGACTTTGGTGTAAGAGCCTGCATACTTTCAATCCTCAACCTCTCCTCTCGCAGTTTTCTACGCCTAGCAATATTCCTATGATGTTCAATTGCGCACTCTCTAAGGCAAGCTACTGTGACCCCTCTCCAACCAGGCAAAGATGTTTGTACTTTGTCCCTCACTGTCTGATCGAGTCCGTCCATTAGCACAGACACAGCTACCTTTCTGTAATTTTCATCGTTCCCTGCATAAATACCCCCATGTATCTGTCCATTTCCTCCAGTGCTCGGTGGAAATATTCAGATGCCATTTCATTTTCCCTCTGTTTTATGGAGAAAATTCTTCTCCACTCAGTGGGGAAACAAAACTCTATTTGCCTATTAATTCGTTCTATATTTTCCTGATTGTTTCTGTCAGTCATAGGACTATCCAACTCTAATCTACAATCAGTGATGAATTTTTGGGTGTCAATATTAGGGGGTAGGCATGCTTTCAAAAATGTCCGCCAATGTTGGTTTGTTGGTTCATACACATTACCCAGATCTCTGATAAATTTCTGACATCTGGCTAAATGCTTCCAAGGGTCAGGGAATTCTGAAATGATTGATCGCAGCTCATCTCTGGGCCACAGGCAATACATTGCATTATTCTCGGTGAGGACTACTCCCTGACTATCGGTTCCCCCATTGGGAGTTACTATTTCCAAGACAGGGTGTAATCCTACCATTCCGTTCCTAATCTGTTTACTGTGTGGTGTTGTTTCTGTGCAATGAACTGTCTCATACTTACCGGTAGCTGTGACCTCACCCGTTCTTTCATTGGGGAATACTGTTACTGCACTACCTGGTTGGACAGGTCCCACCTGAGTTTCCTGCAACGTGACTGCTTGGAGGAGAGCTGCGATTTGGCTGACTCCTTCATCTTCCTGTGACCTAAAACCTTGGAGAGACTTCAAAACAGGATACATTTTGCAAAAGTTAGGGTTAATACATTGCTCTTTCATATTACTATCATTTACGGATGTATCATTGACTGTAGCCTTCTGTTCCCCTTCGACCTGTGTCGACAATGGTGTGTTTGTGTTCTCATTCCCGCTAGGTTTGGAACCGATTGCATATGTTAATTTCTCTTGCATATCGCCCTCTTGCTGCCATAAATTTAAACAGTTTGTGTGTCTGACCCTTTGCTTTTGGGATTTTATCAGACATATCCTAACCCTTAAATTCTGCAATACCTCTGGTTCAAAACTACCTATCCCAGGAAATGATGCTTAATCCCCCACAGTCATTCGTGTCCATTCATCACAAAAGGTCTCAGTGTGGGGACCATACTTCCCCCACATTACTAACCGAGCTGACCCCCTGGGTCTCAATTCTGCTGTCTGAACCCTGACTGAGGAACGTCCCTGTGTTGTGCACTTGGCTCCCATTGTGGACCTTTTTAACACGGGAAAACTTCCTAAAATGCACCAAACACAGTAGTCTACCGGTGGAAGTCCTCAAAGTTCTTCCACTAACTTCTTCTGCTCCGAGTATCACGGATCTGCCTTTTTTTTTTAGCAGACACGTGTAGCCGTTGCAGGCCCTACTTCGGCCTATATCCCCTGGGCCTTTAGGTACCCAGTGAATATCTGCCTCTGGAGGGACCAGCGAAAACTCCCTAAACCTTTACTTTACACAAATCACACTTGCATGTGCTTTACACAACGCGTATGATGACGAGATTTACACACAAATATGCAAAACTTCGTATCACGTTGCGCCACGTATTGCCCACACAACCGTGCGGTCCAATCGTACCACTCATAGACACTTGCTATCTATAAGTGGTAGGATCACTGGAGTCTTCACACTGTGCTCCAAAACAGCCGGAGTGTAATACCACGAAAACTTTATCACACTCCGTTGCACGTATTCACCTAGACCGTGCTCACCACGTATTCACCTAGACCGTGTTCACCAAGTTTCACCAAGTTTCACCAAGTTCACCGAGTTCACCAAGTTCACCAAGCTGGGTTCAATACATTCACACCTTATTCAGCCCACACTAACACTCTATAGTTTTCTGATCAGAGAAATATATTTTCCTGTTAACTGATAGCTTTCCCCAGAGGTAATACAGTAGAGAAGGTTTAATTTAAACTAAATCTTGGACACTGAACAATTTGTGCTATTGGCTGCCTGTAAAGGTGTTTTTTTTTCACTGCTAGGAAAAAGCAGTTACACAGGTTAATTTGCATTTCAATGGCTATCTTATAGCAAGCAGAGTTAACTGAATCTTAGAGAAAAAAAAACTTTTTTTTTCTTTATCTGTGTGTACTTCTTACATCAAGTATTCATCTTACTATTAACTTTCATTAAGCCCCATCTGAAACTATTTGTAATTGACTATGGCATGGGTTAAATAAATGCATTGGTAACTCATAAATGGTGATTTCTTTTTGACCAAGGAGGGCTGATTATTCCGGGCAGTGAAAATCAGCCATTTAGAAAAATGACCTTCCCAACATGGCCGCTGCTCCTCCCCCTTCCACATCCATGAGGGTTACACAAAATGGTGGTCAAGCCATGTGGTTAGTCCAAAATGGAGGACAGACCATGCGGCTTCCACAAAGAAATCACACACCATGCAAGCCCTGAAGTTATTTTAGGCCTGAGTTAAAAAAAACACTATATCAAGGCTTTTGCAGCAACTTTTAAATGTACTTTTACCCTACTTAACAGATAAGCAATCCAATCTGAATCAAACACAATATGACTCATTTGAACCTTGTTTTGCAACAATATGATCAGATATGCAGAGTACAGGTGTATGCTTGTATTGTGTGCGCATTTGGCGCCAAACAGAAATTCACAGACTTTTTAAATAGCTTTGCTTATTCACTTTACGGGTCCCACCAGCATCCCTACAAACCATGAGGAGCAGACGCCATCTAATCAGCATACAAATAGAGTTTCCAGTGTATCCTGCGACCAGGAAAGGGTTCACGCAGGGTACCTGTCCGCCCTTTTGCTGATAGATAAAGTCTGCTGTACCCTGCTAGGCTGTGGGTATGAGGAAAAACAGGACGATGCCTCCAATTGATAATGTCGATATTATCTTAAACCATAAAGCTATACCTCTAGATACACTTTTACCTGAATACACGCTGACAATGCTAAATTCCCTTGTCGTATAAACAACCCTTTATGAAGCTAAGAACACTGTACGCTGTTTACTTAAGAAGTACCGTAATGGTACGCTAGTTGCGTAACGATCGCTCAGCCGTAGGCGAGACGCTCAAGCGTCACGTTCGCTCACGGCCCAGTGATCACAGGACACGTTATTGGCTATGACTAGAGTAATGATTCGCTATGGCGTAGCGGACGCTCGAGACCACGAGGAGATCACCAGCGGCGCAGACGCTCACAACGCTATACCTTTATGTCTAAACCTTATACCAAAGAAATACACAGAATACCTTAATGTGAATACAGGGTGTAAGTGCAACCTTGTGTAACCTGACTAACTACAAAGCTGCTTGAGCGTCACCGACGCTCAAGTGAACACTTAACACTATAGGAAATACACAGATACTGGTTTAGGTTCCAAAGCCTATTAACTGTATTATATCTAGTATACTTGTAAAAAAAGGGGATAACAGTACAAATGATACACTACAATATAACAGAGACTTCCTAACCACAGAACTAAACAATACTATCTAATACAATACAATACTAGTCTAGGGGAGATACGAGAGAGAGAGAGAAGGGAAAGAGAGAGAGAGAGACGGAGAGAGATGAGAGAAATTGGCTCACAGAAAGACAATGATAACGGAGAGAAACTTACGCACAAGGGTAAACGATCGCATGCGCCTGGACATCCAGCACCCGATTTTCAGCAATGAGAACCGTTGAAGAGTGAGAGCTGGATGTGGTCGGCCTGCCTATTTATGCCCCACACACAATGCAATCTCATAGTCCCTACAATCCCATTGTCCATTGGATGAAGGAATTCGACCCTGTATCACAACAAAAGGTCATAGGTTGATTCATACAGGTGGGCTGTGACGATTTCAAACAGCTCAGGTGGGTGGGGAACTAGGTTTCCCGCCGCATACCTGAGTATGAGTAAATAGTAGAAATGGACATAAACTTCTTATGTCCATAACTATTCGCACGAGCGATTAATACGCTCCAAACCAACACCGGAATATTGCTAATTAAATACTCTTCCGATGGGTACCAAACACTGCTGTATGATTCCTGTTAGACCCTTCGTACGATACAAAGAGGGATTCCTTAGCTCAGGGACCTTCTATATTAACCAAACTTTCAGAAACTATCAAAGGGATCATGATCTATAAACTACATTAATTGTGAAAATATGTAACGAATGAGTCGCACGCTACGACTACATAAACTCTACCGTAAATACGCATACCGCGCCTGCGAGTGCACGCTATTGCGGGTATGCGCCTTCACGGGAGAGCGTACGCATGCGCAGCACGGACCAGTGTGCGGTGCAAATATGGCAACGTGCATAGAGACATTTTTCTGACTTTGACAGTCCACCCTTTGGCAGTCAATAATAACTGCCACAAAACATTTAAGGAGAAAAATGCAAGTCAGGGGTTAATTGATTTCCATGGTTGGGTAAGGGAGGAGAGAGGAGAAGGTGTGAAGAGGGTATGACCTAGTGAGATAGCAGAAGCATGTGTGTATGAATCCATGTTTGGGGGGTCATGTATCATCGTGCCGTACGTGTTGTACATCAAGCTTCGAGGTATTGCGAAGTATACATTTGAATTCCTTCTTATCCTGTGGTACAGGTCTGTGGATGGGCTGTCAAACTTTACCGAGCTCTTTTCGGATTTTGAACAAAATGGGGAGCACATTTTAGTTGATGATACATGAATGGGGGAGGTATGTGGTTGCTGATATCTGTGCCTGTATTCCCTATCGTCTATGTGTGTCATTACCTGAGGGTTGTAGAGATGAAGATAAAGAACACTTATGGAAAATGCAATGATATTCTATGTCAGGGAAATGTACATCTGTCGTCGAAGTTGTGTTCGGTATCTGTTGAGAGTCGTCTTCTTTGCGCTGTATTGCTCCTTGGGCATGAGCAAATAGCTTTGTCTGAGCCATCAGATTTACAAAAAATGTTGGGCTAGCGTGAGTTTAAAAGTACTAGGGAAACTGGGGATCCATGGCAAAGTTCATCAAGTGTCCATTTCTCAAGTGGTCAAAACTTCATCTTTGGTGCTTGTCTGTTGTCTGTATAGCGTCTCGTCAACTTCCTCGTCCAAGGGGGTCTTTGTATCTTGGAGAAAAGCAGAAAAACAGGTGAAAGAAACGGACCGTATAATCGCATTTTCATCACATCCTGGTTTCTATCATTGGGTCATAAATCAAATCCAGGTTAATTACAGTTTCCTCGCTCCTCAAGCTCATCACTCTTGTACTTTGTTTGCACCTCATTAAAGCCTGCCCGCATCTAAATATCAATCCAATCGATATAACGACACCCAAGATACATAGTAGAAACTTTCCAACATCCATTATGACTCTTTGAGCCCAGTCTCCTAAACCGGAGAACCAATTTCGCGGGTTCAACCATGACACCCAACCAGTCAGCTCATTACCTACAGCAGCAAGGGTGAGATTGTGTTTTCGACGAAATTCCCACTTCAATTGGAGAATATCGTCCATCTTTTGGTCTATGACCTCTACCGGATCCTCGGTGCTATTCGTGATATAAGTGCAACACTTTATGCCGTACTGTGTTGCCAATGTAACACAATATCCGCCTGTTACTGCTGTAAGATAATTAAGAACCATCCTATGCTGAACTAGTTCTGTTTTATAAGCTTGAAGTTCTCTTCCAGTGTATCTAAACGTGTCATCATACATTTCAGTGATATTATCTAACAAATTGGCGAGTGCGGAAATGTATCTATAATTCATCACTCCTCGAGCGGTGCGAGTGAAATCTAACGCTACCAGAACCTGAATCCCGGTGGATTCATGGATAAGATCGGAGGCCGGATGCTCTAACCTTTCTGACAGTTGTCTTTTAACTCGGTGCTCGTAATGAGTGTGAGTATAAGGAGCTTGGGCACCACGGTGTATGTCCTTCATTTTGTCATGTGTTACAGTCATCACTTCAGGCAATACTTTTCCAATATAACACAATCCTTCAGAGTTTGGGGCAAGCCACTTGTACGCCTTTCTCCCGCATATGAAATATGCATCATCGGGGAGAACATATGGGACGGAGAAGGACATGACCATGTTACAAACCTTCCAGGTGAAATCTCCTGACCCTAATTCTTCCATCTGCCTAATGCACGTATCAGTTTGTACGATATGTGCACAGTATCCTGGTGATACCTCTCCAACTCTAGTAATCCTATTTCCTAAGGTATATCGATACCGAAAAGATTTTCCTCTACTGGCTATGTGGCGTACCAGCTCTGTATCTGTAGGCATTCTATCTGCTCTGTGTGAAAAGGTCATGGTAAGGTTGCTCCATGACACTTCCCAATTTCCCGGTTTTCTGGGATTGGAGATATTGAAACATAAGAGGGACCTATCCACATGGTATTGGTGGAGCTTCAAACTAGGAGGGCTGGAGATATTAAACCTCCGGTCCACCGGTCTCCCACCACTTAGCTCAAGTACCTCCCCTAACGTTAAAGGAAATGGTACTAGCCCTGATTTGCTATGACCCTGAGGTACTTGAGAGCATACCCAACAATCTGTTTGGTTTAACACATTACCCACTAAAGAGTGATAGTCACTCAATGGATGCCGGTCTATATGGATATTAAAACTGGATTGGCATTTCTTTATGCATCCATCTTCAACCAGATTATCACAGAGCCTACAGATACAATTTTCTTCAGCTAACAATCCATCACAATTTCTTCTATCGGATCGTTTTCTGATACTCGCCTTTGCTTGTTGGTTTGGTTGATCTTGGAAAACTACGCCTCCATCATCATAATCGGAACCCATTCCAGAACCTCTCTCGACCTCTATGGTACTCTCGCCGGAACAGACTGCTCTGGTCAACATCATGGTTAACATCAAAATCCGGATCACAGTCTCTTGGGGCAAGTCCATCTTACAGGAGGAGAAAAGAAGAAATTTGTAAAGGGGGTATAAGAAAACAGTTTGAGGGGGAGAGAACTTGTTACGATAATAAGTTCTCTCGTCTTGTTGTTCTTCTTGTTCTGCTGTCTTCTCAAAGGTGCTGTCTCTCAGTCTTCCAAACGAACATTCTGGTGATGCAATATTCCTTCCTAACCGGCGATCTTTCTGTAAGGAGAAAAAATCTGGCATTACCATTGGTCCAACTGAGGGGTGACATAGCATCTTTAAACCATGGAAACATGAGTGGGAAGAGAGAGAAAATAAAAAACAAAAGAGATAGAGAACAATTCATGTGCATATATACATTACATAACTCGACAATAACCACCAATGAGAAAAGAGAAACAAAACATTTTTAAACATTGTCAACATTAAGAAAACATTGTTAGCATTAGAAAAACATTGTCAGACTTATTAGGCTGTCATATCTATGTGTCTACTGGTCTCCTTGAGCAGTCCCTCCCCACCAGCACCTGCATTACTCCACTGTCTGTATCTGGCCAGAAATACATTGTGGCGGAGGTCATGCTGGGGTTTGGTAGACTTCTGCAAGGACCAAGTGGATATGCAATGTGTGAATTCTTACCAATACTAGTCAGAGATGGGGATAGAGAGAGAGAGAGAAGAAAAAAAAAAAAAAACATTTTTCACAAATACATTTACAACTTTTCACCTGGTCATTCCTGTGTCTTCAGGAAATGACCTCCCAATTTATTAACCGTTACCTCAGGCTTACCATCAGTCCTAATGATCACCTTTCCTGACTACATATCATGCGTGTGTGCCAAAATTCTTCCTGTCGGATCTCTGATTATAATTTGGTGTGTCCTTACTTTGCTCATTTCTTGGTCTAGGGGGTCTAACTTTATGTAGGCTGTTACAGTTGCTAGCATAATGCCCTTCTCTCCTACAATGATAACAAATCCTGGGCTTCCTCCACGTGTCAATGACCTGAGGTTTTGGTTGATTTGATGCCTCCTCAAACGCTCGGATGCTCATCATCATCAATCGTTTCCCCTGTACTTCCCTGATTTCTTGGATTTTATGATTATGGTGTTGTCTTTCTCTTGATCTACAATCTCTTGCAATGTGTCCCTTTTTATGACAATTGTAACAGATTTCCATATCTGGATTTCTCGCAGGGGTGTGTGGCTTTTGTTGGGGTGGTCTTGTGGTTTGGGCCTGTATATTTGCTGCCATTAACTTATCTCTTAGTGACTCTCTGTACCTGGTGATATTCTGATCATGATTAATGACGGCCTCTCTTAGTGCGGCCACCGAGATCTCTCTCCAGTTTGGGTTGGTGGTCTGTACCTTTGTTTTTAATTCATCCTTTAAACCATTCATTAATACCTTAACCGCTATTCCTTTATGTTGTGCATTTGTCTTGATGTCTGCGATCCCAGTGTTTCTAGCCATTACTTGCAGTGCTCGATTGAAATAATTAGAAACATTTTCCTTTTCGTTTTGCCTTATGGAGAAAATTTCATTCCACTTGACAGCAGCTGGGAAATATATTCCTAACTGTCGGTTAATCTGCCTAATACATTCCTGATTGTGTTCTTCCATACAAGGTACCTCCGTGTTTAATTTACAATCAGCAATGAACTTTTCAGGGTCAACACTGGAGGGCAAACATGCCCTCAGCACTGTCCGCCATTCTTTGTTGGTGGGTTCTGTGGCGTTTCCTAGTTCTTTAATAAACCTTTGACATTTGGCTAGATTTTTCCTAGGATCAGGAAATTCAGACATAATTGATCTCAATTCGGTCCGGGACAAGAGACAGCGCATTGCACTGTCCTTGACGGGAATGATTCCCTGATTGTCAGTCTTCCCATTGGGGACTGAGATCACCCTGGCCAGATCGAGCTCAGTTACATCATCTTGTGTTGGTCTTACAATATGGGGTACATCTGTTTGTGCGTGATATGAAACATTGTACGTACCTGTGGACACGACCTCACCTGACCCTCCGTTAGGGGGTTCGATTATTGCCTTTACCAATTTGGTCGCGTCCACCTGGATGGCTTTTGTGATGGTTGCTGGAAGAGGTGCTGACATCATTCTGGGCTCACTTTCTTGTTTGTATTCCTGAGGGAAGTTTGACATGGGGTGCAACTTGCATAGGTTAATAGTTGTACATTCAACAGTATTACAATAATCATTGTTACAGTTATTACACTTATTCTTATAATCTATACTACAGTTGCTAAGAGCGTTTTTATTGTTCAACCTTGTGCTTTTCTCCGCAACCATAATCCTCCCTGATGCCATGTCTCTCCTCTCAAGATAAGATTCAGAAAAGTCAATTGAATCTCTTTGTAATTCACCTTCCTGTTGCCATAACTGCAAATAATCATAATGTTTACTTCGTCTCTTTGTTGGTTCAATGAGACATATCCTCCTCCTTAAATTTTGTAACACGTCTGGACTGAAGCTACCTATTCTTGGGAATTTGTCCCTGTCTTGTACAGTCATTCTCTCCCATTCATCACATAAAGATTCTGTGTGACTTCCGTATTTTTCACACATGATGTACCTTGCCGACCCAACGGGTCGGTTCTCTGAATCAACCCGAACCGAGGTTGATCGCCCCCTACCTGAACAAATGGCCCCCATAATTCTGCAGGTGTTGCTTATTCCTCCTTGGATCTTTATCTCAAGGTTTTCAGCGAACCCTTACAAACAAACCAAGATGTCCTGGGCAGGCCGGCGGTGGCGGTTTGCCAAGTACCCCACTTACTTCTCGCCCACGTTGGCCAGTACTGCAATCACTGTAACCAGAGCTGCTGTACCCAACCCAGGGCCCCTGTGAACCTTTATTTACTGGGGCGCGTTCCCCAGCAAGTATCGGTTGTTGGATAGTTCCTGAGTGACCAGCGAACTTCCCTTCCAAAAATAAAAAATTACACAAATCACGTCAGAATGTACAGATAGCGTTTGTGACCACTTTACTCTAATGGTATTAGGTCAGATTACTAACTACTGCACACAATTACGTGCGGTCCAATCGTTCAGTACATAAGCACTACTTGTCATGTACTGAAAGATCAATGGAATCGATGTTTCCGGCCGCGATTCCTTCAGCAAGAGCTTATGGCCTATATGGGTTCTGCACCAACACCCCAGGCGTTGTGCCACTGGACTTTTATAGCGGACCTCTTTGTCTATTTTACCTGTTACCTTATGACCTCCTGGTCTGTTACCTTATGACCTCCTGGTCTGTTACCTTATGACCTCCTGGTCTGTTACCTTATGGTCCGCTATACTCTAATGCTCAAATATTATTTAACCAGGGATGCCTCCCTAGCCACCGTATATGTCACTTACACGTATGTCCCTTGACGAGTACCCGACTTTCCTTTTGGTTCAACCTCGTAAGTTATATAAACTTATGTAATAAAAACACACTCACTCAACACATGTACACTTTGTTTCTATATCTATTTCTGCGCAGAAATTGTCTTCAGTCCAACAGTGTTACTAATTAGGAGCAGGATCTGTTAAACTAAATTTCAGATTTTTCCAAAAATAGATTTGCGTTATTTACCGCGTCGCGTTACTTATCGCCTTTGCGCTAATTATCGCTTTGCGCTAATTCAACTTTTCGTGACTTGAGCTACGTTGCGTAACCAGACGCTACGTTGCGTAATGTACGCTGCGTGCGTCTGCCGTTTGGATTGCGTACGCAAGTCTTTTGTTAGGGACACGTGTACGCAAAACAAAGATCCACCGTAACACAATTTCTACCTTTATCAATGTAGATGATCCCTGATCATCTACCGCACACCACACTGACTGTCTTATCTCCCAGACAAGCCGTGTGTTGGTCTATACTTTAACTATTACCTCTACTATGAAATAACAGCAAATCTCTTTTTGCACTTTCTATCAACTATAAAACTTGGCAAACAGGAATAGTGATATACGAAATTTGAAAAAGAAATGCAGATAAATGTATGCGTGCGTGTATACGCAAGACAGAAGAGAAATAAAACAGTTTTAAAAGACACAAGCGTTTTGTTCTTACTTCCGGTTCCCGGATTCCTTCAGCACTCTTTATCTAAGCGAAGCAGACGCTTATCCCGTCAGCGCTGCGAGACAACCTCCCACCCTTTGCTGGGGGGATAATGTCTGCTGATCTACCTAGTGCAGATATGAGAAGGATAGGACGAGTCCCCAATTGACAATGCTAAATTCCCTTGTCGTATAAACAACCCTTTATGAAGCTAAGAACACTGTACGCTGTTTACTTAAGAAGTACCGTAATGGTACGCTAGTTGCGTAACGATCGCTCAGCCGTAGGCGAGACGCTCAAGCGTCACGTTCGCTCACGGCCCAGTGATCACAGGACACGTTATTGGCTATGACTAGAGTAATGATTCGCTATGGCGTAGCGGACGCTCGAGACCACGAGGAGATCACCAGCGGCGCAGACGCTCACAACGCTATACCTTTATGTCTAAACCTTATACCAAAGAAATACACAGAATACCTTAATGTGAATACAGGGTGTAAGTGCAACCTTGTGTAACCTGACTAACTACAAAGCTGCTTGAGCGTCACCGACGCTCAAGTGAACACTTAACACTATAGGAAATACACAGATACTGGTTTAGGTTCCAAAGCCTATTAACTGTATTATATCTAGTATACTTGTAAAAAAAGGGGATAACAGTACAAATGATACACTACAATATAACAGAGACTTCCTAACCACAGAACTAAACAATACTATCTAATACAATACAATACTAGTCTAGGGGAGATACGAGAGAGAGAGAGAAGGGAAAGAGAGAGAGAGAGACGGAGAGAGATGAGAGAAATTGGCTCACAGAAAGACAATGATAACGGAGAGAAACTTACGCACAAGGGTAAACGATCGCATGCGCCTGGACATCCAGCACCCGATTTTCAGCAATGAGAACCGTTGAAGAGTGAGAGCTGGATGTGGTCGGCCTGCCTATTTATGCCCCACACACAATGCAATCTCATAGTCCCTACAATCCCATTGTCCATTGGATGAAGGAATTCGACCCTGTATCACAACAAAAGGTCATAGGTTGATTCATACAGGTGGGCTGTGACGATTTCAAACAGCTCAGGTGGGTGGGGAACTAGGTTTCCCGCCGCATACCTGAGTATGAGTAAATAGTAGAAATGGACATAAACTTCTTATGTCCATAACTATTCGCACGAGCGATTAATACGCTCCAAACCAACACCGGAATATTGCTAATTAAATACTCTTCCGATGGGTACCAAACACTGCTGTATGATTCCTGTTAGACCCTTCGTACGATATAAAGAGGGATTCCTTAGCTCAGGGACCTTCTATATTAACCAAACTTTCAGAAACTATCAAAGGGATCATGATCTATAAACTACATTAATTGTGAAAATATGTAACGAATGAGTCGCACGCTACGACTACATAAACTCTACCGTAAATACGCATACCGCGCCTGCGAGTGCACGCTATTGCGGGTATGCGCCTTCACGGGAGAGCGTACGCATGCGCAGCACGGACCAGTGTGCGGTGCAAATATGGCAACGTGCATAGAGACATTTTTCTGACTTTGACAACGCGCTACGCACTTTGTACGCTATTTGCGTACAGAGTCCCGTACGTGGTATGTACTTGGCGTACACACACCGCGCTGAGTGTACAGAGTACGCACAGCGCGCGCACACACAATTGATAAGCTTTAAACCTTATTAGTAATACAATGTAATAAATAAGAATTTACTCACCGGTAATTCTATTTCTCATAGTCCGTAGTGGATGCTGGGGACTCCGTAAGGACCATGGGGATTAGCGGCTCCGCAGGAGACTGGGCACAACTATAAAGAAAGCTTTTAGACTACTGGTGTGCACTGGCTCCTCCCACTAAGACCTTCCTCCAGACCTCAGTTAGGATACTGTGCCCGGAAGAGCTGACACAAGTAGGAAGGATTTTGAATCCCGGGTAAGACTCATACCAGCCACACCAATCACACCGTATAACTCGTGATACAATACCCAGTTAACAGCATGATAACAAGTGAGCCTCTCAACAGATAGCTCAACAATAACCCTTTAGTTAAGCAATAACTATATACAAGTATTGCAGACAATCTGCACTTGGGATGGGCGCCCAGCATCCACTACGGACTATGAGAAATAGAATTACCGGTGAGTAAATTCTTATTTTCTCTAACGTCCTAAGTGGATGCTGGGGACTCCGTAAGGACCATGGGGATTATACCAAAGCTCCCAAACGGGCGGGAGAGTGCGGATGACTCTGCAGCACCGAATGAGAGAACTCAAGGTCCTCCTCAGCCAGGGTATCAAATTTGTAGAATTTAGCAAACGTGTTTGCCCCTGACCAAGTAGCAGCTCGGCAAAGTTGAAGAGCCGAGACCCCTCGGGCAGCCGCCCAAGAAGAGCCCACTTTCCTCGTGGAATGGGCTTTTACTAATTTAGGATGCGGCAGTCCAGCCGCAGAATGTGCAAGCTGAATCGTACTACAGATCCAACGAGCAATAGTCTGCTTAGAAGCAGGTGCACCCAACTTGTTGGGCGCATACAGGATAAAAAGCGAGTCAGTCTTCCTGACTCCAGCTGTCCTGGAAACATAAATTTTTAGGGCCCTGACTACATCCATCAACTTGGAAGCCTCCAAGTCATTCGTAGCCGCAGGCACCACGATAGGTTGGTTCAGATGAAAAGCTGATACCACTTTGGGGAGAAACTGGGGACGAGTCCTCAATTCTGCCCTATCCATATGGAAAATCAGATAAGGGCTTTTACATGACAAAGCCGCCAATTCTGAAACACGCCTGGCCGAAGCCAAGGCCAACAACATGACCACTTTCCACGTGAGATATTTTAAATCCACGGTTTTCAGTGGCTCAAACCAATGTGACTTTAGGAAATCCAACACCACGTTGAGATCCCAAGGTGCCACTGGAGGCACAAAAGGGGGCTGAATATGCAGCACTCCCTTAACAAAAGTCTGAACTTCAGGTAGTGAAGCCAATTCTCTCTGGAAGAAAATCGATAGAGCCGAAATCTGGACCTTAATGGAACCCAATTTAAGGCCCATAGTCACCCCTGACTGTAGGAAGTGCAGGAACCGGCCCAGCTGAAATTCTTCCGTTGGGGCCTTCCTGGCCTCACACCACGCAACATATTTTCGCCATATGCGGTGATAATGGTTCGCGGTTACTTCTTTCCTAGCTTTTATCAGCGTAGGAATGACTTCCTCCGGAATGCCCTTTTCCTTCAGGATCCGGTGTTCAACCGCCATGCCCTCAAACGCAGCCGCGGTAAGTCTTGGAACAGACAGGGCCCCTGCTGCAGCAGGTCCTGTCTGAGCGGTAGAGGCCATGGGTCCTCTGACATCATTTCTTGAAGTTCCGGATACCACGCTCTTCTTGGCCAATCCGGAACAATGAGTATAGTTCTTACTCCTCTTCTCCTTATTATCCTCAGTACCTTTGGTATGAGAGGAAGAGGAGGGAACACATAAATCGATCGGTACACCCACGGTGTTACCAGAGCGTCCACAGCTATCGCCTGAGGGTCTCTTGACCTGGCGCAATATTTTTCTAGCTTTTTGTTTAGGCGGGACGCCATCATGTCCACCTGTGGTTTTTCCCACTGGTTTACAATCATTTGAAAGACTTCTGGATGAAGTCCCCACTCTCCCGGGTGGAGGTCGTGCCTGCTGAGGAAGTCTGCTTCCCAGTTGTCCACTCCCGGAATGAACACTGCTGACAGTGCTAACACGTGATTTTCCGCCCATCGGAGAATCCTTGTGGCTTCTGCCATTGCCGTCCTGCTTCTTGTGCTGCCCTGTCGATTTACATGGGCGACTGCCGTGATGTTGTCTGACTGGATCAGTACCGGCTGGTTTTGAAGCAGGGGTTTTGCCTGACTTAGGGCATTGTAAATGGCCCTTAGTTCCAGAATATTTATGTGCAGGGAAGTCTCCTGACTTGACCATAGTCCTTGGAAGTTTCTTCGCTGAGTGACTGCTCCCCAGCCTCGAAGGCTGGCATCCGTGGTCACCAGGACCCAGTCCTGTATGCCGAATCTGCGGCCCTCTTGAAGATGAGCACTCTGCAGCCACCACAGCAGAGACACCCTTGTCCTTGGAGATAGGGTTATCAGACGATGCATCTGAAGATGCGATCCGGACCACTTGTCCAACAGGTCCCACTGAAAGGTTCTTGCATGAAACCTGCCGAATGGAATCGCTTCGTAGGAAGCTACCATTTTTCCCAGGATCCGCGTGCAGTGATGCACCGACACCTGTTTTGGTTTTAGGAGGCCTCTGACTAGAGATGACAGCTCCTTGGCCTTCTCCTCCGGGAGAAACACTTTTCTCTGTTCTGTGTCCAGAACCATCCTTAGGAACAGCAGGCATGTCGTAGGGACCAGCTGTGACTTTGGAATGTTTAGAATCCAGCCGTGCTATTGTAGCACTTCCCGAGATAGTGCTACCCCTACCAACAACTGCTCTCTGGACCTCGCCTTTATCAGGAGATCGTCCAAGTATGGGATAATTAAAACTCCCTTCCTTCGAAGGAGTATCATAATTTCCGCCATTACCTTGGTAAAGACCCTCGGAGCCGTGGAGAGACCGAACGGCAACGTCTGGAATTGGTAATGACAATCTTGTACCACAAACCTGAGGTACTCCTGGTGAGGATGGTAAATGGGGACATGTAGGTAAGCATCCTTCATGTCCAGCGATACCATGTAATCTCCCTCGTCCAGGCTTGCAATAACCGCCCTGAGCGATTCCATCTTGAACTTGAATTTTTTGATATATGTGTTCAAGGATTTCAATTTTAAAATAACCGTCCGGTTTCGGTACCACAAACATTGTGGAATAGTAACCCCTTCCTTGTTGAAGTAGGGGCACCTTTACTATCACTTGTTGTGAATACAGCTTTTGAATTACCTGTAACACTGCCTCCCTGCCTGAGGGAGTGGTTAGCAAGGCAGATTTGAGGAAACGGCGGGGGGGAGACGTCTCGAATTCCAGTTTGTACCCCTGAGATACTATTTGAAGGATCCAGGGATCCACCCGTGAGCGAGCCCACTGATTGCTGAAATGCTTGAGACGGGCCCCCACCGTACCTGGCTCTGCCTGTGGAGCCCCAGCGTCATGCTGTGGACTTAGAGGAAGCGGGGGAGGACTTTTGCTCCTGGGAACTGGCTGTATGCTGCAGCTTTTTCCCTCTACCTCTGCCTCTGGGCAGAAAGAACGCGCCTTTAACCCGCTTGCCCCTATTGGGCCGAAAGGACTGTACCTGATAATACGGTGCTTTCTTTGGTTGTGAGGGAACATGGGGCAAAAACGTAGACTTCCCAGCTGTTGCTGTGGAAACGAGGTCCGAGAGACCATCCCCGAACAATTCCTCACCCTTATAAGGCAGAACTTCCATGTGTCGTTTGGAATCTGCATCACCTGTCCACTGCCGAGTCCATAACCCTCTCCTAGCAGAAATGGACATTGCACTAATTTTGGATGCCAGCCGGCAAATATCCCTCTGTGCATCCCTCATGTATAAAAGTGCGTCTTTTATATGCTCTACGTTCAGCAAAATAGTGTCCCTGTCTAGGGTATCTATATTTTCTGACAGGAAATCTGACCACACATCCAGGCTGAAGCTATAGCCGGTCTCAGTATCACACCTGTGTGTGTATATATAGATTTCAGGATAGCCTCCTGCTTTCTATCAGCAGATTCCTTCAGGGCGGCCGTATCCGGAGACGGTAGTGCCACCTTTTTTGACAAGCGTGTGAGCGCTTTATCCACCCTAGGGGATGTTTCCCAGCGTGACCTATCCTCTGGCGGGAAAGGGTACGCTATTAGTAACCTCTTAGAAATTACCATCTTTTTATCAGGGGAAGCCCACGCTTCTTCACACACTTCATTTAACTCTTCAGATGGAGGAAAAGCTACTGGTAGTTTTTTCTCTCCAAACATTATACCCTTTTTTGTGGTACCGGGGGTAACATCAGAAATGTGCAACACATTTTTCATTTCCTCAATCATGTAACGTGTGGCCCTACTGGAAGTTACATTAGTCTCTTCGTCGTCGACACTGGAGTCAGTATCCGTGTCGACATCTGTGTCAACCATCTGAGGTAGCGGGCGTTTTAGAGCCCCTGATGGTTTTTGAGACGCCTGGGCAGGCACAGGCTGAGAAGCCGGCTGTCCCACATTAGGTATGTCGTCAAACCTTTTATGTAAGGAGTCGACACTATCACGTAATTCCTACCACAGCACCATCCACTCAGGTGTCGACCCCGCAGGGGGTGACATCACATTTACAGGCATCTGCTCCGCCTCCACATAAGCCTCCTCATCAAACATGTCGACACAGCCGTACCGACACACCGCAAACACACAGGGAATGCTCTGACAGAGGACAGGACCCCACAAAGCCCTTTGGGGAGACAGAGAGAGAGTATGCCAGCACACACCAGAGCGCTATATAACACTGGGATCCCACTATCAATGAGTGTTTTCCCTATAGCTGCTTTTTTATATATATTACATATATATATATATCTATACTGCGCCTAAATTTAGTGCCCCCCTCTCTTTTTTACCCTTCTGTAGTATTCTCAGACTGCAGGGGAGAGCCAGGGAGCTTCCTTCCAGCGGAACTGTGAGGAAAAAATGGCGCCAGTGTGCTGAGGGAGAAGCCCCGCCCCCTTTTCGGCGGACTTTCTCCCGCTTTTTCTGTGATACTGGCAGGGGTAATTTTACATCTATATAGCCTCTGGGACTATATATGATGTATATTTTGCCAGCCAAGGTGTTATTTATTGCCCTCAGGGCGCCCCCCCCCCAGCGCCCTGCACCCATCAGTGACCAAAGTATGAGGTGTACATGAGGAGCAATGGCGCACAGCTGCAGTGCTGTGCGCTACCTTGGTGAAGACTGAAGTCTTCTGCCGCCGATTTTCCGGACCTTCTTCGTGCTTCTGGCTCTGTAAGGGGGATGGCGGCGCGGCTCCGGGAACGAACACCAAGGTCGGGTCCTGCGGTCGATCCCTCTGGAGCTAATGGTGTCCAGTAGCCTAAGAAGCCCAAACTACCACCTGTTAGGTAGGTTCGCTTCTTCTCCCCTTAGTCCCTCGCTGCAGTGAGTCTGTTGCCAGCAGATCTCACTGAAAATAAAAAACCTAAATATACTTTCTTTCTTGGTGCTCAGGAGAGCCCCTAGTGTGCATCCAGCTCGGCCGGGCACAAGAATCTAACTGAGGTCTGGAGGAGGGTCTTAGTGGGAGGAGCCAGTGCACACCAGTAGTCTAAAAGCTTTCTTTATAGTTGTGCCCAGTCTCCTGCGGAGCCGCTAATCCCCATGGTCCTTACGGAGTCCCCAGCATCCACTTAGGACGTTAGAGAAATATGGTTACACTTTAAACCTTTATGCAGCAAAGCACTGCAATGATGTTATACCTTAAACCTTAAGTAGCGCTGACGGTATAAAGTACCCGCAGTGCGTACACCTTATCAATACTTATAAACCTTATACAGTTAAATACGCTTTAAACCCTAGCAGGGAAATGAGGACACAACACCGATATGTAGTTGAACCACAGGGTTCTAAGGCCACCGTGGATTATTTCAAAATGTAAAACAGTACAAATTATACACTACAGGCTAACAAGATAAATCTACAACAGAATAATGGCTACAGTCAATGTACATACGTGAGAATGTTCGCAAGCGCTTCCCGGTCCCGGTCCTCCGCTAATCAGGTTGAAAGTGTTAAGAGTCTGTGATAGTGACCTGGCCTGCAGCTTGCTCTTTATTCAGTAGATCAAAACATAATACAATAGACACTGTGTGCTCTTCTTCCATTGGTTCAGGGGTGGGACATATCCTGTGCACTGGGGACCATTGGTCAGTTCAAGAAGTGTGCGATGGCTAGGACTTGAGATGTGGTTTCTGTTGTTTACATCTGAGTTCCCGCCCCATGATCAGTTAAACCCATCACATTAATCATAAATCTGGTATTATTAATAACTTAATGAGGTAATATTTAATAATGTTCTTATTCCCACCAGATTCATGTTTACGTGTCTCTGAACAATATGATCCCACACATGATATGATTATCTATTTCAATCTTCAAGATATACATATATCCACATATTCATATATATATATATATATATATATATATATATATACAAACGTACACACATACTCCTGCTATTACAATTTGTTAGGAATTATATATTTATTCATTCATATATATATATATATATATATACATATATATATATATATATATATATATGAACACCTACATTTCCATGGGTTTTAGACTATGAATGTTAAATTTCTATCTGTCTGGTCTTGTTGTGGTTAGCTATTGTTTCTGATTTTCTAAACAGAATCGGTTCCTGGGTATTGTCACTTCGTTTGTTTTTACTTTCAGGTGAGACAATGACAATTCAGTACTCATTGTTTTAAATAGAAACTTGGCTATTTTAGTAAACAAAGGTGTATGCCTTCTTTATAGAATTTCAAAGCTTAGTGTAAATAAGGCCATTGTATTTTAGTCTCTGGGAGTTTTAATTTATGTGTGACTGATTTTCATGCTTTTTAAAGGTTAACGCAGACAGTGTGGGATTTATACAATATATATATATTAGATTTATGATATGTCTTTGTGGCTTTTCCAGGAGAGTACAAACTCCACTGTAATTACTCATACCACGCTCAACCCGCGCAGGACCGTGGGTGCGACCACACGCAATTTGCGAATATGTGCACGCATGGCGGAACAAGTGCATGCGCAGCGGGCATGTGTGTGTGGTTTGTACGTGATGTGTGTACTGGAATATTTTTTCGACTTTGACAGTCTCCTGACCTCAATATCATTGAGCCACTTTGGGGAGGTCTCAAATGTGCAGTTCATGCAAGACAGCCTAAGAATTTACAGGAACTGGAGGCTTTTTGCCAAGAAGAATGGGCAGCTTTACCATCTGAGAAAATAAAGAGCCTCATTCCCAACTACCACAAAAGACTTCAAACTGTCATTGATGTTAAAGGGGGCAATACACGGTATTAAGAACTGGGGTATGTAAACTTTTGATCAGGGTCATTTGGGTAGTTTCTGTTGTCGTCACTATGATTTAAAAAGAGTAAACACAGTTGTTTGACAATAAATGGCTTCACCCAACCACTAACCATGAGTGAAAGAAAAGTTTGTGAGTTATCATTCATATTCTCTGACAAATGGCCAGAAAATCACAAATGCTGCTAGGGTATGTAAACTTATAAGCACAACTGTGTATATATATAACACAGCGCGGTCCTAGACCGGAGCTATATATCAGAATACTCGTACAATATATTCTGTATTTGGTACACTTTTTCTTAACATGTAGAATACAGTTTGAAGTATTAATATTAGGTGAGTGCTGAATCTGTATGATTTTTTTTATTTAAATGGTGTGGTCACAAATACCACTGGCACAGCAGATGTATGAGTGCTGTGGGTTCTAGCCTATTGTTTATATCACATTTTTGTGGTCGCACATTTTCTTGCACCCCTATTGTCCATATGTAAATTAAATGTTAAGAAATTCCCCAGGTGTTTATTAACCGATATGCTTGGGTGTGGTTCCTGTCTCTTTAAAAGAGTGAGACAGGGCCTAAACCCATGATAGAAGCATACTGTGTATTTAAAATCCAAAAGATGTCTGAGAGCAATGCTCAGATTTTTGAAAGTCAGTGTAGGGAATGACCAAATGGGAATGGCCGTGAAGTGGCTGCGCAGCTTAACAAACTATTGCAATATTTTGGAACTAACATTCCCTGAATTCAGATGAATTACAGTTTGAAGTGTTAATATTAGGTGAGTGCTGAATTTGTATGATTTTATATATATATATATATATATATATATATAAATAAAACACAGCGCGGTCCTAGACCAGAGGTATATATCAGAATACTCGTACAATACATTTTGTATTTGGTACACTTTTTCTTAACTAACGCTGTCTGTATAGAGACATGTAGAATACTCAAGTGTTTGTAAAGACACAGCGCTGTATACAGGCGGCTTTACAAGGGAGACCTTACCCTGCAGTCCCAGAGACTAGCCGCAGCTGTATTCCTAAAATGGCGCCCAGCATCTCAGTCAGGGAGTGCGGGAGAATGTGAGAAAGCTCGAGGGCGGGAAAATTAGCATTAGATGTCGCACTGGGCCGGGGAGAGGCTACAGGTCAAGCGCCGACTACCCCTATGCTGGACCTCACCACCGGTACTACGGAGCCTTATCAATAGGGGCGTTATTAGTACACACAACCTGTACTCCTATGCCCTGGCGGATATAGTGGGGTCCCTGCTTGGTGACAGTGTCCACGCTAGCATCGCAGTCCATCTCCCTAGACTGTGATCAGGAACACGATTTAGCGGTGGGTCCCTCCTGGGGTACCATCTTACCTCCTCCCCGTAGCAGCCACACGAACCAGGAGAGCGTCTGCGACCGTGTGCCTAAAGCTGTAGCGTCTCCGCCACAAGTACCTGGGAACTGAGCCACGGGGGTATGCGACGCCGCTTGGGAGACGGCTGCAGCACTGAAGTGTCAAAATGACATACAGCGCTGACAGCCCAGTTTTGAAGAAATTTTCTGTCAGAAAAAGGCGGGGTTACAGAGGAGGCACCAATGCATCCTGGGACAGCCTAAAGCTTTTGCCTGTTGGTGCCTCTGGATCAAGAGTCACTCTACACCCCAATGTTTTCTTGTGGAACACAGTGTAACCAGCTGCAGAAATGTGAACTGTTTGGGGTCCTGAGGACCAAGTTTGAGAACCACTGCTCTAGTCAGACTCTGTGCTGTTTCACACACCAGAATATCCTTATCATGCAATCAATTAGGATTGTAAATAATTGCTTAATTGTTATTCACCTGGTGACTATCAATGCTATTAAAACCTGTCTATTACACCTGGCTCAGCTACCATTCCCCATTGGTCGTTTGACATGTCATTCATCATAAATCTCATGCAGGATTGGTTGGCCCAGGTTTAAAAGCGGACGTACCTTTACACCAAGCAGGCATTTGGTGATCAAGCCCCTAGGAGGGTGAAACGTACGTTCAGACTAAGCTATTTTGTCACTAGACATAATTACTGGCTATCTGCTACAGACACACGGATACCCGATACGAGGGAGACGCTGCCTGCTGCAGCCACAGCATAGACATTGTTCCTTCCAATTCTTTGCAGCCTAGCAACCTCGTCACTTCATGTAATTAACGGCTACCTGTCATAACCACACGGAGACCCGATACGTGGGAGACGCTACTCGCTGCAGCCGCAGCGCGGACACTGCTCTGTTTGATTATTTATATACCAGCTATTTCGTCACCACACGTAATTAACGGGTATTGGTCATAGACACACGGAGACCCGATACGTGGGAGACTGCTGCAGCACATGGGAAGACGCTGACTGCTGCAGCACTAATATTAACTTTACCTCATTAAGACTCCTATACAGGGCGTTTGCCCTATGAACGTGTGGTAGTCAGAGCCAGACACCCGGTATATGCAGAGACGCTGCCCGGTATACATTACCAGTTCGATACACAGATCTGCTACACATTGGAACCACATTGAGAATTATTAAGGTATTTCAGTGTCCTCTCATCGTGTCGCGATTGTGCCTATAGCCCTGCAATGATATAATTGTCATCAGGGCTCCAGAGCACGAGAGCGCACGAAAGCAGAAACACCCTTTCTTTCTTCTACCCGGTACCGTCCAGGTTAATAATCTAACCTCCCATTCACTGTGCTTTAATGCGCACATGGGAAGGCAGCAGATGTTACCAGGAGTAACGGAACGGGGCCTTTACTCTGTATTAACTTGTTTTGATTGTCAATTTTTTCTCAGAACTGTGATATCCATAAATTAGGTTATATTCACTACCTAGGATTTCTCCCACTTATAAGTTGCACTTTAAATTGACCTAGATCCCATAACGCTATAGTGTGAACTAATTCAGCAACATAGTAACATAGTAACATAGTAACATAGTATCTGAGGTTGAAAAAAGACAATTGTCCATCGAGTTCAACCTGTTTGTGGTCTCCTATGCATGATGATTTGACTAAAATTTCTGACTGATGCTGCTGTCAGCCATTGCATTTTATCCCTATTTATAGTAACTATAATGCATGACTATGCACCATACCTCTGGATATCCTTATCCAATAGGAATTTATCTAACCCATTCTTAAAGGTGTTGACAGATTCCGCCATTACAACTCCCTCGGGCAGGGAATTCCAAACACGTATTGTCCTTACCGTGAAAAAGCCTTTACGCCGTATTGTGCGGAATCTCCTCTCCTCTAACCTGAGCGAGTGTCCACGAGTCCTCTGTGTTGATCTAACCAAAAACAGGTCCCGCGCAAGCTCTGTGTATTGTCCCCTTATATATTTGTAGATGTTGATCATATCCCCTCTTAGTCTCCGCTTTTCCAATGTAAACATGCCTAGTCTTTCAAGCCTTTCCTTGTATTCCATCGTCTCCATGCCCTTAATTAGTTTGGTCGCCCTCCTCTGTACCTTTTTAAGCTCCACGAAAGCAGAAACACCCTTTCTTTCTTCTACCCGGTACCGTCCAGGTTAATACTCTCACCTCCCATTCACTGTGCTTTAATGCGCACATGGGAAGGCAGCAGATGTTACCAGGAGTAACGGAACGGGGCCTTTACTCTGTATTAACTTGTTTTGATTGTCAATTTTTTCTCAGAACTGTGATATCCATAAATTAGGTTATATTCACTACCTAGGATTTCTCCCACTTATAAGTTGCACTTTAAATTGACCTAGATCCCATAACGCTATAGTGTGAACTAATTCAGCAACGATTGCTTGTGATCTAGGGTACCCTGTTGTTGCAATTTATGGTTGTCTTTTATTTGTTATACATAGTTCTGTTTTTGAAGTAGTTAGTATCATCTTTTGACTAACTATGCGGTTCCAATTATTTGAGAGTAGAAATTATGGGGCGTCCATCAAATTGTTGGTATGACCGACTGATCTTGAAGGCGAATATCTGTTATCTCAAAATTGTTTATTTAAATTATTCGGATTTCCCTTCTATAGCAATTGATGTATGTGGTGATAGAATAATTACAGTTGCTATGACTAAACGCATAATTATGTTATAAATTGCGATAGGAACTGTTCAAACCAGGAGAACTGCAATCCAAGCGCCTTCTGGGATGTGTTACCTCTCTCTCCTTCTAGGTTAACATTTTCCTTACAGGAGTTCACGGGACACAACCACATACGATCAATGATTATATACCGGGTATGTTTTGATCTTTTTGATATTTTCACCCTAGGTAATATAACATTATAGGAATATTCTCACTAAATTATTGATGAATACATTTTTTCTCACCATATGTTGTATTATACAGTTCTTTCTTAAGGGTGATTTGAAATTATCTATACACAATCTTAAATGATTTATTAAAAGTTAAATTTTAAGCAATAAATATGAAATATTTCAAATGAGTGCCCCCAAAAAGAGGTAAACTTCTTTATCCCAAGCCCCTTTCCTTGGGATACCCCTTTCTTTGTGATCAAATTGTCATATTTTCCTCTGGGGTGCACCGCCAACAGCGTTATTTTTTAATATAAAGGATCTTTTCCACTTAATTAATTCTTTATTGTTGGTTTCTATACATACATCTTGACACTTATTTACATACTGTCCACGGCAGTGCAGGACGACTTCTCTTTATCTGTATCGCATTTATACTGAGTATTCTCAGCTTCTGTCCTAGCACACCGATACTTCTGCCTTCATACGTAAATGGGCCTATTCTTAATTTCCCTTAAGTCATTGCCTGCCTATCGTTACTATTAATTCATAACATCATTACCTTTCAGAAGTTATGTCCAGCTTCAATTTACGTAATGAACTAATTAATAGAAGGAGAACAGAGGACTTAGAAGGGATCTTTTCGGATCCCACAACTTCAACAGTCACACCTACAGGTTGGGAAGATAATATTCATAAACTCAAATTTTTAAGACAAAAACAGACTAGAGTAAACCGGGATTTGATCAGCCTCGAGAGCTATGTTAAACATAAGATAGTTCCCCGAGGCCTAAGACCCAAGATCTTCCCTACCTTTTCCCTGGTTACTGATAATCTGAAAAAGGATTGGGAGACATGCTTATTAAAATGCTCAAATGATCTCATTTTGATTCTGATTAAACACAATAATTTAGTGCTGGAGGAAGTTAGCAAAGAGATTGATAACATTGGTAAGAAATTAGAAATTTTTGAGAAAGAAATATCATTTCAAACTAGATTTGAACAGGATAAAAAAGCCCTGGTGGAATATGAGCAGGTGATTACTGACCGCAAGAAATCCAAATTCTTGCGCGATAAACAAGATTTTGCATCTGGTAAGATCTTCAAATGGAATAGACCCGCAAGAAGAGATAGACCACAATACACACAGGACTATCCGTCATCATCGGAGATTGACTCATCAGGGACTGGCGAGGACTTGAGAGATAACTATCCCGATCATAGAAACGAAACGGTTGGCACTTTAGTTCCCCATCATTCTTCTTCTTTTTTAGAGACTCGCAGACCAAGAAGAGGACGTCCAAGAGGAAGCAGAGGAGGGGCGGGAGGAAGAAGAAAAGGCGAGCAAAGATGGGATTCCCCACCCCCATCCCATTACCCCATTCGCAATCGACGGAGCTACTAGACAACCAAAACAGCTTGCGGATTATCAATTTATCACAACATTATCTCACAGAAGACGACAATAATGTCCTTTCAAAAGGTTTAACATTCGCACCCTCTAGGAAATTTGATCGATTCCAGTGGGAGAAAGATCTTAACCTCTTTGGTAGGAAACTCCTTTTGAACAAATTTTTTGCCAACAAGAACAGGTCCAACCTCTCCCCCTTACAGGTACAACAGAACACCGACACCGACCAGGTATTAAGCCCAGAGACACACGTCAGACTTTCGCCAGACCTAACATCAGAGGAGGACCACATGGCCCTTACTATATTGGAGGAACTATAAGATGATAACAAACCATCAGCTGGTCATGGCTCCCACAGACCCATGTGTAGAAAAAGAAGTACTTTCTTCCCACAGGACAACATTTGTCCAGAAGTAAGGGTCTTTATGCGTCTGGTATCCCAAGATCTCGACAAATTACATCGGAGACATAAAGGTTCTGTTTACCACAAACTTAGTTACAGGGAGAGGCAGGCCATCACAGATATCGAATCCTGGGATGACGTGGAGATTAAGCCATCCAACAAGGGTGGCAATATTGTTATTTGGAGTAAGGAGCTTTATGTAAAGGAAGCAATGAGACAGTTGAATGACACAACCTGTTATAAGAGAATGATCTTTAACCCCACTAACGATTTCCTGATTGTATATACCAGATTGTTAGAGAGAGCACTCAAAGGGAGTGCTATCACAAAATCTGAATATGAATACCTTCAAGTGACAAATCCTAGAGTACCGACCTTTTATCTGTTGCCGAAAACACACAAACATCTCACTCAACCACCGGGTAAACCTATTGTCTCCGGCATTGGTGGCCTCCTAGAGCAAGCGAGTGTCTTTATTGACATACATCTTAGGCACCATGTGGTCACCTTACCTTCCTATATTCAGGACACTACCGATGTGTTAAAAAAGATTCATGACATCAAATTAGAAAATACTCAGTTGCTGATTAGCATGGATGTGGAGTCTCTTTACACATCGATAGATCATGAGAACGGTATTACAGCTGTCAAATATTTCCTTGACATAGAAGGGACCAGTGACTTCCATCTATTTTTACTTGATCTTCTCCATTTTGTACTTTACAATAATTATTTTACCTTCAGCAATAGATTTTTCTTGCAAACAAGGGGAACTGCAATGGGGGCGGCTTGTGCCCCCACGTACGCAAACCTCTTAATGGGGTGGTGGGAACGTGAGTTTGTTTTCCATGAAAAAAATGATCATCATACCACACATATTTTAATGCGGCTGCGCTATATAGATGATATCCTCCTCATTTGGGATGGAAATGTGGAATCTTTTGAAGAATTCATTCAGGTATTACATACCAACAACCTGAATCTCAGATTCACTTATGTGGCAAGTATAGACAGAGTCTCCTTTCTGGACCTATCCATATATCGCACAGAAGATAGTCATCTAGCCACAGAGCTTTTTCGCAAACCTACATCCACAAACTCGCTATTACATCAGTCTAGTTCCCACTTTCCACCCACTGTGAACAATATCCCAAAAGGTGAGTTCCTCAGACTAAAGAGGAACTGCTCTGACGATAAGGTCTTCCATAACCAAGGTGAGGAACTCACTTCAAGACTTAGGAATAGAGGATATAGCCACAGACAGATAAAAAAAGCGAGGAGAGAAGTTGAACAAACGGATAGAGATACGCTTATTTTTAGGGATAAGAAGACAAAACAGAGTGATACGGAAATCAGATTTGTGGGCAATTTCTGTGCCGAGTGGCGAGAAATTAAGAATATCATCCAGAGCCACTGGGGGATACTTGTTCTAGATGACGATCTAGGAAAAACTCTCAAGGATAAAGTTTCCATGAGTTGGAGGCGCTCACCGAGTTTGAAGGACAAACTGGTGAAGAGCCACTTTGAGGACAGACCCCCAAGAAAACCATCTGCACGTGGTAGTATTCCTTGTGGTACCTGCAAGGCCTGCAAACATATTCAACAACAAATAACGATAAAGGATAAATATGGAGTGGAGCACCCCTTCACAGACTTCTTCAATTGCAGGACCAAGAACGTTATTTATTGCATCACATGTACATGCAAGATCTACTATGTGGGCATGACCTCCAGGATGCTTAAGCAACGCATCCTGGAACACATAGGTACGATCAGAAATGCTGACCGGGACCGGAAAGCATTCAAGCCACTCTCAACTGTGGCTAGACATTTTTCTATGGTGCACCAGGACTCTGCGGAATGCCTGCGAGTCTTTGGATTGGAACAGGTCCGTCTAGGGATCAGGGGTGGTGATATACAGAAAGAACTCCTTAGGAGAGAAAGCCAATGGATCTTTAAACTTGGCACTATTTCACCCAAAGGGCTAAATGAAAATATCAATTACACGGCTTTCCTAACTTCTTGAATCTTTCCTCTTTTATCTTATCAGTACCAGCATGATATTTTTCTTCCCCTTAGATCAAATGGTTTTAAGTGACACTCTTACTTATTCCCTTCATAACACCATTCAGTAGTACTATGGGAATTTACATGCTACCATTGATAATACCTTGGTTCCCAACTAGGATAACCTTCATTTCGATTACATAACTTAAAGTACACTGATTTCACACTATTTAAATTAATTTGGATATTAACTATTTTTCCTTCCCCCTTTCTTATTCTCCCTTTGAGTACACTTGTTAAATTCATGCTTCTATACCACTTACTCCCAACAATCTCCTTATATTGTAAATCTACCTGTGACCCACATTACATAATAATTTGTTAATCTTAATTTTGGCGACACTTATATCTATAATATCCTTCTGCACGTAATTAATTATCATACTGAAAGTAGAAGGTCTCTTTTTTATATATATATATATATATATATATATATAAATATCTTTTCAAAATTATTTAAGTGCTTTTTATTTTAGGAATATAGTCCCTGTTTTTTCTATGAACTAATTAGCTCTAATTTATTTATGCTCATTTCTGGGGGGGTTTCTGCACCAGTGTAGCACCAGGATATCCTTATCAGGCAATCAATTAGGATTGTAAATAATTGCTTAATTGTTATTCACCTGGTGACTATCAATGCTATTAAAACCTGTCTATTACACCTGGCTCAGCTACCATTCCCCATTGGTCGTTTGACATGTCATTCATCATAAATCTCATGCAGGATTGGTTGGCCCAGGTTTAAAAGCGGACGTACCTTTACACCAAGCAGGCATTTGGTGATCAAGCCCCTAGGAGGGTGAAACGTACGTTCAGACTAAGCTATTTTGTCACTAGACATAATTACTGGCTATCTGCTACAGACACACGGATACCCGATATGAGGGAGACGCTGCCTGCTGGAGCCGCAGCATAGACATTGTTCCTTCCAATTCTTTGCAGCCTAGCAACCTCGTCACTTCATTTAATTACCGGCTACCTGTCATAACCACACGGAGACCCGATACGTGGGAAACGCTACTCGCTGCAGCCGTAGCGCGGACACTGCTCTGTTTGATTATTTATATACCAGCTATTTCGTCACCACACGTAATTAACGGGTATTGGTCATAGACACACGGAGACCCGATACGTGGGAGACTGCTGCAGCCGCAGCACGGACACTGCTCTGTTTAAATTTAATCAATTTTTTGTGGAGAATACTATATATCTACACTACACTACCGGCCACCCACTATAAAGAATTAAGCAGAGCAGAAGTCGGAGACCCGATACGCGGGGACATACAGCCCGCTGGAGCCCCAGCATATATGCTGCTCCAGTAGATGCAAGTGCACATGGGGAGACGCTGACTGCTGCAGCACTAGTATTAACTTTACCTCATTAAGACTCCTATACAGGGCGTTTGCCCTATGAACGTGTGGTAGTCAGAGCCAGACACCCGGTATATGCAGAGACGCTGCCCGGTATACAATACCAGTTCGATACACAGATCTGCTACACATTGGAACCACATTGAGAATTATTAAGGTATTTCAGTGTCCTCTCATCGTGTCGCGACTGTGCCTGTAGCCCTGCAATGATATAATTGTCATCAGGGCTCCAGAGCACGAGAGCGCACGAAAGCAGAAACACCCTTTCTTTCTTCTACCCGGTACCGTCCAGGTTAATACTCTCACCTCCCATTCACTGTGCTTTAATGCGCACATGGGAAGGCAGCAGATGTTACCAGGAGTAACGGAACGGGGCCTTTACTCTGTATTAACTTGTTTTGATTGTCAATTTTTTCTCAGAACTGTGATATCCATAAATTAGGTTATATTCACTACCTAGGATTTCTCCCACTTATAAGTTGCACTTTAAATTGACCTAGATCCCATAACGCTATAGTGTGAACTAATTCAGCAACGGTTGCTTGTGATCTAGGGTACCCTGTTGTTGCAATTTATGGTTGTCTTTTATTTGTTATACATAGTTCTGTTTTTGAAGTAGTTAGTATCATCTTTTGACTAACTATGCGGTTCCAATTATTTGAGAGTAGAAATTATGGGGCGTCCATCAAATTGTTGGTATGACCGACTGATCTTGAAGGCGAATATCTGTTATCTCAAAATTGTTTATTTAAATTATTCGGATTTCCCTTCTATAGCAATTGATGTATGTGGTGATAGAATAATTACAGTTGCTACAGAGCCGGCCCTAACCAATATGATGCCCTAGGCAAGATTTTGGCTGGTGCCCCCTAGCACCGCCGCCAGTTTTGCAAGAGATGCCTCTTTTGAATCAGCTGGCAGCTTTGCTAACATTGGGCGTCTTTTGTTTATAGAAATGCATCTTATTTGCATTACTATGTGGCTAGGATAAACAAGCAGCTCCTGCTGATTAAAATGATATGCAGCATGCCTATATTCTGTGTGCGACTGCGGCTGTATCTGCATACGAAATGCTACATTACAGTGATTTCCAGGAATACACACAGAATATAGGCATGCCGCATATCATTTTAATCAGCAGAAGCTGCTGGTGCCCCTAAGCATACCAAATGCCCTAGGCAATTGCCTAGTTTGCCTATACCTAAGGCCGGCTCTGAGTTGCTATGACTAAACGCATAATTATATTATAAATTGCGATAGGAACTGTTCAAACCAGGAGAACTGCAATCCAAGCGCCTTCTGGGATGTGTTACCTCTCTCTCCTTCTAGGTTAACATTTTCCTTACAGGAGTTCACGGGACACAACCACATACGATCAATGATTATATACCGGGTATGTTTTGATCTTTTTGATATTTTCACCCTAGGTAATATAACATTATAGGAATATTCTCACTAAATTATTGATGAATACATTTTTTCTCACCATATGTTGTATTATACAGTTCTTTCTTAAGGGTGATTTGAAATTATCTATACACAATCTTAAATTATTTATTAAAAGTTAAATTTTAAGCAATAAATATGAAATATTTCAAATGAGTGCCCCCACAAAGAGGTAAACTTCTTTATCCCAAGCCCCTTTCCTTGGGATACCCCTTTCTTTGTGATCAAACTGTTTCAGTAATCCTCTGTGCACCTATGATTCCTAAACTGCTGTTACTGATTGCACAAGTGTTACTAGTTCCTGTTTAATACACTCCTTTGTCTACAGTAGTGATTCTGAACTCCTGATCTGTTATTAACCTCCTGTAACATCCTGCATGCTCTCTGTAGCCATTTTGGAATCTGGCTGGCATTCAGTAATAAATTCATTCAGCCAACCTCTGTGATGCAGCTGTCATCTGACTTCATTTACCAATGGAATTCATTTAATCCATTTAAATTAAAAAGGCAACTGTTCCTAGTCAGAACAACATCTTACCTGGGGTAGTTCCTGATCACAGGTCTTTATCTGAATGCTGCTAGTGCTATATCGCTGCCCCTCTCCAGTGTCACCGTGTTCCTACCTTCAGATCATCCATGTGTCCTGTCCAGCACTTCAATGTGCCCTGCTTCAACACTGTCTCTAGCCATCCGTGTGTCCTGCACAGCGCTGCTATCAACTAATCCTGGAATCCTGCCCAGGACTATCATCTGTATTTCCTGGAATCCTGGAAGAGTTTATAAAAAAAAAAATATTTTTTACTATCAGTGTACTTAGTTCTTAGAGTGTGCATCAGCATTTTTCTTTCTCCTGCATGGTACTAGAAGCCTTAGCATGGTAGCACCTCTTAATATGTTTAAAAATAGGTTGTGCAGTCCAGTCCCTCGTCCCCCCCCCCTTATTCCTCTATATTTGTGTATATATTGTACACTTGAAGCAGGGCTGGTTCTAGCCCTTGTGGCGCCCTGGGCAAAAAAATAGGGCCGTGGCTTCCTGCGGGGACATGGTCAGTTACACCCCCATTTGTGCCCCCTGTAGAGTAGCGCCGCTGAAAGAAAAAATAAATAAATTAATTAATACTTACTATCCTCGCTCCTGATTCCCGACCGCTGCAGTCCTCCGCCGGCGCTGCTCCTCTCCTCGGATATATGGGAGAGATGCCATGACGTCTCTCCCATAGCACAGCATAGACACTAGAGGTCAATTATGACCCCTAGCGTCTGTGCCAGTCCCACAATGCTGTACGCGATTACGTCATCGCGCACCGCACAGCTAAGGTCCTCTCCACGAAGGGAAACTAGACGAGTAGCGTCTAGTTCCCTTCACAGCGGGGGACACAGCGGCAGCGGGGGGCACAGTAGCGGATCTTGCCATGGTGCGGCGCCCTCCGGATGGCGTCTGTGCCAGTCCCACAATGCTGTACGCGATGACGTCATCGCGCACCACACAGCAAAGGTCCTTTCCACGAAGGGAAACTAGACGGGTAGCGTCTAGTTCCCTTCACAGCGGGGGACACAGTAGTGGATCTTGCCATGGTGCGGCGCCCTCCGGACGGCGACGGCGCCCTCCGGAAGGCGGCGCCCCGGGCAAAAGTCCTGCTTGCCCATGGCAAGATCCGCTACGGACTTGAAGGTAAGGGTGTGTACACACGTTGAGATCCTTGCTATGCCCGATTTTCACTTTAGATTTCCCTTGAAATCCCCGGAGCCCAGCACTACTGATTTTGACTAACTTTTCTTGAGATATGGACTATGTGTGCTTACGATTTTGGCTTATGTGAGATTTTGGCTTATGTGAGATGTCATTGACATCTGAGATGAACTAGATAGTACACCGATCTAGCAAGGATTGACTTGCCTGCACAGTCTATCTCTTGCGATGCCGACCTGGCGGGACCGCGCATCGGGATCGAATCGGGATCGCAAGTGGCATAACACCTTGCGATTTGCACTAACTTTTCTTGCAATTTTGCCTATATAGTCAAAATCGAAAGAAAAAATCTCCCCGTGTGTACACACCCTAAGGCTTCTTCACTCTGGTACTAGCACCCCTTCCATCTGCAATTAGGTGTTTTAATCAGCACAGGTTCCTACTTTGCTGACTACATATTAATAATATGGGCTTTATTTGGAGGTAAGACATAGATACATTTATATAATGTTTTAGTATTAGAGATGTTAGGGACCCATCTAATGAATTACCTGGTATTGGTGGATGGGCCCACATATTTGCGCAAATGTGTGCTAAGTACTTCACTTATACTCAATGTTAATTGTAAGAGTTCATGATAACTATTTTTACTGTCCGTGTTGTTAGTGCTTAGAGTGTGCATCAGCATTTTTTTTTTCTCCTGCATGGTATTAGAAGCCTCTGTATGGTAGGGCATCTTAATATATTTAAAAATAGGGTGTGCAGTCCAGTCCCCCCCCCCCTTATTACATTATATAATGTGCCTAAAACAAAGGCTACACTTTTAATAAAAATAACTAAAACTTTGTATAATATGTAATACAGACAGCACTTTTTACAAAATCCTATAAAGAGAAACAGGATTTTGATTTGGGCCAGTGTGTTCTGTTGTACTAGGTGAAGCTGGACCAAAAATTGTTTTTAGTTCTACACACATCCCTATAATCACTCACTGCATAATTAGGGCGACTTTGAGGATGCTGTGTATACTGAGGAAGGGGTGCCAGATGTTCTTCCAGCTGTGGAGTGGAGCTTTGAAATGTGGTGATTAAAAACCCAGAAAAAAAGTTGACCCCAGAAATTCACGATTGACAGACACTCTCATGATCTTCACTGATGGTCATAAAATTGTTGCAGCCTGCATCTTCTAGGGCCTGAATTGCTGCATCCATTTCACGTAGCTGCTCACAAAGTATAATTGTCATGGCTCTTATAGCAAGCTCCATCTTGGATTTTATTTACTAAAGTTTGTTTAAAACTTGCTGCTACATTTTCTTCACCCACTGTGCACACAGGATGTTAAGTTAGTTTGGCTGGAGAAAGTATTTGAGCAATATTTGTGTTTAATTACAATTGAATGTATCTTCTGAACATGCCATAACATACAGGAAATTAAATAGCAGCGCAATAAGTTGATCTGTGCTCGCAGTCTCCTTCAACTTGCACACTAGCTTTACGCTGCAACAGATACGGTATAAGAACACATTTATTCCAGTTATGGTCATGCACCTTGCTGTACTGTTTGCGAACTGCCTTCTGCTATAAAAAGTTGTAATCTTCACTGTGCTTGTTATATGGGCCCAGAAATACTGTATGCAATGTTACTATACTAATTACATTTGAACGTATCTTTTAAACATGCCATAACATGTTGCAAATTAAATAGCAGCATAATAAGCTTATCTGTGCTTGCAGTCTCCTTCCACACTAGCTTTACACTGCAAAAGATATAGTTTTTAAGGTAGTTTTCACAGTTTTTTAAGGATGTTATAATTTGTAGATTTTTAAAGTTAGGATTTGCAGCATATTTTGTATCTTCTTTGAGAAAAAATGTTTTTTGCAGAAAAAAAAACTTGTGTGTAATGAAGTTACTATTGGTGCATATCACCGGCCTCTCTCCCTGAAACTCTCTACCTGGGGGGTAATTCAGACCTAATCGTAGCAGTAAATTTGTTAGCAGTTGAGCAAAACCATGGGGGTAATTCCAAGTTGATCGCAGCAGGAATTTTTTTAGCAGTTGGGCAAAACCATGTGCACTGCAGGGGAGGCAGATATAACATGTGCAGAGAGAGTTAGATTTGGGTGTGGTGTGTTCAATCTGCAATCTAAATTGCAGTGTAAAAATAAAGCAGCCAGTATTTACCCTGCACAGAAACAAAATAACCCACCCAAATCTATCTCTCTCTGCACATGTTACATCTGCCCCCCTGCAGTACAAATAACAGGAAATAGCGCACAATCCTATTCCAATAAGCATATGTCAATACGCCGTCCTCAATCCCTCAAAAGATGAATGCTTGATTTTTCTTCTACATTTCTTTGTTCGCATATCCAACATCTGTCAGTATGGAGTTCCCCAGAAACAAGTAAATGAGATAGAAAATATAGTGTAATATGTTTAACACATAGGAACACACTCAAATAGTGCAACTAAGTAACGTTTCTGTTGAACCCAAAACGAACAGGTGCTGCGTAGCAAAACTCACACTGCAACCAGGTGTTATAAGCTCATCAAGGTATCTTTTACTCCATCACCACCTGGAATGGATACAAGAAACATCCAGGATACACACATACCGTACTAACATGAAAGTGTGTGGTTCAAATCATGTAGCGGTTTCTTTTATTCTTTATTAACTCCTTATTCCCAAAGATTTGAGGGCAAGTAGGCTAAAAAAAATAAGATTTTAAACCTACCGGTAAATCTTTTTCTCGTAGTCTGTAGAGGATGCTGGAGACTCCGTAAGGACCATGGGGATAGACGGGCTCCGCAGGAGACATGGGCACTTTAAGAAAGACTTTAGGATTTGGGTGTGCACTGGCTCCTCCCTCTATGCCCCTCCTCCAGACCTCAGTTAGAGAAACTGTGCCCAGAGGAGACGGACAGTACAAGAAAAGGATTTTTGTTAAACCAAGGGCAAGATTCATACCAGCCCACACCAATCACACCGTATAACTTGTGATAAACTAACCAGTTAACAGTATGAAATTCAACATAGCTTCAGTCGGAAACTGAAAGCAACCATAACATAACCCTTATGTAAGCAAAACTATATACAAGTCTTGCAGAAGTAGTCCGCACTTGGGACAGGCGCCCAGCATCCTCTACGGACTACGAGAAAAAGATTTACCGGTAGGTTTAAAATCTTATTTTCTCTTACGTCCTAGAGGATGCTGGGGACTCCGTAAGGACCATGGGGATTATACCAAAGCTCCCAAACAGGCGGGAGAGTGCGGATGACTCTGCAGCACCGATTGAGCAAACAGGAGGTCCTCCTCAGCCAGGGTATCAAATTTGTAGAATTTCGCAAACGTGTTTGCCCCTGACCAAGTAGCCGCTCGGCACAGCTGTAGTGCCGAGACCCCTCGGGCAGCCGCCCAAGAAGAGCCCACTTTCCTAGTGGAATGGGCCTTGACTGATTTAGGTAACGGCAATCTAGCTGTCGTATGCGCCTGCTGAATCGTGGTACAGATCCAGCGAGCAATAGTCTGCTTTGACGCAGGAGCGCCAACCTTGTTGGCTGCATACAGGATAAACAGCGCTTCAGTTTTCCTGACTTTGGCCGTCCTGGCCACGTAAATTTTCAAAGCCCTGACTACATCCAGATACTCGGAATCCTCCAAGTCTCGTGTAGCCACCGGCACCACAATAGGTTGGTTCATATGAAAGGATGACACCACCTTAGGCAAGAATTGAGGACGGGTCCGCAATTCCGCCCTATCCATATGGAAAACTAGATAGGGGCTTTTGTGAGACAAAGCCGCCAATTCTGACACTCGCCTAGCCGAAGCTAAGGCCAACAACATGACCACCTTCCAAGTGAGATATTTTAACTCTACTGTCTGAAGTGGTTCAAACCAGTGTGACTTAAGGAAACTCAAAACCATGTTAAGGTCCCAAGGCGCCACCGGAGGTACAAAAGGAGGCTGAATATGAAGCACTCCCTTTACAAAAGTTTGTATTTCTGGAAGTGAAGCCAATTCTTTTTGAAAGAAAATGGACAATGCCGAAAATCTGAACCTTAATGGAGCCTAATTTTAGGCCCAAATTCACTCCAGTTTGTAGAAAGTGAAGGAAACGGCCCAGATGGAATTCTTCCGTAGGAGCATTCCTGGCCTCACACCAAGCAACATATTTACGCCATATACGGTGATAATGTTTAGCTGTCACATCCTTCCTAGCCTTTATCAGAGTAGGAATGACCTCATCCTAAATGCCCTTTTCCGCTAGGATCCGGTGTTCAACCGCCATGCCATCAAACGCAGCCGCGGTAAGTCTTGGAACAGACAGGGCCCCTGTTGCAACAGGTCCTGTCTTAGAGGAAGAGGCCACGGATCTTCTGTGAGCATCTCCTGCAATTCCGGGTACCAGTCCCTTCGTGGCCAATCTGGAACAATGAGAATTGTCCGAACTCCTCCTTTTCTTATTATTCTCAACACCTTTGGGATGAGAGGAAGAGGAGGAAAAACATATACTGAGTGGAACACCCACGGTGTCACTAGTGCGTCACCGCTACCGCCTGAGGGTCTCTTGACCTGGCGCAATACCTTTGCAGTTTTTTGTTTAGGCGGGATGCCATCCTGTCTATCTGGGGCAGGCCCCACTGGCTTGCAATCTGTGTGAAGACTTGCTGATGAAGTCCCCACTCTCCCGGATGCAGGTCGTGCCTGCTGAGGAAGTCTGCTTCCCAGTTGTCCACTCCCGGAATGAACACTGCTGATAGGGCGCTTACATGGTTTTCCGCCCAGCGTAGAATCTTTGTGGCTTCTGCCATTGCCACTCTGCTCTTTGTGCCGCCCTGGCGGTTTACATGAGCTACTGTGGTGATGTTGTCTGACTGGATCAGAGCTGGTAAGTCGCGAAGCAAAGTCTCCGCTTGACGAAGGGCGTTGAATATGGCCCTTAGCTCCAGGCCTTGATGTGAAGACAAGTCTCCTGACTTGACCAAAGACCCTGGAAATTTCTTCCTTGTGTGACTGCACCCCAACCTCAGAGGCTCGCGTCCGAGGTCACCAGGACCCAGTCCTGAATGCCGAATCTGCGGCCCTCTAGAAGATGAGCACTCTGCAGCCACCACAGGAGAGACACCCTGGCCCTGGGGGACAGGTTGATCAACCGATACATTTGTAGATGCGACCCGGACCATTTGTCCAGTAGGTCCCATTGGAAGGTCCGTGCATGGAACCTGCCGAATGGAATGGCCTCGTAAGATGCCACCATCTTTCCCAGGACTCGTGTGCAGTGATGCACTGACACCTGTTTTGGTTTCAATAGGTTCCTGACCAAAGTCACGAGTTCTTGAGCCTTTTCTATCGGCAGATACACCCTTTTCTGGTCCGTATCCAGAATCATGCCCAAGAAGGGTAGACGAGTCGTAGGAACCAGCTGCGACTTCGGGATATTGAGAATCCAGCCGTGTTGCTGTAACACCTTCAGTGAAAGTGACATGCTGTTCAGTAATTGTTCTCTTGATCTCGCTTTTATGAGGAGATCGTCCAAGTACGGGATAATTGTGACACCTTGCTTGCGCAGGAGCACCATCTTTTCGGCCATTACCTTGGTGAAAATTCTCGGGGCCGTGGAAAGCCCAAACGGCAGCGTCTGAAATTGGTAATGACAATCCTGTACCGCAAATCTCAGGTACGCCTGTTGAGGTGGATATATGGGAACATGAAGGTATGCATCCTTTATGTCCAGAGATACCATAAACCCCCCCCCCCCCTTCCAGGCTGGCGATGACTGCCCTGAGCGATTCCATCTTGAATTTGAACCTTTTCAAGTATAGGTTCAGGGATTTTAAATTTAAAATAGGTCTGACTGAACCGTCCGGTTTCAGGACCACAAACAGGGTTGAGTAATATCCCCTGCCCTGTTGAAGCGGGGGAACCTTGACCACCACCTGTTGAATATACAATTTGTCGATTGCATTTAACACTATCTCCCGTTCTTGAGGAGACGTTGGCAGAGCCGATTTGAAAAACCTCTTCGAATTCCAGTTTGTAACCTAGGGAAACAATTTCTATTGCCCAGGGATCCACCTGTGAGTGGGCCCAGATGTGGCTGAAAATTCGAAGACGTGCCCCCCCTGGGGCGGACTCCCTTAGCGGAGCCCCAGCGTCATGCAGTGGATTTTGCAGAGGCCGGGGAGGACTTCTGTTCCTGGGAACTAGCTGTGTTGTGCAGCTTTTTCCCTCTGCCCTTACCTCTGGTAAGAAAGGACGATCCACGGCCTTTGTTTCTATTTGATCGAAAGGACTGCATTTGATAATGCGGTGCTTTTTTAGGTTGTGAGGGAATATAAGGCAAAAATTAGATTTGCCTGCCGTAGCAGTGGAGACCAGGTCCGAGAGACCTTCCCCAAACAATTCCTCACCCTTGTAAGGTAAAACCTCCATATGCCTTTTTGAGTCGGCATCACCTGTCCATTGTCCAAAGGACTCTTCTAGCCGAGATCGACATAGCGTTGATTCTCGAACCCAATAGACCAATGTCTCTTTGTGCATCTCTCATATATAAGACAGCATCTTTTATATGTCCTAGGGTCAATAGGATGGTATCCTTATCCAGGGTATCAAATTCCGCTGATAAGGTATCTGTCCATGCTGCTACAGCACTACACACCCATGCCGACGCAATAGCCGGTCTGAGTAAGGTACCTGAATGTGTATAAATGGACTTCAGGGTAACCTCCTGCTTGCGATCAGCTGGATCCCTGAGGGTAGCCGTATCTTGGGAAGGCAGCGCTACCTTTTTGGATAAGCGTGTCAAAGCTTTGTCCACCCTAGGGGATGATTCCCACCGTATCCTGTCCGTTGGCGGGAAAGGATACGCCATAAGAATCCTTTTGGGAATCTGCAGTTTCTTGTCTGGAGATTCCCAAGCTTTTCACATAACTCGTTCAGCTCATGTGAGGGGGGAAAATTTATCTCAGTTTTTTTTCCCTTATACATGTGTACCCGCGTGTCAGGGTATGATATGTGATATGCAAAACATCTTGATTGCAATAATCATATATCGAATACATTTAGCCACCTTTGGCTGTAATTTTGCATCATCATAATCGACACTGGAGTCAGAATTCGTGTCGGTATCCGTGTCAACTATTTGGGATAGTGGGCGCTTTTGGGACTCCGAAGGTCCCTGCGACATAGGTACAGGCATGGGTTGACTCCCTGACTGTTCCCTAGCTTCAGCTTTATCCAATCTTTTGTGCAATAAATTTACATTCCACATATCCATCCAGTCAGGTGTCGGCGCTGTCGACGGCGACACCACATTCATTTGCTCCTCCTCCTCCCTCGAAAAGCCTTCTACCTCAGACATGTCGACACACACGTACCGACACACCACACACTCAGCGAACCCTCTTATCTGAGGACAGTACCCCCACAAGGCCCTTAGGAGAGACAGAGAGAGAGTATGCCAGCACACACCCAGCGCTATAATAACCCAGGACAAAAACACAATATTTATGTTTACCCAGATAGCGCTTTTATTCTCAATTCGCCAATTATGTGCCCCCCCCCCCCTCTACTTTAAAACCCTCTTGTCACTGCAGGGCCGGCTCTAGGCATGTTCGAATAGAGCGGCCGCACAGGGCGCCACCCTTAATGGGCGCCGCGCGCTGGCGCCGCCATATTCGATGCTGGAGCCGGCCCTGTGTGTGCAGCATTGGCCCGTGTGCACTGTGCGCTATGCGCGCTGCGCGGCGCCGGTGTCTGACGTCAGACGCCGGCGCCATAGTGCACACAAGTGGCCACCCGGACCCAGGCTCACTCTGACTCGCCGGCCGCCCGCCCGCCCGCCAGCACTCCCGCCCGCTCGCCAGCACACTCGGACAGGCGGACAGCAGCAGTACTCCTCCCCAGCAGCGCCGCAGGTATTGGGGGGATCCGCACTGTGGGGGCATTTCTGGCTATGGGGGGGGCATTTCTGGCACTGTGGGGGGCATTGCATATCTGGCTCTGTGGGGGCATATCTGGTTCTGTGGGAGCATATCTGGCACTGTGGGTGGCATATCTGGCACTGTGGGGGGCATTTCTGGCACTGTGCGGGCATATCTGGCACTGTGGGGGCATATCTGGCTCTGTGGGTGGCATATCTGGCACTGTGGGGGGCATTTCTGGCACTGTGGGGGCATATCTGGCACTGTGGGGGCATATCTGGTTCTGTGGGGGCATATCTGGCACTGTGGGTGGCATATCTGGCACTGTGGGTGGCATATCTGGCACTGTGGGGGGCATTTCTGGCACTGTGGGGGCATATCTGGCACTGTGGGTGGCATATCTGGCACTGTGGGGGGCATATCTGGCACTGTGGGGGCATTTCTGGCACTGTGGGGGCATATCTGGCACTGTGGGGGTATTTATCTGGCACTGTGGGGGCATTTATCTGGCACTGTGGGGGCATTTATCTGGCTCTGTGGGGGCATTTATCTGGCTCTGTGGGGGCATATCTGGCTCTGTGGGGGCATTTATGTATCAGGCACTGTGGGGGCATTTATGTATCTGGCACCGTGGGGGCATTTATGTATCTGGCACCGTGGGGGCATTTATGTATCTGGCACCGTGGGGGCATTTATGTATCTGGCACCGTGGGGGCATTTATGTATCTGGCACCGTGGGGGCAATTATGTATCTGGCACCGTGGGGGCATTTATGTATCTGGCACTGTGGGGGCATTTCTTGCACTGTGGGGGCATTTCTTGCACTGTGGGGGCATATCTTGCACTGTGAGGGCATTAATGTATCTGGCACTGTGGGGGCATATCTGCGCTGTGGGGGCATTTATCCATCTGGAACTGTGTGGCCATTTATGTAGCTGGCACTGATGGGGGGCATGTCACGTGTAGCTGCCACTGCTGGGGGGCATGTCATGTGTAGCTGGCACTGCTGGGGGGCATATCATGTAGTGTTCCCGCTAGGCGTCTGTGGCTGGGCAGTGTGTCTCAGTGCTCTACCTGGCGCAATGTGTCTAACGTGCTCTTATAGGAGGTTCTACCTGGTGCAATGTGTATTAGCTGCACTACTGTGTGGTGTAATGTGAATTGCCACTATAATGTGGCTACGCACCTTCCCCACGAAGTAACTCCCCTAAATTTTTGCTGCGCGCCTTCGGCGCGCACTGTCCATGCTTTAGCGTGTGGAAATGGGTACAACAAGCATTACAATATGTACATCATTTTGCCCACCTAACTTAAAAATGTGCCCTCCCTGTGATCAGCAACCTGCCCTAAAAAGTGAACACTATCATGTGTAGCTGGCACTGCTGGGAGTCATGTCACGTGTAGCTGGCACTGCCGGAGGGCATGTCATGTGTAGCTGGCACTGCTGGGGGGCGAGACCACGCCCACTTTTTCAGGAGGCCACACCCACTTTTTCAGGAGCGCGCGCCTTCGGCGCGCGCATGGGGGAGGGGGGGGGGGGGCACTTTTAAATTTTCTCGCTCAGGGTGCTAGTAGGCCTGGAGCCGGCCCTGGTCACTGTGATCTAAGCAGGGGAGAGTCCGGGGAGCTTCCTCTCAGCGGTGCTGCGGAGAAAAAATGGTGCTGGTGAGTGCTGAGGGAGAAGCCCCGCCCCCTCAGCGGCGGGCTTCTGTCCCGCTCTAAAATACAAAACTTTGGCGGGGGCTCGTAGGTATATACAGTGGCCGGCTGTATATACCCATCTTTTGCCAGGAGAGGTTTATTTGCTGCCCAGGGTGCCCCCCCCGCGCCCTGCACCCTTACAGTGACACAGTATGTGAGGTGAATGGGAGCAATGGCGCACAGCTGCAGTGCTGTGCGTTACCTCAGTGAAGAACATTGAAGTCTTCTGCCTCCTCTGTTGTCTTCTAACTTCTCATACTCACGTGGCTTCTACCTTCGGCTCTCTGACGGACGGCGAGGATGAGACCTGCGTACCGATCCCTCTGGAGCTAATGGTGTCCAGTAGCCTAAGAAGCAGAGCCTTTCAACTCACAGAAGTAGGTCTGCTTCTCTCCCCTCAGTCCCTCGATGCCGGGAGTCTGTTGCCAGCAGGCTCCCTGAAAATAAAAAACCTAACAAAATACTTTCTGTCAGAAACTCAGGAGAGCCTCTGAAAAGCACCCAGTCTCCTCTGGGCACAGTAATCAACTGAGGTCTGGAGGAGGGGCATAGAGGGAGGAGCCAGTGCACACCCAAATCCTTAAGTCTTTCTTAAAGTGTCCATGTCTCCTGCGGAGCCCGTCTATCCCCATGGTCCTTATGGAGACCCCAGCATCCTCTAGGACGTGAGAGAAAAGGGAAGAACAAGGATATATAGTGTAGTAGGTTCTTTAAACAGAAACACACCCCTAAATGGAGAAACCAGTAATTTGGATAATCCCAAAAATAGGTACAGCGTACCGAAACTCACACTGCAACCAGTGCCTTAGGTTCATAAAGATATCTTTTAACGCTGTCACCATGTGAATGGACCAAGATATCACCATCATAAATGTACCATACTCACATATCAATGTGTAGTTACAGTCATGTAGCAGTTACTTTGGTCCTAGTTATACCCCTTTCACACTGCTAATGCCGGATCCCACCCAGGAATTGGAAACTGGTCCTTCTCAGGTGGGATCAGGCATTGACAGCTGCTGCAGGCTTCCCCGACCCAGCAATATGCCGGGCGGGTTGCCATAGCAGCGGGGGATGGAGCCAGCGGTAGGGTTGGAGGCGGTGCTGGGAGATGAGATAATCTCCGCGCTGTCTCTCCCTGCTGTAGTAAACGGGTCCCGGGACGCATCGACCCGGGAGCCCGTTTACACAGCCACTGGCCCGGTGTTCAACCCGGGTATAACACTGCTTTATTCCCGTGTTTAATTTCCGGGTCAGGCGACCTGCGATTTCGGCTATGCCCCTTTCACACCGCACGCTGACCCGTGTCGACCCGGCAATATGCCTGGTCGATACTGGGTTATTTGTGCGGTGTGAAAGGGATGTTACTCTCTGCTTCCAAGAGTTTGAAAAAAGTTGATTTTTTATATTTAGGAGTATACAAAAGGGGACATGAACCCACTTACTCCTAATATTAACCAGCCTGCCCTAAATCTTATGTTGGTTATAGTTTCTTGTGTATTAACCCTGTCCCAAATCTTGTCTTGAAACCTGAGGATACCTTGGGCCTAATTCAGACTGGATCACTGCAGCGATCACAGTCTGAAGCCCTTTGGGGAGTGCACACGCGCACCCCGGGAGGCCCAGTGATATTCTAAAAGCATCTCAGGGCTGCGATTGCATCTGCCTGATTGACAGAGGCGGTCTTGGGGCAGAGGGGGCGTGCCAACAGCATTAGAATGCTGTTGGTGGGGCGCGGTCTGGACAAGTCAGGAGTGTCTGGACCGTTGCGGGCCGCGGCGGCTGTGTGACTTCACATGCAGCCGCTGCGACCCGGGACACGGCGGGTAGCCACCTAGACTGCGCAGGTAGGGAGCTACTCGATGGGTGCAAAAGCATCGCCGCTGTGAGATACTTTTGCACCCGTGCGGGGGGGAGGGGGGGCAGGGCCAGCTAGCCCTGTGCTGGGCGTTCCACCACATGTCTGAGTTTAGCACATCTACTATCAGATCTGAATCACCCCCCTTGTCTGTTAGTTTACGCCAAGTTTCCTGACTTTTATCCTGTCATTACATGCAGTATCCAGAGCTTCCCCTATGAAGAGCTACCTGCAAAATACCCCCAAGCAGTGTGTTTAGAGCCTCAGCCTGTAGTTTCAGCTGCTTCCATAGCAGCACCTGGAGCTTACCCTCTGAACAGCTACCTGCAAATCCTACCTGCAGTGTTTTCACAAGCTCCAGGTTTTCTATCTATAAGTGAGCTGCTCCAAAAATACAGCGTCTGGTCTCTGGGGGTCATTCCGAGTTGATCGCTCGCTAGCAGTTTTTAGCAGTCGTGCAAACGCTATGCCGCCGCCCACTGGGAGTGTATTTTAGCTTAGCCAAAGTGCGAACGTTTTTTTATCGCAGAGCGCCTGCAAAAAATTATTGTGTAGTTTCAGAGTAGCTCAAAACCTACTCAGCGCTTGCGATCACTTCAGACTATTCAGTTCCGGATTTGACGTCACACACCCGCCCAGCCACGCCTGCGTTTTCCCTGGCACGCCTGCGTTTTTCTGAACACTCCCTGAAAACGGTCAGTTGCCACCCAGAAACGCCCACTAAATGTCAATCACTCTGCGGCAACCAGTGCGACTGAAATGCATTGCTAGACCCTGTGCAAAACTGCATCGTTCGTTGTGCCCGTACATCGCGCGTGCGTATTGCACCGCATACGCATGCGCAGAACTGACGTTTTTTAGCCTGATCGCTGCACTGTGAACAAATGTAGCTAGCAATCAACTTGGAATGACCACCTCTAAGTATAAACGCTGTCCCTCCAGTCTTGTCTAGTTTTGGCCTGCATGTGTTTGTCCATAGTATTACTTCCAGTCCTTCAGTTATTGCTCATCAGCTTCCAGAAGTAGTCCCTGGATTTGTGTTATTGCCCTTGTCAGTGCTACCTTATCCAGTCCTGGTTCTGTTGTGTGTGCATACTTCTGTTATTCTCCAGTATCTGCCAGTCCAGTTTTGTCTAGTCCTTGTCCAGTGTGTGACCATTTGTCTAGCCTCATCCCACTCCGTGTAAGGTGGGTGCCTACTGTAGCATATTTTCCTTGCCCAGTCTCCAATAGTTTCCTTGTCCATATTAAGACCTGGGGGCATCTGAGTACTGGGTGGACCTAATGCACATGGGAAAGGCGGCTGCTAAAGGCAAAGCTTTAGCACGCAGGAGACTAGAGGATTGCTGGGCTTCCATAACTGTAAGATCTTGTTCTTACCTTCATACAGAATTATAAATTGCACACTCACTTACACCTCGGAATGTAGCTTGGACCGCACAGGCTCGTAGAGTCACCAAGAGACAGAGAATACGCTAGAATTACTTATCTTTTAATTCAAACTAAATAATCCAAGGTAAGATTATAACAAAAATATGATTATAAAACTATAACCAGAAATACAGTACATAAATCTCAGAGAAATAAACAGGATATAATAATTCAGAAGCCTAAATTTCCACACAAAATATAGGATTCTGATGTGGAGACTGCACAATTGAGCTTATTGATTCATTTCCAGCATAGCTGAATCCCCATAGAGAATGAATACTGACCCTTGAGGGAGAGTAGCAAGTGGATGGATTTTAACATTTTTGTTTGCCATAATAGAATAGGTATAGTAGCATATTAAAGAAGCAAATGAAGATAAATCAATCTGAGTCTATGGTATGCTAAGCCATGCCATACATGGTAGGATATAGGAAAGGTATATGTGGACACATCTGTAAGTAAATTCTTTAGCATGAGACTTTTCCCTGGAGACTTTCTGAGAGTATATATGGGCCTTACTGAATTATCTGCGGCACTTAAAGTTCCAGGGTTAAGTGCTTGTGGCTATTCAGTTAGGCTGGCTTTATTTAACCATACCTCCCTACTGTCCCGATTTTGGTGGGACCATCCTGCTTTTTAGGCACTGTCCCACCATTCCACCCGCGGGCTCCAGTGGCCTGCAGGGGGATAAGGTTGGGAGGCATCCACTCACCTGCCACTCTGCTTAGCAGAGCAAGCGATGAATAGATGCCGTAAAGAGATGCTGGGCATGTCCCCAGCATGACAAAACTGGCGGATGTGACTCACAGGTACGAGTACAAGACCACACACCTTACAGCGAGGACATGCCCTCTTTTTTAGGGTCGTGCAAAAGGTTCCAATTCTAACTTTACACAATTTTGGAACGCAGATTTCTGTTTGCACACTCCTGAGACAGAAATCCACAGTAAGGCTTTCATGGCTCACTGTAGCTGTTAGCGAACGGCTAACCCATAGCTCAAAATCTATGGGTTACCGTGCAATAAAATAGGGCGCTAATAGAATAGCTCTTGATGTTAAAACCCAGGAGCTGCATGTACTGTAGTCCACTTCTAAAGGAGCCCATTTACACCTCAATAAATATCCCACATTTTTGCTTGTGAACGAGCAGCAACCGTGCAGCTACGATCAATTATTCAGATATGTGGGGGAACGTCCAGCACAGGGCTAGTCCGCCCCGCATGTCTGGCTCTGCCTTGCTGCGATGCTTTTGTACTTGACGAGTAGCTCCCTACCAGCGCAGCTCCTGCGCTCTGAGAGGGAGCTACTCGTCGCTGTCCGGGTCGCAGCGGCTGCATGCCCCTAAAACGGCGGACTAACGCTGACGGCCAGCCCCCTCCTGCCTCTGCCTGTCAATCAGGCAGAGGCGATCGCAGGGCTGAGATGGCCGTCGGCTGTCTGGCATGCGCCGGTGCAGTTCAGACATGATTAGCTGCTGTGCGACAACGCACAGCAGCGATCAGGTCTGAATTAGGCCCATTATGCAGTGTAAAAGCACCCTGTTGAAATTACCCGGAGGGAGTAACCCAGCATTTCAACCCGGGTAGCAAGCAGGATTGAACACTCAGCTCCGCAGTGCAGTGTAAACGGTTAAGCCAGGCCAATGCAACCCAAGACCCATTCACTGCATAGAAAAGAGAAGTGACTGCATTTTGAGATCATATTGCCGGATCAGGCCACCTGTCTGAAAGTTGTCTCACGTCGCACCCGAAAAGGTCTGTGCACAAATCCCGGGTGCAACTCAGCAATGTAGTATAAAAAGTCTATGATATTTTACCACTAAACTGACGACTAAAAATAGGATTTTAATTACCTGCCGGTAAATCCTTTTCTCGTAGTCTGTAGAGGATGCTGGGGTCCACATTAGTACCATGGGGTATAGACGGGTCCACTAGGAGCCACTGGCACTTTAAGAGTTTGAGAGTGTGGGCTGGCTCCTCCCTCAATTCCGCTCCTACCAGACTCAGCCTAGAAACTGTGCCCGAGGAGACGGACATCTTCAAGAGAAGAATTATACACAGATAGTGGCGAGATTCACACCAGCTCACACACAAGACAACCCAAGCTAACTAGCTTGAAACCTCAGCAACGGCTGAACAGGAGTACTTACCAAGTAACAAGTACTGAACTAAATAACCACTGCAGGATAACGAAGCGCTGGGTGGACGCCCAGCATCCTCTAGGGACTACGAGAAAAGGATTTACCGGTAGGTAATTAAAATCCTATTTTCTCTTACGTCCTAGAGGATGCTGGGGTCCACAGTAGTACCATGGGGATGTACCAAAGCTCCCAGAACAGGAGGGAGAGCGCGGAGGCTCCTGCAGAACCAACTGACCAAACTTAAGGTCCTCAGAGGCCAAAGTATCGAACGTGTAGAACTTTGCGAACGTGTTCGACCCTGACCAAGTAGCTGCACGGCAGAGTTGTAATGCCGAGACACCCCGGGCAGCTGCCCAGGAAGAACCCACCTTACGAGTAGAGTGGGTCTTAACAGACATAGGACACCGCAAGCCTGCCATTGTTACGTTCCCTGTACTTGGTACTCCAGAGACTGGGCAGATGAGCCCCAAGTACAGGAACGTGATGCTGCGGTAGGAACAGGAGTTCAGCAGCAACCCCTACAGAACCCTGACTCCGTTGTCTCACCTACGTGGCCAGTCTACGCCTGCGAGACTATGTTTGCTTGGGCCCACGGCAGCCGCGTTTGAAGGGCGGATTAGGTCTGCCCAACTCCGATGCCCCGGTCTTAGTTTGAGACAAGGCGTAAACCGAGACATGGCGAGAACAAGGGGAACCTCTAACTAAATGGAAACACAGGAGGTAGGGGAAGGCTACTGAAAACTACCAGTAAGGTATGTGCGGTATGGCCGCCAAAACAAACAGTAACAAATGCGTGTGCGGCAAGGCCGCCAAGACAAACAGTAACAAAGGTGACGCTGTCCGGACGCCAAACACGACATCTGTTGTATCTCGTCGAAAGCAAACACAAATAAAGAATATAAAACTTCAGCCAAACAGTGCGGCAAAGCCGCTACTCACAACACCGGTAAAGGTGCACGCTGAAGGAACAGGACCCTAAGGCTGAAGGTTCAGGATCACTGGACCAGAAGGCTGGAACAGATTCCCAGGACCAAGCTCCAGAAACCGTGACACAGGACTCAGGAACAGACTGGCTGCAATCTGGAATACTCCGGACATTGGATACAAACTCCACAGGAACATACAGGTATGTTAACAGAACGTCTATCACCAGCTCAGAACTGCAGAGCTAGATGGGTAATAAGGGAACACGCCCCAATCAGGATGGCTGGAGGCCAGGCACACTGTAATGGCCAAATATCTGCAGGTGAGAGTAACACAGACAAGAGCCAGATTGCAGTACAGAGACTCACCACATAATGATCAAATATCAGACAGGTGAGGCTTAACACACAGAAACAGGCTGCAATTACACAGACTCACCACCGGCGGCCAACAAGAGTCTTCTAAACCCATACAATGGAAATCCTGGCCTGCAACAGAACTATAACATAAAATACATGAACAGAAAGTGAACAGGAATGAACCACTGCTTGTGGTTCATAACAGCCGTAGAATACGCATGCTGGATAGTGAACCTGATCCAGCGAGAGATCGTCTGCTTAGAAGCAGAACACCCAATTTTCTTGGGATCATACAGGACAAATAGAGAGTCCGATTTTCTGTGACGAGTAGTTCTCCTCACATAGATTTTTAGAGCCCTTACAACATCTAAGGACTTTGATGAAATTGAGGAGTCAGTCGCAACTGGCACCACAATAGGTTGGTTGATATTAAATGCCGACACAACCTTTGGAAGAAACTGCTGACGTGTCCGAAGCTCAGCTCTATCCTCATTCAAGATCAAGTATGGGCTTTTACATGACAAAGCCCCCAACTCCGACACACGTCTAGCAGAAGCTAAGGCCAATAAAGTGACCGCCTTCCACATAAGAAACTTGACCTTAACCTCCTGTAGAGGTTCAAACCAGTCCGACTGGAGGAACTGCAACACCACGTTAAGATCCCAGGGCGCCGTAGGTGGCACAAAGGGAGGTTGGATGTGCAGAACTCCCTTCAAAGAAGTCTGAACCTCAGGGAGGGAAGCCAACTGTTTCTGGAAGAAAATTGATAGGGCCGAAATCTGGATCTATATGGATCCCAACCTCAGGCCCATATCCACACCCGCTTGCAGGAAGAGGAGAAACCGTCCCAGTAGAAACTCCACCGCAGGAAATTGCTTGGACTCCAAGACACCTATTTTTTCCAAATACGATGGTAATGTTTAGACGTTACTCCTTTCCTAGCCTGTATCAGGGTAGGAATAACGTTGTTCGGAATGCCCTTCCAAGCGAGTATCTGGCGTTCAACCTCCATGCCTTCAAACGTAGCCGTGGTAAGTCTTGATAGGCGAACGGCCCCTGCTGCAGTAGGTCCTCCCGAAGAGGAAGAGGCCTCGGCTCTTCTAGCAGTAGATCCAGAAGATCTGCGTACCAAACCCTTCTTGGACAGTTTGGAGCAATGAGGATTGCCTGAACTCCTGTTCTTGTTACCTCTGACATTGCAGCTCTGCTCTTCGTTCCGCCTTGTCGGTTTATGTAAACCACTGTCATTATGTTGTCCGAATGTACTTGAATGGCCCGATTTCTCAGAAGATGTGCCGCTTGGAGAAGACCGTTGTAGACGACTCTAAGTTCCAGAATGTTTATCGGCAGGCCAGCTTCCAAACTTGACCACCTTCCTTGGAAGGTTCCCCCTTGAGTGACTGCGCCCCAGCCCCGGAGACTTGCATCCGTGGTTAGAAAGATCCAGTCCTGAATCCCAAACCTGCGGCCCTCCAGAAGGTGAGGTAATTGTAGCCACCAGAGGAGTGAAATCCTGGCCTATGGCGACAGACATATTCTCTGGTGCATGTGAAGATGGGATCCCGACCACTTGTCCAGGAGATCCAGTTGGAAGGACCGAGCGTAAAACCTCCCATACTGCATGGCCTCGGAAGAGGGCACCATCTTACCCAGAAGGCGAATGCACTGATGAACCGACACCCGGGCTGGCTTCAGGACATCCTGGACCATTGTTTGTATCACCAACGCTTTTTCCTCTGGAAGAAACACCCTCTGCACCTCCGTGTCGAGGATCATTCCCATAAAGGACAACCTCCTGGTTGGTTCCAAATGAGATTTTGGGATATTCAGGATCCAACCCTGTTCCTTGAGAAGCTGGGTCGTGAGAGCTATTAACTGAAACAGCTTCTCCTCGGACGATGCCTTTATCAGCAGATCGTCCAGATACGGAATTATGTTCACCTCCTGCCTGCGGAGGAGAACCATCATTTCCGCCATCACCTTGGGGAAAACCCTTGGTGCTGTGGAGAGGCCGAATGGTAGGGCCTGGAACTGAAAATGACAGTCCAACAGAGCGAATCGGAGATAAGCCTGATGCAGCGGCAAAATCGGAATGTGGAGGTACGCATCCTTGATATCCAGGGATACCAGGAATTCCCCCTCTTCCAGACCTGATATCACTGCCCTTAGAGACTCCATTTTGAACTTTAACTCCCTCAATAAAGGGGTTTAGAGATTATAAGTTCAGAATGGGCCTGACCGAACCAAACGGTTTCGGTACCACGAAAAGGTTCGAATAGTAACCTGTGTTCTGCATTTAAGGAGGGACTGGCACAATGACCCGTGCCTCCCCCAACTTCTGTATAGTTCTCTGCAGGGTAGCCCTGTCTGCCGGCAAAGCTGGCAAGCCCGATGTGAAGAACCGATGAGGAGGGAGATCTTGAAATTCCAGCCGGTACCACTGGGACACACTATCTAGAACCCAGGGGTCCAGGCCGGACGACACCCAGACGTGACTGAAATGTCTGAGTCTCGCCCCCACCGGCCCTACTTCCAGGCTTCGCTGTCCACCGTCATGCGGAGGACCTTGGCGCACCTGAAGCAGGCTTCTGTTATTGGGAACCTGCCGCAACAAGTTTCTTGGATTTTGGTCGGCCTCCTCTAATGAAGGTGTTGGCCGGTTTGTTCTTTCTTGGTTTAGAAACCCGAAAGGACTGAGATGCAGGTGAAGAAAACGAGTTTTATGGTAAGAACTTACCCTTGTTAAAACTCTTTCTGCAAGGTACACTTGGCTCTGTTAGGGTCTCCTGCTCTGTGCTGCCACGTCGTCATGGCAACCGGGAGACAAGTGCTAGCGGAGTAACCTGAGCGTAGCTGATACTCCGGTTCGGGTCTTTTGCTGTGCAGTGGTTACAGGCTCTGTGCACGGCAGGGGATCCGGTGCTGGTTTTTGTGCTCACAGTCTGTGAGGTCTGAGTGGGGCGTGGACAGCACCTGCTATATAAACCCTCTTCTCAGGTTAGGCAGATGCTGCTAAATCTTTGTTGGTTAGTCAGTTCCTGAAAGCTAGCTAGTACTGTGTAAACTTTGTATTTGTTTGTTGCTTACTGCAAATAGGCCTTGGGATTTGGTATTACACTCTGCCAATCCAGACCTAGCAGTAAGACTGGAGTCAGTCGTTTAACCTGCTGGGGTTCTTTTGCTACTCTGTGAACCTAGCAAGTTTGCGGCTGTATTCTCAGACTTGCCTGCCAAAATCCTTTCTCACTGTGCAAGGTGTTCAGGTGTCAGTTTAGTGGCAGTACGCTGAACCAGTGCACTGCAAGTGAGGACTAGGATTGTGGAGACTCTCCTTGTGTCTATTATTCCATCTCTGACCAAGGAGTTTACTGCCACACCCGTTGGTAACCCTTTAGGGTTTTGCTGTTGCCCTTAGCAACAGCATTTCGGGTTCTCTACGTATTAAATCACAACATCTCGCTTCTTTCCATCTGAGGATTCCTAATACTAGGGAGACACCCAGTTTCTTAGCCTTTGGGCTTCTCTGTTCACTTTGTGTTTATTTTGTTACCCTATCACCTTCTATGTATGTAATGTCATATTCCCCAGTCTGTCTGTGAGTTAATTTGTTTTGCATCCCTCTCCGTTCAGACACCAGTACATTCCTGCTGGCACTGGTGTGCATAACAGGCTCCACAAGTCTGGACAATGGGGTGTAGAGTAGGATCTTGATCCGAGGCACCAACAGGCTCAAAGCTTTGACTGTTCCCAGAATGCACAGCGCCGCCTCCTATATCACCCCGCCTCCCGGCACAGGAGCTCAGTTTAGTTAACCAGCCCAATGCAGTAGCAGGAAAAGAGACGACAACGGTTAGTTGCCACATACACCACACTCTCACGACAAGAGAAGTGTCAGCGGCTAATGCCATATCAACCCAAAGAAGCTAAGTGCGTCAGGGTGGGCGCCTTGTGGAGCCCAGTGTACCTCGCAGAAAGAGTTTTAACAAGGGTAAGTTCTTACCATAAAACTCGTTTTCTGCTGCGGGGTACACTGGGCTCCACAAGTCTGGACAATGGGGATGTCCTAAAGCAGTTACTTATGGGAGGGGACGCACTGTAGCGGGCACAAGAACCCGGCGTCCAAAGGAAGCATCCTGGGAAGCGGCAGTATCGAAGGCATAGAACCTTATGAACGTGTTCCCGGAGGACCACGTAGCCGCCTTGCACAATTGATCAAGGGTCGCACCACGTTGGGCCACCCAAGAAGGTCCAACAGACCGAGTAGAATGGGCCGTAATGTGAACAGGAGCTGACAGACCAGCCTTCACATAAGCATGCGCAATCACCATTCTTATCCACCTGGCCAGGGTCTGCTTGTGAGCAGGCCAGCCACGTTTGTGAAATCCAAACAAAACAAAGAGAGAATCAGACTTTCGAATAGAAGCAGTTCTCTTCACATAGATACGGAGAGCCCGTACCACATACAAAGACCGCTCTTTGGGAGACAAATCAGGAGAGACAAAAGCTGGAACCACAATCTCCTGATTAAGGTGGAACGAAGAAACCACCTTAGGTAAATATCCGGGACGAGTTCTAAGAACCGCCCGGTCACGGTGAAAAATCAGATATGGGGAACTACAAGACAAGGCACCCAAATCCGACACTCTTCTAGCAGAGGCAATAGCCAGCAAGAACACCACCTTAAGGGAAAGCCACTTAAGGTCAGCTGAACCAAGAGGTTCAAATGGAGGCTCCTGCAACGCCTCCAAAACCACCGACAAGTCCCAAGGAGCCACAGGCGGGACATAGGGAGGTTGGATACGCAACACACCCTGAGTGAAAGTATGAACATCTGGTAAAGTCGCAATTTTTCTCTGAAACCACACCGACAAGGCAGAAATATGAACCTTGAGGGAGGCCAGACGCAGGCCTAAGTCTAGGCACTGCTGTAGAAAAGCCAAAAGTTTGGCTGTACTAAACTTGGAAGCGTCATAATGGTTAGATGCGCACCAAAGTAGGAATGCCAGACCTGATGGTAAATCCGAGCAGAGGCCGGTTTCCGGGCCCGCAACATAGTTTTAATGACCTCTTCAGAAAAACCCTTAGCTCTTAAGACGGAAGCTTCAAGAGCCACACCGTCAAATACAGCCGGGCTAGGTCCTGGTAGACACAGGGGCCCTGAACGAGGAGGTCTGGGCGTTGTGGAAGTAGAAGTGGACGCTCTGACGATAGGCCTTGCAGGTCTGAGAACCAGTGCCGTCTGGGCCACGCCAGAGATATGAGAAGCAGATTTCCTTTTTCTTGCTTGAACTTCCAAATTACCCTGGGCAGGAGTGACACCGGAGGGAACACGTATGGCAGCCGAAACCTCCACGGCACTGCCAGCACATCCACGAATGCTGCTTGATGATCCCTTGTCCTTGCTCCGAAGACCGGAACCTTGTGATTGTGTCGAGACGCCATCAGATCCACATCTGGAAGACCCCACCATTCCACGAGGAGTTGAAACACTTCTGGATGGAGGCCCCACTCGCTGGCATGCACGTCCTGACGACTGAGAAAGTCCGATTCTCAATTCAGGACTCCCGGAATGAATATTGCCGATAGATGGCGTTCTGCCCAACGTAGAATCCGTGAGGCTTCCTTCATTGCCAAACGGCTTCGAGCGCCGCCTTGATGATTTATGTAAGCCACTGTGGTGGCGTTGTCTGACTGTACTTGAAAAGGACGGTTCTGAATCAAATGCTGGGCTAGGTTCAACGCATTGAAGACCTCCCGCAATTCCAGAATGTTGATCGAGAGGAGAGATTCCTCCTTGGTCCACCGACCCTGCAAGGAGTGCTCCTCCAGCACCGCGCCCCAACCTCTTAGACTGGTATCTGTCGTCAACAGGACTCAGTTGGATATCCAGAAGGGACGGCCTCTGCACAACTGTCGGTCCTGGAGCTACCAGAGCAGCGACAGACGGACCTCCAGAGTCAAAGAGATCATTTGAGACCTGATCCGGTGAGGCAGGCCGTCCCACTTGGCTAGAATCAGCTTCTGGAGGGGGCGAGAATGGAATTGAGCATACTCCACCAGGTCGAATGCTGACACCATGAGGTCCAGCACCTGCATCGCCGAATGTATCGACACTTGTGGATGAGAAAGGAAGCAACGAATCCTGTCCTGAAGTTTCAGGACTTTCTCCTGAGACAAGAACAACCTCTGGTTGTGAGTGTCCAACAGCGCTCCCAGATGCACCATGCTCTGAGCAGGGACCAGGGAGGATTTCTTCCAGTTGATGAGCCACCCGTGGGCTTGTAGAAACCGGGCCGTCATATCCAGATGATGCAGGAGAAAATCTGGGGAATTTGCCAGGATTAACAAGTCGTCCAGATACGGCAGTATTCTGACCCCTTGACGGTGGAGTACCACCGTCATCACCGCCATAACTTTATTGAAGACTCGCGGAGCCGTTGTTAAACCAAAAGGTAACGCCCGAAACTGGTAATGGAGGTTGCCAATCACGAACCTCAGGTATTGTTGATGTGACACTGCTATAGGAATATGCAGGTAAGCATCCTGTATGTCCAGGGAGACCACGTAGTCCCTAGGTTCCAAGGCCAGAACTATAGAGCGAAGGGTTTCCATACGGAACTTGGAAACCTTCACAAACTTGTTCAGTGCCTTGAGGTTGAGAACGGGCCGAGAGGACCCATTCGGTTTCGGGACTAGAAACAGCGGAGAATAGTACCCCCGGTCCCTCTGAGCAAGAGGCACCTGTACTACGACACCTGTATCCTGGAGGGTCTGTACCACTGAATGCAGAGTGTTTGCCTTTGTCTGGTCCGACGGGACGTCTGTCTGGCAAAATCGATGAGGGGGTCGCTTTTTGAAGGCTATGGCGTAACCTCGAGTGACGACTTCCCGTACCCAGGCATCTGAAGTGGTCTTTAACCATTCCTGGGTATACCCTAGAAGCCGGTCCCCCACCCTGGGATCCCCCAGGGGGAGGCCCGCCCGTCATGCGGCAGGCTTATCGGTCTTGGCTGCTGGCTGACGGGCAGCCCAGGCTCTTTTGGGCTTCGGCTTACCAGGTTTGGAAGTGTGGGCCTGCTTATGGTACGCCTGACCTTTTGCTTTACATGAAGGACGAAAGGACGTGCCTTGGGCCTTCGACACAGAAGGAGCTGTATTAGGCAGACAGGCAGTTTTGGCAGTAGCCAAGTCAGCCACTATCTTATTTAAGTCCTCCCCAAACAGAATATCCCCCTTGAAAGGGAGTACCTCCAGGGTTTTTCTAGAGTCCAGATCCACAGACCAGGATCTCAGCCAAAATATCCTGCGAGCCAGGACTGACGTAGTAGAGGCCTTGGCTGCTAGGATACCGGCATCAGAAGCCGCCTCTTTAATATAGCGAGAAGCTGTGACAATATATGATAAGCATTGTCTAGCATGGTCAGAGGAGATTTCAGCTTCTAACTCCAAAGCCCATGCTTCCATAGCCTCTGCCGCCCATGTAGCTGCAATAGTGGGCCTTTGTGCAGCACCCGTGAGGGTGTAAATCGCTTTTAGACAACCCTCGACACGTTTATCCGTAGGCTCTTTTAGAGACGTGACGGTAGTGACAGGTAGAGCTGAGGAAACCACCATCCTAGCCACATGTGAGTCTACTGGAGGAGGCGTTTCCCAATTCTTAGACAGCTCTGGCGCGAGGGGATAGCGAGCCAGCATCTTCTTTTGAGGCACAAACTTCGTACCCGGGCTTTGCCAGGGTTCCTGACGTATATCCACTAGGTGGTCAGAGTGAGGTAAAACTTGTTTAATCACCTTCTGATGCTTGAACCTATCTGGTTTCTTAGGAGGAACCGATGGCTCGGGATAATCCGTAAACCAAGCCCCCTCAGGTTATAGAATATAGGGATAGCAAGTTGAGTGAAAGACACAAGATGGACACCACTCAGCTATCAATGCACACACAAATAGTCACAGTTTGTACAATGCAGAGGTTATTACAGACAATAATACTGCACTGGACTAGCTTACACAGCTATATAGTCAATAGATATAACACTACACAGTAAGAAACAGGATGTGTATCACAGGGTAATTGTACTATAAACCCCTGACTAAATGCACTCTTTCTTACTAACACTGACTAAAAAGGCAGGTAGAATACTTAAGTGTCATGTAAAGGCACAGTGCTGACAACCAGGCGGCTTTACATAGGAGGATTTGCCCAAGCAGTCCCAGGAACAGTGAGCTGAGGAGTAATGGCGCCGCAGACACTGACAGGGAGTGAGGAAAAGACAGAGATGCAGCACCAGGGCGGGAACACTTGCTGGAAATGGCGCCCTGGGGCTGGGGGAGGGGCTTCAGGTCTAAGCCTTATCCTCCTTGCTGGCAAAACCACCGGGTACTGTGGGCGATATTAAAATCGGTTTTAAGAGAAAACCTGACCTGCGCCCATGCCCTGGTGATCTAGTGGGATCGCCTGTATCCACAGTGTCCACCGCCAGCGCGCGCAGCCCGCCTCCCACTGACCGCGCCGGATCGCGATAAAGACCCACTTACCACCTCCCGAAGCGCGGGGAATGTTCGATCCCCTCAGGAGCTCAGTGTCCTATCAGCAGAGATAGTGGCTCAGACCCCGCAGGGCGGACACTACTCCCCCCCTTAGTCCCTTGAAGCGGGGAGGCTGTTGCCAGCAGCCTCCCTGGAAAATAATAAACTCTAAAAAATAACTTTACTAGAGAAACTCTGGAGAGCTCCCCTAGCAGTGACCAGCTCCTCTGGGCACATTTTCTAAACTGAGTCTGGTAGGAGGGGCATAGAGGGAGGAGACAGCACACACTCTCAAACTCTTAAAGAGCCAGTGGCTCCTAGTGGACCCGTCTATACCCCATGGTACTAATGTGGACCCCAGCATCCTCTAGGACGTAAGAGAAAGCTACTTAAACATTATCAAAGCTTATTACTGCACATATGGTAATTATACCCCTTTTACACTCGCAGGCTCTGGTCATTCCCGGGAATGTGTCCCGGTATATTTCCCGGGAATGACCCTTTTACACTAGCGGCCCGACCCGGCATATTGCCGGGTCGGTGATGTCACTACTGACTCTACCGGAGGCGGTGATTGGAGAAAATCTTCTCCAAGCACCGCCTCCTCCTATGCAGAGAACGGGTGCCGAGTCGCCTTGACCCGGTATACCCGTTCACACTGCACAGCTTCCCGGGACGGTCCCGGATTCAACCCAGGTCGAGAACTGGGTTGAAATGCTGGGATGCTTGTCCCGGGAAATTGTCCCTGTACCCTTTCACACTGTCAAAAATCCCAGGATGATGCGCGTTCACGTGCAAAATCCCGGGATAAAATTGTCAGTGTAAAAGGAAAGGGGTATAAGTTATACGCCTTTCACACCAGAAATGCAGGGGCAAAACCCGGGAATTCTGCCATGGGATCATGCAGGGACATTCCCGGGTTGGGCCCGTTTATACCAGCATTTGGAGCCGGGACATCCCGGGTCGGCACCTTTCATACTGAACCCGGGATGGCCCTGCATTTTCTGAGAATGGGCGTCTCAGAAGAAAACACAAGACCAGGAAGTGCCCAGAATAGCCAATCAGCATCAGCAGAGGCAACCCGGGAAGGTGTAACATGCCCCTGCACCATTCACACTGTCCAGGTTCCAGGGAAGATCCCGGGACCAACCCTGGTCGATTGCAGGGTTGAAATGCGTGGACAGAAATCCCGGGATTATGTCCCTGTACCCTTTCACACTGAGAAATTTCCCGGGTTGATGCACGTTCATGTGTTTTAACTAGAGATGAGCGGGTTCGGTTTCTTTGAATCCGAACCCGCACGAACTTCACTTTTTTTTTCACGGGTCCGAGCGACTCGGATCTTCCCGCCTTGCTCGGTTAACCCGAGCGCGCCCGAACGTCATCATGACGCTGTCGGATTCTCGCGAGACTCGGATTCTATATAAGGAGCCGCGCGTCGCCGCCATTTTCACACGTGCATTGAGATTGATAGGGAGAGGACGTGGCTGGCGTCCTCTCCATTTAGATTAGATTTAGAAGAGAGAGATTGCTGTGATACTGTAGATTAGAAGAGAGTGCAGAGTGCAGACAGAGTTTAGTGACTGACGACCACAGTGACCAGTGACCACCAGAGACAGTGCAGTTGTTTGTTTTATTTAATATATCCGTTCTCTGCCTGAAAAAAACGATACACAGTCACACAGTGACTCAGTCTGTGTGCACTGCTCAGCCCAGTGTGCTGCACATCAATGTATTGTATATAAAGCTTATAATTGTGGGGGAGACTGGGGAGCACTGCAGGTTGTTATAGCAGGAGCCAGGAGTACATGATAAATAATATTATATTAAAATTAAACAGTGCACACTTTTGCTGCAGGAGTGCCACTGCCAGTGTGACTAGTGGTGACCAGTGCCTGACCACCAGTATATTAGTAGTATTGTATACTATCTCTTTATCAACCAGTCTATATTAGCAGCAGACACAGTACAGTGCGGTAGTTCACGGCTGTGGCTACCTCTGTGTCGGCACTCGGCAGGCAGTCCGTCCATCCATAATTGTATTATAATATATACCACCTAACCGTGGTTTTTTTTTCGTTCTTTATACCGTCGTCATACTAGTTGTTACGAGTATACTACTATCTCTTTATCAACCAGTGTACAGTGCGGTAGTTCACGGCTGTGGCTACCTCTGTGTCGGAACTCGGCAGGCAGTCCGTCCATCCATAATTGTATTATAATATATACCACCTAACCGTGGTTTTTTTTTCGTTCTTTATACCGTCGTCATACTAGTTGTTACGAGTATACTACTATCTCTTTATCAACCAGTGTACAGTGCGGTAGTTCACGGCTGTGGCTACCTCTGTGTCGGCACTCGGCAGGCAGTCCGTCCAACCATAATTGTATTATATACCACCTAACCGTGGTTTTTTTTCCATTCTTTATACCGTCGTCATACTAGTTGTTACGAGTATACTACTATCTCTTTATCAACCAGTGTACAGTGCGGTAGTTCACGGCTGTGGCTACCTCTGTGTCGGCACTCGGCAGGCAGTCCGTCCAACCATAATTGTATTATATACCACCTAACCGTGGTTTTTTTTTCATTCTTTATACCGTCGTCATACTAGTTGTTACGAGTATACTACTATCTCTTTATCAACCAGTGTACAGTGCGGTAGTTCACGGCTGTGGCTACCTCTGTGTCGGCACTCGGCAGCCCGTCCATAATTGTATATACCAGTGACCTAACCGTGGTTTTTTTTTCTTTCTTTATACATACATACTAGTTACGAGTATACTATCTCTTTATCAACCAGTCTATATATTAGCAGCAGACACAGTACAGTGCGGTAGTTCACGGCTGTGGCTACCTCTGTGTCGGCACTCGGCAGCCCGTCCATAATTGTATATACCACCTAACCGTGGTTTTTTTTTCTTTCTTTATACATACATACTAGTTACGAGTATACTATCTCTTTATCAACCAGTCTATATATTAGCAGCAGACACAGTACAGTGCGGTAGTTCACGGCTGTGGCTACCTCTGTGTCGGCACTCGGCAGCCCGTCCATAATTGTATATACCAGTGACCTAACCGTGGTTTTTTTTTCTTTCTTTATACATACATACTAGTTACGAGTATACTATCTCTTTATCAACCAGTCTATATATTAGCAGCAGACACAGTACAGTGCGGTAGTTCACGGCTGTGGCTACCTCTGTGTCGGCACTCGGCAGCCCGTCCATAATTGTATATACCACCTAACCGTGGTTTTTTTTTCTTTCTTTATACATACATACTAGTTACGAGTATACTATCTCTTTATCAACCAGTCTATATATTAGCAGCAGACACAGTACAGTGCGGTAGTTCACGGCTGTGGCTACCTCTGTGTCGGCACTCGGCAGCCCGTCCATAATTGTATATACCAGTGACCTAACCGTGGTTTTTTTTTCTTTCTTTATACATACATACTAGTTACGAGTATACTATCTCTTTATCAACCAGTCTATATATTAGCAGCAGACACAGTACAGTGCGGTAGTTCACGGCTGTGGCTACCTCTGTGTCGGCACTCGGCAGCCCGTCCATAATTGTATATACCACCTAACCGTGGTTTTTTTTTCTTTCTTTATACATACATACTAGTTACGAGTATACTATCTCTTTATCAACCAGTCTATATATTAGCAGCAGACACAGTACAGTGCGGTAGTTCACGGCTGTGGCTACCTCTGTGTCGGCACTCGGCAGCCCGTCCATAATTGTATATACCAGTGACCTAACCGTGGTTTTTTTTTCTTTCTTTATACATACATACTAGTTACGAGTATACTATCTCTTTATCAACCAGTCTATATATTAGCAGCAGACACAGTACAGTGCGGTAGTTCACGGCTGTGGCTACCTCTGTGTCGGCACTCGGCAGCCCGTCCATAATTGTATACTAGTATCCAATCCATCCATCTGCATTGTTTACCTGAGGTGCCTTTTAGTTGTGCCTATTAAAATATGGAGAACAAAAATGTTGAGGTTCCAAAATTAGGGAAAGATCAAGATCCACTTCCACCTCGTGCTGAAGCTGCTGCCACTAGTCATGGCCGAGACGATGAAATGCCAGCAACGTCATCTGCCAAGGCCGATGCCCAATGGCATAGTACAGAGCATGTCAAAACCAAAACACCAAATATCAGTAAAAAAAGGACTCCAAAACCTAAAATAAAATTGTCGGAGGAGAAGCGTAAACTTGCCAATATGCCATTTACCACACGGAGTGGCAAGGAACGGCTGAGGCCCTGGCCTATGTTCATGGCTAGTGGTTCAGCTTCACATGAGGATGGAAGCACTCAGCCTCTCGCTAGAAAACTGAAAAGACTCAAGCTGGCAAAAGCACCGCAAAGAACTGTGCGTTCTTTGAAATCCCAAATCCACAAGGAGAGTCCAATTGTGTCGGTTGCGATGCCTGACCTTCCCAACACTGGACGTGAAGAGCATGCGCCTTCCACCATTTGCACGCCCCCTGCAAGTGCTGGAAGGAGCACCCGCAGTCCAGTTCCTGATAGTCAGATTGAAGATGTCAGTGTTGAAGTACACCAGGATGAGGAGGATATGGGTGTTGCTGGCGCTGGGGAGGAAATTGACCAGGAGGATTCTGATGGTGAGGTGGTTTGTTTAAGTCAGGCACCCGGGGAGACACTTGTTGTCCGTGGGAGGAATATGGCCGTTGACATGCCAGGTGAAAATACCAAAAAAATCAGCTCTTCGGTGTGGAGGTATTTCACCAGAAATGCGGACAACAGGTGTCAAGCCGTGTGTTCCCTTTGTCAAGCTGTAATAAGTAGGGGTAAGGACGTTAACCACCTCGGAACATCCTCCCTTATACGTCACCTGCAGCGCATTCATAATAAGTCAGTGACAAGTTCAAAAACTTTGGGTGACAGCGGAAGCAGTCCACTGACCAGTAAATCCCTTCCTCTTGTAACCAAGCTCACGCAAACCACCCCACCAACTCCCTCAGTGTCAATTTCCTCCTTCCCCAGGAATGCCAATAGTCCTGCAGGCCATGTCACTGGCAAGTCTGACGAGTCCTCTCCTGCCTGGGATTCCTCCGATGCATCCTTGCGTGTAACGCCTACTGCTGCTGGCGCTGCTGTTGTTGCCGCTGGGAGTCGATGGTCATCCCAGAGGGGAAGTCGTAAGCCCACTTGTACTACTTCCAGTAAGCAATTGACTGTTCAACAGTCCTTTGCGAGGAAGATGAAATATCACAGCAGTCATCCTACTGCAAAGCGGATAACTGAGTCCTTGACAACTATGTTGGTGTTAGACGTGCGTCCGGTATCCGCCGTTAGTTCACAGGGAACTAGACAATTTATTGAGGCAGTGTGCCCCCGTTACCAAATACCATCTAGGTTCCACTTCTCTAGGCAGGCGATACCGAGAATGTACACGGACGTCAGAAAAAGACTCACCAGTCTCCTAAAAAATGCAGTTGTACCCAATGTCCACTTAACCACGGACATGTGGACAAGTGGAGCAGGGCAGGGTCAGGACTATATGACTGTGACAGCCCACTGGGTAGATATATGGACTCCCGCCGCAAGAACAGCAGCGGCGGCACCAGTAGCAGCATCTCGCAAACGCCAACTCTTTCCTAGGCAGGCTACGCTTTGTATCACCGCTTTCCAGAATACGCACACAGCTGAAAACCTCTTACGGCAACTGAGGAAGATCATCGCGGAATGGCTTACCCCAATTGGACTCTCCTGTGGATTTGTGGCATCGGACAACGCCAGCAATATTGTGTGTGCATTAAATATGGGCAAATTCCAGCACGTCCCATGTTTTGCACATACCTTGAATTTGGTGGTGCAGAATTTTTTAAAAAACGACAGGGGCGTGCAAGAGATGCTGTCGGTGGCCAGAAAAATTGCGGGACACTTTCGGCGTACAGGCACCACGTACAGAAGACTGGAGCACCACCAAAAACTACTGAACCTGCCCTGCCATCATCTGAAGCAAGAAGTGGTAACGAGGTGGAATTCAACCCTCTATATGCTTCAGAGGTTGGAGGAGCAGCAAAAGGCCATTCAAGCCTATACAATTGAGCACGATATAGGAGATGGAATGCACCTGTCTCAAGTGCAGTGGAGAATGATTTCAACGTTGTGCAAGGTTCTGATGCCCTTTGAACTTGCCACACGTGAAGTCAGTTCAGACACTGCCAGCCTGAGTCAGGTCATTCCCCTCATCAGGCTTTTGCAGAAGAAGCTGGAGGCATTGAAGAAGGAGCTAAAAGGGAGCGATTCCGCTAGGCATGTGGGACTTGTGGATGCAGCCCTTAATTCGCTTAACAAGGATTCACGGGTGGTCAATCTGTTGAAATCAGAGCACTACATTTTGGCCACCGTGCTCGATCCTAGATTTAAAGCCTACCTTGGATCTCTCTTTCCGGCAGACACAGGTCTGCTGGGGTTGAAAGACCTGCTGGTGACAAAATTGTCAAGTCAAGCGGAACGCGACCTGTCAACATCTCCTCCTTCACATTCTCCCGCAACTGGGGGTGCGAGGAAAAGGCTCAGAATTCCGAGCCCACCCGCTGGCGGTGATGCAGGGCAGTCTGGAGCGACTGCTGATGCTGACATCTGGTCCGGACTGAAGGACCTGACAACGATTACGGACATGTCGTCTACTGTCACTGCATATGATTCTCTCAACATTGATAGAATGGTGGAGGATTATATGAGTGACCGCATCCAAGTAGGCACGTCACACAGTCCGTACTTATACTGGCAGGAAAAAGAGGCAATTTGGAGGCCCTTGCACAAACTGGCTTTATTCTACCTAAGTTGCCCTCCCACAAGTGTGTACTCCGAAAGAGTGTTTAGTGCCGCCGCTCACCTTGTCAGCAATCGGCGTACGAGGTTACATCCAGAAAATGTGGAGAAGATGATGTTCATTAAAATGAATTATAATCAATTCCTCCGCGGAGACATTGACCAGCAGCAATTGCCTCCACAAAGTACACAGGGAGCTGAGATGGTGGATTCCAGTGGGGACAAATTGATAATCTGTGAGGAGGGGGATGTACACGGTGATATATCGGAGGGTGAAGATGAGGTGGACATCTTGCCTCTGTAGAGCCAGTTTGTGCAAGGAGAGATTAATTGCTTCTTTTTTGGGGGGGGTCCAAACCAACCCGTCATATCAGTCACAGTCGTGTGGCAGACCCTGTCACTGAAATGATGGGTTGGTTAAAGTGTGCATGTCCTGTTTTGTTTATACAACATAAGGGTGGGTGGGAGGGCCCAAGGATAATTCCATCTTGCACCTCTTTTTTCTTTTCTTTTTCTTTGCATCATGTGCTGATTGGGGAGGTTTTTTTTGAAGGGACATCCTGCGTGACACTGCAGTGCCACTCCTAAATGGGCCCGGTGTTTGTGTCGGCCACTAGGGTCGCTAATCTTACACAGTCAGCTACCTCATTGCGCCTCTTTTTTTCTTTGCGTCATGTGCTGTTTGGGGAGGGTTTTTTGGAAGGGACATCCTGCGTGACACTGCAGTGCCACTCCTAGATGGGCCCGGTGTTTGTGTCGGCCACTAGGGTCGCTAATCTTACTCACACAGCTACCTCATTGCGCCTCTTTTTTTCTTTGCGTCATGTGCTGTTTGGGGAGGGTTTTTTGGAAGGGACATCCTGCGTGACACTGCAGTGCCACTCCTAGATGGGCCCGGTGTTTGTGTCGGCCACTAGGGTCGCTAATCTTACTCACACAGCTACCTCATTGCGCCTCTTTTTTTCTTTGCGTCATGTGCTGTTTGGGGAGGGTTTTTTGGAAGGGACATCCTGCGTGACACTGCAGTGCCACTCCTAGATGGGCCCGGTGTTTGTGTCGGCCACTAGGGTCGCTAATCTTACTCACACAGTCAGCTACCTCATTGCGCCTCTTTTTTTCTTTGCGTCATGTGCTGTTTGGGGAGGGTTTTTTGGAAGGGCCATCCTGCGTGACACTGCAGTGCCACTCCTAGATGGGCCCGGTGTTTGTGTCGGCCACTAGGGTCGCTAATCTTACTCACACAGTCAGCTACCTCATTGCGCCTCTTTTTTTCTTTGCGTCATGTGCTGTTTGGGGAGGGTTTTTTGGAAGGGCCATCCTGCGTGACACTGCAGTGCCACTCCTAGATGGGCCCGGTGTTTGTGTCGGCCACTAGGGTCGCTAATCTTACTCACACAGCTACCTCATTGCGCCTCTTTTTTTCTTTGCGTCATGTGCTGTTTGGGGAGGGTTTTTTGGAAGGGACATCCTGCGTGACACTGCAGTGCCACTCCTAGATGGGCCCGGTGTTTGTGTCGGCCACTAGGGTCGCTTATCTTACTCACACAGCGACCTCGGTGCAAATTTTAGGACTAAAAATAATATTGTGAGGTGTGAGGTATTCAGAATAGACTGAAAATGAGTGTAAATTATGGTTTTTGAGGTTAATAATACTTTGGGATCAAAATGACCCCCAAATTCTATGATTTAAGCTGTTTTTTAGTGTTTTTGGAAAAAAACACCCGAATCCAAAACACACCCGAATCCGACAAAAATAATTCGGTGAGGTTTTGCCAAAACGCGTTCGAACCCAAAACACGGCCGCGGAACCGAACCCAAAACCAAAACCCGAAAAATTTCAGGCGCTCATCTCTAGTTTTAACCCGGGAAGTTTTGGCCTGTGTGAAAGGGGTATTACTGTATGCAGCTATTGTACCTCCCATGCATTCGCTATATGTCACCCTGTCTGTGAGCACCATTACACACTGTGTACACTACACACAGCAACTACGGATGGGGGCATCCCTACAGTACAGAACCTTCCTTATTCCTAAATGTACAGCACACTACAGTGAGCGGTACACAAGCCCGCACGACTGCTCAGCTCATAAGGAACACGTGATCTCTTTTTCTCACGCGCGCGCGCCTTCAGCCTGTCTGTGGCGAGCACGCGCGGCCTCGGTTTCGCTTCGCGAGCGCTCCTTCCTGCCGTGTCACCTGACTGACCACAGGCGCCACTTCCGGCAGTCGCGGGCCAGAACGGGACTCGTTCCGCCTGGGCCGTTGGTCGCTTAGTTCTCCTCCGCGAGATATGGCAGAGACGGTGGTGGACACGCGCCGGCTGCATAGTAAGCCGCAGAACCTGAACGACGCTTACGGGCCGCCCAGCAATTTCCTGGAGATCGAGGTGTGCAGCCCTCACACGGTGGGAGTGGGCCGGAACCGGTATACTACCTACGAGGTGCGTCTGAAGGTGAGTTTCCTCCAGAAACCTGGGGTGTGTAGAGTGCCCCTGCTGGGCGCCCCCATGGCTGGGGCTGTAATAATCTGTCAGAGCCAGGGGAGGCTGCATAGCGACTGCAGCATGTGTAGTACATAGATGTTCTGGCTGCTGATGTGTTTGGACTCATGTCTTGTCCCCCTGTGCCTGCTGGTTCTTACCCACTCGATGTGCGCAGTGTGTGTGTAGGCGGCAGCACTCAGTATGGCCCCTGCACGGACGCTCACAAGCAAAGCATTGCTGAGAAAAGCAAATGCAATAGGTGCTGACACATCAGCTGGAGCTGCTCTCCCTGTAGCATATACATTATAGCACAGTCATGTGAGAGAGCAGCACTGATATAGCTGTCATGTGCCAGGTATCAGTATAACTTTAGATGAGTATGTTAGAGTAAAAGTGTATCTTCATTTTCTCGATGTTCTCTGCTCCAAATTCTGATAGTACTCTATGGCTTCATATAAGTTTGTGTTCAAGAGCTGAATATTTTCTCCTTGTGAATTTTAATCCAGCTGTCCAGATATATTAGACCTTCATTTAAGTTCTTTTCTGCTCTGTGCTTCCACTCTTTAGCACAGGTAGAGGACATAGAATGAATGGGGACATTGAACTGTGTATACGGAGTGCATGGATGTGTCTTAATACAGGTGGGGAATGCACCTACAATTGGTAAAAATATTAGCGATTGATTCATAAAGCATGAGAAGAGTTGTTGCAATAGCATGGAAGCGCCACCTCATCTCGCGTGGCCAAATCTCTCTCCAGACTTGTAGGTTTTGGCATGCAGCCCTATGGCGTGTTGGGCGAGTCTAATAAAATATACCCCTAATGGGCCCTACACACTGGCAGATTTCACTGAACGATATGAACGTTCTTGTTCATATTATTCAGTGTGGAGGCAGCAACGGCGCACGGCCTTGCTCGTTCATCGTTGGTGCCCCGTCGCTTATGCATGCAGGCCAATATGGACAATCTCGTCCATATCAGCGTGCAGTGCTATGGAGCCGGGTGACCAGGGAGTGAAGAAAGTTCACCCCCCCCTGCTGTATCTGCCGTCGGTTACCTCGGCGGCACATCGCCATATGTGTAGGGCCCTTAACTTGTATCGACAAGTTTTTTTTTTTTTTTTTGTATCAAGTGATATATCGAGGTTTTAGAATATGAATATATAATATAAAATAATTAGACTAAACAGTTGCAGCAGTGATGAGGAGGTTGATTTATTCTGAAACATTTAAATCGCACAAAAACAAGATCTGGAGGCTTCTAGAAAGTGAGAAATCAGGGACACACCTAGATGGTAGTCACCTAGGACAGGCTTACCTTACAGGTTGCTCTTCCTCTCTGGGAGATTTATACTGCTGGTTATATCTTAACCCAATGGAAGGGGGAAAACTAACATGGTAAACAGATTACGCTAAAAGAAAATTAGTTCTAATTGTTGCACATTTCTTTTTCTTTTTTTCTCATTGCATATTGATAGTATCACTTGTTCACACTTAAGGTATCTATGTTTCTAAGGGCAATACTTCTGGAATCTACAGTTTCTTATAGGAGCATGGGGTAGATGTATGGCGGTGGGATCGGTATCTGCACACGTTATGTGCACGGATACTGCTTCTCCACCATGTATAACTGTGGTGATGTGTGCTCAATGACAGGGGTGCCCCTCTTTATCAGCACTGTTATCCAAAAGATAAGGTGCCGATATGATGGGCAGTATATAGGAATGGTCAGTTGCACTGATCGTTCCAACATCTGTAGCTATATTTTCTCTATCGTCCTAGTGGATGCTGGGGTTCCTGAAAGGACCATGGGGAATAGCGGCTCCGCAGGAGACAGGGCACAAAAAGTAAAGCTTTAGGATCAGGTGGTGTGCACTGGCTCCTCCCCCTATGACCCTCCTCCAAGCCTCAGTTAGATTTTTGTGCCCGGCCGAGAAGGGTGCAATCTAGGTGGCTCTCCTAAAGAGCTGCTTAGAAAAGTTTAGCTTAGGTTTTTTATTTTACAGTGAGTCCTGCTGGCAACAGGATCACTGCAACGAGGGACTTAGGGGAGAATAAGTGAACTCACCTGCGTGCAGGATGGATTGGCTTCTTTGGCTACTGGACATTAGCTCCAGAGGGACGATCACAGGTACAGCCTGGATGGTCACCGGAGCCTCGCCGCCGGCCCCCTTGCAGATGCTGAAACGAGAAGAGGTCCAGAATCGGCGGCAGAAGACTCCTCAGTCTTCTTAAGGTAGCGCACAGCACTGCAGCTGTGCGCCATTTTCCTCTCAGCACACTTCACACGGCAGTCACTGAGGGTGCAGGGCGCTGGGAGGGGGGCGCCCTGGGAGGCAAATGAAAACCTTTTTTGGCTAAAAATACCTCACATATAGCCTCCGGGGGCTATATGGAGATATTTAACCCCTGCCAGAATCCGTTAAGAGCGGGAGACGAGGCCGCCGAAAAAGGGGCGGGGCCTATCTCCTCAGCACACAGCGCCATTTTCCCTCACAGAAAGGCTGGAGGGAAGGCTCCCAGGCTCTCCCCTGCACTGCACTACAGAAACAGGGTTAAAACAGAGAGGGGGGGCACTAATTTGGCGTTAGAAATATATAAAAAAGATGCTATAAGGGAAAACACTTATATAAGGTTGTCCCTATATAATTATAGCGTTTTTGGTGTGTGCTGGCAAACTCTCCCTCTGTCTCTCCAAAGGGCTAGTGGGTCCTGTCCTCTATCAGAGCATTCCCTGTGTGTGTGCTGTGTGTCGGTACGTGTGTGTCGACGTGTATGAGGACGATGTTGGTGAGGAGGCGGAGCAATTGCCTGTAATGGTGATGTCACTCTCTAGGGAGTCGACACCGGAATGGATGGCTTATTTAGGGAATTACGTGATAATGTCAACACGCGCCAAGGTCGGTTGACGACATGAGACGGCCGACAAACAATTAGTACCGGTCCAGACGTCTCAAAAACACCGTCAGGGGTTTTAAAACGCCCGTTTACTTTAGTCGGTCGACACAGACACAGACAGGGACACTGAATCCAGTGTCGACGGTGAATAAACAAACGTATTCCTTATTAGGGCCACACGTTAAGGGCAATGAAGGAGGTGTTACATATTTCTGATACTACAAGTACCACAAAAGAGGGTATTATGTGGGATGTGAAAAAACTACCGTAGTTTTTCCTGAATCAGATAAATTAAATGAAGTGTGTGATGATGCGTGGGTTCCCCCCGATAGAAAATATGGGCGGTATACCCTTTCCCGCCAGAAGTTAGGGCGCGTTGGGAAACACCCCTTAGGGTGGATAAGGCGCTCACACGCTTATCAGAACAAGTGGCGGTACCGTCTATAGATAGGGCCGTCCTCAAGGAGCCAGCTGACAGGAGGCTGGAAAAATATCATAAAAAGTATATACACACATACTGGTGTTATACTGCGACCAGCGATCGCCTCAGCCTGGATGTGCAGAGCTGGGGTGGCTTGGTCGGATTCCCTGACTAAAAATATTGATACCCTTGACAGGGACAGTATTTTATTGACTATAGAGCATTTAAAGGATGTATTTCTATATATGCGAGATGCACAGAGGGATATTTGCACTCTGGCATCAAGAGTAAGTGCGATGTCCATATCTGCCAGAAGATGTTTATGGACACGACAGTGGTCAGGTGATGCAGATTCCAAACGGCACAAAGGTGTATTGCCGTATAAAGGAAGAGGAGTTATTTGGGGTCGGTCCATCGGACCTGGTGGCCACGGCAACTGCTGGAAAATCCACCGTTTTTACCCTAAGTCACATCTCTGCAGAAAAAGACACCGTCTTTTCAGCTTCAGTCCTTTCGTCCCTATAAGAGTCATATCTGCCCAGGGATAGAGGAAAGGGAAGAAGACTGCAGCAGGCAGCCCATTCCCAGGAACAGAAGCGTTCCACCGCTTCTGACAAGCTCTCAGCATGACGCTGAGACCGTACAGGACCCCTGGATCCTACAAGTAGTATCCCAGGGGTACAGTTTGGAATGTCGAGACGTTTCCCCTGCGCAGGCTCCTGAAGTCTGCTTTACCAAGGTCTCCCTCCGACAAGGAGGCAGTATGGGAAAAAATTCACGAGCTGTATTCCCAGCAGGTGATAATTAAATTACCCCTCCTACAACAAGAAAAGGGGTATTATTCCACACTATATTGTGGTACTGAAGCCAGAAGGCTAGGTGAGACCTATTCTAAATCTAAAAAAATTTGAACACTTACAAAGGTTCAAATCAAGATGGAGTCACTCAGAGCAGTGATAACGAACCGGGAAGAAGGGGACTATCTGGTGTCCCGAGACATCAGGGATGCTTACCTCCATGTCCCAAATTTGCTCTTATCACTAAGGGTACCTCAGGTACGTGGTACAGAACTGTCACTATCAGTTTCAGACGCTGCCGTTTGGATTGTCTACGGCACCCCGGGTCTTTACCAAGGTAATGGCCGAAATGATGGTTCTTCTTCGAAGAAAAGGCGTCTTAATTATCCCTTACTTGGACGATCTCCTGATAAGGGCAAAGTCCAGGGAACAGTTGGAGGTCGGAGTAGCACTATCTCGGATACTGTTACAACAGCAGGGGTGGATTCTAAATATTCCAAAATCGCAGCTGATCCCGACAACAAGTCTCCTGTGCTTAGGGATGATTCTGGACACAGTCCAGAAAAAGGTGTTTCTCCCGGAAGAGAAAGCCAGGGAGTTATCCAAGCTAGTCAGGAACCTCCTAAAATCAGTGCATCATTGCACAAGGGCCATGGTAAAAAAATGGTGACTTCCTTCGAAGCAATTCCAGTCGGCAGATTTCATGCAAGAACTTTTCAGTGGGATCTGCTGGACAAATGGTCCGGATCGCATCTTCAGATGCATCAGCGGATAACCCTATATCCAAGGACAAGGGTGTCTCTCCTGTGGTGGTTACAGAGTGCTCATCTTCTAGAGGGCCGCAGATTCGGCATTCAGTTTTGGATGTTGGTGACCACGGAGGCCAGCCCGAGAGGCTGGGGAGCAGTCACACAAGGAAAAAATTTCCAGGGAGTGTGATCAAGTCTGGAGATTTTTCTCCACATAAATATAGCTAAGGGTAAAATTATAATGCTCTAAGCTTAGCAAGACCTCTGCTTCAAGGTCAGCCGGTATTGATCCAGTGGGATAAAACATCACGGCAGTCGCCCACGTAAATAGACAGGGCGGCACAAGAAGCAGGAGGGCAGTGGCAAAAACTGCAAGGACTTTTCGCTGGGCGGAAAATCATGTGATAGCACTGTCAGCAGTGTTTCATTCCGGGAATGGAAACTGGGAAGCAGACTTCCTCAGTAGGCACGACCTCCACCCGGCAGAGTGGGAACTTCATGGGGAAGTTTTCCACATAATTGTAAACCGTTGGGAATTACCAAAGGTGGACATGATGGCGTCCCGTCTGAACAAAAAACGGGACAGGTATTGCGCCAGGTTAAGAGACCCTCAGGCAATAGCTGTGGACGTTCTGGTAACACCGTGGGTGTACCAGTCGGTGTATGTGTTCCATCCTCTGCTTTTCATACCTAAGGTACTGAGAATTATAAGACGTAGAGGAGTGAGAACTATACTCATGGCTCCGGATTGGCCAAGAAGGACTTGGTACCCGGAACTTCAAGAGATGCTCACAGAGGACTTATGGCCTCTGCCGCTAAGAAGGGACTTGTTTCAGCAAGTACCATGTCTGTTCCAAGACTTACCGCAGCTGCGTTTGACGGCATGGCGGTGGAACGCCGGATCCTAAGGGAAAAGGCATTCAGGAAGAGGTCATTCCTACCCTGGTCAAAGCCAGAAAGGAGGTGACCGCACAACATTATCACCACATGTGGCGAAAATATGTTGCGTGGTGTGAGGCCAGGAAGGCCCCACGAAGAAATTTCAACTCTGTCGATTCCTGCATTTCTTGCAAACAGGAGTGTCTATGGGCCTCAAATTGGGGTCCATTAAGGTTCAAATTTCGGCCCTGTCGATTTTTCTTCCAGAAAGAATTGGCTTCAGTTCCTGAAGTCCAGAAGTTTGTCAAGGGAGTATTGCATATACAACCCCCTTTTGTGCCTCCAGTGGCACTGTGGGATCTCGACGTAGTTCTGGGATTCCTCAAAACACATTGGTTTAAAACCAGTCAAATCTGTGGATTTGAAGCATCTCACATGAAAAGTGAACATGCTCTTGGACCTGGCCTGGACCAGGCGAGTGTCAAATTGGTGGTTTTTTTCTCAAAAAAGCCCATATCTGTTTGTCCATTCGGACAGGGCAGAGCTGCGGACTCGTCCCCAGTTCTCTCCCTAAGGTGGTGTCAGTGTTTCACCTGAACCAGCTTATTGGGGTGTCTTGCGCCTACTAGGGACTTGGAGGACTCCAAGTTGCTAGATGTGGTCAGGGCCCTGAAAATATAGGTTCCAGGACGGCTGGAGTCCGGAAAACTGACTTGCTGTTATCCTGTATGCACCCAACAAACTGGGTGCTCTTGCTTTTAAGCAGACTTTTGCTAGTTGGATGTGTAATACAATTCAGCTTGCACATTCTGTGGCAGGCCTGCCACAGCCAAAATATGTAAATGCCCATTCCACAAGGAAGGTGGGCTCATCTTGGGCGGCTGCCCGAGGGGTCTCGGCTTTACAACTTTGCCGAGCGGCTATTTAGTCAGGGGCAAACACGTTTGTAAAATCCTACAAATTTGATACCCTGGCTAAGGAGGACCTGGAGTTCTCTCATTCGGTGCTGCAGAGTCATCCGCACTCTCCCGCCCGTTTGGGAGCTTTGGTATAATCCCCATGGTCCTTTCAGGAACCCCAGCATCCACTAGGACGATAGAGAAAATAAGAATTTACTTACCGATAATTCTATTTCTCGGAGTCCGTAGTGGATGCTGGGCGCCCATCCCAAGTGCGGATTATCTGCATTACTTGTACATAGTTACAAAAATCGGGTTATTATTGTTGTGAGCCATCCTTTCAGAGGCTCCGCTGTTATCATACTGTTAACTGGGTTCAGATCACAGGTTGTACAGTGTGATTGGTGTGGCTGGTATGAGTCTTACCCGGGATTCATAAATCCTTCCTTATTGTGTACGCTCGTCCGGGCACAGTACCTAACTGAGGCTTGGAGGAGGGTCATAGGGGGAGGAGCCAGTGCACACCACCTGATCCTAAAGCTTTTCTTTTTGTGCCCTGTCTCCTGCGGAGCCGCTATTCCCCATGGTCCTTTCAGGAACCCCAGCATCCACTACGGACTCCGAGAAATAGAATTATCGGTAAGTAAATTCTTATTTTTCAACAGGTGGCTGCCGACTCTGGGCTGCATGGGAGATCTTGCAATAGTAGCGAGAGCTCGCGCATGCACCCTGGAGCTGGCTGGGCGGTGAGACACAGGTTGTGTCTATGTTGCCTTCGTGCTAAGGACCTGGATGTGACAAAACGAGAGGGCAGGAGAGAACTTCCGCCCTTACAGCACTTAAATGTCTTCTCCGTTCGTTTGGGGGAATTTTTTTTTTCTATGCTGCATTGTACCCTCGCGGGCTCGCTTCGCTCACCACGCTTCGGGCTCGGTGTCTCGCTCCGCTTCGCTCGCCACACTTTACTATTCCAAATAGATTGTTACATGGACCCAGGGGGTTATGGGAAAGGTCCTCTCCATGAAGGTAAACTAGACGCTACAGTGACACACAGAACAACAGCAATAGGCTGATGCACTGTTGAGGTCTGACAGATCGCCGGAGGGGGGAGTTTTCACTCCCCTTCTCCGGCAACAGAGATGGTAATACATCTACTACTTTCTGCTTTGCCTCGGTAAAGAGGTGTAGCAGGAAGAGCTATAGCGGCACAATTCGTGGCACTATAGTCCACTTACCTTCGAGTAGCAAATGTTCGTTTCATACATACAATGTTTTTTTATTTTATTTTATTTCTCTGACGTCCTAAGTGGATGCTGGGACTCCGTAAGGACCATGGGGATTAGCGGCTCCGCAGGAGACTGGGCACAACTAAAGAAAGCTTTAGGACTACCTGGTGTGCACTGGCTCCTCCCACTAAGACCCTCCTCCAGACCTCAGTTAGATTCTTGTGCCCGGCTGAGCTGGATGCACACTAGGGGCTCTCCTGAGCTCCTAGAAAGAAAGTATATTTAGGTTTTTTATATTACAGTGAGATCTGCTGGCAACAGACTCACTGCAGCGAGGGACTAAGGGGAGAAGAAGCGAACCTACCTAACAGGTGGTAGTTTGGGCTTCTTAGGCTACTGGACACCATTAGCTCCAGAGGGATGGACCGCAGGACACGACCTTGGTGTTCGTTCCCGGAGCCGCGCCGCCGTCCCCCTTACAGAGCCAGAAGCATGAAGAGTCCGGAAAATCGGCGGCAGAAGACTTCGGTCTTCACCAAGGTAGCGCACAGCACTGCAGCTGTGCGCCATTGCTCCTCATGTACACCTCACACTCCGGTCACTGATGGGTGCAGGGCGCTGGGGGGGGCGCCCTGAGGGCAATATGACACCTTGGCTGGCAAATCTACATCATATATAGTCCTAGAGGCTATATAGATGTAAAATTACCCCTGCCAGTATTCCAGAAAAAGCGGGAGAAAGTCAGTTGAAAAAGGGGCGGGGCTTCTCCCTCAGCACACTGGCGCCATTTTCTCTTCACAGTGCAGCTGGAAGACAGCTCCCCAGGCTCTCCCCTGTAGTTTTCAGGCTCAAACGGTTAAAAAGAGAGGGGGGGCACTAAATTTAGGCGCAATATATGTATACAAGCAGTTATTTGGGGAAAAATCACTCAGTTATAGTGTTAATCCCTGCATTATATAGCGCTCTGGTGTGTGCTGGCATACTCTGTCTCCCCAAAGGACTTTGTGGGGTCCTGTCCTCGGTCAGAGCATTCCCTGTGTGTGTGCGGTGTGTCGTTACGGCTGTGTCGACATGTTGGATGAGGAATGTTACGTGGAGGCGGAGCAGAGGCCGATAAATGGGATGTCGCCCCCTGTGGGGCCGACACCAGAGTGGATGGATAGGTGGAAGGTATTAACCGACAGTGTCAACTCCTTACATAAAAGGCTGGATGACGTAACAGCTGTGGGACAGCCGGCTTCTCAGCCCGCGCCTGCCCATGCGTCTCAAAGGCCATCAGGGGCTCAAAAAACGCCCGTTACCTCAGATGGCAGACACAGATGTCGACACGGAGTCTGACTCCAGTGGCGACGAGGTTGAGACATATACACAATCCACTAGGAACATCCGTTACATGATCTCGGCAATTAAAAATGTGTTACGCATTTTCTGACATGAACCCAAGTACCACATAAAAGGGGTTTTATTTTTGGGGAGAAAAAGCAGCCAGTGTTTTGTTCCCCCATCAGATGAATGAATGAAGTGTGTAAAGAAGCGTGGTTTCCCCCGATAAGAAACTGGTAATTTCTAAAAAGTTACTGATGGCATACCCTTTCCCGCCAGAGGATAGGTCACGTTGGGAGATATCCCTTAGGGTGGATAAGGCGCTCACACGTTTGTCAAAAGGTGGCACTGCCGTCTTAGGATACGGCCACCTTGAAGGAACCTGCTGATAAAAAGCAGGAGGCGATCCTGAAGTCTTATACTGAGGTTATATACTGAGACCTGCAATTGCCTCAGCATAAATAGGGCTGCTGCAGCGTGGTCTGATACCTTGTCAGATAATATTAATACGCTAAGACAGGGATAATATTTTGCTAACATTGAGCATATTTAAGACGTTGTCTTATATATAAAGGATGCACAGAGGGATATTTGCCGGCTGGCATCCAGACTTAATGCAATGTCCATTCTGCCAGGAGGGTATTAGAAACCCGGCAGTGGACAGGTGATGCTGCCTGTAAAAGGCACATGGAGATTCTGCCTTATAAGGGTGAGGAATTGTTTGGGGATGGTCTCTGGGACCTCGTATCCACAGCAACAGCTGGGAAGAAAATTTTTTACCTCAGGTTTCCTCACAGCCTAAGAAAGCACCGTATTTTCAGGTACAGTCCTTTCGGCTTCCGAAAAGCAAGCGGGTCAAAGGCGCTTCCTTTCTGCACAGAGACAAGGGAAGAAGGAAAAAAGCTGCACCAGCAGCCAGTTCCCAGGATCAAAAATCTTCTCCCGCTTCCTCTGAGTCCACCGCATGACGCTGGGGCTCCACAGGTGGAGACAGGTGCGGTAGGGGCGCGTCTCGGGAACTTCAGGGACCAGTGGGCTTGCCCACAGGTGGATCTCTAGGTTCTGCAAATAGTATCACAGGGATACAGGCTGGAGTTCGAGGCGACTCCCCCTCGCCGTTACCTCACATCAGCCTTGCCGGCTGCCCTCGGAGAAAGGTAGTACTGGCGGCAATTCACAAGCTGTACTTCCAGCAGGTGAAAGCAAGGTACCCCTCCTTCAACAAGGCCGGGGTTACTATTCCAAAATGTTGTGGTACCGAAACCAGACGGTTCGGTGAGACCCATTCTAAAATTGAAAGCCTTGAACACTTATATACGAAGGTTCAAGTTCAAAATGGAATCGCTCAGGGCGATTATTGCAAGCCTGGAGAATTTCATGGTATCACTGGACATCAAGGATGATTACCTGCATGTCCCTATTTACCCTCTTCACCAGGAGTACCTCAATATTGTGGTACAGGATTGTCATTACCAATTCCAGACGTTGCCGTTGGTCTGTCCCCGGCACCGAGGTATTTACCAAGGTAATGGCCGAAATAATTATCACGTACTTGGACGATCTCCTTATAAAGGCGAGGTCCAGGGAGCAGTTGTTCGTCGGAGTAGCACTATCTCGGGAAGTGCTACAACAGCACGGCTGGATTCTGAATATTCCAAAGTCGCAGCTGGTTCCTACGACGCGTCTACTGTTCCTGGGTATGGTTCTGGACACAGAACAGGATAAAAAGGGTTTCTCCCGGAGGAGAAGTCCAAGGAGTTGTTGCCTCTAGACAGAGACCTCCTAATACGTATACAGGTGTCGGTGCATCAATGCACGCGAGGCCTGGGAAAGATGGTAGCTTCTTACGAAGAAATTCCATTCGCCAGGTCCCATGCAAGGATTTTCCAGTGGGATCTGTTGGACAAGTGGTCCGGGTCGCATCTTCAGATGCATCGGCGGATAACCCTGTCTCCAAGGGTCAGGGTGTCGCTGTTGTGGTGGCTGCAGAGTGCTCATCTTCTAGGGGGCCGCAGATTCGGCATACAGGACTGGGTCCTGGTGACCATGGATGCCAGCCTTCGAGGCTGGGGGGCAGTCACACAGGGAAGGAACTTCCAAGGCTATGGAAAAGTCAGGAGACTTCCCTACACATAAATATTCTGGAACTGAGGGCTATTTACAATGCCCTAAGTCAGGCTAGACCCCTGCTTCAACACCGGCCGGTGCTGATCCAGTCAGACAACATCACGGCGGTCGCTCATGTAAACCGACAGGGCGGCACCAGAAGCAGGATGGCGATGGCAGAAGCCACAAGGATTCTCCGATGGGCGGAAAATCATGTGTTAGCACTGTCAGCAGTGTTCATTCCCGGAGTGGACAACTAAGAAACCTCCACCCGGGAGAGTGGGGACTTCATCCAGAAGTCTTCCAAATCATTGTACACCGTTGGGAAAGGCCACAGGTGGACATGATGGCGTCCCGACTCAACTAAAAGTTACAAAGATATTGCGCCAGGTCAAGGACCCTCAGGCGATAGCTGTGGACGCTCTGGTAACACCGTGGGTGTACCAGTCGGTGTATGTGTTCCCTTCTCTGCCTCTCTTACCCAGGGTAATGAGAATAATAAGAAGGAGAGGAGTAAGAACTATACTCATTGTTCTGGGTTGGCCAAGAAGAGCTTGGTAACCAGAACTCCAAGAAATGATCTCAGAGGACCCATGGCCTCTGCCGCTCAGACAGGACCTGCTGCAGCAGGGGGCCTGTCTGTTCCAAGACGTACCGCGGCTGCGTTGACGGCATGGCGGTTGAATGCCGGATCCTGAAGGAAAAGGGAATTCCGGAGGAAGTTATCCCTACGCTATTTGAAGCTAGGAAAGAAGTGAACGCAAACCATTATCACCGCATATGGCGGAAATATGTTGCGTACTGTGAGGCCAGGAAGGCCCCAAAGGAGATATTTCAGCTAGGTCGATTTCTGCACTTCCTACAGTCAGAGGTGACTATGGGCCTAAAATTGGGTTCCATTAAGGTCCAGATTTCGGCTCTATCGATTTTCTTCCAAAATTGAACTGGCTTCACTGCCTGAAGTTCAGACTTTTGTTAAGGGAGTGCTGCATAGTCAACCCCCGTTTGTGCCTCCAGTGGCACCGTGGGATCTCAACATGGTGTTGGATTTCCTGAAGTCGCATTGGGTTGAGCCACTTAAATCCGTGGAGCTATAATACCTCACGTGGAAAGTGGTCATTCTGTGGGCCTTGGCGTCGGCCAGGCGTGTATCAGAATTGTCGGCTTTGTCATACAAAAGCCCTTATCTGTATTTTATATGGATAAGGCGGATTTGAGGACTCGTTCCCAATTCCTTCCTAAGGTGGTATAATTTTTTAATGTGAACCAACCTATTGTGGTGCCTGCGGCTACTTGGAACTTGGAGGATTCCAAGTTACTGGATGTAGTCAGGGCCCTGAAAAGTATATGTTTCCAGGACAGCTGGAGTCAGGAAAACTGACTCGCTATTTCTTTTGTATGCACCCAACAAGCTGGGTGCTCCTGCTTCTAAGCAGACGATTGCTCGCTGGATCTGTAGCACGATTCAACTTGCACATTCTGCGGCTGGACTGCCGCACCCTAATTCTGTAAAAGCCCATTCCACGAGAAAAGTGGGCTCTTCTTGGGCGGCTGCCCGAGGGGTCTCGGCTTTACAACTTTGCCGAGCTGTTACTTGGTCGGGTTAAAACATTTTTGTAAGAGTCTACAAGTTTGATACCCTGGCTGAGGAGGACCTAGAGTTTGCTCATTCGGTGCAACACGGGTATTTTGTCTGTGTGAAAGGGTCGACCCTGGTAAATTCCAGGGTCGAAGTCCCGGGAATTACAACACGGGTTGACCCTTTCACACAGAAAACGGACCCATGTGTTTCATGAAATTACCGGGTGGGGGTGTAATATGTCTGACCGGCGGTCAGGAGACCGCCGGTCAGCTTACCGACGCCGGGATCCCGGCGGGGAGAGGCGAGTGCAGCAAACCCCTTGCGGGCTCGCCACGCTGCGGGCTCGGTGGGGGTCCTATTCCCACTCTATGGGTGTCTTGGACACCCACGAGTGGAAATAGTCCCTTTTGGTTGGCATGCCGACCATCAGGATAGTAACCCGTCGGGCTGGTGGAGGAGGTCATGTGACTGTCGGTCTGCTGACCGGCGGTCACATGAATACCACCCCCGGGTGGAACTGCTTCACCTGGTAATTTCATGTTCTGTCTGAAAGGAGTATGATAAAATGGGGGATTCAGTTAGGTGTGAGTTTGCAAAAGGTATAATTGCATCATTAAACTCGCACACATTTCGCCGTCATGTGCACACCCGCGAAACGCACAATTCAATTAGAAATGTCAATTTGCACTACTCACAGCGAGGTTGCGTAAATTTTGTCCAAAAAGCAAAATGGGGAAAGAGTGGGGAGTCCTTCCTGGACCCCCAAAAAAGGACAACTTTGTTAGCAGGAACCTATAGAAAGCTGTTAGTGGGTGTGAGGAAAGTACTGGATGCTTTTAAAAGGTGTCAAATAAATGAGATATGTATATATGTGTGTGTGTGTGTGTATGTATATGTGTGTGTGTGTATATATATGTGTGTGTATGTATATGTGTATATGTGTATATATATATATATATATATATATATATATATATATATATATATATATATATATATATATATATATATATATATATTATTTCTCTATCGTCCTAGTGGATGCTGGGGTTCCTGAAAGGACCATGGGGGATAGCGGCTCCGCAGGAGACTGGGCACAAAAGTAAAGCTTTCCGATCAGGTGGTGTGCACTGGCTCCTCCCCCTATGACCCTCCTCCAGACTCCAGTTAGATTTTTGTGCCCGGCCGAGAAGGGTGCAATTCTAGGTGGCTCTCCTAAAGAGCTGCTTAGAGAAAGTTTAGCTTAGGTTTGTTATTTTACAGTGAGTCCTGCTGGCAACAGGATCACTGCAACGAGGGACAGAGGGGAGAAGAAGTGAACTCACCTGCGTGCAGGATGGATTGGCTTCTTGGCTACTGGACATCAGCTCCAGAGGGACGATCACAGGTACAGCCTGGATGGTCACCGGAGCCGCGCCGCCGGCCCCCTTGCAGATGCTGAAGTAAGAAGAGGTCCAGAATCGGCGGCTGAAGACCCTTGCAGTCTTCTAAAGGTAGCGCACAGCACTGCAGCTGTGCGCCATTTTCCTCTCAGCACACTTCACACGCAGTCACTGAGGGTGCAGGGCGCTGGGGGGGGGCGCCCTGGGAGGCAAATGTAAACCTATATACTGGCTAAAAATACCTCACATATAGCCCCCAGAGGCTATATTGAGATATTTAACCCCTGCCAAACTTCACTAAAGAGCGGGAGACGAGCCCGCCGGAAAAGGGGCGGGGCCTATCCTCAGCACACAGCGCCATTTTCTCTCACAGAAAGGCTGGAGAGAAGGCTCCCAGGCTCTCCCCTGCACTGCACTACAGAAACAGGGTTTAAACAGAGAGGGGGGGCACTAATTGGCGATATAAATATATATATAAAGATGCTATTAGGGAGAAACACTTATATAAGGTTGTCCCTATGTAATTATAGCGTTTTTTTGGTGTGTGCTGGCAAACTCTCCCTCTGTCTCTCCAAAGGGCTAGTGGGGTCCTGTCCTCTGTCAGAGCATTCCAGGTGTGTGTGCTGTGTGTCGGTACGTGTGTGTCATGTATGAGGACGATGTTGGAGGAGGCGGAGAAATTGCCTGTAAGGGTGATGTCACTCTCTAGGGAGTCGACACCGGAATGGATGGCTTATTTAGGGAATTACGTGAGAATGTCAACACGCTGCAAGGTCGGTTGACGACATGAGACGGCCGACAAACAATTAGTACCGGTCCAGGCGTCTCAGAAACACCGTCAGGGGTTTTTAAAAAAACGCCTATTTACCTCAGTCGGTCGACACAGACACGGACACTGAATCCAGTGTCGACGGTGAATAAACAAACGTATTCCTCATTAGGGCCACACGTTAAGGGCAATGAAGGAGGTGTTACATATTTCTGATACTACAAGTACCACAAAAAAGGGTATTATGTGGGAGTGAAAAAACTACCTGTAGTTTTTCCTGAATCAGATAAAATAAAATGAAGTGTGTGATGATGCGTGGGTTTACCCCGATAGCAAATATTGGCGTTATACCCTTTCCCGCCAGAAGTTAGGGCGCGTTGGGAAACACCCCTTAGGGTGGAAAAGGCGCTCACACGCTTATCAAGGGGCGTTACCGTCTCCAGATACGGCCGCCCTCAAGGAGCCAGCTGATAGGCAGCTGGAAAAATATCCTGAAAAGTATATACACACATACGGTGGTTATACTGCGACCAGCGATCGCCATCAGCCTGGAGATGCAGTGCTGGGTTGGCTTGGTCGAATTCCCTGACTAAAAATATTTTATTGATATAGAGCATTTAATAGGATGCATTCTATATATATGTATGCGAGATGCACAGAGGGATATTTGCACTCTGGCATCAAGATAAGTGCGTTGTCCATATCTCCCAGAAGATGTCATGGACACGACAGTGGTCAGGTGATACAGATCCCATACGGCACGTGGAAGTATTGCCGTATAAAGGGAAGGAGTTATTTGGGGTCGGTCCATCGGACCTGGGGGCCACGGCTACAGCTGGGAAATCCAACCTTTTTACCCCAAGTTACATCTCAGCAGAAAAAGACACTGTCTTTTCAGCCTCAATCCTTCCGTTCCCATGTGGGCAAGCGGGCAAAAGGCCAGTCATATCTGCCCAGACATAGAGGAAAGGGAAGTAGACTGCAGCAGGCAGCCCCTTCCCAGGAAAAGAAGCCCTCCACCAGTGGGGGGGTAGTCTCAAGAGTCTCAGCGCGCAGTGGGATCACTCGCAAGTTGACCCCTAGATCGTACAAGTATTATCCCAGGGGTACAGATTGGAGAGTCGAGACATTTTTTCCTCGCAGGTTCCTGAAGCCTGCTTTACCAACGGCTTCCTCCGACAGGGAGGCAGTATTGGAAAAAATTCACAAGCTGTATTTCCAGCAGGTGATAATCAAAGTACCCCTCCTACAACAAGGAAAAGGGTATTAGTCTTCCACACTATATTGTGGTACTGAAGCCAGACGGCTTGGTGAGACATAGTCTAAATCTGAAATCTTTGAACACTTACATAAAAAGGTTCAAATCAAGATGGAGTCACTCAAAGCAGTGATAGAGAACCGGAAAAAAGGGGACTATATGGTGTCCCTGGACATCAAGGATTACCTCCATGTCCAAATTTGCCCTTCTCAACAAGGGTACCTCTGGTTCGTGATACAGAACTGTCAATATCAGTTTCAGACGCTGCCGTTGAATTATCCACGGCACCCCGGGCCTTTACCAAGGTAATGGCCGAAAAGATGATTCTTAAAAGAAGAAAGGCATCTTAATTATCCCTTACTTGGACGATATCCTGAAAGGGGCAAGTTTCCAGAGAACAGTTGGAGGTCGAAAAAGAACTATCTAAAGTAGTTCTACGACAGCACGAGTGGATTCTAAATATTCCAAAAATCGCAGCTGTTTTCCGATGATACGTTTGCTGTTCCTAGGAATGATTCTGGGCATAGTCCAGAAAGAGGTATTTCTCCTGGAGGGGAAAGCCAGGGAGTTATCCGACCTAGTCAGAAACCTCCTAAAACCAGGCCAAGTATCAGTGCATCAATGCACAGGAGTCCTGGGAAAAATGGTGGCTTCTTACGAAGCGATTCCATTCGGCAGATCTCACGCAAAAACTTTTCAGGGGGATTTGCTGGACGAATGGTCCGGATCGCATCTTCAGATGCATCAGCGGATAACCCTGTCTCCAAGGACAAGGGTGTTTCTTCTGTGGGGGCTGCAGAGTGCTCATCTTCTAGAGGGCAGCACATTCAGCATTCAGGACTGTGTTCTGGTGACCACGGATGCCAGCCTGAGAGGCTGGGGAACAGTCACACAGGGAAGAAATTTCCAAGGAAGTGTGGTCAAGTCTGGAGATTTCTCTCCACATGAATATACTGGAGCTAAGTGCAATTTACGATGCTCTGAGCCTAGGAAGAACTCTGCTTCAAAGTCAACCGGTGCTGATCCAGTAGGACATCATCATGGCAGTCGCCCACGTAAACAGACGGGGCGGCACAAGAAGCAGGAGGGCAATGACAGCAAGGATTCTTCGCTGGGCGAAAGATCATGTGATAACACTGTCAGCAGTGTTCATTCCGGGAGTGGACAACTAGGAAGATTTCCTCAGCATGAATGAATTCCACCCGGAAAAGTGGGAACTTCATCTGGAAGTTTCCACATGTTTGTAAACCGTTGGGAAAGACCAAAGGTGGTTATGATGGCGTCTCACATAAAGCGCCAGGTCTAGAGACCCTCAGGCAATAGCTGGGACGCTCTGGTAACACCGTGGGTGTACCAGTCGGTGTATGTGTTCCCTCCTCTGCCTTTCATACCCAGTGTATGGAGAATGATAGGAAGGAGAGGAGTAAGAACTATACTCGTGGCTCCGGTTTGGCCAAGAAGAACTTGGTACCCGGAACTTCAAGAGATACTAGAAAGGATCTTGATTCAGCAAGAATCATGTCTGTTCCATGACTTACCGCAGCTGCGTTGACGCCAGGGCGGTGAACGCCGGATCCTAAGGGAAAAAGGCATTCCGGAAGAGGTCATCCCTACCCTGGTCAGAGCCAGGAAGGAGGTGACCGCACAACATTATCACCGCTTAGGTGAAAATATGTTCCATGGTGTGAGGCCAGGAAGGCTCCACGGAAGAATTTCAACTAGGTTAATTCCTACATTTCCTGCAAACAGGAGTGTATATGGGTCTCAAATTGGGGTCCATTAAGGTTCAAATTTCGACCGGTCGATTTTCTTCCAGAAAGAAATTGGCTTCAGTTCCTGAAGTCCAGAAGTTGTTAAGGGAGTACTGCATATACAACCCCCTTTTGATGTCTCCAGTGGCACTGGGCGATCTCAACGTAGTTTGGAATTCCTAAAATCACATTGGTTTAAACAACTCAAATCTGTGGATTTGATATATCTCACATGGAAAGTGACCATGCTGTTGGTCCTGGCCTCGGCCAGGCGAGTGTCAGAATTGGCGGCTTTATCTTATAAAGCCATATCTGATTGTCCATTCGGACAGAGCAAAGCTGTGGACTCGTCCCCAGTTTCTCCCTAAGGTGGTGTCAGCGTTTCACCTGAACCAGCTTATTGTGGTACCTGCGGCTACTAGGGACTTGGAGGACTCCAAGTTGCTGGATGTTGTCAGGGCCCTGAAAATATAGTTTCCAGGTCGGCTGGAGTCAGGAAATCTGACTTACTGTTTATCCTGTGTGCACCCAACAAGCTGGGTGCTCCTGCTTCTAAGCAGACTATTGCTCGTTGGATTTGTAGTACAATTCAGCTTGCACATTCTGTGGCAGGCTTGCCACAGCAAAAAATATGTAAATGCCCATTCCACAAGGAAGGTGGGCTCATCTTGGGCGGCTGCCCGAGGGGTCTCGGCATTACAACTCTGCCGAGCAGCTACGTGGTCAGGGGAGAACACGTTTGTAAAATTCTACAAATTTGATACCCTGGCAAAAGAGGACCTGGAGTTCTCTCATTCGGTGCTGCAGAGTCATCCGCACTCTCCCGCCCGTTTGGGAGCTTTGGTATAATCCCCATGGTCCTTTCAGGAACCCCAGCATCCACTAGGACGATAGAGAAAATAAGAATTTACTTACCGATAATTCTATTTCTCGGAGTCCGTAGTGGATGCTGGGCGCCCATCCCAAGTGCGGATTATCTGCAATACTTGTACATAGTTATTGCTAACTAAATCGGGTTAGTGTTATTGTGAGCCATCTTTTCAGAGGCTCCCCTGTTATCATACTGTTAACTGGGTTCAGATCACAGGTTGTACAGTGTGATTGGTGTGGCTGGTATGAGTCTTACCCGGGATTCAAAATTCCTCCCTTATTGTGTACGCTCGTCCGGGCACAGTATCTAACTGGAGTCTGGAGGAGGGTCATAGGGGGAGGAGCCAGTGCACACCACCTGATCGGAAAGCTTTACTTTTGTGCCCTGTCTCCTGCGGAGCCGCTATCCCCCATGGTCCTTTCAGGAACCCCAGCATCCACTACGGACTCCGAGAAATAGAATTATCGATAAGTAAATTCTTATTATTTCTCCTACGTCCTAGAGGATGCTGGGGAATCCAAAAGGACCGTGGGGTATAGACGGGATCCGCAGGAGACATGGGCACACTATAAGACTTTGAATGGGTGTGAACTGGCTCCTCCCACTATGCCCCTCCCCCAGACCTCAGTTAGTCTCTGTGCCCAGAGAGACTGGACACACACTAGGGGAGCTCTCCTGAGTTTCTCTTAAAAGACTTTGGGGTCGATTCTATAAGGCAACTTAAGAATAGCGCAGGGAATTAGCTCCCGACGCTATTCAATTCAGCTGCTAGTGACCCGCAATTGTCGGGAATTCTTCTCTCATCCCCGGGGGATGAGAGAAGAAACCCGACAAAAGTGCTGCCTCGCGGCCGGCGCGAGGCTGATTCTGTCGGGAATCAGCATCGCCGCGGGTAGTTAAGTCGGAGAATGCCCGTTCTCCCGACAAAACTACCTGTTAAGTCGGCGAGAACGGGACATTGCCGACTTAACTGGAGCTGAATTGAATAGCGTCGGGAGCAAATTCCCGGCGCTATTCTTAAGTTGCCGAATAGAATCGACCCCTTTGTTAGGTTTGTTATTTTCAGGGAGACCTGCTGGCAACAGGCTCCCTGCATCGTGGGACTGAGGGGAGAGAAGCAGATCTACTTCTGTGAGTTTCAAGGCACTGCTTCTTTGGCTACTGGACACCATTAGCTCCAGAGGGTCTGATCACTTGGTTCGCCTAGCTGCTCGTTCCCGGAGCCGCGCCGTCACCTCCTCACAGAGCCAGAAGAAAGAAGCCGGGTGAGTAAAGGAAGAACAGAAGACTTCAGAGTCTCCAAGAACAACTTCTCACAAACATCGAAGAACAGTTTGGTGATGAACAATGCCTTTTCCAGCATGATGGAGCACCTTGCCATAAGGCAAAAAGTGATAACTAAATGGCTCGGGAAACTAAAACATTTTGGGTCCATGGCCAGGAAACTCCATAGACCTTATAATCCCATTCAGAACTTGTGGTCAACCCTCAAGAGGCAGGTGTGCAAACAAAAACCCACCAGTTCTGACAAACTCCCAAGTATTGATTAGGCATGAATGAGTGGTGGTCAGTATGTGGGCCAGAAGTTGATTGACCGCATGCCAGGGTGAATAGCAGAGGTCTTGAAAAAGGGTCAACGCTGCAAATATTGACTCTTTGCATAAACTTAATGTAATTGTCAATAAAAGCCTTTGACACTTATGAAATGGTTGTAACTTTACTTCAGTATACAACAGTAACATCTGACAAAAAATAAGAATTTACTCACCGGTAATTCTATTTCTCGTAGTCTGTAGTGGATGCTGGGAACTCCGTAAGGACCATGGGGAATAGCGGGCTCCGAAGGAGGCTGGGCACTCTAGAAAGATCTTAGACTACCTGGTGTGCACTGGCTCCTCCCACTATGACCCTCCTCCAAGCCTCAGTTAGGTACTGTGCCCGGACGAGCGTACACAATAAGGAAGGATTTTGAATCCCGGGTAAGACTCATACCAGCCACACCAATCACACCGTACAACTCGTGATATGAAACACAGTTAACAGTATGAAACAATAGAGCCTCTCAACAGATGGCTCAACAATAACCCGATTTAGTTAACAATAACTATGTACAAGTATTGCAGATAAACCGCACTTGGGATGGGCGCCCAGCATCCACTACGGACTACGAGAAATAGAATTACCGGTGAGTAAATTCTTATTTTCTCTAACGTCCTAGTGGATGCTGGGAACTCCGTAAGGACCATGGGGATTATACCAAAGCTCCCAAACGGGCGGGAGAGTGCGGATGACTCTGCAGCACCGAATGAGAGAACTCCAGGTCCTCCTCAGCCAGGGTATCAAATTTGTAGAATTTTGCAAACGTGTTTGCCCCTGACCAAGTAGCTGCTCGGCAAAGTTGTAAAGCCGAGACCCCTCGGGCAGCCGCCCAAGATGAGCCCACCTTCCTTGTGGAATTGGCATTGACAGATTTTGGCTGTGGCAGGCCTGCCACAGTATGTGCAAGCTGAATTGTACTACAAATCCAACGAGCAATAGTCTGCTTAGAAGCAGGAGCACCCAGCTTGTTGGGTGCATACAGGATAAACAGCGAGTCAGATTTTCTGACTCCAGCCGTCCTGGAAACATATATTTTCAGGGCCCTGACAACGTCTAGCAACTTGGAGTCCTCCAAATCCTTGGTAGCCGCAGGCACCACAATAGGCTGGTTCAGGTGAAACGCTGACACCACCTTAGGGAGAAACTGGGGACGAGTCCTCAACTCTGCCCTATCCATATGGAAAATCAGATAAGGGCTTTTACATGATAAAGCCGCCAACTCTGACACTCGCCTGGCTGAAGCCAAGGCCAATAACATGACCACTTTCCACGTGAGATATTTCAGATCCACGGTTTTTAGTGGCTCAAACCAATGTGATTTTAAGAAACTCAACATCACGTTGAGATCCCAAGGTGCCACAGGAGGCACAAATGGGGGCTGAATATGCAGCACTCCTTTCACAAATGTCTGAACTTCAGGTACTGAAGCTAGTTCTTTTTGAAAGAAAATCGACAGAGCCGAGATCTGTACCTTAATGGAGCCCAGTTTTAGGCCCATATTCACTCCTGCTTGCAGGAAATGCAGAAATCGACCTAGTTGAAATTCCTCTGTTGGGGCCTTTTTGGCCTCGCACCATGCAACATATTTCCGCCATATGCGGTGATAATGCTTTGCCGTAACATCTTTCCTGGCTTTAATAAGCGTAGGAATGACTTCCTCCGGAATGCCCTTTTCCTTCAGGATCCGGCGTTCAACCGCCATGCCGTCAAACGCAGCCGCGGTAAGTCTTGGAACAGACAGGGGCCCTGCTGCAGCAGGTCCTGTCTGAGCGGCAGAGACCACGGGTCCTCTGAGATCATCTCTTGAAGTTCCGGGTACCACGCTCTTCTCGGCCAATCCGGAACCACGAGAATTGTGTTTACTCCTCGCTTTCTTATTATTCTCAATACCTTTGGTATGAGAGGTAGAGGAGGGAACACATAAACTGACCGGTACACCCACGGTGTCACTAGAGCGTCCACAGCTATCGCCTGAGGGTCTCTTGACCTGGCGCAATACTTCTCTAGTTTTTTGTTTAGGCGGGACGCCATCATGTCCACCTGTGGACGACCCCATTGATTTACAATCATTTGGAAGACTTCTGGATGAAGTCCCCACTCTCCCGGGTGGAGGTCGTGCCTGCTGAGAGAGTCTGCTTCCCAGTTGTCCACTCCCGGGATGAACACTGCTGACAGTGCTAGTACATGATTCTCCGCCCATCGGAGAATTTTTGTGGCTTCTGCCATCGCCGTCCTGCTTCTTGTGCCGCCCTGTCGATTCACATGGGCGACTGCCGTGATGTTGTATGACTGGATCAGCAGCGGCTGGTGTAGGAGCAGGGATTTTGCTTGACTTAGGGCATTGTAAATGGCCCTTAGTTCCAGAATATTTATGTGAAGGGCAGTCTCCTGACTTGACCATAGTCCTTGGAAATTTCTTCCCTTTGTGACTGCCCCCCAGCCTCGTAGGCTGGCATCCGTGGTCACCAGGACCCAGTCCTGTATGCCGAATCTGCGGCCCTCCAGAAGATGAGCACTGTGCAGCCACCACAGAAGAGACACCCTGGTTCGTGGAGACAGGGTTATTAAACGATGCATCTGAAGATGCGATCCGGACCACTTGTCCAACAGGTCCCACTGAAAAATCCTGGCATGGAACCTGCCGAATGGAATTGCTTCGTAAGAAACTACCATCTTTCCCAGGACCCGCGTGCAGTGATGCACCGATACCTGTTTTGGTTTTAGGAGGTCTCTGACTAGAGAAGACAACTCCCTGGCTTTCTCCTCCGGGAGAAACACTTTTTTCTGGGCCGTGTCCAGAATCATTCCCAGGAACATTAGACGTGTCGTGGGGACCAGCTGTGACTTTGGGATATTCAGAATCCAGCCGTGCTGGCTCAGCACTTCCTGAGATAGTGCTACTCCCACTAACAACTGTTCCTTGGATCGTGCCTTTATTAGGAGATCGTCCAAGTATGGGATAATTAAAACTCCCTTTTTTCGAAGGAGTATCATCATTTCCGCCATAACCTTGGTAAATACCCTCGGTGCCGTGGAGAGTCCAAACGGCAGCGTCTGGAATTGGTAATGGCAGTCCTGTACCACAAATCTGAGGTACTCCTGGTGAGAATTGTAAATGGGGACATGCAGGTAAGCATCCTTGATGTCCAGGGATACCATATAATCCCCATCGTCCAGGCTTGCAATAACCGCCCTGAGCGATTCCATCTTGAACTTGAATTTTTTTATGTATGTGTTCAAGGATTTCAAATTTAAAATGGGTCTCACCGAACCGTCCGGTTTCGGCACCACAAATAGTGTGGAATAGTAACCCCGGCCTTGTTGAAGTAGGGGTACCTTGATTATCACCTGCTGGGAATACAGCTTGTGAATCGCTGCTAGCACCGCCTCCCTGTCTGAGGGAGCAATCGGCAAGGCGGATTTTAGGAAACGGCGGGGTGAAGTCGCCTCGAATTCCAGCCTGTATCCCTGAGATACTATTTGAAGGATCCAGGGATCCACCTGTGAGCGGTCCCACTGATCGCTGAAATTCCTGAGGCGGGCCCCCACCGTACCTGGCTCCGCCTGTGAAGCCCCACCGTCATGCGGCGGACTTGGAAGAGGAAGCGGGGGAGGACTTTTGTTCCTGGGAACCTGCTGTTTGCTGCAGCCTTTTTCCCCTGCCTCTGCCTCTTGACAGAAAAGACCCTCCTTTTCCCCGCTTGTTTTTCTGGGACCGAAAGGACTGAACCTGATAAAATGGCGCCTTCTTAGGCTGTGAGGGGACATGGGGTAAAAATGCTGACTTCCCAGACGTTGCTGTGGAAACTAGGTCGGAGAGACCATCCCCAAATAATTCCTCCCCCTTATAAGGCAAGACTTCCATGTGCCTTTTGGAATCTGCATCTCCAGTCCACTGGCGAGTCCATAAGCATCTCCTAGCAGAGATAGATAATGCACTTATTTTAGATGCCAGCCGGCAGATTTCCCTCTGTGCATCTCTCATGTATAAGACTGAGTCTTTTATATGGTCAATTGTTAGCAGGATCGTGTCTCTGTCTAACGTGTCAATATTTTCTGACAGTTTATCTGACCACGCAGCGGCAGCACTGCACATCCATGCTGACGCAATAGCTGGTCTGAGTATAATGCCTGAGTGTGTATATACAGACTTCAGGATCGCCTCCTGCTTTCTATCAGCAGGTTCCTTAAGGGCGGCCGTATCCTGGGACGGTAGTGCCACCTTTTTAGACAAACGTGTGAGCGCTTTATCCACCCTCGGGGGTGTTTCCCAACGTAACCTATCCTCTGGCGGGAAAGGGAACGCCATTAGTAGCTTCTTAGGAATTACCAATTTCTTATCAGGGGAAGCCCACGCTTCTTCACACACTTCATTTAATTCATCTGACGGGGGAAAAACTACAGGTAGTTTTTTCTCCCCAAACATAATACCCTTTTTTGTGGTACCTGGATGTAAATCAGAAATATTTAACACCTCTTTCATTGCCTCAATCATGCAGTGAATGGCCTTAACGGGCATTAAATTTGACTCATCGTCGTCGACACTGGTGTCAGTATCCGTGTCGACATCTACTTGTGCCACCTGAGATAACGGGCGTTTCAGAGCCCCTGATGACTTTTGAGACACCTGGACAGGCACGAGCTGAAGACTCGGCTGTCCCACAGTCGGCATGTCGCCAAATTTTTTATGTAAGGAGTCTATACGTGCACTCATTTCCTGCCATAATACCATCCACTCAGGTGTCTGACCCCCAGGGGGTGACATCCCTGCTAAAGGCATCTGCTCCCCCTCCACATCATTATCCTCCTCAAACATGTCGACACAGCCGTACCGACACACTCCACACACACAGGGAATGCTCAAATAGAGGACAGGACCCACAAAAGCCCTTTGGGGGGACAGAGTAAGAGTATGCCAGCACACACCAGAGCGCTATATATATACAGGGACTAACTGAGTTATGTCCCTAATAGCTGCTTTTTATATAATATACTGTATACAGTGCCAATTTTAATGCCCCCCCTCTTACTGTACTGTAGAATTGCAGGGAAGAGCCAGGGAGCTTCCTTCCAGCCGAGCTGTGAGGGAAAAATGGCGCCAGTGTGCTGAGGAGATAGGCTCCGCCCCTTTTTCGCGGCCTATTCTCCCGCTTTTTATGGGATTCTGGCAGGGGTATTTACCTCATATATAGCCCCAGGGGCTATATATTGAGGTATTTTAGCCAGCCAAGGTGTTTTTATTGCTGCCTCAGGGCGCCCCCCCCCCAGCGCCCTGCACCCTCAGTGACCGGAGTGTGAAGTGTGTATGAGGAGCAATGGCGCACAGCTGCAGTGCTGTGCGCTACCTTGGTGAAGACGGGATGTCTTCATGCCGCCGATTTTCCGGACCATCTTCTTGCTTCTGGCTCTGTAAGAAGGACGACGGCGCGGCTTCGGGACCGAACATCAAGGCTGGGCCTGCGGTCGATCCCTCTGGAGCTAATGGTGTCCAGTAGCCTAAGAAGCCCAATCCGGCTGCAAGCAGGCGAGTTCGCTTCTTCTCCCCTTAGTCCCTCGCTGCAGTGAGCCCGTTGCCAGCAGGTCTCACTGAAAATAACAAATTCTAAGACTATAACTTTCTAAGAGCTCAGGAGAGCCCCTAGTGTGCATCCAACCTCGGCCGGGCACGAAATCTAACTGAGGCTTGGAGGAGGGTCATAGTGGGAGGAGCCAGTGCACACCAGGTAGTCTAAGATCTTTCTAGAGTGCCCAGCCTCCTTCGGAGCCCGCTATTCCCCATGGTCCTTACGGAGTTCCCAGCATCCACTAGGACGTTAGAGAAAGGTCTAAAATCACTGAAGCAGCAAACTTTGTGAAAACCAATACTTGTATAATTCTGAAAACTTTTGGCCACGGCTGTACTATGGAGTATTCAAAGGGGTGGTCTTCAGTATGCCGGCTGTAAGGATCCCGGCGCACAGTATACCGGCGCCGGGATCCCGACAGCCGGCATACCGACACTTATTCTCCCTCGTGGGGGTCCACGACCCCCCTGGAGGGTGAATAAAATAGCGTGGCGCGCCACCGTGCCCGTGGCGAGCGCAGCGAGCCCGCAAGGGGCTCATTTGCGCTCACCACACTGTTGGTAAGCCGGCGGTCGGGCTCCCGGCGCCGTTATGCTGGTCGCCGGGAGCCCGACCGCCGGCATACCATAGTGAACCCTATTCAAAGGATACACAGAGACTTATTCTTTCTTTCTCTAACGTCCTAAGTGGATGCTGGGGACTCCGTAAGGACCATGGGGGATAGCGGCTCCGCAGGAGACTGGGCACAAAAGTAAAGCTTTAGAACTACCTGGTGTGCACTGGCTCCTCCCCCCTATGACCCTCCTCCAAGCCTCAGTTAGATTTTTGTGCCCGAACGAGAAGGGTGCACACTAGGTGGCTCTCCTGAGCTGCTTAGTGAAAAGTTTAGTTTTAGGTTTTTTATGTTCAGTGAGACCTGCTGGCAACAGGCTCACTGCATCGAGGGACTAAGGGGAGAAGAAGCGAACTCACCTGCGTGCAGAGTGGATTGGGCTTCTTAGGCTACTGGACATTAGCTCCAGAGGGACCGATCACAGGCCCAGCCATGGATAGGTCCCAGAGCCGCGCCGCCGGCCCCCTTACAGAGCCAGAAGACAGAAGAGGTCCGGAAAATCGGCGGCAGAAGACGTCCTGTCTTCAACAAGGTAGCGCACAGCACTGCAGCTGTGCGCCATTGCTCTCAGCACACTTCACACTCCGGTCACTGAGGGTGCAGGGCGCTGGGGGGGGGCGCCCTGAGACGCAATAAAAACACCTTGGATGGCAAAAAAAAATGCATCACATATAGCTCCTGGGCTATATGGATGAATTTAACCCCTGCCAGAATACACAGAAAAACGGGATAGGCTCCGCCCCCTTCTCGGCGGCCTTATCTCCTCAGCACACTGGCGCCATTTTCCCTCACAGCTCCGTTGGAGGGAAGCTCCCTGGCTCTCCCCTGCAGTCACTACACTACAGAAAGGGTTAAAAAAGAGAGGGGGGCACTAATTAGGCGCAGTATTAACAATACAGCAGCTATAAGGGGAAAAACACTTATATAAGGTTATCCCTATATATATATATATATATATATATATATATATATATATATATATATATATATATATATATATATATATATATATATAGCGCTCTGGTGTGTGCTGGCAAACTCTCCCTCTGTCTCCCCAAAGGGCTAGTGGGGTCCTGTCCTCTATCAGAGCATTCCCTGTGTGTGTGCTGTGTCGGTACGTTTGTGTCGACATGTATGAGGAGAAAAATGATGTGGAGACTGAGCAGATTGCCTGTAATAGTGATGTCACCCCCTAGGGGGTCGACACCTGAGTGGATGAACTGTTGGAAGGAATTACGTGACAGTGTCAGCTCTGTATAAAAGACAGTGGTTGACATGAGACAGCCGGCTACTCAGCTTGTGCCTGTCCAGACGTCTCATAGGCTCTAAAGCGCCCGTTACCTCAGATGGCAGATATAGACGCCGACACGGATACTGACTCCAGTGTCGACGGTGAAGAGACAAATGTGACTTCCAGTAGGGCCACACGTTACATGATTGAGGCAATGAAAAATGTTTTACACATTTCTGATAATACGAGTACCACCAAAAAGGGGTATTATGTTCGGTGAGGAAAAACTACCTGTAGTTTTCCTGAATCTGAGAAATTAAATGAGGTGTGTGATGATGCGTGGGTTTCCCCCGATAACAACTGATAATTTCTAAAATGTTATTGGCATTATATCCTTTCCCGCCAGAGGTTAGGGTGCTTTGGGAAACACCCCCTAGGGTGGATAAAGCGCTCACACGCTTGTAAGAACAAGGGCTCTACCCTCTCCTGAGATGGCCGCCCTTAAGGATCCTGCTGATAGAAAGCAGGAGGGTATCCTAAAATGTATTTACACACATACTGGTGTTATACTGCGACCAGCAATCGCCTCAGCCTGGATGTGCAGTGCTGGGTTGGCGTGGTCGGATTCCCTGACTGAAAATATTGATATCCTAGATAGGGACAGTATATTATTGCCTATAGAGCATTTAAAAGATGCATTTCTATATATGCGTGATGCACAGCGGAATATTTGCCGACTGGCATCAAGTCTAAGTGCGTTGTCCATTTCTACCAGTAGAGGGTTATGGACACGACAGTGGTCAGGTGATGCGGATTCCAAACGGCATTTGGAAGTATTGCCTTATTAAGGGGAGGAGTTATTTGGGGTCGGTCTTTCAGACCTGGTGGCCACGGCAACAGCTGGGAAATCCACGTTTGTACCCCAGGTCGCCTCTCAACATAAGAAGACGCCGTATTATCAGGCGCAGTCTTTTCGTGGGCAAGCGGGCAAAAGGTTCCTCATTTCTGCCCCGTGACAGAGGGAGAGGATAAAGGCTGCAGAAATCAGCCAGTTCCCAGGAACAGAAGCCCTCTCCCGCCTCTGCCAAGCCCTCAGTATGACGCTGGGGCTTTACAAGCAGAATCAGGCACGGTGGGGGCCCGTCTCAATGAATTTCAGCGCGCAGTGGGCTCACTCGCAAGTAGACCCCTGGATCCTTCAGGTGATATCTCAGGGGTACAAATTGGAATTCGAGACGTCTCCCCCTCGCCGTTTCCTAAAGTCGGCTTTACCGATGTCTCCTTCTGACAGGGAGGCAGTTTTGGAAGCCGTTCACAAGCTGTATTCCCAGCAGGTGATAATCAAGGTGTACCCCTCCTGCAACAGGGAACGGGGTATTATTCCACACTGTTGTGGTACCGAAGCCGGACGGCTCGGTGAGACCGATTCTAAATCTAAAATCTTGAACACTTACATACGGAGGTTCAAATTCAAGATTGAGTCACTCAGAGCAGTGATTGCGAACCTGGAAGAAGGGGACTACATGATGTTTCGGGACATCAAGGATGCTTACCTTCATGTCCCAATTTACCCTTCTCACCAAGGGTACCTCAGGTTTATGGTACAGAACTGTCACTATCAGTTTCAGACGCTGCCGTATGGATGGTCCACGGCACCCCGGGTCTTCACCAAGGTAATGGCCGAAATGATGATACTCCTTCGAAGGAAGGGAATTTTAGTTATCCCTTACTTGGACGATTCCCTGATAAGGGTAAGATCCAGGGAACAGTTGGAGGTCGGTGTAGCACTATCTCAGGTAGTGTTGCGGCAGCACGATTGGATTCTCAATATTCCAAAATCGCAGCTGATTCCGACGACTCGTCTTCTGTTCCTAGGGATGATCCTGGACACAGTCCAGAAACAGGTGTTTCTCCCGGAGGAGAAAGTCAGGGAGTTATCCGAGCTAGTCGGGAACCTCCTATAACCGAGACAAGTCTCAGTACATCAATGAAATGGTTCTGGGAAAAATGGTGGCTTCCTACGAAGCAATCCCATTCGGCAGATTCCACGCGAGAACTTTCCAGTGGGACCTGCTGGACAAATGGTCCGGGTCGCATCTTCAGATGCATCAGCGGATAACCCTGTCACCAAGCACAAGGGTGTCTCTCCTGTGGTGGTTGCAGAGTGCTCATCTTCTAGAGGGCCGCATATTCAGGACTGGATCCTGGTGACCACGGATGCCAGCCTGCGAGGCTGGGGAGCAGTCACACAGGGAAGGAATTTCCAGAGCTTATGGTCAAGCCTGGAGACATCACTTCACATAAATATCCTGAAGCTAAGGGCCATTTACAATGCTCTAAGCTCAGCAAGACCTCTGCTTCAAGGTCACCCGGAGTTGATCCATTCGGACAACATCACGGCAGTCACCCACGTAAACAGACAGGGTGACACAAGAAGCAGGGGGGCAATGGCAGAAGCTGCAAGGATTCTTCGCTGGGCGGAAAATCATGTGATAGCACTGTCGGCAGTATTCATTCCGGGAGTAGACAACTGGGAAGCAGACTTCCTCAGCAGACACGACCTCCACCCGGGAGAGTGGGGACTTCACCCAGAAGTCTTCCACATGTTTATAAAACTCGACAAGTATTGCGCCAGGTCAAGGGACCCTCAGGCAATAGCTGTGGACGCTTTGGTAACACAGTGGGTGTACCAGTCAGTGTATGTGTTCCCTCCTCTGCCTCTCATACCCAAGGTACTGAGAATTATAAGATGGAGAGGAGTAAGCACTATATTCGTGGCTCCGGATTGGCCAAGAAGGACTTGGTAACCGGAACTTCAAGAGATGCTCACGGAGGATCCGTGGCCTCTACCTCTAAGAAGGGACCTGCTCCAGCAAGGACCCTGTCTGTTCCAAGACTTACCGCGGCTGCGTTTGACGGCATGGCGGTTGAACGCCGGATCCTGAAGGAGAAAGGCATTCCGGATGAAGTCATTCCTATCCTGATCAAAGCCAGGAAAGATATAACCGCAAAACATTATCACCGCATTTGGCGAAAATATGTTGCGTGGTGCGAGGCCAGTAAGGCCCCGACGGAGGAATTTGTCAACTAGGTCGATTCCTACATTTCCTGCAAACAGGAGTGTCTATGGGCCTGAAATTGGGGTCCATTAAGGTTCAAATTTCGGCCCTGTCAATTTTCTTCCAAAAAGAACTAGCTTCAGTCCCTGAAGTTCAGACGTTTGTGAAAGGGGTACTGTATATACAGCCTCCTTTTGTGCCTCCAGTGGCAACTTGGGATCTAAATGTAGTTTTTGGGTTCCAAAAGTCACATTGGTTTGAACCACTTAAATATGTGGAGTTAAAATATCTCACATGGAAAGTGGTCATGCTGTTGGCCCTGGCCTGGGCCAGGTGCGTGTCAGAACTGGCGGCTTTATCCTGTAAAAGCCCTCATCTGATTTTCCATTCGGACAGGGCGGAATTGAGGACTTGTCCTCCGTTTCTCCCTAAGGTGGTTTTCAGCGTTTCACCTGAATAAACCTATTGTGGTGCCTGCGGCTACTAGGGACTTGGAGGATTCCAAGTTCTAGACGTTGTCATAGCCCTGGAAATATAGGTTTCCAGGACGGCTGGAGTCAGAAAATCTGACTCGTTGTTTATTCTGTATGCACCCAACAAGCTGGGTGCTCCTGCTTCTAAGCAGACTATTGCTCGTTGGATTTGTAGTACAATTCAGCTTGCACATTCTGTGGCAGGCCTGCCACAGCCAAAATCTGTAAAAGCCCATTCCACAAGGAAGGTGGGCTCATCTTGGGCGGCTGCCCGAGGGGTCTCGGCTTTACACTTTGCCGAGCAGCTACTTGGTCAGGAGCAAATACGTTTGTAAAATTCTACAAATTTGATACCCTGGCTGAGGAGGACCTGGAGTTCTCTCATTTGGTGCTGCAGAGTCATCCGCACTCTCCCGCCCGTTTGGGAGCTTTGGTATAATCCCCATGGTCCTTACGGAGTCCCCAGCATCCACTTAGGACGTTAGAGAAAATAAGAATTTACTTACCGATAATTCTATTTCTCGTAGTCCGTAGTGGATGCTGGGCGCCCATCCCAAGTGCGGATTGTCTGCAATACTGGTACATAATTATTGTTACCAAAAAATTCGGGTTATTGCTGTAGTGAGCCATCTTTTCTAGAGGCTCCTCTGTTATCATGCTGTTAACTGGGTTTAGATCACAAGTTATATGGTGTGGCTGGTATGAGTCTTACCCGGGATTCAAAATCCTTCCTTATTGTGTACGCTCGTCCGGGCACAGTATCCTAACTGAGGCTTGGAGGAGGGTCATAGGGGGAGGAGCCAGTGCACACCAGGTAGTTCTAAAGCTTTACTTTTGTGCCCAGTCTCCTGCGGAGCCGCTATCCCCCATGGTCCTTACGGAGTCCCCAGCATCCACTACGGACTACGAGAAATAGAATTATCGGTAAGTAAATTCTTATTTTTCTATATATGGATTATGGACACCACCTTGGTGCTAGCTGCCCCTGTAGCACTGTGCGCAGTGGTTCAGTCTTGTTATGTCACAGCAGTCGTATCATTTGTTTGGTTGTACATTTGCATACGTTACATAGAAATGGGCGCAAGTATATATTTGGGTCATTTTAGGAGACTTGGGGGGGGGGGGGGGGGGGTTGGGGGAGAAAGTGTCAAAAGACTTATGACTCCAAAGCATAAAAACAATTGTCCCACTCATAAAACACCCTAATATACCTGTCACATACTTTGAACCCCAACCTCCATCACTTTGTACTTTTTCACCACAAAAATTACATGATTTGCCAGTTAAAAATAATTTAAAGTGGCTACTTAGTCATTGGGTGGGGGGAAATTGTGGGTGAAGTGAAATTCATGGTTAAATTGTCGATTATAAATTATTGTGGCTAATTAAACAGGGGTCTTTCACGATTTGCAGTAACAGCACAGTTTTTCATGCAAAAAACGGGTTATTGCAGCTAATTGAATACTCCACTATGTGTAATTGGAAATCTGCACATACACATAGAAATATACAAATGAAAATACTCCCCTGGCGGGCAAAATTATAACCAAATGCTAATTATAGTTTTAAACAAAAATTATTGTTTATCAGCCATGAGTCAGTGATCTAGTCCGTGAAAACACTCCCCTTGTTGAGCTCACACCTTATTAAGGTGAGGGAGTCTGCATACCTACATCACTTACTGGACACTTTTTCATTGATTGTACTATCGAAAACATTTTATGTACAATATTATTGTAAGACCTTATGTAAAAGGCTTTTTTATAAATATGTTAATTTTTTATTAAATATTTTATTCTAACTGGCCTTGGGCCATTTGTTTGGGTGACTTTTTGGTGAGGGGTTATCCACTGCAGGAACCCAGGAAATTCATCTCCTACTGTATAAGATACAACCATTTGGATGGACTTCTGTTATATCTATACAATCAATACAGCGCACTCAGGAATTGTTTGTTAGTGATATATAGATATATATAGATATATATTATAATTATCTATATATATCTATATCTCTATATCTCTATATATATATATATATATATATATATAGATATATATCTATAGATAGAGATATATATATTTTCAAGAAATTATACAGCGCCACTTGTGAGGTGGGTTCTCAGTAAAACATGAAAAATAAGATTGCTAAAAGAAAAACACACGAAGCCTTGTTAAAAGGTGTCTGCTAACCCTTAAGAGTGCACTACTGGTACAGTACTGCTAGGAAGAGTATAGAATGGGGGTATAAGGGTACCGGCGACTTGTGTTGTTTAAAATGCAATTGCTAAAATTTTTAGATTTAAAAGCCAAAAAATATAAAAAGTACTTTGGTGTGATGAAACGCGTTGGACTCCCTGTAGTGACTCCCTGTAGTGACTCCCTTGCCTATTTTTAAAGATAAGTCAGAACTCCTTACCTTTTACAAAGACCTTTTTATGTTTATATATTTTTATCAATACTTTAAAGTACTTTTTATGTTGTGATCCACTTTTATGTGATATTAAAGCTCGTTTGGATTATTATATTTTTTGGCTTTTAAATCTAAAAATTTTAGCAATTGCATTTTAAACAACACAAGTCGCCGGTACCCTTATCTCCCCCCCCCATTCTATATATCTATCTCCAGTTATTTATACAGCGCACACATATTCCGCTGCACCTTTACAGAGAACATTTGGCCATTCACATCTGTCCCTACCCCAGTGGAGCTTGCAATCTATATTCCCTATCACATGTACACACAGACACAGTCACGCTAGGGTTAAATTTTGTTGGGAGCCAATTAACCTGCCAGTATATTTTTGGGATTGTGCGAGGTAACCTGAGGAAACCCATGCAAGTACAGGGAGAATATACAAACTCTGCACACTCACACATATATATATATATATATATATATATATATATATATAATATGCATGCATGCATGTCCGGCTCCCCCGTTAGTCAGTACAATAGCGCTGGGTGCCTCCACAATAATGGGATACAAGCTACGTCAGGTGCGGCACTCCAAGCGGTGGGAACAAAAGTACACTTGCATCCAAAGTGAAGACGTTTCAATGCGTTTTACTTGTGCATTTTCATCAGGTCAAGTGCGAGAGAACAAAAGTGCTTACCTAAATAGTGTGTGCAGACGCCATCACTGCGCTTCCGGATCACAAGCACACGCCTGGTCCGTCGGCGCTCTCAAATTAAGTCATCACCCATGGCCAGTAGCTATGGCAACAGCAATAAACAACAGGGAATACAAGCATATTGAATATACATCACAGGCAGCAACAGCATCACAGGCAGCAACAGCATGGGAACCAACATGTAAAGAATACATCTGAGGAAACTTATTCAGGTATAAACACCAATCCGTACAAACTGACATATAGACAAAATAAACCAGCATGGACCAGCGTGGTAATAGCATATACAACAGCATCTATAAGCAGCATGAAAACCAATGCATGATGTAAACAAAGCCTGGTGCAAACAGTTGTTGTATACAAAAAGCACACATAATAGATCTTAATGAACCTTAACCCTGCAGCAGTAGGCACCATGGTCCCTACATAACAGGTACCGTGCATGTATATTACAACACGACTCCTGCGACTATATAATACCATATACCAACAGGGCTTATAGAAATTTCTCTATCGTCCTAGTGGATGCTGGGGTTCCTGAAAGGACCATGGGGAATAGCGGCTCCGCAGGAGACAGGGCACAAAAAGTAAAGCTTTAGGATCAGGTGGTGTGCACTGGCTCCTCCCCCTATGACCCTCCTCCAAGCCTCAGTTAGATTTTTGTGCCCGGCCGAGAAGGGTGCAATCTAGGTGGCTCTCCTAAAGAGCTGCTTAGAAAAGTTTAGCTTAGGTTTTTTATTTTACAGTGAGTCCTGCTGGCAACAGGATCACTGCAACGAGGGACTTAGGGGAGAAGAAGTGAACTCACCTGCGTGCAGGATGGATTGGCTTCTTGGCTACTGGACATTAGCTCCAGAGGGACGATCACAGGTACAGCCTGGATGGTCACCGGAGCCTCGCCGCCGGCCCCCTTGCAGATGCTGAAACGAGAAGAGGTCCAGAATCGGCGGCAGAAGACTCCTCAGTCTTCTTAAGGTAGCGCACAGCACTGCAGCTGTGCGCCATTTTCCTCTCAGCACACTTCACACGGCAGTCACTGAGGGTGCAGGGCGCTGGGAGGGGGGCGCCCTGGGAGGCAAATTAAAACCTTTTTTGGCTAAAAATACCTCACATATAGCCTCCGGGGGCTATATGGAGATATTTAACCCCTGCCAGAATCCGTTAAGAGCGGGAGACGAGGCCGCCGAAAAAGGGGCGGGGCCTATCTCCTCAGCACACAGCGCCATTTTCCCTCACAGAAAGGCTGGAGGGAAGGCTCCCAGGCTCTCCACTGCACTACAGAAACAGGGTTAAAACAGAGAGGGGGGGCACTAATTTGGCGTTAGAAATATATAAAAAAGATGCTATAAGGGAAAACACTTATATAAGGTTGTCCCTATATAATTATAGCGTTTTTGGTGTGTGCTGGCAAACTCTCCCTCTGTCTCTCCAAAGGGCTAGTGGGTCCTGTCCTCTATCAGAGCATTCCCTGTGTGTGTGCTGTGTGTCGGTACGTGTGTGTCGACATGTATGAGGACGATGTTGGTGAGGAGGCGGAGCAATTGCCTGTAATGGTGATGTCACTCTCTAGGGAGTCGACACCGGAATGGATGGCTTATTTAGGGAATTACGTGATAATGTCAACACGCGCCAAGGTCGGTTGACGACATGAGACGGCCGACAAACAATTAGTACCGGTCCAGACGTCTCAAAAACACCGTCAGGGGTTTTAAAACGCCCGTTTACTTTAGTCGGTCGACACAGACACAGACAGGGACACTGAATCCAGTGTCGACGGTGAATAAACAAACGTATTCCTTATTAGGGCCACACGTTAAGGGCAATGAAGGAGGTGTTACATATTTCTGATACTACAAGTACCACAAAAGAGGGTATTATGTGGGATGTGAAAAAACTACCGTAGTTTTTCCTGAATCAGATAAATTAAATGAAGTGTGTGATGATGCGTGGGTTCCCCCCGATAGAAAATATGGGCGGTATACCCTTTCCCGCCAGAAGTTAGGGCGCGTTGGGAAACACCCCTTAGGGTGGATAAGGCGCTCACACGCTTATCAGAACAAGTGGCGGTACCGTCTATAGATAGGGCCGTCCTCAAGGAGCCAGCTGACAGGAGGCTGGAAAAATATCATAAAAAGTATATACACACATACTGGTGTTATACTGCGACCAGCGATCGCCTCAGCCTGGATGTGCAGAGCTGGGGTGGCTTGGTCGGATTCCCTGACTAAAAATATAGAGCATTTAAAGGATGTATTTCTATATATGCGAGATGCACAGAGGGATATTTGCACTCTGGCATCAAGAGTAAGTGCGATGTCCATATCTGCCAGAAGATGTTTATGGACACGACAGTGGTCAGGTGATGCAGATTCCAAACGGCACAAAGGTGTATTGCCGTATAAAGGAAGAGGAGTTATTTGGGGTCGGTCCATCGGACCTGGTGGCCACGGCAACTGCTGGAAAATCCACCGTTTTTACCCTAAGTCACATCTCTGCAGAAAAAGACACCGTCTTTTCAGCTTCAGTCCTTTCGTCCCTATAAGAGTCATATCTGCCCAGGGATAGAGGAAAGGGAAGAAGACTGCAGCAGGCAGCCCATTCCCAGGAACAGAAGCGTTCCACCGCTTCTGACAAGCTCTCAGCATGACGCTGAGACCGTACAGGACCCCTGGATCCTACAAGTAGTATCCCAGGGGTACAGTTTGGAATGTCGAGACGTTTCCCCTGCGCAGGCTCCTGAAGTCTGCTTTACCAAGGTCTCCTTCCGACAAGGAGGCAGTATGGGAAAAAATTCACGAGCTGTATTCCCAGCAGGTGATAATTAAATTACCCCTCCTACAACAAGAAAAGGGGTATTATTCCACACTATATTGTGGTACTGAAGCCAGAAGGCTAGGTGAGACCTATTCTAAATCTAAAAAAATTTGAACACTTACAAAGGTTCAAATCAAGATGGAGTCACTCAGAGCAGTGATAACGAACCGGGAAGAAGGGGACTATCTGGTGTCCCGAGACATCAGGGATGCTTACCTCCATGTCCCAAATTTGCCCTTATCACTAAGGGTACCTCAGGTTCGTGGTACAGAACTGTCACTATCAGTTTCAGACGCTGCCGTTTGGATTGTCTACGGCACCCCGGGTCTTTACCAAGGTAATGGCCGAAATGATGGTTCTTCTTCGAAGAAAAGGCGTCTTAATTATCCCTTACTTGGACGATCTCCTGATAAGGGCAAAGTCCAGGGAACAGTTGGAGGTCGGAGTAGCACTATCTCGGATACTGTTACAACAGCAGGAGTGGATTCTAAATATTCCAAAATCGCAGCTGATCCCGACAACAAGTCTCCTGTGCTTAGGGATGATTCTGGACACAGTCCAGAAAAAGGTGTTTCTCCCGGAAGAGAAAGCCAGGGAGTTATCCGAGCTAGTCAGGAACCTCCTAAAATCAGTGCATCATTGCACAAGGGCCATGGTAAAAAAAATGGTGACTTCCTTCGAAGCAATTCCAGTCGGCAGATTTCATGCAAGAACTTTTCAGTGGGATCTGCTGGACAAATGGTCCGGATCGCATCTTCAGATGCATCAGCGGATAACCCTATATCCAAGGACAAGGGTGTCTCTCCTGTGGTGGTTACAGAGTGCTCATCTTCTAGAGGGCCGCAGATTCGGCATTCAGTTTTGGATGTTGGTGACCACGGAGGCCAGCCCGAGAGGCTGGGGAACAGTCACACAAGGAATAAAAATTCCAGGGAGTGTGATCAAGTCTGGAGATTTTTCTCCACATAAATATAGCTAAGGGTAAATTTATAATGCTCTAAGCTTAGCAAGACCTCTGCTTCAAGGTCAGCCGGTATTGATCCAGTGGGATAAAACATCACGGCAGTCGCCCACGTAAATAGACAGGGCGGCACAAGAAGCAGGAGGGCAGTGGCAAAAACTGCAAGGACTTTTCGCTGGGCGGAAAATCATGTGATAGCACTGTCAGCAGTGTTTCATTCCGGGAATGGAAACTGGGAAGCAGACTTCCTCAGTAGGCACGACCTCCACCCGGCAGAGTGGGAACTTCATGGGGAAGTTTTCCACATAATTGTAAACCGTTGGGAATTACCAAAGGTGGACATGATGGCGTCCCGTCTGAACAAAAAACGGGACAGGTATTGCGCCAGGTTAAGAGACCCTCAGGCAATAGCAGTGGACGTTCTGGTAACACCGTGGGTGTACCAGTCGGTGTATGTGTTCCATCCTCTGCTTTTCATACCTAAGGTACTGAGAATTATAAGACGTAGAGGAGTAAGAACTATACTCATGGCTCCGGATTGGCCAAGTAGGACTTGGTACCCGGAACTTCAAGAGATGCTCACAGAGGACTTATGGCCTCTGCCGCTAAGAAGGGACTTGTTTCAGCAAGTACCGTGTCTGTTCCAAGACTTACCGCAGCTGCGTTTGACGGCATGGCGGTGGAACGCCGGATCCTAAGGGAAAAGGCATTCAGGAAGAGGTCATTCCTACCCTGGTCAAAGCCAGAAAGGAGGTGACCGCACAACATTATCACCACATGTGGCGAAAATATGTTGCGTGGTGGGAGGCCAGGAAGGCCCCACGAAGAAATTTCAACTCGGTCGATTCCTGCATTTCTTGCAAACAGGAGTGTCTATGGGCCTCAAATTGGGGTCCATTAAGGTTCAAATTTCGGCCCTGTCGATTTTTCTTCCAGAAAGAATTGGCTTCAGTTCCTGAAGTCCAGAAGTTTGTTAAGGGAGTATTGCATATACAACCCCCTTTTGTGCCTCCAGTGGCACTGTGGGATCTCAACGTAGTTCTGGGATTCCTCAAAACACATTGGTTTAAAACCAGTCAAATCTGTGGATTTGAAGCATCTCACATGAAAAGTGAACATGCTCTTGGACCTGGCCTGGACCAGGCGAGTGTCAAATTGGTGTTTTTTTTCTCAAAAAAGCCCATATCTGTTTGTCCATTCGGACAGGGCAGAGCTGCGGACTCGTCCCCAGTTCTCTCCCTAAGGTGGTGTCAGTGTTTCACCTGAACCAGCTTATTGTGGTGTCTTGCGCCTACTAGGGACTTGGAGGACTCCAAGTTGCTAGATGTGGTCAGGGCCCTGAAAATATAGGTTCCAGGACGGCTGGAGTCCGGAAAACTGACTTGCTGTTATCCTGTATGCACCCAACAAACTGGGTGCTCTTGCTTTTAAGCAGACTTTTGCTAGTTGGATGTGTAATACAATTCAGCTTGCACATTCTGTGGCAGGCCTGCCACAGCCAAAATATGTAAATGCCCATTCCACAAGGAAGGTGGGCTCATCTTGGGCGGCTGCCCGAGGGGTCTCGGCTTTACAACTTTGCCGAGCGGCTATTTAGTCAGGGGCAAACACGTTTGTAAAATCCTACAAATTTGATACCCTGGCTAAGGAGGACCTGGAGTTCTCTCATTCGGTGCTGCAGAGTCATCCGCACTCTCCCGCCCGTTTGGGAGCTTTGGTATAATCCCCATGGTCCTTTCAGGAACCCCAGCATCCACTAGGACGATAGAGAAAATAAGAATTTACTTACCGATAATTCTATTTCTCGGAGTCCGTAGTGGATGCTGGGCGCCCATCCCAAGTGCGGATTATCTGCATTACTTGTACATAGTTACAAAAATCGGGTTATTATTGTTGTGAGCCATCCTTTCAGAGGCTCCGCTGTTATCATACTGTTAACTGGGTTCAGATCACAGGTTGTACAGTGTGATTGGTGTGGCTGGTATGAGTCTTACCCGGGATTCATAAATCCTTCCTTATTGTGTACGCTCGTCCGGGCACAGTACCTAACTGAGGCTTGGAGGAGGGTCATAGGGGGAGGAGCCAGTGCACACCACCTGATCCTAAAGCTTTACTTTTTGTGCCCTGTCTCCTGCGGAGCCGCTATTCCCCATGGTCCTTTCAGGAACCCCAGCATCCACTACGGACTCCGAGAAATAGAATTATCGGTAAGTAAATTCTTATTATATTAAGCCCTAAGTGCTCATTCAAGCCATTCAAGGTGGAACCACCTGGTTTCAATCCGAAGGAGTTTAAGGCATCTGTTACCACCCCGGGTGAGGGGGGGGGGGGGGGGGGACATGATCGATCATGTGGAGGCACCCAGCGCTATTGTACTGACTAATGGGAGAGCCGGACCCGCATGTTGTCTAGATACCTGTGACCACAACGCTGTAGTTGTCTCTTTTCGTTAGGGCTCCCCATCCATGAATGCTGTTTGAATTTCCTCCAGTGTCTGCTTCACGCACTGCTGCACTTTACCATGGTATTTGGACTGACCACACTGGTTATTGCCTAGCACTTTTGGCTTGCACTTTAAGTACTTTTTATTCCATTTGCACTGATGGTTGGACTCTCACTTGCACTTTATTACCCATCGCTGGACGTTGTGGTGACATCCTTTTACTTTGAGTGGATCTGTAAGGTCACTCTAGTCCCTCACCCAGTGTTTATTTGACCTTGCTGGTTTCTGCTGTACAATATGGCTGAAGAGGCTGCAGATACACACATCCCAGGTATGCTCCTGGTCCAGTACCCTATCGGGGAGCTACATGGTTATACGGAAGCTGAAGCAGATGCCATCTTATATTCAGCATTACTGAGTGACCAACAGGAGGCACGCTCATCGGAAGACCTTTACCATGCATTATTAAAAATCAAGCGCAAAGAAATAGATTACTTTTATCATTGCCTGTCTCTATCTGATTATTATAGAGCCAAAAAGATACCTCGTGGGTTGCTAGTACGAAACTCCCCTACAATTGGACACAATGACCCCAACTTTTGCCGTAAGTGGGTCGGCATTTTAAACCGCTGTTCAATGGACTTAATGCTGCTCATTATTGAGCAGTCAACAAAAGAGATGAATGCGTATAAGTCTAAAGCCGCCGAGTTTGAGTTGAAGCATAAAGCTAACTTACAAGCCGACACTGCAGTCGACTGGCTTTCCAAATTGAATGACCAATTACAGCTCCACAAACGGGAACTCATTAAATTTAAAGCATCTAAGCGACATAAAGTTGATATTGACTATGAGCAACACAATGTATATAGGTGGGTGGATGGGGCCACCAAACGTGACTTTAAGCGACCTTTTTTTTTAGTCGAAGAATCCATCGCACTCGTGACCTTGAGTCCTCTAATGAACATACCTCCACTACTAGCGACTCGGAGTTCACATCACAAACAACCCGTAGTGACCACCCTTTAGGGGTAGCCACCAGGGCCAAGATCCCTGGTGTAAGAGGCAACGTCGGTACACCAGACGGGGGCACCAATGGCAGAGGAAGGGGAAGAGTGGGGCGTCTGCCCTAGAATCCGCGATACCAGAAAACTTCGTTATCAATCTTTCTAGCTATGAGCTCAGTGATGTTGAGAAATCAGTATTATCTAAAGGTTTGTCTTATATACCATCTTGCCCACAAGATCCACTACAATGGAAAGTTGATAAATATCGGCTACATCGACCGTTAAAGCTCAAAGAACATTTTGCTAAGAGCTCTACTCCGGCAGTTGAGACCATGGAAATACCGGCTAAACTACGCAAAATATTGCCAAAGTCTGCTTTTGAACCGCAGACAATGCATCTGTTCGAACGTTTATGCGTCTCCTTGAACTTGAGACTGACCAACATATCTCTTCTCTACCGCATTTGAGGAGTAACTTAACCAGAACTGAGAGATTGGCTGTTGATCGCCTGTCCACCTGTTCGAATATCATATTTAGGCCTGCCGATAAAGGCGGTGCCTTGGTACTGCAGGACCTAGCTGACTATAGAGCGGAAATTATATCACAGCTTAATGATGCTTCTGTTTACAGGTTATCTGAGGATCCAACGTCTACGCAAGCTACAGATGTTGAGTAAATTTAACAATGAAGTTACCCTCCAGTAGTATTGACGTGCAGAGTCTGTACACGATAATCCCCCATGATACGGGTATAGAGGCAGCTCGAGAGTTTTTGCATGGGCATCCTGAATTTAAAGGGCCAGAGCTACAATTCTGTTTGGATCTTCTATACATGACGCTTACTAAAAATTACTTCCTGTTCGATGGTAAGATTTATTTGTAACAGACTGGCTGTGCGATGGGGTCCCCGGTGGCCCCATCGTACTCAAACCTCTATGTTCAAGGTTGAACAGGAGATATTTTTTGAGGATCCACAAGTAGCGTCTGACATTATTATGTACTGCCGCTACATCGACGATTTACTAATCCTATGGAAGGGTACTCAGGAACGATTAGTCCAGCTCTTAGAGACACACAATAGCTGCAACCACCCAGTTAAGTTCACATACAATATGAGTACACACTCTGTGAACTACTTTAATGTGGAGATTTCGATTAGAGATGGATACATTCATACATCCATTTTTAATAAACCTACGGATAGGAATAACCTTTTGCATTTTTCTAGTTTTCATCCTACACCACTCAAGCGGGGTCTGCCTTACTCTCAGCTACTAAGGGTCCGCCGGATAACGTCTGACCGTGCGTTAGCTGAGACCCAAATGAACAGCATGATTAGCAAATTTCTAGCTAGAGGTTACCCACTAGCATTACATGAGCAAGCCAAATTGAAGGCTTTGGCCGTTGATCGGTCTAAACTACTACAGGCCAAACCAAAAATGACTGAGTCCAATACTATCTTGCCATGGGTGGGCCAATTTAGCCCTGCTAGTAGCGGTATCAATCAGATATCGAAGAGAATGTGGCACATAGTACAATCTGATAAGGAATTGAATTTAGGTCAGACCAAATTATTGTCATGTTACACTAGACGGCGTAACATCAGGGATCTGCTTGTCAAAGCAGATATCTCTCCAAACCCACGGGTTATTGCAGGCCAACTCCAGAGGGTGCATTAGATGTACATGTACCACATGTCAGTTCATTATTAGTGGTAAAAGTTTTCCACATCCACTTACGGGCAGAGTCCTGACCATTAATTATACACTCACTTGTTCATCCAAGTTTGTAGTTTACCAGCTATTGTGTCCGTGTGGGCTGTCATAAATAGGCAAAACAGAAAGAATGTTCAAAGAACGTATGGCAGCCCACCGGTCGGCAATCAAAGCGGCTATTGCTAAAGGTTTGAGCGACCAGCCGGTCGCCCGACACTTTGCGGTAGCACGACACCCGCTAGTGGCCCTACGTTACCGCATGATCGATCATGTCTTCCCCCCTCACCCGGGGTGGTGACAGATGCCTTAAACTCCTTCGGCTTGAAACCAGGTGGATCCACTGCCTGGGGACATTGCACCCTAAAGGCTTGAATGAGCACTTAGGGCTTAATGTATTTCTATAAGCCCTGTTGGTATATGGTATTATATAGTCGCAGGTGTAGTGTTGTAATATACATGCAGGGTACCTGTTATGTAGGGACCATGGTGCCTACTGCTGCAGGGTTAAGGTTCATTAAGATCTATTATGTGTGCTTTTTGTATACAACAACTGTTTGCACCAGGCTTTGTTTACATCATGCATTGGTTTTCATGCTGCTTATAGATGCTGTTGTATATGCTATTACCACGCTGGTCCATGCTGGTTTATTTTGACTATATGTCAGTTTGTACTGATTGGTGTTTATACCTGAATAAGTTTCCTCAGATGTATTCTTTACATGTTGGTTCCCATGCTGTTGCTGCCTGTGATGTATATTCAATATGCTTGTATTCCCTGTTTATTGCTGTTGCCATAGCTACTGGCCATGGGTGATGACGTAATTTGAGAGCGCCGACGGACCTTGTGTCCATGTCGACCATGTGTCCATGTCGACCTAAGGTGTGTCGACCTAAGGGGTGTCGACCTTTTTGTTGTCTACCTGGAGTCCGGATACCGAGGTAGATTTGGAGGGGGGGGGATGCCACTCTGTCACAGGGAATAGAAGCTCCTATAGAGGCTATCAGAGATGTTATGCAAATTCCTGATAAGGTGTCAGAGGAGTGTGAGGAATCTTATTTTAATGTAAAAAAGAAGTCCTGGGTCAAAGGAATTGAATACCCTGTTTTGAAGAACGTTTGTTAATCCTGATAAGAAATTTCAAATCCCTAAAAGGTTGCTCTCATTTTCTCCTTTTCCTCTGGAGGATAGGAATAAATGGGAAAATCCATCGATAGATTGCCTGTCCCTGGTGCAGCCTCCCTAAAGGATACGGCTGATCGTAAAATTGAGACTACACTCAAATCATTGTACACAGCGTCTGGGGTGGCCAAAAGACCCACTATTGCATGTGCGTGGATCACAAAAGCCATTGCTAAATGGTCAGGTAACCTAATTGAGGGGTTAGATTCCTTGTCTAGAAGGGATGTTTTACTCCTGCTGCATAAACAGGACTCTGCAAACTATATGGTGGAAGCCATAAAAGAGATTGGTTTGCTTAATGCACGCACCACCGCTATGGCAGTGTCAGCACGCAGGGGTTTGTGGCTACGCCAGTGTCCTGCGGACTCCAGGAAAGGCGGGGAAGGCCTACCATTCACATGAGAGGCCTTGTTTGGAGACTAACTAGACAGATGGATCTCCAAAGCTACTGCGAATAAGTCTACGTATCTTCCTTACGCAGCTCCCCCAGCCAGGAAAGCTTATTCAGCTTCAAATTTACAGTCCTTTCAGACAGCCATGTTTTAAGGGAAAATTCAGAAGTGCTTCTACTGCCTCCAGAGGCGCAAGAGGCAAACCAGCAACTGCAGGTGTTCAGCAACAGAGCTCAGGCTCTGCTTCCTCAAAGCCTTCAGCATGACGGTGGACCGTGAGGCCTGGAGGTCTGTCTGGTGGGAGCCCGACTACAATTCTTCAGTCACATCTGTTTTAAGTTTGTGCCGGAATCCCTGGGTCATAGATCTTATTTCCCAGTGCTACAGACTGGAGTTTAGATAGCTCTCATCTCACAGATTCTTCAAATCAGGCTTACCAGCGTCACAAGAGGCAAGTATAACTTTGCAGCAGGCCATCCAAAAACTGGTACAGACTCAAGTCATTGTTCCAGTTCCACCTCATCTGCACAACAAGGGGTTGCTATTCCAACTTGTTTGTAGTACCGAAACCGGACGGTTCAGTACGTCCAATTCTGAACCTAAAGTCCTTGAAACCCGTTCTTAAGAGTGTGCTAGTTCAAGATGGAGTCTCTGGAGAGCGGTGATTTCTGGTCTGGAGGAAGGGGAATTCCTTTTGTCTCTGGATATCAAGGATGCGTACCTTCACATTCCGATCTTGCTGCCTCACCAGGCTTATCTACGGTTTGCACTACAGGACTGTCACTACCAGTTCCAGGCCCTGCCATTTGGTGTCTCCACGGCACCGAGGGTGTTCACCAAAGTGATGGCAGAGATTATGTTTATACTTCGTAAGCAGGGCGTGAACATAATTCCGTACCTGGACGATCTTCTGATAAAGGTGCCATCCAGGGAGAGGTTGCTGGACAGCATTGGCCTCTCAACCAAACTTTTCCAGGATCCATGGGTGGATTCTGAACCTTCCGAATTCTCACCTATAGCCAACACGGAGGCTCCCATTCCTGGGAATGATACTGGACACGGAGTCGCAGAAAGTGTTCCTTCCGTTGTAAAAGGCATTGGTAATCCAGTCGATGCTTCAGGATGTCCTGAAGCCAACCCGGATATTTTTGCATCTATGCATTCGCCTTCTGGGGAAAATGGTGCTTCAATACGGATGTTGCTTCAATATGAGGCGCTTCAGAACGGAAGGTTTCATGCAAGACCCTTCCAGCTCAATCTGTTGGACATTCGTCTGTCACCAAAAGCCACAATCTCGCTTCTGTGGTGGCTACAGACCTCACACCTCGTTGAGGGTCGGAGGTTCGGAGTTCAGGACTGGATCCTGTTTACCACGGACACAAGCCTGCGAGGTTGGCGAGCAGTCACCCAGGGGGTGCAGTTATAAGAAAGATTGTCAATCAGGAAGTTGTCCTTCCAATCAACATTCTGGAACTCGGGGCCATATACAACGCCCTTCTGCGGGCCTGTTATCTTCAGGATCGTGCCATTCAAGTCCAGTCGGACAATGTGACGTATATAAACTGACATGGTGGAACGAAAAGCAGAGCCGCAATGTCAGGTGTCAAGATTTCTCTGGGCAGATAAAAACGCTGTGGCATTGTCAGCTGTCTTCATTCCGGGAGTAGACAACTGGGAAGCAGACTACCTCAGCAGGCACGACCTGCACCTGGGGGAGTGGGGACTTCACCCGGAATTGTTCAGGTGCTTGACACATCGGTGGGGATATCCACAGATCGACATGATGGCCTCTCGTCTCAAGAAGAAGCACAATCTGTATTATTCCAGGTTGAGAGACCCACAGGCAGTGGCGGTAGACGCTCTGGCGACTCCATGGGTCTATCAGATGGTGTACGTGTTTCCTCCACTTCCTCTGATCCCAAGAATTCTCAAAAGAATAAAAAGGGAAAAGGTTCAAGCAATACTCATTGCTCCGGACTGGCCAAGAAGGGCCTGGTACGCTGACCTTCTGGAGATGCTCCTCGAAGATCCGTGGCCTCTACCTCTTCGCGAGGATCTTCTGCAACAGGGCCCATTCGTCTTATCAGGACATACCGCGGCTACGTTTGACGGCATGGAAGTTGAACGGCTGATTCTTGCCAGAAGAGGGATCCCTAACAAGGTTATCCCAACTATGATCCAAGCCAGGAAGTGGGTAACGTCTAAACATTACCACCGTATTTGGAAGAAATATGTCTCTTGGTGTGAGAGCAGAACTTATTCTGCGATGGAATTTCACCTGGGACGTTTCCTCCTTTTTCTGCTGGCAGGTGTGGAGGTGGGCCTACGTCTGGGCTCCTTAAAAGTCCAGATTTCGGCCTTGTCCGTTTTCTTTCAGAAAAAATTGGCTTCTCTCCCTGAGGTCCAGATGTTTTTGAAAGGTGTTCTGCGCATCCAACCTCCCTTTGTGCCTCCCACGGCACCTTGGGATCTCAATTTGGTGCTGCAGTTCTTCCAATCGGATTGGTTTGAACCATTACAGTAGGTGGACGTAAAATATCTTACGTGGAAGACCGTCGCATTGTTGGCCTTGGCTTCAGCAAGACGTGTGTCGGAGCTGGGGGCTTTGTCTCACAAGAGCCCCTATTTAATTTTCCATGAAGACAGAGCTGATCTCAGAACTCGTCAGCAATTTCTTCCGAAAGTGGTGTCTGCGTTTCACATCAACCAACCTATTGTGGTTCCGGTTATCACTGACACTTCCACTACTTCAAAGTCTTTGGGTCTTGTGAGGGCTTTGAAGGTATACGTAAAGAGACAGCTCCTCACAGGAAATCCGACTCGTTGTTTGTTCTATATGATCCCAATAAAATTGGGTGTCCTGCTTCAAAGCAGACAATTGCACACTGGATCAGGCTCACTATCCAGCATGCTTATTCCACAGCAGGTTTGCTGGTTCCAAAATCTGTACAGGCCCACTCGCCCACTCTACTAGGTCGGTGGGTTCTTCCTGGGCTGCTGCCCGGGTTGTCTTGGCTTTACAGCTCTGCCGAGCGGCTATTTGGTCTAGTTCGAACACGTTTGCTAAGTTCCACAAGTTCGATACTTTTGCCTATGAGGACCTTCTTCAGTTTGGTCAGTCAGTTCTGCAGGAACCTCAGCATTCTCCCACCCGATTTGGGAGCTTTGGTACATCCCCATGGTACTAAATGGAACTCCAGTATCTAGGATGTAAGATAAAATAGGATTTTAATTACCTACCGGTAAATCCTATTCTCGTAGTCAGTAGAGAATACTGGACGCCCGCCCGGTGCTTCGTTCTTCCTGCACTGTTACTTGGTTAAGTATTATTGGTTCAGCTCTTGCTGTTCCTGTTTAAAGTTGGGTTAGCATAGCTTTCCTCTGTGTGCGCTGGTTCGGAATCTCACCACTATCCTTCTCTCAAAGTATGTCCATCTCCTCGTGCACAGTTTCCTAGACTGAGTCTGGTGGGAGGGGCATAGAGGGAGGAGCCAGCCCACACTATCAACTTTTTAAAGTGCCCTTGGCTCCTAGTGGACCCGTCTATACCCCATGGTACTAAATGGAACCCCAGCATCCTTTACGGACTACGGGAATAGGATTTACCGCTAGGTAATTAAAATCCTATTTTTCTCCGGCAGGGTCCACAGGTTATCCACAGGATAACAATGTGATATGATGGAGCGACAGCGGATTGGCACCAAACTATCAAAAGCTTTCTGGCCTCCCAGGATGGAACGGGCCTGTCCATATATCCCGCCCACTGGCTCAGGCAAATCAGTTTTTTGTTTGGTGCGGCAGGAGCCAGACTATGCTCAGAGGGCTGCTGTGGGTTTTTTTTTTTTTTTTTTTTTTAGCAGCCCTAAGCTTTCTTATGTTATTTTTATAGTCTTACTAGTTTTTTTTTGAGTGATCTTTCTAAAAAGTGTCTTATACGCTTGGAAAGAGTCGCTCCAACAACTCTCTGCCGGGTCGCGACAACGCTTACCCACGAGTACAGTGCTGTTTTGGCGGGCGTCTGTGTCGGATATACTAGCAGGTCCAGCAGACGTTACCAGGCTGTGGCCGCAGCACGGAGAGAAGTTAAAGCATCGGTTCCATTTAGTAGATGGAATACGGACACAGCCGCACTGTATTGGGAGGAGACTACCAAACAGTAGCTGACGCGGCTGCCACAGTGGGTGCACCAGCGCTAGGCCTTAGGGATCTTTAGGTACCAGGTATAGCATGAGGCCACGATCCCTAGGGTTGATGTCAGCAGGGGGAGTCAGACGCTCTCCTGGTCGCCCCTCCCCCTGGTTCATGACCAGTTTCCTCCGACTCTCCCGCCATGAACTGATTCCTTGCTTCTGTCTCGGACGCTACCGGAGGAGACTCGGTCACAGCATAGGCCACTGCGTCGGTGTTCACTGAGCGCTAGCACGAGAGATCCGGTCGCAGCATAGGCGGCTGTGTGACCGGTGCATCTGTGTTCACTATAGGTTCCTGGAGCGGCAGTGTACACTAGTAGCGTCTGGATCCACTCAGCGTTTGCTAATGTATTGACCGATCACTGGAAGCGAGGTGAGTCTCCCTGTATCCCACTCTGAGTATGGGCTATACAGCACTAAATTTCTATCCACTATGTCAGTATGAATAGTTAAGTGCCTATTGCATATGAGTCTGTGTACATTTACTGTGGTTTTCTTCGCATTGCGTCTGAATACGTTAGATCTGTTTATACAGGATTCAGTAAATGTTCGCCTACATACTTAGTGTTTGTAGCTGATGATGTGCTCATATGACTAATATATAACCTGTGGCTGACTGCTAGTGTGATTGCTGACTTTAATATAGGTTTGCAGTTGTTTCTTCTGATCCTCAATGCTGGTGCATGGGTAGGGTCAGATTGATATCACTTTAGAAGGTTAAAGTGATTAGTCACAAATTGTGTAGTACACTTTGAAAGTGCTGATTATTTATCATGTCTAAGAGCGGAAAAGGTGACGAAGGTACACTTACAGCAAAACTCAAATCAGGTTTGTCTTGCAAAACTGTGTTATCCTCTCAGGATCTGGTTCAGGATAGTTTGTGTAAATTGTTTTGCTTTTCAGCAGAACACAAGGCAGATCCCTGTACAACATCAGGTACAGATGTATCCACCTTGGGCTATGTTTGCACAGACTTTATCCAGTATAGCTGAACGGATAATTCCTACAGCTTCTGTACCAGGAATGGGGTACCCATACATGCAGCTCCCTACCTACGGTATATCATTTCCCCCAGCAGCTTCTTAAATGAAACAAGATGACAAACTGATGGTAAGTAAATCTTCACCTTCACAGGCTACACATGATGATTCATCAGAGTTTACTCTACTTCGACATATGAAGAGGAGGAAGAAGGTCTCAGCTCAGTAGATATAGCTGAATTAATTAGAGCAATGAAGGCCATTCTATCCTTAGAAGATTCAGCAGAGCCTGTGTTTAAAAACCAAGGCACCTGTGTTTAAATGGGGATCCGGTCTCTAGGTCGACAGTGTCTTTGTCGACCACTATTGGTTGAAAGGGTCTCTAGGTCGACATGTTCTAGGTCGACGGATCAAAAGGTCGACATGAGTTTTTCAGGATTGTTTTTCTTTTTTTGAACCTTTTCATAATTAACGATCCGCGTGGACTACGATTGGAACGGTAATCTGTACTGAGCGAAGCAAGACACCTTGCCCGAAGCATGGCGAGCCATGCGAGGTGACACGGTGTACTAATTGGGGTTCCCAGTCACTGTACAAAGAAAAAGACACCAAAAAAATACTCATGTCGACCTTTTGACCTGTCGACCTAGTTACTGTCGACCTACACACTGTCGACCTAGTTACTATCTACCTTCCATACCACACCCGTTTAAACATCCCAAAACAGTTAGGACTGAGTTTCCAGGGTCAGACCAGCTGACGGAAAACATGGAAGAGGCTTGGGCAACACCCAATAAAAAATATAGACTTCCTGAAAAATGGGATTCCAATTATACTTTTCCAGCCGGGGACTGTTTAAAAAGGGAGGTGGCTCCTAAAGTAGATACGCATGTGATTCGATTAGTGCGAAAATCTATATATCCTTTGCCGTCGACATCTTTAAATGATGTCACGGATAGGAGAGTGGATGGTTTTCTAAAAAACATATTTTCCCTGTCTGGAGCAGTCATAAGGCCGGCCATGGCTTCAGCTTGGATGGCAAAGGTAGTGGCTGCCTGGGCTGATGCATTGGAAGGTGATTTTTCATCGGCCTCTAGAGAGCAAACATCCTATATAGCCCATATTAAACAGGCGGCAGTATTCTTGGAAGAAGCTGCATTAGATATGGGTACTATTGCTTCTGGGGCATCAGCCTCAACAATAGCTGCTCACAGAGCAGTTTTGGTTTTGTACGTGGAAAGCTGATTCAGAATCTAAGAAAGTTTTGGAAGCTTTGCCTTTTTCTGGAAATATTCTGTTTGGTAAAGAATTGACAGATATTCTGGAATCAGAAGAAGACTCCAAGAAGGTCAAGTTTCCTTCCACATATAACCCCAAACCTAGGGGTCCGGTTTTCCGGCCCTTTCGGTCTCGAATAAAAGCAAAGGGAAAAAGTGATCGTAAGTAGCCCCAATACAATAAGTTTGGTAAGTCAAAAAAGCATTGGGCTACCAGAGGGCCAGCTTCCAAACCAGAAGATAAACCATCAGCCTGATGGTGCGGGCTTCCTCCTGGGGGACCCCAGGTTAGGGGGCCGACTTCTTCAGTTTGCACAGATCTTGCGGCAGTCTACAACAGATGCCTGGGTGCAAGAAGCGGTTTCTCTAGGTTATGTTTTTCCCTTCAAGAAGCATCCTCCTCGAAGTTTCTCCTGCACCAGCCCCTCTCAGGTAGAGACTAAGGCCAGGGCTTTGCAAGAAGCAGTTCAGAAATTGCTTCAGTCAGGAGTAGTCATTCCAGTACCCCCTGCACAACGGGGACAGGGTTTTTACTCCAACCCATTTTTGGTTCAGAAGCCAAATGGGTCATTTCGGCCCATTCTCTATCTCAAAATGTTAAGCAAATATATTTGGGTACCGAGGTTCCACATGGGGACGTTATGCTCCATAGTTTTGGCCATGGAACCAGGGGATTATATGGTATCCCTGGATATTCAGGATGCTTATCTACATGTTCCTATCGCACTGTCCCATCAGTGTTATCTCTGGTTCGCTATCCTCCAACAGCATTTCCAGTTCCAGGCCCTACCCTTTGGGTTAGCCACAGCCCCCAGAGTATTTACTACGATTATGGTGGTTATGGCAGCTTAACTCCGCAAGCAGGGGATAAGAATTTTTCCATACCTCGATGACCTTTTAATCCTGGCACAATCATAGGAATTGCTCCTGTGCCATCTCCAATAGACAATAACATGTCTGCAGAGGCACGGGTGGCTCATAAATTGGGCAAAATCATCTCTGGTGCCATCACAACGGATGACTCACTTGGGGGCTGTACTGGATTCAGGTCTGCAGAAAGTATTTTTACTTCAGAACAAATATTCAGAGTACAGTCAAGGATTCAGGACTTGTTACACAGTCAAACGGTATCCATTCACGCAGCAGTGCGAGTGATGGGTTTGATGGTGTCAACATTCGACATGGTGGAGTATGCACTATTCCACTCAAGACCCCCTGCAGCGTCTGATTCTGGCCAGATGGAATGGAATACATCAGACAATATAGAAACAGACTATGGTACTCTCAGTAAAAGTGAGAAAGTCATTAGCCTGGTGGCTACAGACATCCCATCTAGACAAGGGGAGACCCTTTTGTATATCAATTGGGAGATCCTGACAACAGATGCCAGTCTTCAAGGCTAGGGAGCAGTGTCCGGAAAATTATGATTCCAGGTACAATGGACCAGAGAAGAGAGTTGCCTGCCAATAAACCTGTTAGAACTTTGGGCCATATACATGGCACTGATTCAGGCAATGGACATTCTTCAAGGAAAACCAGTCCAGATCTGCTCAGACAATGCAACGGCAGTAGCGTACCTCAACCATCAGGGAGGAACTCGCAGCCAAAAAGCAATGAAGGGGGTAAGTCGCATACTAAAGTGGGCAGAACTCCATCTTCCAGCCTTGTCCGCAGTGTTCGTCTCGGGAGTCCAAAACTGGGAAGCGGACTTTTCTCAGTCGACGCACCATTCAAGCAAGCGAATGGGCGCTACACCCGGAGGTCTTTCAGACTCTAGTAGACAAATGGGGGTTGTCCGAAATAGATCTCATGGCATCCTGTCTGAACAACAAAGTGCCCGCATACGGGTCAAGAATAAAGGATCCTGCAATGATCTTTGTGGACGCCTTGTCGGTGAGATGGGACTTTCAGCTGGCTTATCTGTTTTTTCTCCGATCACCCTATTACCCAGCGTGGTGAGGAACATAAAGCAAGCAAAGGGTGCCGTGATTCTAATAGCTCCGGCTTGGCCCATAAGACATTGGTACACAGATCTGCAGACAATGTCGATGGATGCTCCACTTCTGCTCCCTCAACGTCCAAATCTACTGACGCAAGGTCCCTGTTATCACAGACATCTGGATCGACTGTTTTTGACGGCGTGGCTCTTGAAACCTCTATCCTAAAGTCAAGAGGATTCTCTAAACAGGTAATTCAAACAATGCTAAGAGCAAAGAAACCCTCCTCCGCTCGTATTTATCACAGAATATGGCAGGCCTATATTCATTGGTGCAGTGAAAGAAAGGTGGACCCGAAATCTTTTAGAATTTCCAAGGTCCTAGCATTCCTTCAGGCAGGAATGGATAAAGTTTTGAAGGTGGCTTCCTTGAGAGTGCACGTATTGGCATTGACTGTATGGTTCCAAAAGAAAATTGCCAATATACAGGATGTGCATACTTTTTTCCAGGGAATGCTGCGCATTCAACCTCCATTTGTTCCGCCTTTAGTACCGTGGGACTTATGTTTAGTCCTGAAAGCCCTTCGAGTTGCCCCATTTGAACCACTTAACAAGGTGGATCTTAAATGGTTGACAGCAAAAGTACTCTTTCTACTGACTATGGCATCAGCTAGAAGAGTATCAGATTTAGGAGCGCTGTCATGTCGTTCCCCATTTCTGAATTTTTTTATCCAGATAAAGTAGTTCTCAGAACTAGGTCTGGGTATCTTCCTAAGACGGTGTCTAAATTCCACCTTAATGAAAAAATTGTAGTTCCGGCTTTTCAGGTATCGGGACTTTCTGCGGGAGATGCGTCGCTGGACGTAGTCCGGGCATTTAAGGATCTACGTGGATCGTACCAGTGCCATCGGAAAGACCTATTCTCTCCGTCCTCTACGGATTTCACAAGAGAGGATGGCCTGTATACTAAACAGACGCTAGCAAGATGGCTTCGAATGACTATTTCAGAAGCATATTCTCAAGCTGATCTCCCTGTTTCGGCTAATGTCTCTGCTCACTGTACTCATAAGGTAGGTCCTTCATGGGCAGCACAACATGGTGCTTCAGTAGAACAGATATGTAAGGCAGCCACATGGTCTTCCATTAACACATTCATTAGACATTATGCCTTGGATACTTTTGCCTCTAATGATGCTGAATTCGGGCGTAAGGTTCTCCTGTCCAATCAGGAGCGTCCCGACCACTAAATTGCTTTGGGAAATCCCATTGTTATCCTGTGGATAACCTGTGGACCCTGCCGGAGAAATATACGTTATGGTAAGAACTTACCGCTGATAATGGTATTTCTCCTAAGTCCACAAGTTCCACAGGGATCCCACCCTGACGCACCTGATTTGAGGATCCTTCTACTCACTAACCTCTTCCTTCTTGTATGGAAGGGTGTGCATGTGTGTTCTTCTCGCCTGATTAGGGTTCTACATGATGCTCCTGCCTTGTGCTTTGGAATACAACTGATTTGCCTGAGCCAGTGGGATATATGGACAGGCCCGTTGCATCCTGGGAGGCCAGAAAGCTTTTGATCGTTTGGTGCCAATCCGCTGTCGCTCCATCATATCCCATTGTTATCCTGTGGACTTAGGAGAAATACCGTTATCAATTGTAAGTTCTTACCATAACACGTATTTTCTGCTTATGTAATGTGTTAAGCATGATCAATTAACTTTTGTGAGTTGCAAGGAATATAGATGCAGCGTTCCTCACCAGGGTAATTTCACATCAAACTACCCAAAAAAAATGTAAATGTGAGATTTTTGCGATTTTTTTTTTTTTTTTTTTTTTTTTTTTTTTTAGTTAAGAGGGGATGTCAAAACAACTATTTCTGCCAAATATCTCGACTGTCTTGACAATTAGTTTATAAAATATTGATTTTTCAATTAATTACATTACAGGTTGAGTATCCCTTATTCAAAATTCCACATTTTTTGGGTACCTTACTGAGATATTATATATATATATATTTAAAGATACTAAATAAAATACATATGTTATTATCTCAGTAGGGGACCCAAAAATGTGGTATTTTGGATAAGGGATACTCAACCTGTATGTACTAATCACGACTTCTTTATACAGTTTATTTGAAGTATCACGGGTGTTTATTAAGGATTCACCATGAAATTTGGACCCCTAAGGTAGCTCATCCTCCCGAATCTAAAAACTCAAACCAAATTACTTTATCTGCTTTTACGTTTTGCGTTACGGTAAAAACGCACGTTTTTCAAAAAGACTTAAACACTAGTTTCAATCAACATTAGAGATCACAATATTTTTTTTACATGCTTAACAAAGGTATACATTATTACCACACAAAATCAGCATGGTACTCTGTTTCATAGGGGAGAAAAAAATCATAAAGTTGACTATCCATTACTGTTGTACCTCATACATAATTAACACAAGAACCCATAAAATGTAAAAACTTAAACATAACTTGAGTCCATATCTTATTTAATGTCACAGAATACATGGTAAAACAATAAAGAAAACCTAAAAGAAACCCATGGCATACTGGCAGAATCTGAAAAATATAGAGGGAAAGCCTTTCCTGTACAAATCGTTCATCAGGTACAGCCGTTTTACAGAGATGAACATTCTCGGATAGGCCCTGGAAAGGAAGTCTGTTTCTGTAAAAGTTCCAGGAGAAAAAAAAATTCACAAACAGAAAAGACTACTCCTATTAAATTTGAAGGAGCTTTATCTTGCTTTAAATAATTTCTAAACGGAATTGTTCCACAGTAGTAGTGATTGTAACCAATTTACTTTGGTCAGTGTGGACCCCGTGCTTATAAGCAATTGTGTCCTTATCATCCATGTCACTATCATGAAAAAGTTTTTCACCTATTTTCTGAAGTGCTTCCAGACCTGGGCATTTATCACACCAATGAAGCATACAAGTTTTTGAGACCTGAAGAACAAACAAGGATTTCAGTTTGGTCTTTGTAGTCCATCTTTAGTGGTAGAGCAGCAACCAATAATTTTTTTATGTTTTGGTGAGTTTCGCAAACACACACAGAATGCATACCTTCTGCAGCAACGCTAACTAACACACCATGTAGGTCGTAAGGAACAAACCTTAGACAATCCAACTTGAATGCCTGGAAAACTGTATTTTAAAGCAAGATAAAGCTCTTGGTTACAATCACTAGTACTGTGGAACAATTCTGTGCAGAAAATTATTAATTTGTGTGTCGGGATGCAATTCAAGGATTCCACTTGGGACACTTCACAAGCAACACTTCACCCATTTGCTGTATACAAACAGAGCCACACATCTATGCTGCGATGAGTGCACACAGCATACGCATAGTGCGAATGCGCTGTGCCGCAACTGATCACAGCCGGCATTCGCTCCATAGGCTTTCATTGGCGTGCATACGCATGCGTTTGCGGGCACATTTGCCGTGAGGCAACAATTAACATGGCTACATCTGTTTTTTTTTTTATGCAAGATGATTGTGCAACACTTTAAACCTGTGTGAGTCTGTATGTTATAAGTGATACCCGTGACCATGAAGTTATAACTGTATAACTAGTCAGATTGCTTAGAAATTAAGCATGGATCTCTCCGTATGTACCCCCCTTTACAGTACAAGACAATATAGGACAAGCACAAGGTATATAAACCTTGCTAAATTAGTAGGTATGACACTGAAATAAGCATCAGGGTGGCTTAAACAGAGTACTAGGTGCTGATGTAGGGAGTATGGTGTAGAACAGGGGTGGGGAACCTCAGGCCCAAGGGCCATATAAGGCCCTCAAAGCCACTTGATCCGGCACGGCCAGGCTCACCTAAACGAGAGGAGATGCCGAGCGCCCCCTGAGATTTTACCACCAGTGGGCGCCCGACTCCTCAGCAGCAGCCGGACGCAGGAGCTCACTCCTGAGCTTCAGCTTCTGGCTCAGGCAGTGTACATGTGTGGTTGTGTGGTGCTATGGGAGATACGTCATGACACCTCTCGCATAGTTACGAGGAGAGGGAGGGCAGCGGTCCGGAAGCAGGAGCAGGGCTGGTGAGCATTGTGTTTTTTTTATTCCTTTTAATGTGTGTGTGTGTGTGTGTGTGTGTGTGTGTGTGTGTGTGTGTGTGTGTGTGTGTAAGCGGCGCTACTAGGGGGCATATTTAATGGGGCATAACTACAGGGGGCATATTTAATAGGGCATAACAACTGACGGGGCATATCTAATGGGCCAAAACAACTGACAGTGGGCATATCTAATGGGGCATAACAACTGACTGGGGGCAAATCTAATCGGGCATAACTACTGACTGGGGGCAGGCTAATTTTTAAATTGATAATTTTTGTATGGCCCCCGAAGGATTTTATAAATATCCAAATGGCCCTTGGTAGAAGAAAGGTTCCCCACCCCTGGTGTAGAAGATAGTTTGAGTAAGAGGAGGAAAATCACATAAGCAGTCACCCTTAGTGGCAGATGGAATGGAGTGGTAGGTATAAAAGGAGACAGAATATAAAACAAATGAAAAATGTTTTACAGGTTTTTTTTTTTTTTTTTAAGAATGATTTTTATTGGAAAAATGTCACAATAACCAATACATACAATGAAATAATGATGTTACAGAACATTTTGAAACAAAGTTCCAGATATCAAATGGAATACACAAAGGGAAGAACATCAATTGTCACAAGCAACTATTGTAATAGACTAAACTTTATCTACATATATTCCGATATAATAGGAATAATAAGCTGTAGAAAATTGGTTTTAAAATAAATCAAATGAAAACCTAATAACATTAATGTTACAAAGCATGAAAACATGGTGATCAAAGTTTCTAATACGTGGTTCCATTTTTTCCCCCCCATTAAAACATTAATGCAAATAAAAAAAATTACCGTACCTGGTTTTCCAACCCTGGTTTATGTTCTCCCTTCCTAATGAAAATTGTATATGTAGTAATTATATTAATGTATGTGGCCCCTGAAATAGCTATAGTAATATTTGTGCCCACTATAATTAATTAAATGTTCTTTTCCCTTAATATTTGTAATTGGTTTGCTCCATTCTGTAATAACAGTATATTTCCTTTTAACATTTTATCAGAGCAAAAATGCAGAACACCAGTTAACATATCAAAGATAAAAGTTAACTGAAACATATGTATATTGCAAGTAACCGTTTCCAGCTTATTAATTATAGCACTGCAGAATTTCTGTTATGAAGTCACTTATCGTCACCTTTATCGTGTGTGTGTGTGTGTTTTTTTTAATGGACATAACTCTGAATATAAACGAGTGGATGCAAACTATTGGCACTATGTAAATTTTGCATATGGGTAGTCTTCAACCAGCTAGATTACACGAAAACAATTATATGTACATATTAAAATTGCAATATTATTTTAGCAGAAATGAAACGTTAACATTTCTAAAGATTCCCATGATGGTGGTTGTACTGCTTTGTGTGCTTTCTCAACCTTGCCTTTATTACTTGTGGCTACAAGACACTACTTTTTGGGCAAGATGTAGCATCTGGCGCATAACAACCCTAGTTCTCCAACTTAATCCTCCTTTGTCCAGTTGTGCCACCCAGTGGTGCATGCAAGTTGTAAATGGCTGCAGCCTCATAGTTGCTACTAAACAGCCATCTGAAAGTGCTACAAGTGGTCACAATGTAATGTACACTTCACTGTAGCTTTTTCAGTTCCAGTGGCTTCATCTTGGAATCTAGCAAGATCATGTGAAGTTTCAACTGAAGAGCTCTCTTTCAATAATCACATCACTTGCTTGTTATCGTAGAATCTGCTGTGAAATGTCAAGTGTGATGACCCAGATCTTGCCGTTTTAGTGGTGAAGTCAGCCTAGGCATTTCCTTGGGATCTGTATAGGGGGATTATTCATGGCATTCCTTATTTCTCTAACGTCCTAGTGGATGCTGGGGACGCCGTAAGGACCATGGGGAATAGACGGGCTCCGCAGGAGACTGGGCTCTCTAAGAAAGATTTAGTACTACTGGTGTGCACTGGCTCCTCCCTCTATGCCTCTCCTCCAGACCTCAGTTAGAATCTGTGCCCGGAAGGAGCTGGCTGCATTTTAGTGAGCTCTCCTCAGCTTGCTATTAAGAAAGTATTTTAGTTAGGTTTTTTTTATTTGCAGAGCGCTTTTGCTGGCAACACTCTCTGCTACGTGGGACTGAGGGGAGAGAAGCAAACCTACTAACTGCGGCTAGGTTGCGCTTCTTAGGCTACTGGACACCATTAGCTCCAGAGGGTTCGAACACAGGAACTTAACCTTGGTCGTCCGTTCCCGAAACCGCGCCGCCGTCCCCCTCGCAGAGCCAGAAGACAGAAGCCGGCGGATGAAGCAAGAAGACTCCTGTCTTCACATGAGGCAGCGCACAGCACTGCAGCTGTGCGCCATTGCGCCCACACTAACCCACACACTCCGGTCACTGTAGGGTGCAGGGGGGGGGGGCGCCCTGGGCAGCAATTGAGTACCTCCTGGCAAAAGCAGCATATATACAGCTGGGCACTGTATATATGCATGAGCCCCCGCCATTTTTTACACCAAATCGCGGGACAGAAGCCCGCCGCTATGGGGGCGGGGCTTCTTCCTCAGCACTCACCAGCGCCATTTTCTCTCCACAGCTGAGAGGAAGCTCCCCAGGCTCTCCCCTGCAGACTCACGGTAGAAAGAGGGTAAAAAGAGCAGCAGCTACTGGGTAAACACTAAGTTACTGTGTGATTCCTGGGTCATATAGCGCTGGGGTGTGTGCTGGCATACTCTCTCTCTGTCTCTCCAAAAGGCCTTGTGGGGGTCCTGTCCTCATATAGAGCATTCCCTGTGTGTGGTGTGTCGGTACGCTTGTGTCGACATGTTTGACGAGGAGGGCTATGTGGAGGCAGAGCAGGTGCAGATGAATGAGGTGTCCCCGCCGACGGCGCCGACACCTGATTGGATGGATATGTGGAAGGTGTTAAATGATAATGTAAACTCCTTGCATAAAAGGTTGGATAAAGCTGAAGCCTTGGGACAGTCGGGGTCTCAGCCCATGCCTGATCCTACAGCGCAGAGGCCGTCAGGGTCTCGGAAGCGCCCACTATCCCATATTGTTGACACAGATATCGACACGGATTCTGACTCCAGGTAAACCCTGTCCCTGACAAGAGGGTTTATATGTTTGGGGAGAAAAAGCAAGAGGTGACTTTTCCCCCTTCACATGAGTTAAATGAGTTATGTGAAAAAGCTTGGGATTCTCCTGATAGGAAAGTGCTGATTTCCAAAAGGTTACTTATGGCGTACCCCTTCCCGCCAACGGACATGATGCGCTGGGAATCCTCCCCTAGGGTAGACAAAGCTCTGACACGCTTATCTAAGAAGGTGGCCCTGCCGTCACATGATACGGTCTCCCTAAAGGATCCTGCGGATAGGAAGCAGGAAGGTATCCTGAAGTCTGTTTATACACATTCAGGTACCATACTGCGGCCGGCAATTGCGTCGGCCTAGATGTGTAGTGCTGTAGCAGCATGGACAGATACACTGTCTGAGGAACTGGATACCTTGGACAAGGATACTATTTTACTAACCCTGGGGCATATAAAAGATGCTGTCCTATATATGAGGGATGCCCAGAGGGACATTTGCCTACTGGGCTCTAGAATAAATGCAATGTCGATTTCTGCCAGAAGGGTCCTGTGGACTCTGCAATGGACAGGCGATGCCGACTCAAAAAAGCACATGGAGGTTTTACCCTACAAGGGTGAGGAATTGTTTGGGGACGGTCTCTCGGACCTAGTTTCCACAGCTACAGCTGGGAAGTCAGATTTTTTGCCATATATTCCTTCACAGCCTAAGAAAGCACCGTATTACCAAATGCAGTCCTTTCGATCACAAAAAGGCAAGAAAGTCAGAGGTGCGTCCTTTCTTGCCAGAGGCAGGGGTAGAGGAAAGAAGCTGCACCATACAGCTAGTTCCCAGGAACAGAAGTCCTCGCCGGCTTCCACTAAATCCACCGCATGACGCTGGGGCACCACAGGTGGAGCCGGGAGCGGTGGGGGCGCGTCTCCGAAAATTCAGCCACCAGTGGGTTCGCTCACAGGTGGATCCCTGGGCTATACAGATTGTGTCTCAGGGATACAAGCTGGAATTCGAAGTGATGCCCCTTCACCGTTACCTAAAATCAGCCTTGCCTGCTTCCCCCATAGAAAGGGAAGTAGTGTTAGCGGCAATTCACAAATTATATCTCCAGCAGGTGGTGGTGCAGGTTCCCCTCCCTCAACAGGGAAGGGGGTACTATTCCACAATGTGTTTGGTTCCGAAACCGGACGGTTCGGTCAGACCCATATTGAATTTAAAATCCCTGAACATTTACCTGAAAAGGTTCAAGTTCAAGATGGAATCGCTCAGAGCGGTCATTGCAAGCCTGGAAGAGGGGGATTTTATGGTGTCTCTGGACATAAAGGATGCTTACCTGCATGTCCCCATTTATCCACCTCATCAGGAGTACCTCAGATTTGTGGTACAGGACTGTCATTACCAATTCCAGACGTTGCTGTTTGGTCTCTCCACGGCACCGAGAATATTTACCAAGGTAATGGCGGAAATGATGGTGCTCCTCCGAAAGCAGGGTTTCACAGTTATCCCATACTTGGACAATCTCCTCATAAAGGCGAGGTCCAGAGAGCAGTTGCTGATCAGTGTAGCACACTCTCAGGAAGTGTTGTAACAGCACGGCTGGATTTTGAATATTCCAAAGTCGCAGCTGATCCCTACGACTGGTCTGCCCTTCCTGGGCATGATTCTGGACACGGACCAGAAAAAGGTGTTTCTCCCGGCGGAGAAGGCTCAGGAGCTCGTGACTATGGTCAGAGAACTCTTAAAACCAAAACAGGTGTCGGTGCATCACTGCACGCGAGTCCTGGGAAACATGGTGGCGTCATACGAAGCCATTCCCTTCGTCAGGTTCCATGCGAGGACCTTTCAGTGGGATCTGTTGGACAAGTGGTCCGGATCGCATCTTCAGATGCATCGGCTGATCACCCTATCCCCCAGGGCCAGGGTGTCTCTTCTGTGGTGGCTGCAGAGTGCTCACCTTCTCGAGGGCCGTAGGCTCGGCATACAGGACTGGGTTCTGGTGACCACGGATGCAAGCCTCCGAGGGTGGGGGGCAGTCACTCAGGGAAGAAACTTCCAAGGGCTGTGGTCAAGTCAGGAGGCTTGTCTGCACATTAATATCCTGGAACTAAGGGCCATATACAACGCCCTGAGTCAAGCGGAGCCTCTGCTTCGCAACCAACCGGTGCTGATTCAGTCAGACAACATCACCGCAGTGGCTCATGTAAACCGCCAGGGCAGCACAAGAAGCAGGGTAGCGATGGCGGAAGCCAGCAGGATTCTTCGTTGGGCGGAAAATCACGTGCAAGCACTGTCAGCAGTGTTCATTCCGGGAGTGGACAACTGGGAAGCAGACTTCCTCAGCAGGCACGACCTCCACCCGGGAGAGTGGGGACTTCATCAAGAAGTCTTCACACAGATTACATATCGATGGGAACTGCCACAGGTGGACATGATGGCATCCCGCCTCAACAAAAAGCTACAAAGGTATTGCACCAGGTCAAGAGACCCTCAGGCGATAGCTGTGGACGCACTAGTAACACCGTGGGTGTTCCAGTCGGTCTATGCGTTTCCTCTTCTTCCTCTCATACCCAAGGTGCTGAGAATCGTAAGAAAAAGAGGAGTGAGAACAATACTCATTGTTCCGGATTGGCCAAGAAGGACTTGTTACCCGGAACTGCAAGAAATGCTCACAGAGGACCCATGGCCTCTGCCTCTCAGACAGGACTTGTTGCAACAGGGGCCCTGTCTGTTCCAAGACTTGCTGCGTTTGACGGCATGGCGGTTGAACGCCGGATCGTAGCGGAGAAAGGCATTCCGGATGAAGTTATTCCTACGCTGATAAAGGCTAGGAAGAACGTGACAGCAAAACATTATCACCGTATATGGCGAAAATATGTTGCTTGGTGTGAGGCCAGGAAGGCCCCAACAGATGTAGTCAGGGCTTTGAAGATTTATGTAGCCAGGACTGCTGGAGTCAGGAAAACTGACTCGCTGTTTATCCTGTATGCATCCAACAAGCTGGGTGCTCCTGCTTCAAAGCAGACTATTGCTCGCTGGATCTGTAACACGATTCAGCAGGCTCATTCTGCGGCTGGATTGCCGCATCCAAAATCAGTGAAAGCCCATTCCACAAGGAAAGTGGGCTCTTCTTGGGCGGCTGCCCGAGGGGTCTCTGCATTACAACTTTGCCGAGCAGCTACTTGGTCGGGTTCAAACACCTTTGCAAAGTTCTATAAGTTTGATACCCTGGCTGAGGAGGACCTTGTGTTTGCCCATTCGGTGCTGCAGAGTCATCCGCACTCTCCCGCCCATTTGGGAGCTTTGGTATAATCCCCATGGTCCTTACGGAGTCCCCAGCATCCACTAGGACGTTAGAGAAAATAAGATTTCTCTGACGTCCTAGTGGATGCTGGGGACTCCGTCAGGACCATGGGGATATAGCGGCTCCGCAGGAGACAGGGCACAATAATAAAAGCTTTAGGATCAGGTGGTGTGCACTGGCTCCTCCCCCTATGACCCTCCTCCAAGCCTCAGTTAGATTTTTGTGCCCGACGAGAAGGGTGCAATCTAGGTGGCTCTCCTGAGCTGCTTAGAATAAAAGTTTAAGTTAGGTTTTTTATTTTCAGTGAGTCCTGCTGGCAACAGGCTCACTGCTACGAGGGACTTAGGGGAGAGAAGAAAACTCACCTGCGTGCAGGATGGATTTGCTTCTTAGGCTACTGGACACCATTAGCTCCAGAGGGAGTCGGAACACAGGTCTCACCCTGGGGTTCGTCCCGGAGCCGTGCCGCCGACCCCCCTTGCAGATGCCGAAGTTGAAGAGGTCCAGAGGTCCAGAAACAGGCGGCAGAAGACTTTCAGTCTTCATAAGGTAGCGCACAGCACTGCAGCTGTGCGCCATTGTTGTCAGCACACTTCACCAACAGTCACCAACTGTCACTGAGGGTGCAGGGCGCTGGGGGGGGCGCCCTGGGCAGCAATGTATAATACCTTTTTATGGCTAAAATACATCACATATAGCCCTTGAGGCTATATGGATGTATTTAACCCCTGCCAGATCTCACAAACTCCGGGAGAAGAGCCCGCCGAAAAGGGGGCGGGGCCTATTTTCCTCAGCACACGGCGCCATTTTCCTGCTCAGCTCTGCTGTGAGGAAGGCTCCCAGGCTCTCCCCTGCACTGCACTACAGAAACAGGGTTAAAACAGAGAGGGGGGGCACTTATTTGGCGATATGATTACATATATAAAAATGCTATAAGGGAAAACACTTGTATAAGGGGTTGTCCCTGTATTATTATAGCGTTTTTGGTGTGTGCTGGCAAACTCTCCCTCTGTCTCCCCAAAGGGCTAGTGGGGTCCTGTCCTCTGTCAGAGCATTCCCTGTGTGTGTGCTGTGTGTCGGTACGTGTGTGTCGACATGTAGGAGGACGATGTTGGTGAGGAGGCGGAGCAAATTGCCTGTATTGGTGATGTCACTCTCTAGGGAGTCGACACTGGAATGGATGGCTTATTTAGGAATTACGTGATAATGTCAACACGCTGCAAGGTCGGTTGACGACATGAGACGGCCGGCAAACAAATTAGTACCTGTCCAGGCGTCTCAGACACCGTCAGGGGCTTGTAACCAGTGTCGACGGTGAAGAAACAAACGTATTTTCCTTTAGGGCCACACGTTTCATGTTAAGGGCAATGAAGGAGGTGTTACATATTTCTGATACTACAAGTACCACAAATAAGGGTATTATGTAGGGTGTGAATAAACTACTTGTAGTTTTTCCTGAATCCGATAAATTAAATGAAGTGTGTGATGATACGTGGGTTTCCTCCGATAGAAAATTATTGGCGGTATACCCTTTCCCGCCAGAAGTTAGGGCGAGTTGGGAAACACACCTTAGGGTGAATAAGGCGCTCACATGCTTATAAAAACAAGTGGCGTTACCGTCTCCAGATACGGCAGCCCTCAAGGAGCCAGCTGATAGGAAGCTGAAAAATATCCTAAAAGTATATACACATATACTGGTGTTATACTACGACCAGCAATCGCCTCAGCCTGGATGTGCAGCGCTGAGGGGGCTTGGTCGGATTTCCTGACTGGAAATATTGATACCCTTGACAGGGACAAGATTTTATTGACTATAGAGCATTTTAAGGATGCATTTCTATATATGCGAGATGCGCAGAGGGATATTTGCATTCTGGCATCAAGAGTAAATGTGATGTCCATATCTGCCAGACGACAGTGGTCAGGTGATGCAGATTCCAGACGGCACATGGAAGTATTGCCGTATAAAGGGGCGGTCCATCGGACCTGGTGGCCATGGCAACAGCTGAAAAATCCACCTTTTGTTACCCCAAGTCACATCTCAGCAGAAAAGGACACAGTCTTTTCAGTCTCAGTCCTTTCGTCCCCATAAGGGCAGGCGGGCAAAAGGGCCAGTCATATCTGCCCAGGGGTAGAGGAAAGGGAAGAAGACTGCAGCAGGCAGCCCATTCCCAGGAACAGAAGCCCTCCACAGCTTCTGCCAAGTCCGCAGCATGACGCTGGGGCCGTACAAGCGGACTCAGGTGCGGTAGGGGGTCATCTCAAGAGTTTCAGCACGCAGTGGGCTCACTCACAAGTGGACTCCTGGATCCTACACGTAGTATCCCAGGTGTACATTGGAAATTCGAGACGTCTCCCCCTCACAAGTTCCTGAAGTCTGCTTTACCAACGTCTCCCTCCGACAGGGAGGCAGTATTGGGAACAATTCACAGGCTGTATTCCCAGCAGGTGATAATCAAAGTACCCCTTCTACAACAAGGGAAGGGGTATTATTCCACACTATATTGTGGTACTGAAGCCAGACGGCTAGGTGAGATCTGAAATATTTGAACACTTACATACAAGCGTTCAAATCAAGATGGAGTCACTCAGAGCAGTGATAGCGAACCAGGAAGAAGGGGACGATATGGTGTCACTGGATATCAGGGACGCTTACCTACATGTCCAAATTTGCCCTTCTCACCAAGGGTACCTCAGGTTCGTGGTACAGAACTGTCACTATCAGTTCAGACGCTGCCGTTTGGATTGTCCACGGCACCCCGGGTCTTTACCAAGGTAATGGCCGAAATGATGATTCTTCTTAAAAGAAATATGGACGCTTTCCTGATAAAGGCAAGGTCCAGAGAACAGTTGGAGGTCGGAGTAGCACTATCTTAAGTAGTTCTACGACAGCACGAGTGGATTCTAAATATTCCAAAATCGCAGTTTTTTCCGACGACACGTCTACTGTTCCTAGGGATGATTCTGGACACAGTCCAGAAAAGGATGTTTTCTCCCGGAGAAGAAAGCCAGGGAGTTATCCGAGCTAGTCAGGAACCTCCTAAAACCAGGAAAAGTATCAGTGCATCATTGCACAAGGATCCTGTGAAAAATGGTGGTTTCTTACAAAGCGATCCCATTCGGTAGATTTCACGCAAGAACCTTACGTGGGATCTGCTGGAAAAATGGTCCGGATCGCATCTTCAGATGCATCAGCGGATAACCCTGTCTCCAAGGACAAGGGTGTTTCTTCTGCGGTGGCTGCAGAGTGCTCATCTATGAAAGGGCCGCAGATTCGGCATTCAGGACTGGGTCCTGGTGACCACGGATGCCAGCCTGAGTGGCTGGGGAGCAGTCACACAAGGAAAAAATTTCCAGAGAGTGTGATCGAGTCTGGAGACTTCTCTCCACATAAATATACTGGAGCTAAGGGCAATTTACAATGCTCTAAGCTTAGCAAGACCTCTGCTTCAAGGTCAGCCGGTATTGATCCAGTGGGACAACATCACGGCAGTCGCCCACGTAAACAGACAGGGCGGCACAAGAAGCAGGAGGGAAATGGCAGAAACTGCAAGGATTCTTCGCTGGGCGAAAAATCATGTGATAACACTCTCAGCAGTGTTCATTCCGGGAGTGGAAAACTGGGAAGCAGACTTCCTCAGCAGGCATGACCTCCACCCGGGAGAGTGGGGACTTCATCGGGAAGTCTTCCACATGATTGTAAACCGTTGTGAAAAACCAAAGGTGGACATGATGGCGTCCCGCCTGAACAAAAAACTAGATATTGCGCCAGGTCAAGGGACCCTCAGGCAATAGCGGTGGACGCTCTGGTAACACTGTGGATGTACCAGTCAGAGTATGTGTTCCCTCCTATGCCTCTCATACAAAAAGTACTGAGAATCATAAGAGGGAGATGAGTAAGAATGATACTCGTGGTTCCGGATTGGCCAAGAAGGACTTGGTACCCGAAACTTCAAGAGATGTTCACGGAAGACCCGTGGCCTCTACCTTTAAGAAAGGACCTGCTCCAACAGGGGCCTTGTCTGTTCCAAGACTTACCGCGGCCGCGTTTGACGGCATGGCGGTTGAACGCCGGATCCTGAAAGGGCATTCCAGATGAAGTCATCCCTACCCTGGTCGAAGACAGGAAGGATGTAACCGCAAAACATTTTCACCGCATTTGGCGAAGATATGTTGCGTGGTGTGGGGCCAAGAAGGCCCCTACAGAGGAATTCCAACTGGGTCGTTTCCTACATTTCCTGAAAACAGGACTGTCTATGGGCCTAAAATTAGGGTCCATTAAGGTTCAAATTTCGGCCCTGTCGAATTTCTTCCAGAAAGAACTGGCTTTAGTGCCTGACGTTCAGATGTTTGTAAAAGGGGTACTGCATATACAGCCTCCTTTTGTGCCCCAGTGGCACCTTGGGATCTCAATGTTGTTTTGAGTTTCCTAAAGTCACATTGGTTTGAACCACTCACCACTGTGGACTTAAAATATCTCACATGGAAGGTGACGATGCTATTAGCCCTGGCTTCAGCCAGGTGTGTGTCAGAATTGGCGGCTTTATCATATATAAAGCCCTTACTTAATTTTTCATTCTGACAGGGCAGAATTGAGGACTCGTCCTCAATTTCTCCTTAAGGTGTTTTCTGTTTTTCACATGAACCAACCTATTGTGGTACCTGCGGGTACTAGGGACTTGGAGGACTCCAAGTTACTTGACGTTGTCAGGGCCCTGAAAAATATGTTTCCAGGAAGGCTGGAGTCAGAAAATCTGACTCGCTGTTTAGCCTGTATGCACCCAACAAGATGGGTGCTCCTGCTTCTAAGCAGACGATTGCTCGCTGGATTTGTAATACAATTCAGTTTACACATTCTGTGGCAGGCCTGCCACAGCCAAAATCGGTAAAAGCCCATTCCAAAAGGAAGGGGGCTCATCTTGGGCGACTGCCCGAGGGGTCTCGGCTTTACAACTTTGCCGAGCAGTTACTTGGTCAGGGGAAAACACGTTTGCTAAATTCTACAAATTTGATACCCTGGCTGAGGAGGACATGGAGTTCTCTCATTCGGTGCTGCAGGGTCATCCGCACTCTCCCGCCCGTTTGGGAGCTTTGGTATAATCCCCATGGTCCTGACGGAGTCCCCAGCATCCACTAGGACGTCAGAGAAAATAAGATTTTACTTACCGATAAATCTATTTCTCGTAGTCCGTAGTGGATGCTGGGCGCCCATCCCAAGTGCGGATTGTCTGCAATACTTGTACATAGTTATTGTTACAAAAATCGGGTTATTCTTGTTGTGAGCCATCTTTTCAGAGGCTCCTTCGTTGTTATCATACTGTTAACTGGGTTCAGATCACAGGTTGTACGGTGTGATTGGTGTGGCTGGTATGAGTCTTAACCGGGATTCAATATCCTTCCTTATTATGCACGCTCGTCCGGGCACAGTATCCTAACTGAGGCTTGGAGGAGGGTCATAGGGGGAGGAGCCAGTGCACACCACCTGATCCTAAAGCTTTTATTATTGTGCCCTGTCTCCTGCGGAGCCGCTATATCCCCATGGTCCTGACGGAGTCCCCAGCATCCACTACGGACTACGAGAAATAGATTTATCGGTAAGTAAAATCTTATTTTTACTTACCGGTAAATCTATTTCTCGTTGTCCGTAGTGGATGCTGGGCGCCCGTCCCAAGTGCGAACTTCTTCTGCAATACTTGTATATAGTTATTGCTTAACTAAGGGTTATGTTATGTTTGCATCAGGTTGTCTGATGCTCTGTTATTGTTCATACTGTTAACTGGGTAAGTTATCGCAAGTTATACGGTGTGATTGGTGTGGCTGGTATGAGTCTTACCCTGGATTCCAAAATTCTTTCCTTGTAATGTTGGCTCTTCCGGGCACAGTTTCCTTAACTGAGGTCTGGAGGAGGGGCATAGAGGGAGGAGCCAGTGCACACCAGTAGTACTAATTCTTTCTTAGAGTGCCTAGTCTCCTGCGGAGCCCGTCTATTTCCCATGGTCCTTACGGAGTCCCCAGCATCCACTACGGACTACGAGAAATAGATTTACCGGTGAGTAAAATCGTATTTTTTCTCAAAATTCTGCTTGAATGTGTATCTTTTAGTACTTTATAAGGCAACTTCTTAATTTTGACTGTTAATGTGTCTCAGTAGTATTCAGTGTATTTGTCTTAAATAATTGCAGTGGGTAATAATAATTTATTCATATAGCACCCTTTCTCCAAAAGACCTCAAGGCACTTTACAGACATCAAAAACAGTGCACATAACACAGAAGTAATACAACAACAGACAAGCTGCACACACATGACAGTTGACACAAAAGGGGTGGTTGCAGCATCTTAACACTCAGAGTAGGGTCCCAACAAAACAGTCAGATCCATGTATGTTTCATCCCATCCACAAGTGTATCGGATGAGGCAGCCATGTTGGGCGCACTACGAATGTTACTGTGTGAGGTGAGCCATACAATGGTTCAGTGCATTTATGGGAAAAGTGACATTTGTGTAGTGATACCCTGCACAGAAAGATCCACGTGAAGTGTATAGGAACCATCTGGGGTGCACTGCGTAGTTTGCTGCTAGCAGAGTGTGCAATCAGTGGAGGTACACATTACAGGAATAGCGCACAGTGGGGTGGTTGTAAGCTGCAAGTATTTAAAAAAACAAAACCGAAAACCCACATGGTAAGAATACATTTGCAGGTAACCAACAGTAGGAGGAAAACTGTAATAACATTATCTGAAAATATTATAAATGTCTTTGTCTCATGGGAGCAGTGAAGGCGGGTGTGAGAATGTGGGGAGGACTCTAATGTCCGATAGAAATGTCTCTACTGAGCCTGGTTATGGTGCTCACCTCCCTCAGTTCCCTACTCAGCTTGAGGGGTAGGCCAGGGGCAGTCCTGATGTTCTCAGACAGAGGATCGGTAGGACTGGTCCTGGTGTTCTTATGTCAGTGGAGAGGCCACATAATGATCCTGAAGTGCAGTGTTTGTGAAACTAAATATAGATATTGCTGAACATCTAGACAAAATACTATCTAGACTTGTCTGTAATATATCCTCCTTACAAGAGCCATGTGCATTTGTAGGGGGCCACTAACTTAGCAGCTTGAGCTGCGCATACAGATCGTATATGGTCACTGAACAGAGAGCAAATTCTGGAGCTAGAGTTCCTTATTCATTCCTAAAACAAAACTTGTATAAACTGAGATCAAGGTTCTATAAAGAGGTCTTCCAAATCTGTGCATGGCAATCACGTGGCTTACCCTTCCTCAGAGTGAAACCGGATTTAACTCTGAACAACTGGCGAGTATGATGTTTTCAGAAGACCATAAATACAATACAGTCTGGAATGGAATATGTGCTGTGTCGCTGTCTTTATCTCTAGAGCTACTACCTGTGGGGCATAGCTTATGTGAGTGGTAAATCTAGAACATTGGGTGTTGATTATTCCAGAACAAAGACAGCATGGGACACCAGAGACTATGAAGAGGTATACAGTAATATGCGTACATTAACTGTTATCGGCGTGTGACTATGCACACAGATTGCATTTGTGGCTCGTATCTGCTGCACCTCTAGAAGACCCAGCAAGATACAGGTAGAGCTTAAGTGTGGGATTTTGGGGATAGACTCCCTACTATGGAAGACCAGTTCCTACTCCAGCAGCAGACATGCTGCTAGCTTATTTAGAGTTTGTTGCTAATGTTTTTTGTTTTCCTTTCTGCCAGATCAGTCTAGTATAAAAGGACCTGATTGAATTAATTGAACCAAATATGTCTGCAATGGTTGTGCTAATGAACCCAGGAAATAGTGACTGGGGTTTAAAATCATGGGGCTCGATTCAGTTCAGCATGAATTGAACAGTTCCAGGAAGGAGCTCCCTGAACTATTCAATTCAGTGCGCTGTTATGGCGAAGAATGCCGGTTCTTGTTCCTTAAGCATGATGTTTAGGCTCGAGAACCAGCATTCTCTGACCTAAGTGCCGGGCACGATGCTGTTTCTGGCGCACTAAGGGCAGAAAACAGCATTGCACCAGTAGTTTTGTCTGATTTCTGCTCGCACCTCCTGGAGGGGTGTGAGAAGAAATCCTCGACTGGCATAACATCGCGCTGAATTGAACAGTTCCAGGAGCTTCATCCCTGTTCAGTTCGCTCTAAATTGAATCGAGCCCATAGAGTATTTTAGGTTTGTGCCATTGTTATCTGTTTGGATACTGTGCTTTTATATGTAGTACCTGTCCATAACCATATTGAGTTATCTGAAATTAAATTCCTTGCTCATTTCCAATGCCTCTGTCTCAGTCTGTTAAACTGTTCTCTTCTGAAAGCTCATATTGAGTTATCTGAAATTAAATTCCTTGCTCATTTCCAATGCCTCTGTCTCAGTCTGTTAAACTGTTCTCTTCTGAAAGCTCATATTGAGTTATCTGAAATTAAATTCCTTGCTCATTTCCAATGCCTCTGTCTCAGTCTGTTAAACTGTTCTCTTCTGAAAGCTTTAGTTTGTGATTATGAAGCCATTAACTTGGCTTCTTAATATGCCCCTTTATTTTTATCCAGAGATTTCAGTAATTACTACCAAAGGTACCTGGCATTTGCCTGTTCATCTCAGTCCATCTGCTACTCCTCCCCCTGCATTGCCGGCTGCTTTACCCCCGTACTTCTATATTCTTGCCCTTCTCAGTGCAGAGACACCCTCCTGCTAAGGTATGTCCCATCGTGCAGCAATTGGATGGGTAGTGTGCGCCGTGGCTCCTGCTGCTCGTGCATGTTGGTAATGGGATAGGCCTTACCAGGTTATTATATGGATTACAAATTCCTCAGTCAGTTTTGGCTGCTATCCAGCTACAATTATGCTCAATTGGTTTTTGAGGTTGGCAATAACTTCAGCACTGTTGATACCTAAGTGTCGTTCAAATATCTGCTTTAGTCTAAGTAATCGCGGGTAGTTTCACATTTGTTTTGTGTATAGTTGTATTTTAGAATGATCAGGTTACCCTGGAAATCCAGTAGGAATATCATTCAAAAGATTGTCGGTGATTAGTTATCTGATCTATTCAATCTTGTTTTGAATCATCCAGGTAACGCTTTATTTAGGAGCTGGTTAATAGCAACCCAGTTTGGATGGTTCTCTAGCTACTCTTTCAATTATTATGGTCCTCTGAAAGTGTCCTTGATATCCTTAACCAGATTCCTCAGGTCCTGAAGATTTTAGCAAGTAAAGAAGATTACAGAAAAAAATGAGAGGGGAAGCTTATACTAAGCAAAGAGTGACGAGAAAGAAGTGAGAGGAGAGGTAATGTGAGAGACATAGATGAAATATAATGCAGAGAGAAAATTATAAAGTAAAGGTAACTAGCAATGAGTTAGATTACATGTAAGAGCTTTAAAGTTACAATATGTGGTTTAGGTAATAGTTATTGAGATAATGAGGCAGCTAGATGACAGTAGCTAGTACAGCAGTAAGCCAAAAACATTAACCAAGCAGATCCCTAAAGAAATAAACCTACCATGAGACAGAAACCAATGACCTCCACTGCACTAATTTTGTACATTATCCAATCAAGATAAGTGGTTCCACAAAGTGATTCCCAACCGAATTGTAGTAAAAGCTTACGTCCTAACAATATTAATCTAACGTCCTAGTGGATGCTGGGGACTCCGTAAGGACCATGGGGAATAGACGGGCTCCGCAGGAGACTGGGCACTCTATAAGAAAGATTTGGTACTATCTGGTGTGCACTGGCTCCTCCCTCTATGCCCCTCCTCCAGACCTCAGTTAGATTTCTGTGCCCGGCCCGAGCTGGTTGCACACTAGGAGCTCTCCTGAGCTGCTAGAAAGAAAGTTTAAAATTAGGCTTTTTATTTTACAGTGAGACCTGCTGGCAACAGGCTCACTGCATCGTGGGACTAAGGGGAGAAGAAGCGAACCTACCTGCTTGCAGCTAGCTTGGGCTTCTTAGGCTACTGGACACCATTAGCTCCAGAGGGATCGACCGCAGGACTCGTCCTTGGTGTTCGTTCCCGGAGCCGCGCCGCCGTCCCCCTTACAGAGCCAGAAGCATGAAGATGGTCCGGAAAGGACCAAGGTAGCGCACAGCACTGCAGCTGTGCGCCATTGCTCCTCATACACACTTCACACTCCGGTCACTGAGGGTGCAGGGCGCTGGGGGGGGGGCGCGCGCCCTGAGCAGCAATAATATCACCTTGGCTGGCAAAAATAACCACAATATATAGTCCCAGAGGCTATATATGTGGTAATTACCCCTGCCAGAATTACAGAAAAAAGCGGGAGAAAGGCCGCCGAAAAAGGGGCGGAGCCTTCTCCCTCAGCACACTGGCGCCATTATTCCCTCTCAGTTCCGCTGGAAGGAAGCTCCCTGACTCTCCCCTGCAGTCTACACTACGGAAAGGGTAAAAAAGAGGGGGGCACTAAATTTGGGCGCAGTTTAATATAATAAGCAGCTATAAAGGGTCATAATTCGGTTAGTCCCTGTATTATTATAGCGCTCTGGTGTGTGCTGGCATACTTTCTCTCTGTCTCCCCAAAGGGCTTTTGTGGGGTCCTGTCTCCTTGTAAGAGCATTCCCTGTGTGTGTGCGGTGTGTCGGTACGGCTGTGTCGACATGTTTGATGAGGAGACTTATGTGGAGGCGGAGCAGATGCCTATTAATGTGATGTCACCCCCTGCGGGGCAGACACCTGAGTGGAAGGATTTATGGAAGGAATTACGTGCAAGTGTCGACTCCTTACATAAAAAATTTGACGACATGCCAAATGCGGGACAGCCGGCTTCTCAGCTCGTGCCTGCCCAGACGATTCAAAGGCCGTCAGGGGCCCTGAAACGACCACTACCTCAGATGGCAGACACAGATGTCGACACGGATACTGATGCAAGTGTCGACGACGATGAGTCAAATTTAATGTCCACTAGGGCCATTTGTGGCATGATTGAGGCAATGAAAGAGGTATTACACCTTACTGATATAAACCCGGGTACCTCAAAGAAGGGTATTATGTTTGGGGAGAAAAAACTACCTATAGTTTCTCTAACGTCCTAAGTGGATGCTGGGGACTCCGTAAGGACCATGGGGGGATAGCGGCTCCGCAGGAGACTGGGCACAAAAGTAAAGCTTTAGAACTACCTGGTGTGCACTGGCTCCTCCCCCTATGACCCTCTTCCAAGCCTCAGTTAGATTTTTGTGCCCGAACGAGACGGGTGCAGGCTAAGGGGCTCTCCTGAGCTGCTTAGTGAAAAGTTTAGTTTTAGGTTTTTTATTTTCAGTGAGACCTGCTGGCAACAGGCTCACTGCATCGAGCTAAGGGGAGAAGAAGCGAACTCACCTGCGTGCAGAGTGGATTGGGCTTCTTAGGCTACTGGACATTAGCTCCAGAGGGACGATCACAGGCCCAGCCATGGATGGGTCCCAGAGCCGCGCCGCCGGCCCCCTTACAGAGCCAGAAGACAGAAGAGGTTAGGGTGCGTTGGGAAACACCCCCTAGGGTGGATAAAGCGCTCACACGCTTGTAAGAACAGGGGCTCTACCCTCTCCTGAGATGGCCGCCCTTAAGGATCCTGCTGATAGAAAGCAGGAGGGTATCCTAAAATGTATTTACACACATACTGGTGTTATACTGCGACCAGCAATCGCCTCAGCCTGGATGTGCAGTGCTGGGTTGGCGTGGTCGGATTCCCTGACTGAAAATATTGATACCCTAGATAGGGACAGTATATTATTGCCTATAGAGCATTTGAAAGATGCATTTCTATATATGCGTGATGCACAGCGGAATATTTGCCGACTGGCATCAAGTCTAAGTGCGTTGTCCATTTCTACCAGTAGAGGGTTATGGACACGACAGTGGTCAGGTGATGCGGATTCCAAACGGCATTTGGAAGTATTGCCTTATTAAGGGGAGGAGTTATTTGGGGTCGGTCTTTCAGACCTGGTGGCCACGGCAACAGCTGGGAAATCCACGTTTGTACCCCAGGTCGCCTCTCAACATGAGAAGACGCCGTATTATCAGGCGCAGTCTTTTCGTGGACAAGCGGGAAAAAGGTTCCTCATTTCTGCCCCGTGACAGAGGGAGAGGAAAAAGGCTGCAGAAATCAGCCAGTTCCCAGGAACAGAAACCCTCTCCCGCCTCTGCCAAGCCCTCAGTATGACGCTGGGGCTTTACAAGCAGAATCAGGCACGGTGGGGGGCCCGTCTCAATGAATTTCAGCGCGCAGTGGGCTCACTCGCAAGTAGACCACTGGATCCTTCAGGTGATATCTCAGGGGTACAAATTGGAATTCGAGACGTCTCCCCCTCGCCGTTTCCTAAAGTCGGCTTTACCGATGTCTCCTTCTGACAGGGAGACAGTTTTGGAAGCCATTCACAAGCTGTATTCCCAGCAGGTGATAATCAAGGTACCCCTCCTGCAACAGGGAACGGGGTATTATTCCACACTGTTGTGGTACCGAAGCCGGACGGCTCGGTGAGACCGATTCTAAATCTAAAATCTTTGAACACTTACATACAGAGGTTCAAATTCAAGATTGAGTCACTCAGAGCAGTGATTGCGAACCTGGAAGAAGGGGACTACATGATGTCTCGGGACATCAAGGATGCTTACCTTCATGTCCCAATTTACCCTTCTCACCAAGGGTACCTCAGGTTTATGGTACAGAACTGTCACTATCAGTTCAGACGCTGCCGTATAGATGGTCCACGGCACCCCGGGTCTTTACCAAGGTAATGGCCGAAATGATGATATTCCTTCGAAGGAAGGGAATTTTAGTTATCCCTTACTTGGACGATTCCCTGATAAGGGTAAGATCCAGGGAACAGTTGGAGGTCGGTGTAGCACTATCTCAGGTAGTGTTGCGGCAGCACGATTGGATTCTCAATATTCCAAAATCGCAGCTGGTTCCGACGACTCATCTTCTGTTCCTAGGGATGATCCTGGACACAGTCCAGAAAAAGGTGTTTCTCCCGGAGGATAAAGCCAGGTAGTTATCCGAGCTAGTCAGGAACCTCCTAAAACCGAGCCAACTCTCAGTGCATCAATGCACAAGGGTTCTGGGTAAAATGGTGGCTTCCTACGAAGCAATCCCATTCGGCAGATTCCACGCAAGAACTTTCCAGTGGGACCTGCTGGACAAATGGTCCGGGTCGCATCTTCAGATGCATCAGCGGATAACCCTGTCACCAAGGACAAGGGTGTCCCTCCTGTGGTGGTTGCAGAGTGCTCATCTTCTAGAGGGCCGCAGATTCGGCATTCAGGACTGGGTCCTGGTGACCACGGATGCCAGCCTGCGAGGCTGGGGAGCAGTCACACAGGGAAGGAATTTCCAGGGCTTATGGTCAAGCCTGGAGACATCACTTCACATAAATATCCTGAAGCTAAGGGCCATTTACAATGCTCTAAGCTTAGCAAGACCTCTGCTTCAAGGTCAGCCGGTGTTGATCCAGTCGGACAACATCGCGTCAGTCACCCACGTAAACAGACAGGGTGGCAAAAGAAGCAGGAGGGCAATGGCAGAAGCTGCAAGGATTCTTCGCTGGGCGGAAAATCATGTGATAGCACTGTCAGCAGTATTCATTCCGGGAGTGGACAACTGGGAAGCAGACTTCCTCAGCAGACACGACCTCCACCCGGGAGAGTGGAGACTTCACCCAGAAGTCTTCCACATGATTATAAACCGTTGGGAAAAACTCGACAGGTATTGCGCCAGGTCAAGGGACCCTCAGGCAATAGCTGTAGACGCTCTGGTAACACCGTGGGTGTACCAGTCAGTGTATGTGTTCCCTCCTCTGCCTCTCATACCCAAGGTACTGAGATTGATAAGATAGAGAGGAGTAAGCACTATATTCGTGGCTCCGGATTGGCCAAGAAGGACTTGGTAACCGGAACTTCAAGAGATGCTCATGGAGGATCCGTGGCCTCTACCTCTAAGAAGGGACCTGCTCCAGCAAGGACCTTGTCTGTTCCAAGACTTACCGCGGCTGCGTTTGACGGCATGGCGGTTGAACGCCGGATCCTGAAGGAAAAAAGGCATTCCGGATGAAGTCATCCCTATCCTGATCAAAGCCAGGAAGGATGTAACCGCAAAACATTATCACCACATTTGGCGAAAATATGTTGCGTGGTGCGAGGCCAGTAAGGCCCGACGGAGGAAATTCAACTGGGTCGATTCCTACATTTCCTGCAAACAGGAGTGTCTATGGGCCTGAAATTGGGGTCCATTAAGGTTCAAATTTCGGCCCTGTCAATTTTCTTCCAAAAAGAACTAGCTTCAGTCCCTGAAGTTCAGACGTTTGTAAAAGGGGTACTGCATATACAGCCTCCTTTTGTGCCTCCAGTGGCACTTTGGGATCTCAATGTAGTTTTTGGGTTCCAACAGTCACATTGGTTTGAACCACTTAAATCTGTGGAGTTAAAATATCTCACATGGAAAGTGGTCATGCTGTTGGCCCTGGCCTGGGCCAGGCGCGTGTCAGAATTGGCGGCTTTATCCTGTAAAAGCCCTTATCTGATTTTCCATTCGGACAGGGCGGAATTGAGGACTCGTCCTCAGTTTCTCCCTAAGGTGGTTTCAGCGTTTCACCTGAACCAACCTATTGTGGTGCCTGCGGCTACTAGGGACTTGGAGGACTCCAAGTTGCTAGACGTTGTCAGGGCCCTGAAAATATGTTTCCAGGAGGGCTGGAGTCAGAAAATCTGACTCGCTGTTTATCCTGTATGCACCCAACAAGCTGGGTGCTCCTGCTTCTAAGCAGACTATTGCTCGTTGGATTTGTAGTACAATTCAGCTTGCACATTCTGTGGCAGGCCTGCCACAGCCAAAAATCTGTAAATGCCCACTCCACAAGGAAGGTGGGCTCATCTTGGGCGGCTGCCCGAGGGGTCTCGGCTTTACAACTTTGCCGAGCAGCTACTTGGTCAGGAGCAAATACGTTTGTAAAATTCTACAAAATTGATACCCTGGCTGAGGAGGACCTGGAGTTCTCTCATTTGGTGCTGCAGAGTCATCCGCACTCTCCTGCCCGTTTGGGAGCTTTGGTATAATCCCCATGGTCCTTACGGAGTCCCCAGCATCCACTTAGGACGTTAGAGAAAATAAGAATTTACTCACCGATAATTCTATTTCTCGTAGTCCGTAGTGGATGCTGGGCGCCCATCCCAAGTGCGGATTGTCTGAAATACTGGTACATAGTTATTGTTACCAAAAAATCGGGTTATTGCTGTAGTGAGCCATCTTTTCTAGAGGCTCCTCTGTTATCATGCTGTTAACTGGGTTTAGATCACGAGTTATACGGTGTGATTGGTGTGGCTGGTATGAGTCTTACCCGGGATTCAAAATCCTTCCTTATTGTGTACGCTCGTCCGGGCACAGTATCCTAACTGAGGCTTGGAGGAGGGTCATAGGGGGAGGAGCCAGTGCACACCAGGTAGTTCTAAAGCTTTACTTTTGTGCCCAGTCTCCTGCGGAGCCGCTATCCCCCCATTGTCCTTACGGAGTCCCCAGCATCCACTACGGACTACGAGAAATAGAATTATCGGTAAGTAAATTCTTATTTTTTCCCCCATCTGAGGAATTGAATGAGGTGTGTGAAGAAGCGTGGGCTTTCCCCGATAAAAAATTGGTGATTTCAAAAAAATTACTAATGGCGTTCCCTTTCTCGTCAGAGGATAGGTCACGTTGGGAAACTCCCCCTAGGGTGGATAAAGCGCTCACACGTTTGTCTAAAAAGGTGGCACTACCGTCTCCGGATACGGCCGCCCTAAAGGAACCTGCTGATAGAAAGCAGGAGGCTATCCTAAAATCTATTTACACACACACTGGTGTTATACTGAGACCAGCTATTGCCTCAGCCTGGATGTGCAGTGCTGCTGCTGCTTGGTCAGATTCCCTGTCGGAAAATATTGACACCCTAGACAGAGACACTATATTGCTAACCATAGAGCATATAAAAGACTCGGTCTTATACATGAGAGATGCACAGAGGGAGATCTGCCGGCTGGCATCTAGAATAAGTGCTTTGTCCATCTCTGCTAGGAGAGGCTTATGGACTCGGCAGTGGACAGGAGATGCAGATTCTAAAAGGCACATGGAAGTTTTGCCTTATAAGGGTGAGGAGTTATTCGGGGACGGTCTCTCAGACCTTGTTTCCACAGCAACGGCTGGGAAGTCTGCATTTTTGCCCCATGTCCCCTCAGCCTAAGAAAGCACCGTATTACCAAGTACAGTCCTTTCGACCCCAGAAAAACAGGCGCGGAAAAAGCGGGTCCTTTCTGTCTAGAGGCAGAGGAAGGCGGAAAAAGCTGCAACACACAGCCGGTTCCCAGGACCAAAAGTCCTCCCCCGCTTCTTCCAAATCAGCCGCATAACGGTGGGGCTCCACAGGCGGAGCCAGGTACGGTGGTGGGCCGCCTCAAAAATTTCAGCGATCAGTGGGCTCGCTCACGGGTGGATCCCTGGATCCTTCAAGTAGTATCTCAGGGGTACAAGCTGGAATTCGAGGCGCCGCCCCCCCCCCCGCCGTTTCCTCAAATCAGCCTTACCGACGACTCCATCGGGCAGGGAGGCTGTGCTAGAGGCCATTCACAAGCTGTATTCCCAGCAGGTGATAGTCAAGGTACCCCTACTTCAACAAGGCCGGGGCTACTGTTCCACACTGTTTGTGGTACCGAAACCAGACGGTTCGGTGAGACCCATTTTAAATTTGAAATCCTTGAACACTTACATAACAAAATTCAAGTTCAAGATGGAATCGCTCAGGGCGGTTATTGCAAGCCTGGACGAGGGGGATTACATGGTATCCCTGGACATCAAGGATGCTTACCTGCATGTCCCTATTTACCTTCCAAACCAGGAGTACCTCAGATTTGTGGTACAGGATTGCCATTACCAATTCCAGACACTGCCGTTTGGACTGTCCACGGCACCGAGGGTGTTTACCAAGGTAATGGCAGAAATGATGATACTCCTTCGAAAAAAAAGGGAGTTTTAATTATCCCATACTTGGACGATCTCCTTATAAAGGCGAGGTCCAGGGAGCAGTTACTGGTCGGAGTAGCACTATCTCAGGAGGTGCTACAACAGCATGGCTGGATTCTGAACATTCCAAAGTCACAGCTGGTTCCTTCCACTCGCTTACTGTTCCTGGGGATGATTTTGGACACATTTTTTTGACTATGGTCAAGTCAGGAGACTTCCCTACATATAAATATTCTGGAACTAAGGGCCATTTACAATGCCCTAAGTCAGGCAAGACCCCTGCTTCAAAACCAGCCGGTACAGATCCAGTCAGACAACATCACGGCAGTCGCCCATGTGAACCGACAGGGCGGCACAAGAAGCAGGATGGCAATGGCAGAAGCCACAAGGATTCTCCGATGGGCGGAAAATCACGTACTAGCACTGTCAGCAGTGTTCATTCCGGGAGTGGACAACTGGGAAGCAGACTTCCTCAGCAGACACGACCTACACCCGGGAGAGTGGGGACTTCATCCAGAAGTCTTCCTACTGTTGGTAAACCGTTGGGAAAGGCCACAGGTGGACATGATGGCGTCCCGCCTCAACAAAAAGCTAAAGAGATATTGCGCCAGGTCAAGGGACCCTCAGGCGATAGCTGTGGACGCTCTAGTGACACCGTGGGTGTACCAGTCGGTTTGTGTTCCCTCCTCTGCCTCTCATACCAAAGGTACTGAGAATAATAAGAAGGCGAGGAGTAAGAACGATACTCGTGGTTCCGGATTGGCCAAGAAGGGCCTAAAATTGGGTTCCATTAAAGTCCAGATTTCGGCCCTGTCGATTTTCTTCCAGAAAGAACTGGCTTCACTGCCTGAAGTTCAGACTTTTGTAAAGGGAGTGCTTCATATTCAGCCCCCTTTTGTGCCTCCCGTGGCACCTTGGGATCTCAATGTGGTGTTGAATTTCCTAAAATCACATTGGTTTGAACCACTTAAAACTGTGGATCTGAAATATCTCACGTGGAAAGTGGTCATGTTATTGGCCTTGGCTTCGGCCAGGCGTGTGTCAGAATTGGCGGCTTTGTCTTGTAAAAGCCCTTATCTGATTTTTCATATGGATAGGGCAGAATTGAGGTCTCGTCCCCAGTTTCTCCCTAAGGTGGTATCTGCTTTTCACTTGAACCAACCTATTGTGGTGCCTGCGGCTACTGGGGACTTGGAGGATTCCAAGTTACTGGATGTAGTCAGGGCCCTGAAACTTTGTTTCCAGGACGGCTGGAGTCAGAAAGACTGACTCGCTTTTTGTCCTGTACGCACCCAACAAGATAGGTGCTCCTGCTTCTAAGCAGTCTATTGCGCGCTGGATTTGTAGCACTATTCAGCTGGCGCATTCTGCGGTAGGCTTACCGCAGCCTTAATCTGTAAAAGCCCATTCCACCCGGAAGGTGGGCTCATCTTGGGCGGCTGCCCGAGGGGTCTCGGCTTTACAACTTTGCCGAGCTGCTACTTGGTCAGGGGCAAACACGTTTGCAAAATTCTACAAATTTGATACCCTGGCTGAGGAGGACCTGGAGTTCTCTCATTCGGTGCTGCAGAGTCATCCGCACTCTCCGGCCCGTTTGGGAGCTTTGGTATAATCCCCATGGTCCTTACGGAGTCCCCAGCATCCACTAGGACGTTAGAGAAAATAAGATTTTACTCACCGGTAAATCTATTTCTCGTAGTCCGTAGTGGATGCTGGGCGCCCGTCCCAAGTGCGGAGTGTCTGCAATACTTGTATATAGTTATTGCCTAACTAAAGGGTTATTATTGAGCCATCTGTTGAGAGGCACAGTTATATTTCATACTGTTAACTGGGTATAGTATCACGAGTTATACGGTGTGATTGGTGTGGCTGGTATGAGTCTTACCCGGGATTCAAAAAATCCTTCCTTATTGTGTCAGCTCTTCCGGGCACAGTGTCCTAACTGAGGTCTGGAGGAGGGGCATAGAGGGAGGAGCCAGTGCACACCAGATAGTACCAAATCTTTCTTATAGAGTGCCCAGTCTCCTGCGGAGCCCGTCTATTCCCCATGGTCCTTACGGAGTCCCCAGCATCCACTACGGACTACGAGAAATAGATTTACCGGTGAGTAAAATCTTATTTTCTTCAGATTATATTTACTGTTTGCAGCAGGTTGGATGGTTTAAACCACCTTGATTTAAACCAAATGTGTTTTTTATGCTGTGACTACTGGCACGGTGCAGTGACTTCTTAAAAAAAAAAAAAAAAGCCCATTATACTAATAAAAAAATTAGTGTTTTTATTTAACATGTTTAATGCCAGTGGCATGTCCAGTGCTAATGCCTAACTCCTTTTTTGTGTTTCTCTGAAAATTGCTTTTGCATTTTCCATTTTGTTTTACTATACAGATTTATTTAAAATACTTGTACTTATTTTCAATTTCATCTGAGTGTACTTTGTATGTATTAATATGTTCAGTATATCTACATATAGTCAGATGTAATAGGAATAAGCTGTAAAAATTGGTTTTATTGATAGACACAAAATAAATCAAATGAAAGCCTAATAACATTATTCATTTAAGAAACCATTAAAGAATGATTGATTAAGGTTTCTAATACAGGATCATATTTTTTTCTTCATTAAAACATTAATGCAAAAAAAATAAAAATGGTTTAAACGAAAAAAGCTTTCCTTTTTCTTTTTATTTTTTTAAATAAACTGGTTTTTTCCAACCCTGGTTTGCATTAATTTTGACCTTGGCTAATAAGAACAAGGTAGCAAGATTGCTAATAAAATTTTAAACAATTTACATTTTTTCTGCTCGCCCGATCCCATCAAAAGTGACCAGAGATCGAGGGCAATATTCAAATATTTTAAACTTCATTTGACATGTTGCGCCCAAACAGATTGGCATTATCCACGTAAAGCGGCTAAACCCGTCTAAAGTAATGGGTGCGACATGAATTTGCTGTTTGGGCGCTCAAACTGCCTACTTTGCACGTTTTAGCTTGTATTATCCCTTTACCAGGTGCGATACCTATAGTAATGAACTGAATATTACATTTTTAAAAAATAAATGATCAAATCCATGAGGATTTTCTTACTTTATTTTTTTTTTTATATTTCATATGATTTTTGCTATATATAAATCAGAGCTAGTGCTGCATTATATGCTAGATCATTCCCAGTTTATTGGCCACTGAAACTAATTTACAGTTTAATCTTTCTATGTTAAACCATTCTTTGGTTGTTGGTTTTTTTTTTTTTTTGGGGGGGGGGGGGGTTTAGTAGAAACTATTATCGCTATTGGCATAATCTGTGTTTCATATTATATCTTTAATAATCCTATTTCCAAGTACTCTCCCTCCCCCTATATGTCTTCCAATTCATTCCTAACAGACACCTTTACAAAGATTGTGTACTGTCCTCTGTCTGCATCATGGCCAGTGGCGCAGTCTGTGGCATTCATTTCAACCACATACTGCTGGTGTTAGTGTAGAGCTGCATCACTATTGAAGGTGGATGTGCGAAGCTGCAATCGTGGCTCACAAAAAGCTCATTTTCCAATGAGCTTTTTGGTAAATGCACTATGGACTTCTGAAAAAGTAACAATGCAGGTGAGCTCTGCAGACATTCCTCTATCAAATTCCAATTTTTTTCTGGTTTGCTATGCAGTCGCTAGTAGTACACTGTAACAACAACATTACAGACTGGAAGTGAATTGCAGCTGGTAAAATACTTAAGACTGGTGTTTATAAGAAAGTATGTGTGGTTATGCTAGAGGTTCCCAAATGCAAGGCACCCTAACTGTCCAGGTTTGAAGTTTATCCATGTTTGGCTGCGGGAGATGTGCTAGGCCTTGGAGAGTGATAAAGCTGAGAAAGATAAAGTATCAATTTGCTCCCAGCTGCCGTATTACTGGCTGCATTTAATAAACGAGTTAGGAGCAGATTGGTTGGCAGTTTATCTCTCTCTGCTTTATCACTCTCCAAAGCTTCGTACATCTGCCCCTCAATTTGATTTAACCATGTGTTCTGAGCCATGGATATGCCTGAAACCTGGACCATTACAGTGCCTTGAGGACTGCATTTGGGAACCTCTGTATTATGGTATGTTTGTTACACAAGTTCTCTGCTTTTTAAACATACAAAATGTAAATCTGGAGAAGTGGCTATTGCATCAAATAGGAATTGTAATTATATGTCCCAGCTTGACCATGCAATAATCTGTCACAGAATGAGCAAAGGTAACTCTAGGTATTAAAGGTATCTATATACTGCATTTTATATTTGGGCTCTATTGGAGAGAGATAAAAGTGGATGGAGATAAAGTACCAGGCAACCAGCGCCTTACTGTTATTTTTCAAACACAGCCTGTGACATGGCAGGAGCTGATTGGCTGGTACTTTATCTCCACCCACTTAATCTCTCTCCAAGGCTTATTACATATACCCCTTAGGGGTCTATTTACTACGCTTTGACTGGAGATAGTCACCGGAGATAAAGTACCAGCCAATCAGCTAACTGCCATTTTTCAAACCCAGCCTCTGAAATGTTAGGAGCGGATTGGCTGGTGCTTTATCTCTGTTGACTTTATCTCCATCCAAGGCATAGTAAATAGACCCCTTAGTCTCTTTAGTAACATTATATACACACATACACTTAAAATAGTTATTAAATAATACATTAGCTTTAGAAGTTGTGCATTACACAATTAATTACTTATTAATGACCTTTGCAGCACATTTAAGAGTGTGTAGAAATTCATCCCTCGCCTTTTAAAAGTAGCGTTGCTTACTGTAGAACACAGGTTCTCAAACTCGGTCCTCAGGACCCCACACAGTGCATGTTTTGCAGGTCTCCTCACAGAATCACAAGTGAAATAATTAGCGCCACCTGTAGACCTTTTAAAATGTGTCGGTGAGCAATTTATACACCTGTGCACCTGCTGGGTTACCTGCAAAACATGCACTGTGTGGGGTCCTGAGAACCGAGTTTGAGAACCTATGCTGTAGAACAACACTTGTGGTTTTGAAAAAGTGCATGTACTATATACCAAAGAAAAAAAAACCTATCCCATGTTACTGGCTTCAAGTGCATGGGTCCAATCTCTCTTTACCTTTCTATCTGCATGTTTGATCATTTACAGTACATGAACATTAAGAGTGCTGGTACTATACTTGCTGTGGATCCTGCAGTGTCACCGTCCAATAGTTTTCATTGCACAGCATTTTCAGTGAATTTAGGTTGAGCAGCTGTAACACTGCTTCTTGCTTCATATATTCCACCTCTTCTGTTTGTTTTCCCAAGCTCACTTCTGATGCTCACAGCATTGAGATGCCCTTTTGAAAGTTAATTGGATATTAACATAAGCAATAAACAGTAAGCCAAAGTGAATAGATTCTTTTTAAACTTTCAAACAACTATTTTAATGGAAATGTAAACCCAGCTGTATCAAGGCTACCTTGGCCTACTTGAAATGGCAGCATAAAAGTAGGCACCATGGCAACAAGGCAGCTTTATATTTATGTCTGACTAGTAAAACAGGATGAAAGAAGTCCTGCAGTATTATTCATTATGTTCATTGGCTTCTAAAAAGCAGCTAGCGACAATATAAAGTGGTACTTGACTCTCTTCTAATTTCTAGTGTTTTTACCCTTGTTTTCCTTTCTGTAAAGGGGTGGGAAGGATTTTGGATACATGTAATTTACAGCTACAAAGTCTAAATACTATATGAAAGCTAGAGAGAACAGTTTATGTTATGAGCCACTATGTTTGACTTTAAAGCTAAATCGAGCAGCAGCTTATGAAGTCGAATAGATGGTAAGTTGGTCATGCACCTTAACAAAACAAAGAATGTTCTAACAGACCTTCTATGAAGAGAGCTTCAGAAAAACTCTGATACCAAGTAGCTGTAATCCTTGTTGCATTGTTTCTATGCAGTTTTTTTTGTTCCCACACGGAATCTTGTATTACATTGCCAGTATTGAAGCATTCTACCAGAAAGTTGGTTTGTTTATTTTTCAGTAACCAGTTCACTTTAAATTTAACGTGACCCACTTTTACCAGGTCAGTAAGTAATGAAATGATTGCAAATCTAACATTTTAACTCCCCATGATGTATGCTCGCATTTGTAGGTTCTATCCTAGATTTTAGGGATTTCCTGACCGCAGCGGTTTCTTTTTCTCTAACGTCCTAGTGGATGCTGGGGACTCCGTAAGGACCATGGGGAATAGACGGGCTCCGCAGGAGACAGGGCACTTTAAGAAAGAATTTGGATACTGGTGTGCTCTGGCTCCTCCCTCTATGTCCCTCCTCCAGACCTCAGTTTGAATCTGTGCCCGGACGAGCCGGGTGCTACTTAATGAGCTCTCCTGAGCTTGCTAAAAAGAAAGTATTTTGTTAGTTTTTTTTATTTTCAGAGAGATCTGCTGGCAACAGACTCTGCTACGTGGGACTGAGGGGAGAGAAGCAACCCTACTCACTGAAGATAGGTCCTGCTTCTTAGGCTACTGGACACCATTAGCTCCAGTGGGATCGTACACAGGATCGCACCCTTGGTCGTCCGATCCCGGAGCCGCGCCGCCGTCCCCCTCGCATAGCCGGAAGACAGAAGCCGGTGACAGAAGCAAGAAGACTTCGAAATCGGCAGCAGAAGACTCCAGTCTTCATATGAGGTAGCGCACAGCACTGCAGCTGTGCGCCATTGCTCCCACACTTAACCCACATAGGTCACTGTAGGGCGCAGGGGGGGGCGCCCTGGGCAGCAATTAGAGAACCTCTTGGCAAAAGCGGGCATATATACAGTTGGGCACTGTATATATGAATGGGCTCCAGCCATATTTTTACACAGAAACGCGGGACAGAAGCCCGCCGCTGAGGGGGCGGGGCTTCTTCCTCAGCACTCACCATCGCCATTTTCTCTCCACAGCTCCGCTGAGAGGAAGCTTCTCAGGCTTTCCCCTGCAGAATCACGGTAGAAGAGGGTAAAAAGAGAGGGGGGGCACATAAATTTGGCGCAAAAACAGTATATACAGCAGCTACTGGGTTAACACAAAGTTACTGTGTGATTCCTGGGACATATAGCGCTGGGGTGTGTGCTGGCATACTCTCTCTGTGTCTCCAAAAGGCCTTGTGGGGGAACTGTCTTCAAATAGAGCATCCCCTGTGTGTGTGGTGTGTCGGTACGCTTGTGTTGGCATGTTTGACGAAGGCTTTGTGGAAACAGAGCGGGAGCAAATGAATGTGGGGTCGCCGCCGACTGCGCCGACACCCGATTGGATGGATATGTGGAAGGTTTTAAATGATAATGTTACTTCCTTGCATAAAAGGTTGGATAAAGCTGAAGCCTTGGGACAGCCGGGGTCTCAGCCCATGCCTGATCCTATGTCGCAGAGGCCGTCAGGGTCTCAGAAGCGCCCACTATCCCAAATTGTTGACCCAGATATCGACACGGATTCTGACTCCAGTGTCGATGGCGATGATGCAAAGTTACAGCCTAAAATGGCTAAAGCCATCCGTTATACGATTATAGCAATGAAAGATGTGTTGCACATCAGAGGAAACCCCAGTCCCTGACAAGAGGGTTTATATGTATGGGGGAAAAAGGCAAGAGGTGACCTTTCCCCCTTCACATGAGTTAAATGAGTTATGTGAAAAGGCTTGGGAATCTCCAGATAGAAAACTGCAGATTTCCAAACGGATGCTTATGGCGTATCCTTTCCCGCCAACGGACAGGTTACGCTGGGAATCCTCCCCTAGGGTAGACAAAGCTTTAACACGCTTATCCAAGAGGGTAGCCCTGCCGTCACAGGATACGGCCACCCTAAAAGATGCTGCGGATAGAAAGCAGGAGGGTATCCTGAAGTCTGTTTATACACATTCAGGTACCTTACTAAGGCCGGCGATTGCGTCGGCCTGGATGTGTAGTGCTGTAGCAGCATGGACAGATACCTTATCTGAGGAACTTGATACCTTGGACAAGGATACTATATTACTGACCCTGGGGCATATAAAAGACGCTGTCCTTTATATGAGAGATGCTCAAAGAGACATTAGCCTACTGGGCTCTAGAACAAATGCAATGTCGATTTCTGCCAGAAGGGTCCTGTGGACTCTGCAATGGACAGGAGATGCCGACTCAAAAAGGCACATGGAGGTTTTACCTTACAAAGGTGAGGAGTTGTTTGGGGACGGTCTCTCGGACCTGGTCTCCACAGCTACGACTGGAAAGTCACATTTTTTGCCATATGTTCCCTCACAACCTAAGAAAGCACTGTATTACCAAATGCAGTCCTTTCGATCACAAAAAGGCAAGAAAGTCCGAGGTGCGTCCTTTCTTGCCAGAGGCAGGGGTAGAGGAAAGAAGCTGCACAATACAGCTAGCTCCCAGGAACAGAAGTCCTCCCTGGCTTCCACTAAATCCACCGCATGACGCTGGGGCTCCACAGGCGGAGCTAGGCCCGGTGGGGGCGCGTCTCCGAAATTTCAGCCACAAGTGGGTTCACTCCCAGGTGGATCCCTGGGCTATAGAGATTGTGTCTCAGGGATACAAGCTGGAATTCGAAGAGATGCCCCCTCACCGTTACCTCAAATCGGCCCTGCCAGCTTCCCCCTTAGAGAGGGAAATAGTGTTAGCTGCAATTCACAAATTGTATCTTCAGCAGGTGGTGGTAAAGGTTCCCCTCCTTCAACAGGGAAGGGGTTACTATTCGACCATGTTTGTGGTACCGAAACCGGACGATTCGGTCAGACCCATACTGAATTTAAAATCCCTGAACATATACCTGAAAAGGTTCAAGTTCAAGATGGAATCGCTCAGAGCGGTCATCGCAAGCCTGGAAGGGGGGGGTTTTATGGTGTCTCTGGACATAAAGGATGCTTACCTTCATGTCCCCATTTATCCACCTCATCAGGAGTACCTCAGATTTGTGGTACAGGATTGTCATTACCAATTCCAGACGTTGCTGCTTGGTCTCTCCTCGGCACCGAGAATATTTACCACGGTAATGGCGGAAATGATGGTGCTCCTGCGACGGCAAGGAGTCACAATTATCCCATACTTGGACGATCTCCTCATAAAGGCAAGGTCCAGAGAGCAGTTGCTGATCAGCGTGGCACGCTCTCGGGAAGTGTTAAAGCAGCACGGCTGCATTCTAAATATTCCAAAGTCGCAGCTGATTCCTACGACTCGTCTGCCCTTCCTGGGCATGATTCTGGACACAGGCCAGAAGAGGCTTTATCTCCCGATGGAGAAGGCTCAGGAGCTCATGACACTGGTCAGAGACCTATTAAAACCAAAACAGGTGTCGGTGCATCTCTGCACGTGAGTCCTGGGAAAGATGGTGGCATCATACGAGGCCATTCCCTTCGGCAGGTTCCATGCGAGGACCTTTCAATGGGATCTGTTGGACAAGTGGTCCGGATCACATCTACAAATGCATCGGCTGATCACCCTATCCCACAGGGCCAGGGTGTCTCTCCTGTGGTGGCTGCAGAGTGCTCAACTTCTCGACGGCCGCAGATTCGGCATTCAGGACTCGGTTCTGGTGACCACGGATGCAAGCCTCCGAGGGTGGGGAGCAGTCACACAGGGAAGAAACTTCCAAGGTCTGTGGTCAAGTCAGGAGACTTGCCTTCACATCAACATCCTGGAACTAAGGGCAATATACAACGCCCTACGTCAAGCGGAGACCCTGCTTCGCGACCGATCGGTGCTGATTCAGTCAGACAACATCACCGCAGTGGCTCATGTAAACCGCCAAGGCGGCACAAGGAGCAGGGTGGCGATGGCGGAAGCCACCAGAATTCTTTGCTGGGCGGAGAATCACGTAAGTGCACTGTCAGCAGTGTTCATTCCGGGAGTGGACAACTGGGAAGCAGACTTCCTCAGCAGGCACGACCTCCACCCGGGAGAGTGGGGACTTCATCAAGAAGTCTTCACGCAGATTGCAAGTCGGTGGGAACTGCCACAAGTAGACATGATGGCATCCCGCCTCAACAAAAAGCTACAGAGGTATTGCGCCAGGTCAAGAGACCCTCAGGCGATAGCTGTAGACGCACTAGTGACACCGTGGGTGTTCCAGTCGGTCTATGTATTTCCTCCTCTTCCTCTCATACCCAAGGTGCTGAGAATCATAAGAAGAAGAGTGAGAACAATACTCATTGTTCCGGATTGGCCAAGAAGGACTTGGTATCCAGAGCTGCAAGAAATGCTCATAGAGAAGCCATGGCCTCTACCTCTAAGACAGGACTTGTTGCAACAGGGGCCCTGTCTGTTCCAAGACTTACCGCGGCTGCGTTTGATGGCATGGCGGTTGAACGCCGGATCCTAGCAGAAAAAGGCATTCCGGATGAGGTTATTCCTACGCTGATAAAGGCTAGGAAGGACATGACTGCTAAACATTATCACCGTATATGGTGAAAATATGTTGCTTGGTGTGAGTCCAGGAATGCTCCTACGGAGGAATTCCAGCTGCGCCGTTTCCTTCACTTCCTACAGTCGGGTGTGACTTTGGGCCTAAAATTGGGTTCCATTAAGGTCCAGATTTCGGCCCTATCCATTTTCTTTCAAAAAGAACTGGCTTCTCTTCCTGAAGTTCAGACGTTTGTAAAGGGAGTGCTGCATATTCAGCCCCCTTTTGTGCCTCCAGTGGCACCTTGGGATCTTAACGTGGTGTTGAGCTTCCTGAAGTCACACTGGTTTGAGCCACTTAAAACCGTGGAGTTAAAATTTCTCACGTGGAAGGTGGTCATGCTATTAGCCTTGGCTTCAGCTAGGCGTGTGCCAGAATTAGCGGCTTTGTCACATAAAAGCCCCTATCTGGTTTTCCATATGGACAGGGCGGAATTGCGGACCCGTCCGCAATTTCTGCCAAAAGTGGTGTCATCTTTTCATATGAACCAACCTATTGTGGTGCCTGTGGCTACTCGTGACTTGGAGGATTCCGAGTTACTAGATGTGGTCAGGGCTTTGAAGGTTTATGTAGCCAGAACGGCTAGGGTCGGGAAAACAGAGTCTTTGTTTATCCTGTATGCACCCAACAAGCTGGGTGCTCCTGCTTCAAAGCAAACTATTGCTCGCTGGATCTGTAACACGATTCAGCAGGCTCATTCTGCGGCTGGATTGCTGCTGCCAAAATCAGTAAAAGCTCCTTCCACAAGGAAGGTGGGCTCTTCTTGGGCGGCTGCCCGAGGGGTCTCGGCATTACAGCTTTGCCGAGCAGCTACTTGGTCGAGTTCAAACACTTTTGCAAAGTTCTACAAGTTTGATACCCTGGCTGAGGAGGACCTTGTGTTTGCTCATTCGGTGCTGCAGAGTCATCCGCACTTTCCCGCCCGTTTGGGAGCTTTGGTATAATCCCCATGGTCCTTACGGAGTCCCCAGCATCCACTAGGACGTTAGAGAAAATAAGATTTTACTTACCGGTAAATCTATTTCTCGTAGTCCGTAGTGGATGCTGGGCGCCCGTCCCAAGTGCGGACTTCTTCTGCAATGCTTGTATATAGTTATTGCTTACATAAGGGTTATGTTAAAGTTGCATCAGGGTTGATCTGATGCTCTATTGTTAATACTGTTAACTGGGTAAGTTTATCACAAGTTATTTGGTGTGGCTGGTATGAGTCTTGCCCTGAATTCAAATCCTTTCCTTGTACTGTCAGCTCTTCCGGGCACAGTTTCTTTAACTGAGGTCTGGAGGAGGGACATAGAGGGAGGAGCCAGAGCACACCAGTATCCAAATTCTTTCTTAAAGTGCCCTGTCTCCTGCGGAGCCAGTCTATTCCCCATGGTCCTTACGGAGTCCCCAGCATCCACTACGGACTACGAGAAATAGATTTACCGGTAAGTAAAATCTTATTTTCTCTGACGTCCTAGTGGATGCTGGGAACTCCGTAAGGACCATGGGGAATAGACGGGCTCCGCAGGAGACTGGGCACTCTAAAAGAAAGATTAGGTACTTTCTGGTGTGCACTGGCTCCTCCCTCTATGCCCCTCCTCCAGACCTCAGTTAGATTTCTGTGCCCGGCCGAGCTGGATGCACACTAGGGGCTCTCCTGAGCTCCTAGAAAGAAAGTTTATTTTAGGTTTTTTATTTTACAGTGAGACCTGCTGGCAACAGGCTCACTGCAACGAGGGACTAAGGGGGGAAGAAGCGAACCTACCTGCTTGCAGCTAGCTTGGGCTTCTTAGGCTACTGGACACCATTAGCTCCAGAGGGATCGACCGCAGGACCCGTCCTTGGTGTTCGTTCCCGGAGCCGCGCCGCCGTCCCCCTTACAGAGCCAGAAGCATGAAGATGGTCCGGAAAATCGGCGGCAGAAGACTTCAGTCTTCACCAAGGTAGCGCACAGCACTGCAGCTGTGCGCCATTGCTCCTCATACACACTTCACACTCCGGTCACTGAGGGTGCAGGGCGCTGGGGGGGGGCGCCCGAGCAGCAATAAAAACACCTTGGCTGGCAAAATAATCACAATATATAGCCCCAGAGGCTATATATGTGATAATTACCCCTGCCAGAATCCATAAAAAAGCGGGAGAAAAGTCCGAAAAAGGGGCGGAGCTATCTCCCTCGGCACACTGGCGCCATTTTCTCTTCACAGTGTAGCTGGAAGACAGCTCCCCAGGCTCTCCCCTGTAGTTTTCAGGCTCAAAGGGTTAAAGAGAGGGGGGGCACTAAATTTAGGCGCAATATTGTTTATACAAGCAGCTATTGGGGAAAATTCACTCAGTGATCGTGTTTATCCCTACATTATATAGCGCTCTGGTGTGTGCTGGCAAACTCTCTGTGTCTCCCCAAAGGGCTGTGTGGGGTCCTGTCCTCAGTCAGAGCATTCCCTGTGTGTGTGCGGTGTGTCGGTACGGCTGTGTCGACATGTTTGATGAGGAGGCTTATGTGGAGGCGGAGCAGATGCCGATAAATGGGATGTCGCCCCCTGTGGGCCCACACCAGAGTGGATGGATAGGTGGAAGGTATTAACCGACAGTGTCAACTCCTTACATAAAAGGCTGTATGACGTAACAGCTATGGGACAGCCGGCTTCTCAGCCCGCGCCTGCCCAGGCGTCTCAAAGGCCATCAGGGGCTCAAAAATGCCCGCTCCCTCAGATCGCAGACACAGATGTCGACACGGAGTCTGACTCCAGTGTCGACGAGGTTGAGACATATACACAATCCACTAGGAACATCCGTTACATGATCCCGGCAATAAAAAACATTTCTGACATTAACCCAAGTACCACTAAAAAAGGGTTTTATGTTTGGGGAGAAAAAGCAGGCAGTGTTTTGTTCCCCCATCCAATGAGTGAATGAAGTGTGAAAAAGCGTGGGTTCCCCCGATAAGAAACTGATAATTTCTAAAAAGTTACTGATGGCGTACCTTTTCCCGCCAGAGGATAAGTTACGCTGGGAGATATCCCCTAGGGTGGATAAGGCGCTCACACGTTTGTCAAAAATGGTGGCACTGCCGTCTTAGGATACGGCCACTTTGAAGGTACCTGCTGATAAAAAGCAGGAGGCTATCCTGAAGTCTGTATTTACACACTCAGGTACTAGACTGAGACCTGCAGATAGTGCTGCTGCAGCGTGGTCTGTAACCCTGTCAAACAGGGATACTATTTTGCGAACATAAGACGTCGTCTTATATATGAGGGATGCACAGAGGGATATTTTGCCGGCTAGCATCCAGAATTAATGCAATGTCCATTCTGTCAGGAAGGTATTAGAGACCCGACACTGGACAGGTGATGCTGACTTTAAAAGGCACATAGAGCCTTATAAGGGTGAGGAATTGTTTGGGGATGGTCTCTGGGACCTCGTATCCACAGCAACAGCTGGGAAGAAATTTTTTTACCTCCGGTTTCCTCACAGCCTAAGAAAGCACTGTATTATCAGGTACAGTCCTTTCGGCTTCAGAAAAGCAAGCGGGTCAAAGGCGCTTCCTTTCTGCACAGAGACGAGGGAAGAGGGAAAAAGCTGCACCAGTCAGCCAGTTCCCAGAATCAAAATTCTTCCCCCGCTTCCTCTGAGTCCACCGCATGACGCGGGGGCTCCACAGGCGTAGCCAGGTACGGTGGCGGGCCGCCTCAAAAATTTCAGCGATCGGTGGGCTCGCTCACAGGTGGATCCCTGGATCCTTCAAGTAGTATCTCAGGGGTACAGGCTGGAATTCGAGGCGTCTCCCCCCCGCCGTTTCCTCAAATCTGCCTTGCCGACAACTCCCTCAGGCAGGGAGGCTGTGCTAGAGGCAATTCACAAGCTGTATTCCCAGCAGGTGATAGTCAAGGTGCCCCTACTTCAACAAGGACGGGGTTACTATTCCACACTGTTTGTGGTACCGAAACCGGACGGTTCGGTGAGACCCATTTTAAATTTGAAGTCCTTGAACACATACATAAAAAAATTCAAAAGTTCAAGATGGAATCGCTCAGGGCGGTTATTGCAAGCCTGGAGGAGGGGGATTACATGGTATCCCTGGACATCAAGGATGCTTACCTACATGTCCCCATTTACCATCCTCACCAGGAGTACCTCAGATTTGTGGTACCGGATTGCCATTACAAATTCCAAACACTGCCGTTTGGACTGTCCACGGCACCGAGGGTGTTTACCAAGGTAATGGCAGAAATGATGATACTCCTTCGAAAAAAGGGAGTTTTTAATTATCCCGTACTTGGACGATCTCCTTTTAAAGGCGAGGTCCATGGAGCAGTTGTTGGTCGGAGTAGCACTATCTCGGGAAGTGCTACAACAGCACGGATGGATTCTATACATTCCAAAGTCACAGCTGGTTCCTACCACACGCCTGCTGTTCCTGGGGATGGTTCTGGACACAGAACAGAAAAAAGTGTTTCTCCCGCAGGAGAAAGCCAAGGAGCTGTCATCTCTAGTCAGAGACCTCCTGAAACCAAAACAGGTATCTCTGCATCACTGCACACGAGTCCTGGGAAAAATGGTAGCTTCTTACGAAGCAAAATTCCATTCGGCAGGTTCCATGCAAGAACCTTTCAGTGGGACCTCTTGGACAAGTGGTCGGAATCGCATCTTCAGATGCATCGGCTGATAACCCTGTCTCCAAGGACCAGGGTATCTCTACTGTGGTGGCTGCAGAGTGCTCATCTTCAAGAGGGCCGCAGATTCGGCATACAGGACTGGGTCCTGGTAACCACGGATGCCAGCCTTCGGGGCTGGGGGGCAGTCACACAGGGAAGAAATTTCCAAGGACTTTGGTCAAGTCAGGAGTCGTCCCTACACATAAATATTCTGGAACTGAGGGCCATTTACAATGCCCTAAGTCTGGCAAGGCCTCGGCTTCAAAACCAGCCGGTACTGATCCAATCAGACAACATCACGGCAGTCGCCCATGTAAACCGACAGGGCGGCACAAGAAGCAGGATGGCGATGGCAGAAGCCACAAGGATTCTCCGATGGGCACGAAAATCACGTCTTAGCACTGTCAGCAGTGTTCATTCCGGGAGTGGACAACTGGGAAGCAGACTTCCTCAGCAGACACGACCGACACCCGGGAGAGTGGGGACTTCATCCAGAAGTTTTCCAACTGTTGGTAAACCGTTGGGAAAGGCCACAGGTGGACATGATGGCGTCCCGCCTAAACAAAAAACTAGATATTGCGCCAGGTCAAGGGACCCTCAGGCAATAGCTGTGGACGCTCTAGTGACACCGTGGGTGTACCAGTCGGTTTATGTATTCCCTCCTCTGCCTCTCATACCAAAGGTACTGAGAATAATAAGAAAACGAGGAGTAAGAACGATACTCGTGGTTCCGGATGGGCCAAGAAGAGCTTGGTACCCAGAACTTCAAGAAATAATATCAGGGGACCCATGGCCTCTACCGCTCAGACAGGATCTGCTACAGCAGGGGCCCTGTCTGTTCCAAGACTTACCGCGGCTGCGTTGGACGGCATGGCGGTTGAATTCCGGATCCTAAAACAATAGGGCATTCAAGAGGAAGTCATTCCTACGCTGATAAAAGCCAGGAAAGAAGTAACCGCAAACCATTATCACCGTATTTGGCGAAAATATGTTGCGTGGTGTGAGGCCAGGAAGGCCCCAACAGAGGAATTTCAGCTGGGTCGTTTTCTGCACTTCCTACAGTCAGGAGTGACTATGGGCCTAAATTTGGGTTCCATTAAGGTCCAGATTTCGGCCCTGTCGATTTTCTTTCAGAAAGAACTGGCTTCACTGCCTGGAGTTCAGACATTTGTAAAGGGAGTGCTACATATTCAGCCCCTTTTTTGTGCCTTCTGTGGCACCTTGGGATATCACCGTGGTGTTGATTTTCTTAAAATCGCATTGGTTTGAGCCACTTAAAACTGTGGATTTGAAATATCTCACGTGGAAAGTGGTCATGTTATTGTCCTTGGCTTCGGCCAGGCGTGTGTCAGAATTGGCGGCTTTGTCATGTAAAAGCCCTTATCTGATTTTCCATATGGATAGGGCAGAATTGAGGACTCGTCCCCAGTTTCTCCCTAAGGTGGTATCAGCTTTTCACTTGAACCAACCTATTGTAGTGCCTGCGGCTACTAGGGACTTGGAAGATTCCAAGTTACTGGACGTAGTCAGGGCCTTAAAAATTTATATTTCCAGGACGGCTGGAGTCAGGAAAACTGACTCGTTTTTTATCCTGTAGGCACCCAACAAAATAGGTGCTCCTGCTTCTAAGCAGACTATTGCTCGCTGAATTTGTAGCACAATTCAGCTGGAGCATTCTGCGGCTGGATTGCCGCATCCTAAATCAGTAACAGCCCATTCCACGAGGAAAGTGGGCTCATCTTGGGCGGCTGCCTGAGGGGTCTCTGCTTTACCACTTTGCCGAGCTGCAACTTGGTCAGGGGCAAACACGTTTGCTAAATTCTACAAATTTGATACCCTGGCTGAGGAGGACCTTGAGTTCTCTCATTCGGTGCTGCAGAGTCATCCGCACTCTCCCGCCCGTTTGGGAGCTTTGGTATAATCCCCATGGTCCTTACGGAGTTCCCAGCATCCACTAGGACGTCAGAGAAAATAAGATTTTACTCACCGGTAAATCTATTTCTCGTAGTCCGTAGTGGATGCTGGGCGCCCATCCCCAGTGCGGATTGTCTGCAATACTTGTATATAGTTATTGCCTAACTAAATGCCTAACTAAAGGGTTATTGTTGAGCCATCTGTTGAGAGGCTCAGTTATATTTCATACTGTTAACTGGGTATAGTATCACGAGTTATACGGTGTGATTGGTGTGGCTGGTATGAGTCTTACCCGGGATTCAAAATCCTTCCTTATTGTGTCAGCTCTTCCGGGCACAGTATCCTAACTGAGGTCTGGAGGAGGGGCATAGAGGGAGGAGCCAGTGCACACCAGATGGTACCTAATCTTTCTTTTAGAGTGCCCAGTCTCCTGCGGAGCCCGTCTATTCCCCATGGTCCTTACGGAGTTCCCAGCATCCACTACGGACTACGAGAAATAGATTTACCGGTGAGTAAAATCTAATTTTCTCTAACGTCCTAGTGGATGCTGGGAACTCCGTAAGGACCATGGGGAATAGCGGGCTCCGAAGGAGGCTGGGCACTCTAGAAAGATTTAGGACTACCTGGTGTGCACTGGCTCCTCCCACTATGACCCTCCTCCAAGCCTCAGTTAGGACACCGTGCCCGGACGAGCAGACATAATAAGGAAGGATTTAGAATCCCGGGTAAGACTCTTACCAGCCACACCAATCACACCGTACAACTCGTGATACAATATCCAGTTTGACAGTATGAAAACAACGGAGCCTCTCAACAGATGGCTCAACAATAACCCTTTTGTTAACAATAACTATTTACAAGTATTGCAGACAATCCGCATTTGGGATGGGCGCCCAGCATCCACTACGGACTACGAGAAATAGAATTACCGGTGAGTAAATTCTTATTTTCTCTAACGTCCTAGTGGATGCTGGGAACTCCGTAAGGACCATGGGGATTATACCAAAGCTCCCAAACGGGCGGGAGAGTGCGGATGACTCTGTAGCACCGAATGAGAGAACTCCAGGTCCTCCTCAGCCAGGGTATCAAATTTGTAGAATTTTGCAAACGTATTTGCCCCTGACCAAGTAGCTGCTCGGCAAAGTTGTAAAGCCGAGACCCCTCGGGCAGCCGCCCAAGATGAGCCCACCTTCCTTGTGGAATGGGCCTTTACAGATTTTGGCTGTGGCATGCCTGCCACAGAATGTGCAAGCTGAATTGTACTACAAATCCAGCGAGCAATAGACTGCTTAGAAGCAGGAGCACCCAACTTGTTGGGTGCATACAGGATAAACAGCGAGTCAGATTTTCTGACTCCAGCCGTCCTGGAAACATATATTTTCAGGGCCCTGACAACGTCTAGCAACTTGGAGTCCTCCAATTCACTAGTAGCCGCCGGCACCACAATAGGCTGGTTCAGGTGAAACGCTGACACCACCTTAGGGAGAAATTTGGGACGAGTCCTCAACTCTGCCCTATCCATATGGAAAATCAGATAAGGGCTTTTACATGATAAAGCCGCCAATTCTGACACTCGCCTGGCTGAAGCCAAGGCTAATAACATGACCACTTTCCACGTGAGATATTTCAGATCCACGGTTTTTAGTGGCTCAAACCAATGTGATTTTAAGAAACTCAACATCATGTTGAGATCCCAAGGTGCCACTGGAGGCACAAACGGGGGCTGAATATGCAGCACTCCTTTTACAAAAGTCTGAAGCTAGTTCTTTTTGAAAGAAAAATCGACAGAGCCGAGATCTGTACTTTAATGGAGCCTAGTTTTAGGCCCATATCCACTCCTGCTTGCAGGAAATGCAGAAATCGACCTAGTTGAAATTCCTCTGTTGGGGCCTTATTGGCCTCGCACCATGCAACATATTTTCGCCATATGCGGTGATAATGCGTTGCCGTGACATCTTTCCTGGCCTTAATAAGCGTAGGAATGACTTCTTCCGGAATACCCTTTTCCTTTAGGATCCGGTGTTCAACCGCCTTGTCAGACGCAGCCGAGGTTGGATGCACACTAGGGGCTCTCCTGAGCCCTTAGAAAGAAAGTATAGTTTTAGGTTTTTTATTTTCAGTGCGACCTGCTGGCAACAGGCTCACTGCAGCGAGGGACTAAGGGGAGAAGAAGCGAACTCGCCTGCTTGCAGCCGGATTGGGCTTCTTAGGCTACTGGACACCATTAGCTCCAGAGGGATCGACTGCAGGCCCAGTCCTTGGTGTTCGGTCCCGGAGCCGCGCCGCCGTCCCCCTTACAGAGCCAGAAGCAAGAAGAGGTCCGGAAAAACGGCGGCAGAAGACATCAGTCTTCACCAAGGTAGCGCACAGCACTGCAGCTGTGCGCCATTGCTCCTCATGCACACTTCACACTCCGGTCACTGAGGGTGCAGGGCGCTCGGGGGGGGGGGCGCCCTGAGCTGCAATAAAAACACCTTGGCTGGCAAAAATACCACAATATATAGCCCTAGAGGCTATATATGTGGTAAATTCCCCTGCCAGAATCCAGAAAAAAGCGGGAGAATAGGCCGCGGAAAAGGGGCGGAGCTATCTCCCTCAGACACACTGGCGCCATTTCTCCTTCACAGATCCGCTTGAAGGAAGCTCCCTGGCTCTCCCCTGCAGTCTACACTTCAGAACAAGGTAAAAACAGAGGGGGGGCACTAAAATTGGGCGCAATACATATATAATATAAAAAGCAGCTATAGGGGACATAACTCAGTTAGTCCCTGCATTATATAGCGCTCTGGTGTGTGCCGGCATACTCTCACTCTGTCCCCCCAAAGGGCTTTTGTGGGTCCTGTCCTCATTCGGAGCATTCCTTGTGTGTGTGCGGTGTGTCGGTACGGCTGTGTCGACATGTTTGATGAGGATAATGATGTGGAGGCGGAGCAGATGCCTTTAGAAGGGATGTCACCCCCTGCGGGGCAGACACCTGAGTGGATGGGCTTATGGAAAGTAATGAGTGCACGTATAGACTCCTTATATAAGAAAATCGACGACATGCCAAATGTGGGACAGCCGACTTCTCAGCTCGTGCCTGCCCAGGCGTCGCATGGGTCGTCAGGGGCTCTAAAACGCCCGCTACCTCAAGCAGACCCAGATGTCGACACTGATACTGACACCAGTGTCGACGACGATGAGTCAAACCTGATGCCCACTAAGGCCATTCACTGTATGATTGAGGCAATGAAAGAGGTGTTAAACATTTCTGATATAACTACTGGTACCACTAAAAAGAGTATTATGTTTGGAGAGAAAAAAACTACCCGTAGTTTTTCCCCCATCAGATGAATTAAATGAAGTGTGTGAAGAAGCGTGGGCTTTCCCTGATAAAAAATTGGTAATTCCTAAGAAGGTACTAATGGCGTTCCCTTTCCCGCCAGAGGATAGGTCACGTTGGGAAACACCCCCTAGAGTGGATAAAGCGCTCACACGTTTGTCTAAAAAGGTGGCACTACCGTCTCCGGATACGGCCGCCCTCAAGGAACCTGCTGATAGAAAGCAGGAGGCGATCCTGAAGTCTGTATATACACACACAGGCATTATACTTAGGCCAGCTATTGCGTCAGCTTGGATGTGCAGTGCTGCCGCTGCTTGGTCAGATAAACTGTCAGAAAATATTGACACATTCGACAGAGACACGATCCTGTTAACCATAGACCATATAAAAGACTCAGTCTTATATATGAGAGATGCACAGAGGGAAATCTGCCAACTGGCATCTAAAGTAAGTGCATTGTCCATTTCTGCTAGGAGAGGCTTATGGACTCGCCAGTGGACAGGAGATGCAGATTCTAAAAAGCACATGTAAGTGTTGCCATAGAAGGGTGAGGAATTATTTGGGGATGGTCTCTCGGACCTAGTTTCCACAAACAGGCGTGGAAAAGGCGGGTCTTTTCTGTCCAGCAAAAGTCCTCCCCCGCTTCCTCTTCCAAGTCCGCCGCATGACGGTGGGGCTCCACAGGCGGAGCCAGGTACGGTGGGGGGTCGCCTCAAAAATTTCAGCGATCAGTGGGTTCGCTCACAGGTGGATCCCTGGATCCTGCAAATAGTATCTCAGGGGTACAAGCTGGAATTCGAGGCGTCCCCACCCCACCGGTTCCTAAAATCTGCCTTGCCAATTGCTCCCTCAGACAGGGAGGCGGTGCTAACGGCAATTCACAAGCTGTATTCTCAGCAGGTGATAATCAAGGTACCCCTACTTCAACAAGGCCGTGGTTATTATTCCACACTATTTGTGGTACCGAAACCGGACGGTTCGGTTAGACCCATTCTAAATTTGAAATCCTTGAACACATACATAAAGAAATTCAAGTTCAAGATGGAATCGCTCAGGGCGGTTATTGCAAGCCTGGACGAGGGGGATTACATGGTATCCCTGGACATCAAGGATGCTTACTTGCATGTCCCCATTTACCATCCTCACCAGGAGTACCTCAGATTTGTGGTACAGGATTGCCATTACCAATTCCAGACGCTGCCGTTTGGACTGTCCACGGCACCGAGGGTATTTACCAAGGTTATGGCGGAAATGATGATACTCCTTCGAAGAAAGGGAGTTTTAATTATCCCGTACTTGGACGATCTTCTAATAAAAGCGAGGTCCAAGGAACAGTTGTTGGTGGGAGTAGCACTATCCCAGGAAGTGCTGCACCAGCACGGCTGGATTCTGAATATCCCAAAGTCACAGCTGGTTCCGACGACACGGCTACTGTTCCTGGGTATGATTCTGGATACAGTCCAGAGAAAAGTGTTTCTCCTGGAGGAAAAAGCCAGGGAGTTGTCATCTCTAGTCAGAGACCTCCTGAAACCAAAACAGGTATCAGTGCATCACTGCATGCGGGTCCTGGGAAAGATGGTGGCTTCTTACGAAGCAATTCCCTTCGGCAGGTTCCATGCCAGAATCTTTCAGTGGGACCTGTTGGACCAGTAGTCCGGATCGCATCTTCAGATGCATCGCTTAATAACCCTGTCTCCAAAAATCCCTGCTCCTACACCAGCCGGTGCTGATCCAGTCAGACAACAACACGGCAGTCGCCCATGTAAATCGACAGGGCGGCACAAGAAACAGGATGGCGATGGCAGAAGCCACAAAAATTCTCCGATGGGCGGAGAATCATGTACTAGCACTGTCAGCAGTGTTCATTCCGGGAGTGGACAACTGGGAAGCAGACTTCCTCAGCAGACACGACCTCCACCCGGGGGAGTGGGGACTTCACCCAGAAGTCTTCCAGATGCTGGTAAACCGTTGGGAAAAACCACAGGTGGACATGATGGCGTCCCGTCTCAACAAAAAGTTAAAAAAATATTGCGCCAGGTCAAGGGACCCTCAGGCGATAGCTGTGGACGCTCTAGTAACACCGTGGGTGTACCAGTCGGTTTATGTGTTCCCTCCTCTGCCTCTCATTCCAAAGGTATTGAGAATAATAAGAAAGCGAGGAGTAAACACAATTCTCGTGGTTCCGGATTGGCCAAGACGAGCGTGGTACCCGGAACTTCAAGAGATGCTCTCAGAGGACCCGTGGCCTCTACCGCTCAGACAGGACCTGCTACAGCAGGGGCCCTGTCTGTTCCAAGACTTACCGCGGCTGCGTTTGACAAGGCGGTTGAACACCGGATCCTAAAGGAAAAGGGTATTCCGGAAGAAGTCATTCCTACGCTTATTAAGGCCAGGAAAGATGTCACGGCAACGCATTATCACCGCATATGGCGAAAATATGTTGCATGGTGCGAGGCCAATAAGGCCCCAACAGAGGAATTTCAACTAGGTCGATTTCTGCATTTCCTGCAAGCAGGAGTGGATATGGGCCTAAAACTAGGCTCCATTAAAGTACAGATCTCGGCTCTGTCGATTTTTCTTTCAAAAAGAACTAGCTTCAGACTTTTGTAAAAGGAGTGCTGCATATTCAGCCCCCGTTTGTGCCTCCAGTGGCACCTTGGGATCTCAACATGATGTTGAGTTTCTTAAAATCACATTGGTTTGAGCCACTAAAAACCGTGGATCTGAAATATCTCACGTGGAAAGTGGTCATGTTATTAGCCTTGGCTTCAGCCAGGCGAGTGTCAGAATTGGCGGCTTTATCATGTAAAAGCCCTTATCTGATTTTCCATATGGATAGGGCAGAGTTGAGGACTCGTCCCAAATTTCTCCCTAAGGTGGTGTCAGCGTTTCACCTGAACCAGCCTATTGTGGTGTCGGCGGCTACTAGTGAATTGGAGGACTCCAAGTTGCTAGACGTTGTCAGGGCCCTGAAAATATGTTTCCAGGACGGCTGGAGTCAGAAAATCTGACTCGCTGTTTATCCTGTATGCACCCAACAAGTTGGGTGCTCCTGCTTCTAAGCAGTCTATTGCTCGCTGGATTTGTAGTACAATTCAGCTTGCACATTCTGTGGCAGGCATGCCACAGCCAAAATCTGTAAAGGCCCATTCCACAAGGAAGGTGGGCTCATCTTGGGCGGCTGCCCGAGGGGTCTCGGCTTTACAACTTTGCCGAGCAGCTACTTGGTCAGGGGCAAATACGTTTGCAAAATTCTACAAATTTGATACCCTGGCTGAGGAGGACCTGGAGTTCTCTCATTCGGTGCTACAGAGTCATCCGCACTCTCCCGCCCGTTTGGGAGCTTTGGTATAATCCCCATGGTCCTTACGGAGTTCCCAGCATCCACTAGGACGTTAGAGAAAATAAGAATTTACTCACCGGTAATTCTATTTCTCGTAGTCCGTAGTGGATGCTGGGCGCCCATCCCAAGTGCGGATTGTCTGCAATACTTGTAAATAGTTATTGTTAACAAAAGGGTTATTGTTGAGCCATCTGTTGAGAGGCTCCGTTGTTTTCATACTGTCAAACTGGATATTGTATCACGAGTTGTACGGTGTGATTGGTGTGGCTGGTAAGAGTCTTACCCGGGATTCTAAATCCTTCCTTATTATGTCTGCTCGTCCGGGCACGGTGTCCTAACTGAGGCTTGGAGGAGAGTCATAGTGGGAGGAGCCAGTGCACACCAGGTAGTCCTAAATCTTTCTAGAGTGCCCAGCCTCCTTCGGAGCCCGCTATTCCCCATGGTCCTTACGGAGTTCCCAGCATCCACTACGGACTACGAGAAATAGAATTACCGGTGAGTAAATTCTTTTTTTTTTTTTTCATATTATTCTGCCTTTATGCGGATTTCAAAAATTAAACACTAGTCCTCTTTTGCACAAGTTAATTTGCTATGATATTTCTGTGGCAAAATGCATATTTTAGATCAACGATTCTCGGGAATAAAAACATTGTAAAGCTTAAACACTGGAAACAAAAAACTATAAATAAACTTTTGTAATTCTTTTCATTCCCTTTTCAGTGATTTCTAGTCTTAAAGTAGAATTCTGCTAAATGTAAATTCACATCAGACTATAATGGAAAGGACATACAGTAGAAGAGGTTATGAGTCACCATTTCTGGTGAACAGCAATAGGCTATGCATGGAGTATCTTGGGGGGCAATTCAGTTGTGGGTGAAGAGGGCAAATTGCCGTTGCTAAGGCATTTAAATGCCAGCAACAGCAGCGTGATTTGCACACCTTTAGCTCAAAATGCTCGCTACCCTTCTTGAGCAATATCCCATTGCCGTTAAGTGTGGCAGGTGTTGTGTGAATTTGGCCAGTTGAACAAGTTGGCAGCAGCTTAAACCCCCTCCCCCTTGTTAGAATATTCTTCATCAATAATATCTTTTGCAGAACTAAACAGTGGCTCCACTTTCAGTTGTTTTGGTATTGTAGCACAGATGTCAATACATATGCCACACAATTTAATTATTCTTAGACACTGAGGGGCAGATGTACTAAGCCTTAGCGAGTGATAAAGCACCAACCAATCTGCTCCTAGCTATCATTTTATAGGCTCTGGGGCTCATTTATTAACGAGTGATAAAACCTAGGATATGATAAATGGTGCTCTAGTGAATCAGCTCTTAACTGTCCTTTTTCAAACACATGTCAGTTAGGAACTGATTGGCTGGAGCACCATTTATCATACCCTAGTTTTGTCATTAACAACAAGTTTTATGACTCGTTAATAAATGAGCCCCTGTGTTTGAAAAATGACAGACAGGAGCTGACTTGATCACTCTTCATGCTTTGATAAATCTGACCTTAAAGTATTGTTGCTTGTGCAATGTCCAGGTGCTCAGGTGTGCCCGGTCTTGTGGCTGTCGATTTCTTCTTGAGCCTCCATCAGCGAAGGCACACTGTCGCAAGGCAAGTGTATTCGTGACCCCCCTTTTGCAGACACAATGATCACAATTGTGAAAGTACAACGCTATTTCATTTGTTCAAATGGAAAAGGTGTGAATTGTTTAAAAGCAGGTCTTTCTTCAGAATCCAATTCCAAGGAAGGAGAAGTGTCACAAATTTGAAACAGTATCAGTTACTCAGGTAACTACAATTCTAGCAATCAATTGTATAACAGTCTGTGCAAATAAATGAGCTTTAAAAAAATCTGTTCAACATATGCCACTGTAAGTAGTACTTGTGCACCGCTTTAGGTTAAGCAGACTATGCAATAATGAATAATAATAAATTGGTTCAACAAATGGAGGTGACTACCGTAGTGCACACGGTCTATGCAATAAATGAGCTTTAACCACATGCCTGGCATGGTCGCATCAGATGCGACCATACCTGCAAGTGCCTTATCTGACCTGGTCACACAGGATGCGACCAGTCAGAAATACAGTGTTAGCAGCGGCAGGGAAGAGAAACTTCCCTCCGCTGCTGCTATCAGAGGGACTGGAAGGTCCCTCTGCCTCCCTGCACCCTCCCCTCAGTGTTGCCGATCACTGCTGATCGGTCAGCATGGCAGGATCGCCCACCCCTAGCGGCTGCAGACAATAGCAGCCACTTGTAAGTATAAATCATCACCCCCAAACCCTCCCCCCTGTGTACCTGGCAGCTGTCCGGGCTCTAAAAGCTGAAGTCACAATGGTTGCAATGTTCCCGATTGATTGGGAAAAAAGTTTAAAAAAAATGTATTTTTATTTCTCTAACGTCCTAAGTGGATGCTGGGAACACTCCGTAAGGACCATAGGAATAGCGGCTCCGCAGGAGACTGGGCACAACTAAAGAAAGCTTTAGGACTACCTGGTGTGCACTGGCTCCTCCCTCTATGACCCTCCTCCAGACCTCAGTTAGAATTTTGTGCCCGGCCGAGCTGGATGCACACTAGGGGCTCTCCTGAGCTCTTAGAAAGAAAGTAATATTTAGGTTTTTTATTTTTCAGTGAGATCTGCTGGCAACAGACTCACTGCTACGAGGGACCTAGGGGAGAGAAGCGAACCTACCTGCTTGCAGCTAGCTTGGGCTTCTAGGCTACTGGACACCATTAGCTCCAGAGGGATCGAACACAGGCCCAGCCTCGGTCGTCCGGTCCCGGAGCCGCGCCGCTGTCCCCCTAGCAGAGCGAGAAGCAAGAAGACGTTCCTGGAAATCGGCGGCAGAAGACTTCGGTCTTCATTAAGGTAGCGCACAGCACTGCAGCTGTGCGCCATTGCTCCCCAGGCACACCACATACTCCGGTCACTGATGGGTGCAGGGCGCTGGGGGGGGGGGGCGCCCTGGGCTGCAATATAAGTACCTTACTTGGCAAATTAACACATAATATAGCCTTTAAGACTATATATGTGTAAAATCCCCTGCCATAACTGTATAAAAAAAGCGGGAGAAGCCCGCCGGAAAAGGGGCGGGGCTATCTCCCTCAGCACACGGGCGCCATTTTCCTTCACAGCTCCGCTGGAAGGATCGCTCCCCAGGCTCTCCCCTGCAGTTCCAGACTACATAGGGTAAAAAAGAGAGGGGGGGCACTAAATTTAGGCGCAATCTGTGATATATAAGCAGCTATAACGGGTAAAATCACTGTGTAGCGGGTATCCCTGTTTTATATAGCGCTCTGGTGTGTGCTGGCATACTCTCTCTCTGTCTCCCCAAAGGGCTTTGTGGGGTCCTGTCCTCAGTCAGAGCATTCCCTGTGTGTGTGCGGTGTGTCGGTACGGCTGTGTCGACATGTTTGATGAGGAGGCTTATGTGGAGGCGGAGCAGGTGCCGATAAATGTGATGTCACCCCCTGCGAAGTCGACACCTGAGTGGATGGATATGTGAAAGGAATTACGCGACAGTGTCAACTTCTTACATAAAAGGTTTGACGACATATCAGATGTGGGACAGCCGGCTTCTCAGCCCGTGCCTGCCCAGACGTCTCAAAAGCCATCAGGGACTCTAAAATGCCCGCTACCTCAGATGGCAGACACAGATACTGACTCCAGTGTCGACGATGATGAGACTAGTGTACATTCCAATAGAGCCACACGTTACATGATTACGGCAATTAAAAATGTGTTGCACATTTCTGATATTACCCCAGGTACCACAAAAAAGGGTATTATGTTTGGGGAGAAAAAACTACCAGTGGTTTTTTCCCCCTTCTGATGAATTAAATGAAGTGTGTGAAGAAGCGTGGGCTTCCCCCGATAAGAAACTAGTAATTTCTAAAAAGTTACTAATGGCGTATCCTTTCCCACCAGAGGATAGGTCACGTTGGGAGACATCCCCTAGGGTAGATGAAGCGCTCACACGCCTGTCAAAGAAGGTGGCACTACCGTCTCCGGACACGGCCGCCCTAAAGGAGCCTGCTGATAGGAAGCAGGAGGCTATCCTGAAGTCTGTTTATACACACTCAGGTATTATACTGAGACCAGCTATTGCTTCAGCATGGATGTGCAGTGCTGCAGCTGCGTGGTCAGATTCCCTGTCAGAAAATATTGATACCTTAGACAGGGACACTATATTGCTTACCATAGAGCATATTAAAGACGCAGTCTTATACATGAGAGATGCACAGAGGGATATTTGCCGGCTAGCATCTAAAATAAGTGCAATGTCCATTTCTGCCAGGAGGGGTTTATGGACTCGGCAGTGGACAGGGGATGCAGATTCTAAAAGGCACATGGAAGTTTTGCCTTACAAGGGTGAGGAGTTGTTTGGGGATGGTCTCTCGGACCTCATTTCCACAGCGACAGCTGGGAAGTCAGCATTTTTACCCCATGTTCCCTCACAGCAAAAGAAAGCACCGTATTATCAGGTACAGTCCTTTCGGCCCCAGAAAGGCAAGCGGGTTAGAGGCGCGTCCTTTCTGCCCAGAGGCAGAGGTAGAGGGAAAAAGCTGCACCAGACAGCCAGTTCCCAGGAACAAAAGTCCTCCCCCGCTTCCTCTAAGTCCACCGCATGACGCTGGGGCTCCACAGGCGGAGCCAGGTACGGTGGGGGCCCGTCTCAAGAACTTCAGCAACCAGTGGGCTCGCTCACGGGTGGATCCCTGGATTCTACAGGTAGTATCTCAGGGGTACAAGCTGGAATTCGAGACGTCTCCCCCTCGCCGTTTCCTCAAATCTGCCTTGCCAACAGCTCCCCCGGACAGGGAGGCAGTGCTGGAGGCAATTCACAAGCTGTATTCGCAGCAGGTGATAGTCAAGGTACCCCTCCTTCAACAAGGAAGGGGTTACTATTCCACAATGTTTGTGGTACCGAAACCGGACGGTTCGGTGAGACCCATTTTAAATTTGAAATCCTTGAACACCTATATAAAAAGGTTCAAGTTCAAGATGGAATCGCTCAGGGCGGTTATTTCAAGCCTGGAGGAAGGGGATTACATGGTATCACTGGACATCAAGGATGCTTACCTACATGTCCCCATTTACCTTCCTCACCAGGAGTACCTCAGATTTGTGGTACAGGACTGTCATTACCAATTCCAGACGTTGCCGTTTGGTCTGTCCACGGCACCGAGGGTATTTACCAAGGTAATGGCCGAAATGATGATACTCCTTCAAAAAAAGGGAGTTTTAATTATCCCAGACTTGGACGATCTCCTTATAAAGGCGAGGTCCAGGGAGCAGTTGTTGGTCGGGGTAGCACTATCTCAGGAGGTGCTACAACAGCACGGTTGGATTCTGAATATTCCAAAGTCACAGCTGGTTCCTACGACACGTCTACTGTTTCTGGGGATGGTTCTGGACACAGACCAGAAAAGGGTGTTTCTCCCGGAGGAGAAAGCCAAGGAGTTGTCGTCTCTAGTCAGAGATCTCCTGAAACCAAAACAGGTCTCGGTGCATCACTGCACGCGAGTCCTGGGAAAAATGGTAGCTTCCTACGAAGCAATTCCATTCGGCAGGTTCCATGCAAGAATTTTTCAGTGGGATCGGTTGGACAAGTGGTCCGGTTCCCATCTTCAGATGCATCGGCTGATAACCCTGTCTCCAAGGACCAGGGTGTGGGAACTGAGGGGTATGGAATACCCCTGACTGCCATGATTGCGGGATCCCTAGCGCCGGCATTTCATACTGGACTCCCTATTATTGTACAAAGTACAATTTACATACTGTAGGTGTGCAAGATGACCTCATGAGTCTGAACTTAAAACAAAATTTGATGTTTTGGTTATCTATAGAAATCTTTACCTTGGTGTTTATACTTTATTATCTACTGAGCCCTGCTCAGCTTCTGGATCGGGCAGACAAGACAATAGGGAAGCTACAACGGTATCTTTGTTATATATATATATATATATATATATAATTTCTCTTACCTCTTACGTCCTAGAGGATGCTGGGGACTCCAAAAGGACCATGGGGTATAGACGGGATCCGCAGGAGCTTGGGCACACTAAAAAGACTTTGACTGGGTGTGAACTGTCTCCTCCCTCTATGCCCCTCCCCCAGACCTCAGTTAGACTTTGTGCCCAGGAGTGACTGGACACACACTAGTGAAGCTCTACGGAGTTTCTCTAGAAAGACTTTTTTGTTAGGTTTTTTATTTTCAGGGAGACCTGCTGGCTACAGGCTCCCTGCATCGTGGAAGTGAGGGGAGAGAAGTCAGACCTACTTCTGCTTAGTTCAAGGGCTCTGCTTCTAAGGCTACTGGACACCATTAGCTCCAGAGGGTTCGATCACTTGGTTCGTCTAGCTGCTTGTTCCCAGAGCCGCGCCGTCACCCCCCTCACAGAAGCCAGAAGCCGGGTGAGTATTAGAAGAACCGAAGACTTCAGACGGCAGAAGACTTCAGTAACGGAGGTACAGCTCAGCTGTAGCACTGCGCTCCATGCTCCCACACACATCACCAACGGCACTTGCAGGGCGCTGGGGGGGTAGCACCCTGGGCAGCAGTTACTGAGGTCTTCTGGACTGGCTAAAGGCATATTCGGTGCCCGGACACCATTTTTAATACCCCCGCCACTATAAATAATTCAAATTTGAGCGGGACTGAAGCACGCCGGTAAGGGGCGGGGCTTAGCCGCACAGCTCACCAGCGCCATTTTCTTCTCTCCACAGCCGTTGCAGAGAACGCTGGCCCGGGACCTCCATGCTCCTCACAAGTAAAAGGGAGCAAAACGGGGGGGGGAGGGGGGCGGCGTCACAGATGTTTTTTCAGCGCTACTGATATATATTATACTTGTGTAGTATATAGGTGCTGGGGTGTGAGCTGGCATACTCCCTCTGTTTTTCTCTCTCCAGGCTTCCCTGTAGGCTGTCCCCTTTATTTGGCCAGTGTGAGTGTGGGGGTGTCAGTGCTTCGGCATGTCTGAGGCTGAGTGTTCCTCCCCGGAGGAAATTACTGGGGGCGCAGAAAAGATGCTGGAAATGGCTCTGTCGGCACAGCCGACTGCTGATTGGGTTGCTATGTTAAGTACACTTAATGCTAATGTGGCTTTGTTGTCTAAGAGGCTTGATAAATCTGATTCTCAGACACAAATTGGAAAAAGTCCATGGAGGATGCTTTGGCTCAGGTGCAGACCCCCTCAGGTCACAACCAGCGAGATCCAGTATCTGCCAACATCAGGAGCGGCATGTGAAGGTGCAAAACATGGAGATGCAGATGAATGCCTAAGCAGAGACCAGGCGCCAGGAAAGAAGACACTAAACGACGCTCAGCAGCAGCTATAAAGACGGAGGGGATCCGTGAATCGATTATCCAGCCATCCTGACGAAGCCTACACCAAGGCGAAACGCGTCGATTGCGGAACAATCGATCCCTGCACGGAGTCCGGAGACACGGAGCAGCGGGTGTCTGCCGGCAGACCACGGGAACCTCACCACTCCACCAACGGATTAAGGTACCTACAGGACTAATTCCAAGCAAGGAATTTAATACCTTCCAGGAGCCCTTGATTGTTTTAAAGACCCAAGTGAACCCTATTACGCTACAACCACAGACTGCCCATAGGTGAATTAGACTAAAAACTCAGACTGAACCCTATAGAGACTCTGCACCTTACGTGGTAAAACGCTATAAGTGTACCCACAGGTGAAACTTCTGCAGCCCCTACTTGTGTTCACATTTGTGTTACATGTCTGTTTTTTGTATACCGGTATTAGGTTTGTAAAATATTTATCTATACAGCTTTTAGGTCAATTTATTTCAACAAAGTTTTATTTTTAATTGATTTACTATCAGTTTTATCTAACATCAACTTGGTATTAGGCTTGGTAAACTGTATTTCTCTGACGTCCTAGTGGATGCTGGGACTCCGTAAGGACCATGGGGAATAGCGGCTCCGCAGGAGACAGGGCACAAGAATAAAAGCTTTAGGATCAGGTGGTGTGCACTGGCTCCTCCCCCTATGACCCTCCTCCAAGCCCCAGTTAGATTTTTGTGCCCGAACGAGAAGGGTGCAGGCTAGGTGGCTCTCCTGAGCTGCTTAGAATAAAAGTATATTTTAGGTTTTTTATTTTCAGTGAGTCCTGCTGGCAACAGGCTCACTGCATCGTGGGACTAAGGGGAGAAGAAACGGACTCACCTGCGTGCAGAGTGGATCGGGTTTCTTAGGCTACTGGACATTAGCTCCAGAGGGACGATCACAGGTTCAGCCTGGATGGGTCCTGGAGCCGCGCCGCCGGCCCCCTTACAGAGCCAGAAGAGCGAAGAGGTCCGGTGAAATCGGCGGCAGAAGACGATCCTGTCTTCAGACTAAGGTAGCGCACAGCACCGCAGCTGTGCGCCATTGCTCTCAGCACACTTCACACTCCGGTCACTGAGGGTGCAGGGCGCTGGGGGGGAGCGCCCTGAGACGCAATATAACATGATATACCTTAGATTGGCTAAAGAATACATCACATATAGCTCTGGGGCTATATGGATGTATTTTAACCCCTGCCATTTTTTACAGAAAAAGCGGGAGATAAGGACGTCGTGAAGGGGCGGAGCCTATCTCCTCAGCACACAAGCGCCATTTTCCCTCACAGCTCCGCTGGAAGGACGGCTCCCTGACTCTCCCCTGCAGACTTGCTACTGAATCAGGGTAAAAAAGAGAAGGGGGGGCACTATTGGCAGCTAAAAACTATATAAACAGCAGCTATAAGGGAATAACACTTATATAAGGTTATCCCTGTGTATATATATATATATATATATATATATATATATATATATAGCGCTTGGTGTGTGCTGGCAGACTCTCCCTCTGTCTCTCCAAAGGGCTTGTGGGGTCCTGTCCTCTATCAGAGCATTCCCGGTGTGTGTGCTGTGTGTCGGTACGTGTGTGTCGACATGTATGAGGAGGAAAATGATGTGGAGGCGGAGCAATTGCCTGGGTTAGTGATGTCACCCCCTAGGGAGTCGACACCTGACTGGATGATCGTATTTAAAGAATTAAGTGATAATGTCAGCACTTTGCAAAGAACGGTTGATGACATGAGACAGCCGGCAAATCAATTAGTGCCTGTCCAGGCGTCTCAGACACCGTCAGGGGCCCTAAAACGCCCGTTACCTCAGTGGGTCGACCCAGACACAGATACTGAGTCTAGTGTCGACAGTGAGGAGACAAACGTAATGTCCAGTAGGGCCACACGTTACATGATCACGGCAATGAAGGAAGCATTGAACATTTCTGACACTACAAGTACCACAAAGAAGGGTATTATGTGGGGTGTGAAAAAACTACCAATAGTTTTCCCTGAGTCAGATGAGTTAAATGAGGTGTGTGATAAAGCGTGGGTTTCCCCCGACAAAAAACTGCTAATTTCTAAAAAATTATTGGCACTATATCCTTTCCCGTTAGAGGTTAGGACACGTTGGGAAACACCCCCTAGGGTAGATAAGGCGCTCACACGTTTATCTAAACAAGTAGCGTTACCGTCTCCTGATACGGCCACCCTCAAAGAACCAGCAGATAGAAGGCTGGAAAAATATTCTTAAAAGTATATACACACATACTGGTGTTATACTGCGACCAGCAATCGCTTCAGCCTGGATGTGCAGTGCTGGCGTCGCGTGGTCGGATTCCCTGACTGAAAATATTGATACCCTGGATAGGGACAATATACTGTTAACTATAGAGCATTTGAAGGATGCATTACTATATATGTGTGATGCACAGAGGGATATTTGCACCCTGGCATCAAGAGTAAGTGCTATGTCCATTTCTGCCAGAAGAGCGTTATGGACGCGTCAGTGGTCAGGCGATGCGGATTCCAAACGACATATGGAAGTATTGCCGTATAAAGGGGAGGAGTTATTTGGGGCTGGTCTATCGGACCTGGTGGCCACGGCAACGGCTGGAAAATCCACCTTTTTACCCCAGGTCACTTCACATCAGCAGAAAAAGACACCGTCTTTTCAAACTCAGTCCTTTCGTTCCCATAAGTACAAGCGAGCTAAAGGCCATTCTTTCCTGCCCCGGGGCAGAGGAAGGGGAAAAAGACTGCACCATGCAGCCGCTTCCCAGGAGCAGAAGCCCTCCCCTGCTTCTGCCAAGTCTTCAGCATGACGCTGGGGCTTTACAAGCAGACTCAGACATGGTGGGGGCCCGTCTCAAGAATTTCAACGCGCAGTGGGCTCACTCGCAAGTGGACCCCTGGATTCTACAGGTGGTATCGCAGGGGTACAAACTGGAATTCTAGGCGTTTCCCCCTCGCCGGTTCCTGAAGTCTGCTCTACCAAAGTCTCCCTCCGACAGGGAGGCAGTTTTGGAAGCCATTCACAAGCTGTATTCCCAGCAGGTGATAATCAAGGTACCCCTCCTACAACAAGGAAAGGGGTATTATTCCACGCTGTTTGTGGTACCGAAGCCGGACGGCTCGGTGAGACCAATTTTAAATCTAAAATCCCTGAACACTTACATAAAGAGGTTCAAATTCAAGATGGAATCACTCAGAGCGGTGATAGCAAACCTGGAAGAAGGGGACTATATGGTGTCTCTGGACATCAAGGATGCTTATCTCCACGTCCCAATCTACCCGTCTCACCAAGGGTACCTCAGGTTTGTAGTACAAAACTGTCATTATCAGTTTCAGACGCTGCCGTTTGGGTTGTCCACGGCACCTCGGGTCTTTACCAAGGTAATGGCCGAAATGATGATTCTTCTTCGAAGAAAAGGCATCTTAATTATCCCTTACTTGGACGATCTCCTGATAAGGGCAAGGTCCAGGGAACAGTTAGAAGTCGGAGTAGCACTATCTCAGGTAGTGTTACGTCAGCACCGGTGGATCCTAAATATTCCAAAATCGCAGCTGATTCCAACGACACGTCTACTGTTCCTAGGAATGATTCTGGACACAGTACAGAAAAAGGTGTTTCTCCCGGAAGAGAAAGCCAGGGAGTTATCCGAGCTAGTCAGGAACCTCCTAAAACCAGGCCAGGTGTCAGTGCATCAGTGCACGAGGGTCCTGGGAAAAATGGTGGCTTCTTACGAAGCGATTCCATTCGGAAGATTCCATGCAAGAACGTTTCAGTGGGATCTACTGGACAAATGGTCCGGATCGCATCTTCAGATGCATCAGCGGATAACCCTGTCGACAAGGACAAGGGTGTCTCTTCTGTGGTGGCTGCAGAGTGCTCATCTACTAGAGGGCCGCAGATTTGGCATTCAGGATTGGGTCCTGGTGACCACGGACGCCAGCCTGAGAGGCTGGGGGGCAGTCACACAGGGAAAAAATTTCCAGGGCTTGTGGTCAAGCATGGAAACATCTCTTCATATAAACATTCTGGAACTAAGGGCCATTTACAATGCCCTAAGTCAAGCGAAACCCCTGCTTCAGGGTCAGGCGGTATTGATCCAATCGGACAACATCACGTCAGTCGCCCACGTAAACAGACAGGGCGGCACGAGAAGCAGGAGGGCAATGGCAGAAGCTGCAAGGATTCTTCGCTGGGCGGAAAATCATGTGATAGCACTGTCAGCAGTGTTCATTCCTGGAGTGGACAACTGGGAAGCAGACTTCCTCAGCAGACACGACCTTCACCCGGTAGAGTGGGGACTTCACCCAGAAGTCTTCCACCTGATTGTAAGCCGTTGGGAAAAACCAAAGGTGGACATGATGGCGTCACGTCTAAACAAAAAACTAGACATATTGCGCCAGGTCAAGGGACCCTCAGGCAATAGCGGTGGACGCTCTGGTGACACCGTAGGTGTACCAGTCAGTGTATGTGTTCCCTCCTCTGCCTCTCATACCAAAAGTACTGAGAATCATAAGCAGGAGAGGAGTAAGAACGATACTCGTGGTTCCGGATTGGCCAAGAAGGACTTGGTACCCGGAACTTCAAGAGATGCTCACGGAAGACCCGTGGCCTCTACCTCTAAGAAAGGACCTGCTTCAACAGGGGCCTTGTCTGTTCCAAGACTTACCGCGGCTGCGTTTGACGGCATGGCGGTTGAACGCCGGATCCTGAAGGAAAAAGGCATTCCAGATGAAGTCATCCCTACCCTGGTCAAAGCCAGGAAGGATGTAACCGCAAAACATTTTCACCGCATTTGGCGAAAATATGTTGCGTGGTGTGAGGCCAAGAAGGCCCCTACAGAGGAATTTCAACTGGGTCGTTTCCTCCATTTCCTGCAAACAGGACTGTCTATGGGCCTAAAATTAGGGTCCATTAAGGTTCAAATTTCGGCCCTGTCGATTTTCTTCCAAAAAGAACTGGCTTCAGTACCTGAAGTTCAGACATTTGTAAAAGGGGTACTGCATATACAACCTCCTTTTGTGCCTCCAGTGGCACCTTGGGATCTCAATGTTGTTTTAAGGTTCCTTAAGTCACATTGGTTTGAACCACTCACCACTGTGGACTTAAAATATCTCACATGGAAGGTGACGATGCTGTTAGCCCTGGCTTCAGCCAGGCGTGTGTCAGAATTGGCGGCTTTATCATATAAAAGCCCTTACTTAATTTTTCATTCTGACAGGGCAGAATTGAGGACTCGTCCTCAATTTCTCCCTAAGGTGGTTTCTGCCTTTCACATGAACCAACCTATTGTGGTGCCTGCGGCTACTAGGGACTTGGAGGACTCCAAGTTACTTGACGTTGTCAGGGCCCTGAAAATATATGTTTCCAGGACGGCGGGAGTCAGAAAGTCTGACTCGCTGTTTATCCTGTATGCACCCAACAAGCTGGGTGCTCCTGCTTCTAAGCAGACTATTGCTCGTTGGATTTGTAGAACAATTCAGCTTGCACATTCTGTGGCAGGCCTGCCACAGCCAAAATCTGTGAAAGCCCATTCCACAAGGAAAGTGGGCTCATCTTGGGCGGCTGCCCGAGGGGTCTCGGCTTTACAACTTTGCCGAGCAGCTACTTGGTCAGGGGCAAACACGTTTGCTAAATTCTACAAATTTGATACCCTGGCTGAGGAGGACCTGGAGTTCTCTCATTCGGTGCTGCAGAGTCATCCGCACTCTCCCGCCCGTTTGGGAGCTTTGGTATAATCCCCATGGTCCTTACGGAGTCCCAGCATCCACTAGGACGTCAGAGAAAATAAGATTTTACTTACCGATAAATCTATTTCTCGTAGTCCGTAGTGGATGCTGGGCGCCCATCCCAAGTGCGGATTGTCTGCAATACTTGTACATAGTTATTGTTAACTAAATCAGGTTATTGTTGTTGTGAGCCATCTTTTCAGAGGCTCCTTCGTTGTTATCATACTGTTAACTGGGTTCAGATCACAAGTTGTACGGTGTGATTGGTGTGGCTGGTATGAGTCTTACCCGGGATTCAATATCCTTCCTTATTATGTACGCTCGTCCGGGCACAGTATCCTAACTGAGGCTTGGAGGAGGGTCATAGGGGGAGGAGCCAGTGCACACCACCTGATCCTAAAGCTTTTATTCTTGTGCCCTGTCTCCTGCGGAGCCGCTATTCCCCATGGTCCTTACGGAGTCCCAGCATCCACTACGGACTACGAGAAATAGATTTATCGGTAAGTAAAATCTTATTTTTACAGCTTTATAGGTCCGTTTTTCATTTCATAAATTTTAATTGTATCTTAATTAATTAATTGATCAATTAAGCCTCACCTGATATTAATTTATTCTTACATACATTTTTTTTTTAAAAACCTTATACTCTGAATAAAATATTTTTTTGAATTCTATTGATTGTGAATATTATTTAATAGCATTTTATATATATATACATATATATATATATATATATATATATATATATATATATATATGTGTGTGTAAACTCTCAGAAAAGGGGAAGGGGGAGCGCTGAACATTTCTTTACACCATGTTCAGCTTGTTGCTGCTGTTAGTTCATACTGTTATCTGGTTTCATGCTACTCCAGTTGTATGGTATGTTTGTGGTGTGGGCTGTTATGTTTATCGCCCTTAGTTAACAAAAATACTTTTCCTCGAAATGTCCGTCTCTCCTGGGCACAGTTCCTATAACTGAGGTCTGGGGGAGGGGCATAGAGGGAGGAGCCAGTTCACACCCAGTCAGTCTTTTTAGTGTGCCCAAGCTCCTGTGGATCCCGTCTATACCCCATGGTCCTTTTGGAGTCCCCAGCATCCTCTACGGACTAGGAGAAAAGGATTTACCGGTAGGTATTAAAATCCTATTATATTAAGGTAGCAATACAATTCAGCATATTGCACTAAATGGCCACTTAAACAGACGGCACTCCGCACCCCAAGATTCCTTTAGCTCAATAACCAAATCATCCTGTTAGCCCAATATTGTTATAAACTCAGGCTTGTGGTCATCTTACTGTCAGTCACGGCAACCATGTTCTTTGTTCCCACTTAAATTCAGTTCTACCCCTCTTTTGATACCATGTTAATTCCCCAAGAGGGCTGCTTGGGATGTGTGGAGGAATTCCCCTCATTTGCTAGGTACCCCCTGTCATTTAGATGCCACTGAGTATACCTGCTCTCTTGCTGTTACAGTAGGAACCAACCGATGTTAATGAAAGCTAGAGGGGGTTTTTCAGAGATGGATGCAGAACTTGCTTCCGCAGCAAGATCTACGTCCATCTACTCACAAGCTGAGGGCCACCTAGCATGTGTGATGCGCTGCGATGCATTCACAGTTTAATTGCAAACACATTCATTTGTATTCGACCCCATCCTGCACAGCCTAGCTGCGCTGGCACCTGGGGACGACTACATCTTTTTCTCCGGCAGCGTCCACAGGTTATCCACATGATAACATTGGGATATGATGAAGAGACAGCGGATTTTCACCAGTCGGTCAAAGCTTTTCCGCCTCCCAGCATGCAGCGGGCCCGTCCATATATCCCTGCCTCCTTGCTCAGGCAAATCAGTTTTTCGTTTGGTGCGGCAGGAGCCGGACCATGGTCAGAGGGCTGCTGGTTTTTAGCAGCCCTAAGCTTTCTTATTTTTTTTCTTATAGTCTTACTATTTTTTTTCTTGAGTGATCTTTCTAAAAAGCGTCTTATACGTACCTTAGAGTCGCTCCAACAACTCTTCGCTGGGTAGCGAGAACGCTTACCCATGAGTACAGTGCTGTTTCGGCAGGCGCCTGTATCAGATATACTAGCAGGTCCAGCAGACATTACCAGGCTGTGGCCGGATCACGGGGAGAAGGTAAGGCATAGTTTCCACTTAGAAGGGGAATACGGACAAAGCCGCACTGTTTTGGGAGAAGATTACCAAACAGTCGCTGACGCGGCTGCCACCTTGGGTGCACCAGCACTAGGCCTTAGGGATCATAGGCTCCAGGAATAGTTTAGAGGCCGCGATCCCTAGGGTTGATGTCAGCAGTGGGGAGTCGGATGCTCTCCTGGTCGCCTCTCTCTCCCCCCCCCCGTCCCCCCAGTTCATGACCAGTTTCCTCCGAGTCTCACGCCATGAACTGCTTTCCCGCTTCTGTCTCAGATGCTGTACACGAAGGAGACCCAGTCGCAGCATAGGCGGCTGTGTGACTGGTGCATCTGTGTTCACTATAGGTTCATGGAGCGGCAGTGTACACTAGTAGCGTCTGGATCCACTCAGCATTCGCAAACGTATTGATCAGTCCTTGAAGCGGGGCGAGTCTCCCTGTATCCCACTCTACAGAGTATGGGTAATACAGCACTAAGTCTCTAGCTACCTTTTTGAGTACGAATAGTTAGGTGCCTATTGCATATGAGTCTTTATACTATTACTGTTGTTTCTTTCGCTATGCGTCTGAATACGGTAGATCTGTTTAAACATGATTCAGTTATATGTACTCCTACATACTTGAAATGTAGTTGATGTGCTCATATTGCTTATTATACTAATGTGTAACGTGACTGACTGCTTGTGTAATTGCTGACGTTGCTGACTTTACTATACTGTCAGTTTTTTTTCTATTCCGATCCTCAATGCTGGTGCATGGGTAGGGTCGGGTTGTATGTCACTTTAAAAAGCTTAAAGTGGTTATAGTCGCAAATTGTGTAGTACACTGTGGAAGTGTTAATTATTTATCATGTCTAAGAACTGCAAAGGTGAGGAAGACACACTCACAGCGGCACCAACACTCATATCATGTTTATCTTGCAAAGCTGTGTTAACCTCTCAGGATCTGGTTCAGGATGGTTTGTGTGCAAATTGTTTTAGCTTTCACCAGGGTCTCTTGAAAAATACAATGTAGATTCAGGTGCAGGTTGATCCACCTTGGGCATGTTTGCACAGACATTATCCAGTATAGCTGAATGGATAATTCCTCCAACTCCTGTACCAGGGATAGGTTACACGATTAACCCTTACATGCAGCTTCCAACCTGTGGTTTATCACTTCCAGCAGCAGTCTCTCAAAAGAAACAGGCTGATAAGCCAGTGGTAAGAAAATCTTCATCCTCACAGGCTACACGTTTCAGATGAGGATTCATCGGAGGATGAAAGCTCAATAAAGTCTACTTCGGCATACGAAGTGGAGGAGGAAGGTCTCAGCTCAGTGGATATAGCTGAGTTAATTTAAAGCAATGAAAACCATTCTATCTTTAGAGGATTTAGCAGAGCCTGTGTTAAAAACCAAGGCACCTGTGTTTAAACGTCCCAAAACAGTTAAGACTGAGTTTCCGGGGTCAGATCAGCTGACGGAAATCATGGAAGAGGCTTGGGCTATGCCCAATTAGAAGTTTAGAATTCCTAAAAAATTGAATTCCAATTACCCTCTTCCAGCTGGGGGTTGTTTAAAAAGGGTGGTGGCTCCTAAAGTAGATACGCATGTGATTCGATTAGTGTGAAAATCGACATTACCTTTGCCTTCAACATCATTAAATGATGTCGCGTATAGGAGAGTGGATGGTTTTTTAAAAACCATTTTTCCCTGTCTGGGGCAGTCATAAGGCCAGCCATGGCTTCAGCTTGGATGGCAAAGGCAGTGGCTGCCTGGGCTGATGCATTGGAGGGGGATTTTTCAGTAGCATCTAGACAGCAAAAATCCCATATAGCACATATAAAACAGGCTGCAATGTTCTTGGAAGAAGCAGCATTGGATATGGGTACTATTGCCTCCAGGGCATCCGCTTCATCAATAGCTGCTCGCAGAGCAGTTTGGCTACGTACGTGGAAAGCTGATTCAGAATCTAAGAAGGTTTTGGAATCTTTGCCTTTTTCTGGAGATATTCTTTTTGGTAAAGAATTGACAGATAATTTGGAGTCAGAAGCAGACTCCAAGAAGGTAAAATTTCCTTCCACATACAATTTCAAACCTAAAGTTCCAGCTTTTCGGCTCTTTCAGTCTCAAGAAAAGCCTAAAGGAAAAAGTGATGGCAGGCAGTCCCAATACAACAAGTCTGGTAAAACTAAAGAGCATTGAGCTACCAGAGGATCGGTTGGTAAATCCGATAAGCCCTCAGCCTGATGGTGCAGGCCTCCACCATCAGGGGGCCGACTTCTTCAGTTTGCACAGATCTGGCAGCAGTCTACAACAGATGCCTGGGTGCAAGAAGCGGTATCTCTAGGTTATGCTTTTGCCTTCAAGAAGCACCCTCTTTTAAGTTTTTTTGTTTTTTTTACCAGCCCATCTCGGGTAGAGACGAAGGCCAGGGCTTTGCAAGAGGCAGTTCAGAAATTGCTTCAGTCAGGATTAGTCATTCCAGTTCCTCCTGCACAACGAGGACAGGGTTTTTACTCCAACCTGTTTCTAGTTCAGAAACCTGATAAAGCTAAATATTTATCTTATAACATTCACTATAAATGGGTAAGAGACTCAGTACGCAATTGGCGTATGGGGCACCGTAAAGGTACGTACTTAGCGTAGCAGACGCTTATCTGTGGTCGAGACGCACATGCGACACGCTCGCTCACAGCTTAACGCTTGGTGACGAGCACGCTATAGGCGGCCGACTACGGTAATGCTACGCTACTAGCGTAGCGTACGCTCGTGACCACGGGGGGAACACGAGCGGCGCAGACGCTCACGGGATGACACTCGGTAAACCTTGTATGCAACACAGTGAAAGATTGAGTTTGTACTGTAAACCTTAGTACTGAAATACTGTAGTGATATAACGCTGCTTAACCTTGTTAATACTGAAGCTGCTTGAGCGATTGAGACGCTCCGATTACCCTCTGCAATGTAATAAACACACAATACCTTGCTAAGGTTCCAACACCTTTACTAACAATACCTAGCTATGTAAAAAAGGAAAAACAGTTAACAGTTCATACACTACAGGCTAACATCAATATCTAAGCAGAATAACTACACACAAATATACAATAGCGGCACAATCGCAAACAATAACATACAATGAGAGAGAGCGAGATCGTGGCAGAATACAGTCAGAGATTTAGAATGGTCACAGAGAATAACTTACACACACTGGGGAATGATCGCTGTGCAGTCCTGGTACCAGCTTTGAGTTAGTCAAGATGAAAACCGTTTGTGGAGAGAAGACTGAGCTGGCCAGGCTGGCTGTCCTTATATACACTGCGTACAGTATACTACAAAGGGACCTACAATCTCATTGTTCATTGGACACAGGAATGTCTCCTCGCATCATAACAAAAGGTCATAGGTTAGTTTGAACAGGTGGGCTGTGACTATATCAAACTGCTCAGGTGGGAGGGAATCTCAGAATTCCATGCGGAATCTGCCGCATGGATAATGAACCGCAAATATAGTAAATGTCCAGAAACTACTAATAGACATAACTATACGTAGGAGCGATTAATCTTTACCTAACCAGCACCGGATTGTTTCTAATAAAATGTTCTTTAGTTAGGTACCAAACACCACTGCTCAAACCCTGTCTGACCCTTCGTATCATGCAAAGAGGAATTTCTCTGTCCAGCGACCAGTTACATTAAACAAACTTACAGTCATTATTAAGGGGAACATTATCTATAAAACATACTATTTGGTTTTATTATTTAACGATTGAGTCGCCCGCTAGACGCATACAAACTCTACCGTAAATGCACATACCACGCGCTCGAGCGCATGGCCGAGGAGGCGCCATCACGCAGCTGCGAGTATCTGCACGCACGGGAGAGAATGTGCACGTGCAGCGGGCAAGCGCATGAGGTGAATATATGGCAACGTGTAGCATGATATTTTTCCGACTTTGACAAACCAAATGGTCATTCAGGCCCATTCCAAATCTCAAAGTACTGAACAAATACATTTGGGTACCTCGGTTTCATATGGAGACTTTATGTTCCACCATTTTGGCCATGGAGCCAGGGGATTATATGGTATCCTTGGATATACAGGATGCTTACCTATATGTTCCTATAGCACTGTCCCATCAGTGCAATCTCAGGTTCGCTATTCTCCAACAGCATTTTCAGTTCCAGGCCCTACCTTATGGGTTAGCCACAGCCCCCCAGAGTATTTACCAAGATTATGGTGGTAATGGCATCTTATCTCCGCCAGCAGGGGATTCATTTTTCCATACCTCGATGATCTTTTAATCCTGGTACAGTTGCAGGAATTGCTCTTATGTCATCTGCAACAGACAGTAGCGTGTCTGCAAAGGCACGGGTGGCTCATAAATTGGGCAAAATCATATCTGGTTCCGTTACAGCGGATGACTCACTTTGGGGATCTACTGGATTCAAGTCTTCAGAGTAATGTTACCTCTGAACAAGATATCCAAGGTTCAGTCAAGGATTCAGGACTTGCTACACTGTCAAAAGGTATCCATTCACGCAGCAATGCGTGTGATTGGATTGATGGTGTCAACATTCAATATGGTGGAGTATGCACAGTTCCACTCTAGGCCTCTGCAGCATCTGATTCTTGCCAAATGGAATGGGTTGCATCAGACGATCAAAACGCAGACTGGTTCTTACGATAAAAGTAAGTAGGTCATTAGCCTGGTGGCTACAGACATCCCATCTGGACAAGGGGAGAACCTTTTGGATAGCAGATTGGGAAATTCTGACGACTGATGCCAGTCTCCAGGGCTGGGGAGCAGTGTCGGGAAGGTTGTGTTTCCAGGGGCAATGGACCAAGGAAGAAGGTTGCCTGCCAATAAATATATTGGAACTTCGGGCCATATACATGGCACTGATTCAGGCAAAGGACATTGGGTATAATTCAGAGTTGATTGCAGCAGCAAATTTGTTAGCAGTTTCGCAAAACCATGTGCACTGCAGGTGTGGCAGATATAACATGTGCAGAGTGAGTTAGATTAGGGTGGGTTATTTTGTTTCTGTGCAGGGTAAATACTGGCTGCCTTATTTTTACACTGCAATTTAGATTTCAGTTTGAACACACCTCACCCAAATCGAACTCTCTCAGCACATGTTATACTTGCCCCCCCCCCCCCCCCCCCTTCAGTGCACATGGTTTTGCCCAACTGCTAACAAATTTGTTAGGCCGATTCTTCGGGGAAAACTAGTTCAGATCTGCTCCGACAGTGCGACGGCAGTAGTGTACCTCAACCATCAGGGAGGAAATCACAGCCGAAAAGTGATTGTCACACTAAAGTGGGCAGAATTTCATCATCCAGCCTTGTCCGCAGTGTTCTTTCCGGGAGTCCTAAAGTGGGAAGCATTTTTTCTCAGTCGACACGCCATTCAGGCAAGCGAACGGGGTCTACATACGGAGGTCTTCTAGACCCTAGTAGACAAGTGGGGGTTGCCAGAGATAGATCTCATGGCGTCCTGTCAGAACAACAAAGTTCTCGCTTACGGCTCAAGAACAAAGGATCCCAGAGCTATCTTTGTGGATGCCCTGTTGGTGAGATGGGACTTTCATCTGGCTTATGTGTTTCCTCCAATCACCCTATTACTCAGGGTGGTGAGAAAGATAAATCAAGGAAAGAGTGCCGTGATACTAATAGCTCCGGCTTGGCCCAGAAGGCATTGGTACACAGATCTGCAGAGAATGTCTGTAGATGCTCTACTCCTGCTCCCTCAACGTCCAGATCTACTGATGCCCCAGCATATAAATCTCAAAAATAAGACTGGCTACAGGGGACATAGGTGCCTAGGCACTGTCCTAACCCCCGCCAGTATAAAGATTTAGTTGAGAATAGCTGGACTGAAGCACGCCATTAAGGGGGCAGGGCTTAGTCCTCTCCGCTCACACAGCTCAGCGCCATTTTCTATGCAACACGCTGGTCCTTCCTCACACTTCTGAATAAAGAGGGTGCAAAACGGGGGGGGGGGGGGCAGAAATATTGGTGCAATGTATACATATATAATATAAAAGCGCTGCAGGTCTGGGGCATTCCTTAGTGTTTCAGAACTGGTGATTAGGTGCTGGATTGTGGTCTGGCAATCTTCCTCTGTGTCTCTCTGACAGACTTTACTGTGGGTCTGTCCCCTATATGCCCGGTGTGTCGGTGGTTTTTGGTACACGTGTCGGCATGTGTGAGCCCAGGAACGACTGTGGGAGTGACCCTGTCGGCACCGCCGGCTCCTGATGGTACTTGGTACATGTGTGTCGCAACGTCGGTAGTTGAATGTTTTTCCCAAGAGAAAATTATATTAGGAACACAGACGTGTGTGGGTGGCCATGTCGGCACCACCAATATCTGACTGGGTAAAAAATTTGTATATCAGAGTGTGTATGTATGTATATATGTATATATATATATATATATATATATATATATATATATATAATATACACCCAAAGAAATAGAAACCAGCACCTCCAAATTATTGCATAACGAAATCTTTATCAAGATATAGAAATCTTAAAACACCAGAGGCAAGAAACATTGAATAAAGCACATGGGGTGTCAAAAACTGCATTATATCATATCACCATATCCAAAGTTGTAAATAGTGCAAGCCTCCAGCGACAGACAGGTGGTAGGTCAACAGCTGTTTCGGTTCTCACAGAGGCACCTTCCTCATGGACAGTCAACCTGATGTAAAAGTGTGTCTCTTATACCTGCCAGAAATGAATAAAACATGCTAACCTGATTAAAAATAGAACACACATGTGTCTGTCCGGCATCACCGCCGCGTCCGTCACCGGAAGTGACGTATGTCAACATCCGGCCGGATCCAGCAGCAGTGTGACACGCTGAGAAGCCAGCAACACCGCCGCGTCCGTAACCGGAAGTGACGCTTGTCAACATCCGGCCGGGTCCAGCAGCAGTGTGACGCGGCCAAAGAGCCAATCATGTGACCTTAACACTACCACTCCCCCAACACTCCACTGAGCTGGCAATGCAGGCTCCATGACTCCGCCCCCATTTTTGGCCATGTCACAGCCCAAACAAAATGTGTTACCATGACGACCAAAGCACGGTAGGAACACAGGCTGTTTGTCCTGTTTGCTTCAAACAAGATTGGGTGTCCTGCTTCCAAGCAGACCGTTGCGTGCTGGATCTATGGTACGATTCAGCATGCTCATCTCACGGCAGGATTGCCGTTACCGAAATAGGTGAAGGCCCATTCTATTAGAAAGGTGGACTCGTCCGGGGCGGTTGTCCGGGGAGTCTCGGCATTGCTACTTTGCCGAGCAGCCTTTTAGCAAACAATTTGGCTAAGTAATACAGTTTAATACCTTGTCAGAGGTTGACCTCATGTTTGGTCATTCGGTACTGCAGAGTCGTCCGCACTCTCCCGCCCATTCTAGAGCTTTGGTATAACCCCGTGGTTCTTGATGTGACCCCAGCATCCTCTAGGACGTATGAGAAAATAGGGTTTTAATACCTACCGGTAAATCCTTTTCTCTTAGTCCGTAGAGGATGCTGGGCGCCCGTCCCAGTGCGTACTATATCTGCAGTGATTATTTGTGGTTACACACATGTTGTGTTACGTTTCTTGTCAGCCAGGTTCTGCAATTGTTCATGCCGTTGGCTTGTATTCTGTGGAATGCAACGTTCTGCGGCATGCTTGAGGTGTGAGCTGGTAAGCTGCTGTAAATGCCTATTATATATCCTATATTAAACACGCTAAAAGGTTAATGAACACAGTACGCAATTGGCGTATGGAATACCGTAAGAGTACGCACGTAGCGTACAAACGCGTAGCCGTGGACGAGACGCACGAGCAGCACGTTCGCTCACGGCTTAAAGCGTAAAGGCAAGCACGCTATAGGCTGCCGACTAACGTAATGATACGCTAGCAGCGTAGCGGACACTCGAGACCACGAGGAGATCACGATCGGCGCTGACGCTCAGAGTTAAACCTTTGTGCAGTGATAAGGTGTAAATGCAACACAGTGTAACCTTGTTAGTTTAAAAGCTGTATGAGCGATTCTTACGCTCTGAGAACCCTTTAGCAATATAATAAATACTCAAATACCGGTCTAAGGGTCTAACACCTTTTAAGGAAATGAATGAACGTTCAATCGCATAAGAATACACAATACAAGTTATACCCTACCAAACTAACATAAAATACCTAACCGAGTTACTACACGTTAAAATACAACAATGACACAATTACATTTAAAAGGGGGAAGGAGAGAGAGAATGGCTTACAAAAAAATAGGAGATAAATATGGTTGCAGAGAACTTACGCACAAGGGGAACAATCGCATGCGCCTTCCTGGATATCCAGCTCCCGATTATCAGTGATGAGAACCGTTGAGAAGAGAGTAGAGAGCTGGCCCAGGTCGGCTTGTCTTTATATACACTTACACATAGTACAATACAATGGTCCCTACATTCTTATTGTTCATTGGACACAGGAATTCGTCTCTGCATTATAACAAAAGGTCATAGGTTGGTTCATACAGGTAGGCTGTGACTATTTCAAACTGCTCAGGTGGGAGGGAAACTGGGTTTCCCGCCGCATGGATAATAAAGTGCAAATATAGTAAATGTCCATAAACTTCTTATGTCCATAACTATACGCACGAGCGAGTAATCCGCTTCAAACCAACACCGGAATATTGCTAATTATATTCTCTTCCGATGGATACTAAACACCACTGTATAACCCCTGTCTGACCCTTCGTATCAAACAAAGAGGAATCTCTGTCCTCGAACATGCTATATTAACTAAACTTTCAGATTCTATCAAAGGGACCATAATCTACAAAATACATTATATGACTAAAATATGTTACGATTGAGTCGCCCGCTAGACGAACACAAACTCTACCGTAAATGCGCATACCGCGCGTCCGCGAGTGCACGCGACCGCGAGTATACGCACGCACGGGAGGGCTCATGCACGTGCAGAGGGCATACGCATGAGGTGCATATATGGCAATGTGCAGCGTGATATTTTTCTGACTTTGACAATGCACACCATGGTTTAACAATAAATCCTTTCCTCGATATGTCAGTCTCCCTGGGCACCGTTCCTATAACTGGAGTCTGGAGGAGGGGCATAGAGGGAGGAGCCAGTTCACACCCATTCAAAGTCTTAAAGTGCCCATGTCTCCTGCAGATCCCGTCTATACCCCATGGTTCTTGATGTGACCCCAGCATCCTCTACGGACTAAGAGAAAAGGATTTACCGGTAGGTATTAAAATCCTATTATTTTCATGAGTTTTTAGTTTTCTAATTATACAATCTGCAGATGTTCCTTGTAATGTAAATAGGATTATTTAAAATTAAAGTGAAATTGTTAGATTTACGTCGATTCATATAAAGATATATTTAGATATTCTGAATCGGAATACACTTTCAGGCCATAGAAATTTGATTTAAAGCATTAAATAAGATTATTAGAATGGTTCACTAACTGTAGTAATACATACAATCTAAACAACTGCTGGGGAGATGGGAGAACTGGCCGACAGGATGGGGTAAGAATTGGAACTGGGCAGCAGCTGAGAGGCAGAGCACAGAGAGAGGGATCTCTTTACTAGATATGCTACAGGGAATGACACTACACCAAATACATTTGATTTGTCAGAAGATTGGATCACCAACATTCCAATAGCTGGTACAAATAGTATTAGAGGACAGCTATGGCATACATCCCCAAAACAGGAAGCAGAGAAGATAGGAAATCCAGATGTTGAGCACAAGCAGATGGAGAAGCAGGTGGTTTACAATTATCCCGCCTCCATATTCTAATAGCAGGATATGCAGAGTACATTCATGCTTATTGCCTCCTTGTGACACAGCACCATGAACAGAATCACTGCTGCCTGTTGGGAAGCAGTGGAGCTCCGTGACCCACTCTGTTAAAACGTCACTGCTGGAGCAGCCCCTTTAGGCCGGGTGGAATTCAGAATACATCAGGCGGGCCACCATGAACATTTCTGGAAAGCCCTATGGCCAATCTACTCTTCCATGTTTCCTAACAGATGAACATATAACAGAATACATGTGTTATGTCAGAAACCAATAAATCTACGAACATGTTTTTTAATTGTGAGAGGAAATCTGCGTATCACGCAAACACAGGTAGAACTCTGGGTGGAATCAAACCCATGACTTCAGTACTGTCTGGCAATATTGCTAATTACTGTGCTACTCTAGTTTTGCTAGTTGTTATCGCCTTTGCATTTTTAGGCATTTTAGAATGTTTTACACTGTTGCATGCAGTGTCTCCATTGCGTTCGGCTTCCTAGAGGATGATGGGGTCCACATTATTACCATGGGGTATAGACGGGTCCACTAGGAGCCACTGGCACTTTAAGAGTTTGAGAGTGTGGGCTGGCTCCTCCCTCTATGGCCCTCCTACCAGACTCAGTTTAGAAAATGTGCTCGGAGGAGCCGGTCACAGCTGGGGGAGCTCCTAGAGCTTCTTTAGTTTTAGTTTTTTCTAAGAGTTAGTTAGGCACAGGGAGGCTGCTGGCAACAGCCTCCCTGCTTCGTGGGACTAAGGGGGTGAGTATTGTCTGCCCTACGGGGTCTGAGTCACTATCTCCACTGACAGGACACTGAACTCCTGAAGTTGCTGATCGTTAGCCGCTCCAGGCGACCGCTCACTCCCGCAGCATGCCGCCACCCCCTTACAGAGCCAGAAGACTTCGGTGGTGAGTGAGTCACCGGCCCCCCTGGCAAGCGGGGAGCCGGTGTGAAGATGGCGGCAACAGGGTAGGGAGCGCAGTACTAACTGTGCTCCGGGGCCCAGCGGAACATAGTGCGGCGCTGTGAGGGGCGCCCTGAGCCAGCGCCTATACCCTACACTGGCCAGCAAGCCTGTCAGGATCCCCGGATCGCTGCCGGCGGAAATCCTCAGGCCAGTATAATAAAATGAAGAGCAGGAAGCAGCGCCATGTTTGGGGGGGGGAGCTTCTCAGAGCGGACCCAGCAGCGTTCAGCGACATTTTCCAGACACTGACAGGGAGAGCTGTCCCTCCCAGCAACTACAGCTATCCTGTGCGGTACCAGGGGGTTGTAGAAACGGGGAGGAGGCTGTGTAAAGTCTGTGTAGTCTATAGTCTATCTGTGTAGTCACAGATAGCGCTGGTAGTTTTGTTAGTTCTACCTCAGAAAGCGCTGTGTGTGGGGGTTGGCTCCAATCTCTGTCTCTCTCTGTGGCATACTTGGGGGGGGGGGCGGGGGGCGGCACTGTGTCTGACATTTCCCTGTGTGTCGGTGGATAATATCTCACATAGGCATGTCTAGGGACTCTGTGTCTTATGCTGCACAAGATGTTTCCTCTCAGGAGGGATCCATTCCATGTACACAGGATTGTAATGCGTTGTCTCAGATCCTTATTGTTGAGCCTGAGTGGTTAAGTTCCATCAAAGGAATGATCTCTCAGATCTCTACTAGGGTAGCTAATACTGAGACTGAAACCCAAGTGTTGAGCAAGTCTATGGTAGTTTGGTCAGGCTCTGTTCCTATTCCTGCAAAATCCCCTAGCATGTTCCCACCGAAACGTGCACTTGCCCAAATTATGCAAGATGACACTGATACCGATTCTGATACTGCAAACGGTGATGGGGATGTGCTGAGGGGGGCATCATCCCTTGCTAAGGGCGTGCAACTCATGATTGAGGCCATTAGAGATGTGTTAAACATTAAAGACACGCCACCTGAGCAGGTTGAGGAGGCTTACTTCACTGACAATAAGAGCCTCTCTAACCTTCCCTGCGTCTAAAAAATTAAATGCTATATTTGAAAAATCCTGGGAAAACCCGGAGAAAACATTCCAGATCCCAAAAAGGGTTATGGTTGCTTTTCCCTTCCCTGAGGAGGATAGGAAAAAATGGGAAAACCCACCCATTGTTGACGCATCTGTCTCCAGACTGTCAAAAAAGGGGATTTTTACCTGTCCCTGGATCTACCGCGTTAAAAGAACCGGCTGATCGTAAGATTGACACTACGTTCAAATCCATTTACCCTGCTTCAGGAGTGACGTTAAGACCCACTATTGCCTGTGCATGGATTTCTAAAGCCATAGTACAGTAGTCAGGCACATTACTAGAGGATTTGGATACAATGGATAGAAGGGGTGTCGTACGGTATGCCGGCGCTCGGGCTCCCGGCACCCAGCATACCGGCGCCGGAGCCCGACCGCGCCACACTATTTTATTCTCCCTCCAGGGGGGTCGTGGACCCCCACGAGGGAGAATAGTTGTCGGTATGCCGGGTGTCGGGATTCCGGCACCGGTATACTGTGCGCCGGGATCCCGACATTCGGCATACAGAAGACCACCCGATAGAAGTGACATTAATTGTTTTTACGTAACATACAGTATTCTGCGGGGTTCATGGTGGAATCCATGAAGGACCTGGGTACGCTGACTGCACGGATATCTTCCAGGTCGGTCTCAGCTCGCAGGGGACTCTGGCTACGCCAATGGTCTGCAATGGTCAGGCTCTTTTTGGGGAAGCGTTGGATGCGTGGATTTCCACGGCAACCGCGGGAAAGTCCCCTTTCCTTCCCTCTGCTACACTTTCTACGAAGAAACCATTTTCTTCAGCTGTGTCACAGTCCTTTCGGACCGCTAAGGCAAAAAAGTCCAAGCCTCCTACCACTTTCTTTAGAGGTGGTCGTGCAAAATCCAAAAAGCCTGCACCCGCAGGCTCCCAGGACCAGAAACCTGCTTTTGGTTCCTCAAAATCCTCAGCATGACGGTGCACCGCAAAGCCTGGAGGACGGGCTGGTGGGTGCGAGACTCAGACGTTTCAGACACATCTGGGTGTCGTCCGGCCTGGATCCCTGGGTACAGGATATTGTGTCCCAGGGGTACAGGCTGGAGTTTCAAGAACTCCTGCCTCACCGATTCTTCAAATCAGGCTTGCTAGCTTTGCTGACAGACAGGGCTATCCTGCAGGAAGCCATCCTAAAATTGGAAAAGACACAGGTCATTGTCCCAGTTTCTCCTCATATACAAAACAAGGGTTATTATTCAAACCCTTTTGTGGTACTGAAACCGGATGGTTTTGTCAGACCAATTTTGAACTTGAAATCGTTGAACGCTTACCTGCGGGTGTTCAAATTCAAAATGGAGTCTCTCAGAGCAGTGATTTCAGGTTTGGAGGAAGGAGAGTTTCTGGTATCCCTGGATATCAAGGATGCATACCTCCACATTCCGATTTGGCTGCCGCACCAGGCTTATCTCAGATTTGCACTGTTGGACAGTCACTATCAATTTCAGGCACTGCCATTCGGCCTCTACACAGCACCGAGGGTGTTCACCAAGGTGATGGCCGAGATGATGGTTCTCCTCCGCAGACAGGGGATGAACATAATCCCATATCTGGACGATCTGCTGATAAAGGCATCGTCCAGGGAGACGACGTTGCTGTCCATTGTTCTCACCACTCATCTGCTCAGGGAACACGGTTTGATCCTGAACATTCCAAAATCACATTTGGAGCCGACCAGGAGGTTGTCTTTTCTGGGAATGGTCCTCGACACGAAAGCGCAGAGGGTGTTTCTGCTGGAGGAGAAAGCGTTGGTGTTTCAAACAATAGTCGGGGAAGTCCTGAAGCCTACCCGGGTATCGGTTCATCAGTGCATTCGCCTTCTGGGGAAGATGGTGGCCTCTTACGAGGCTCTACAGTATGGAAGGTTTCATGCTCGGTCCTTCCAACTGGGTCTCTCCAAGTGGTCGGGATCTCATCTACACATGCACCAGAGAATACGTCTGTCGCCGAAAGCAATAATTTCACTCCTCTGGTGGCTGCAACTGCCTCACCTTCTGGAGGGCCGCAGGTTCGGTATTCAGGACTGGATCCTACTAACACGGATGCAAGTCTCCGGGGCTGGGGCGCAGTCACTCAGGGGGAAACCTTCCAAGGAAGGTGGTCAAGCCTGGGATCCAGCCTTCCAATTAACACTCTGGAACGGGGCTGGGGCGCAGTCACTCAGGGGGAAACCTTCCAAGGAAGGTGGTTAAGCCTGGGATCCAGCCTTCCAATTAACATTCTGGAACTAAGAGCCGTCTACAACGGTCTTCTCCAAGCAGCCCATCTTCTGCGAGATCGAGCCATTCAAGTGCAGTCGGACAATGTAACAATGGTGGCTTACATAAAGTGTTAGGGCGGAACGAAGAGCAGAGCTGCAGTGTCAGAGGTAACAAGAATCATCCTCTGAGCAGAAAAACACGCGTTGGCGCTGTCCGCAATCTTCATTCCAGGAGTAGACAACTGGGAAGCGGACTTCCTCAGCAGACACGATCTCCATCCAGGAGAGTGGGGCCTCCATCCGGAGGTGTTTAAGGAGGTGACATATCTTTGGGGGGTACCTCAAATAGACATGATGGCCTCCCGTCTCAACAAGAAGCTTCGGATGTATTGTTCCAGGTCAAGGGACCCGCAAGCCGTGGCAGTGAACGCCCTGGTGTCTCCGTGGGTGTACCAGTCAGTGTGTACGGGTTTCCTCCACTTCTACTCATTCCAAGAGTTCTAAAACTCATAAGGAGAACAAGAGTTCAGGCAATCCTCATTGCTCCGGACTGGCCAAGGAGGGCTTGGTACGCAGATCTTCTGGGACTTCTGCTGGAAGATCCAAGGCCTCTTCCTCTTCGTGAGGACCTACTGCAACAGGGGCAGTTTGCTTATCAAGACTTACCGTGGCTACGTTTTGATGGCATAGAGCAGGCTTTTTCAACCAGTGTGCCATGGCACACTAGTGTGCCGCGACCAGTTGCAAGGTGTGCCGCGGAGCCAGAGCAGCTTCCTGCTCCTTCAGAGTGAACTTTTGGCCTGGGCTCTTCTTAGAGGATCAGTCATGCTCCGGCTGTGACCTATGCCTTGAAAATGGTGTGATATCATAGGTCACGGCCGCCGCGTCTCACCACCCAGCCAGCCCACCCTCCTGCATACACATCTTCCAGTTCCTGCCTGCATACACAGCTTTCCTTGCCCACCCACATCCACACCTGCCCGATCGCCCGCTGCTCAGTATTCGCAGCACTCCACTATGAACAACCCCCGCCACTGAGGGACAGGGAGGAGGACAGCTGATAATAATATTTATTTTGTTTCTCCTGTGGGGAACCAAATAATTTCAGTAGTATTTATGTGGGGAGAATAAGAATTTATGGATTTATGGGGGGAACAATGTGAATAATTCATGTGGGGAGAAATGTGATTGATTTATGTGGGGAGCAACATGATTTATGTGGGGAGCAATGTGATTGTATTTTCTGTGTAGGCCAGTGGTTTCCAAACTTTTTTGAATCACGGCGCCCTAGAGTATCAGAATTTTTTTCACGGCACCCCTAGGCCAAAAATTTCTTATTGAGAAATTTAGAAAGAAATATTAAATTAAGTAGATTGTGTTTATATGTCATCCTTAGGCTCAATTGTGTGGTGAGGGACAAGATTTGCTTCTGTTTGTCCCCATATTTTATGACTGGCAGCCACCACCACTGGTTTTGCCTATTATATTGACCATAAATAATTTGAATTGGTCCTGGACCACCAATCCAAGGCACCCCTGCAAGTGTCCCGAGGCACCCCAGGGAGCCACGGCACACAGTTTGGGAACCACTGGTATAGGCCAATGTATGTGTGGTTTCTTTTTTTTACTGTGAGGGCCAATGTGTGTGTGTCGTTTTTTTTCTGTGGGGAACTGATGGTGTGCCTTGGCAATTTTAAAATATTGTTCAATGTGCTGTGAGTTAAAAAAGGTTGAAAATTACTGGCATAGAGGTTGAACGCCAGATATTGGCTCGGAAGGGCATGCCGAACAAGGTTATTCCTACCCTGATGCAGGCTAGGAAAGGAGTAACGTCTAAACATTACCATCGTATTTGGAAAAAATATGTATCTTGGTGTGAGTCCAAGAAGTTTCATACGGTGGAGTTTCAACTGGGACGGTTTCTCCTCTAACTGCAAGCAGGTGTGGATATGGGCCTGAATTTGGGATCCTTAAAGGTCCAGATTTCGGCCCTATCCATTTTCTTCCAGAAACTATTGGCTTCCCTCCCTGAGGTTCAGACTTTCTTGAAAGGGGTTCTGCACATCCAGCTTCCCTTTGTGCAACCTACGGCGCCCTGGGATCTTAACGTGGTGTTACAGTTCCTCCAATCGGATTGGTTCGAACCTCTACCGGAGGTTGAGGTCAAGTTTCTCATGTGGAAGTCTGTCACTTTGTTGGCCTTAGCTTCAGCTAGACGTGTGTCGGAGTTAGGGGCTTTGTCTTGTAAGAGCCCCTACTTGATCTTCCATGAAGATAGAGCTGAGCTCCGGACACGTCCGCAGTTCCTTCCGAAGGTTGTGTCGGCATTTCATATCAACCAACCTATTGTGGTGCCAGTTGCTACTGACTCCTCAGTTTCATCAAAGTCCTTGGATGTTGTATGGGCTCTGAAAATCTATGTGAAGAGGTCTGCTCGTCACAGAAAATCGGACTCTGTTTGTCCTGTATGATCCCAAGAAACTTGGGTGTCCTGCTACTAAGCAGACAATCTCTCGCTGGATCAGGTTCACTATCCAGCATGTTTATTCTACGGCTGTTAAGGCCCACTCTACTCGTAAGGTGGGTTCTTCCTGGGTGGCTGCCCGGGATGTCTCGGCTTTACAGATTTGCCGAGCGGCTACTTGGTCTGGGTTGAACACGTTTGCAAAGTTCTACAAGTTTGATACTTTGACCAAACTTCAGGTCCTCAGAGGCCAATCAGTTCTGCAGGAGCCTCCATGCTCTACCTCCCGTTCTGGGAGCTTTGGTACATCCCCATGGTACTAATGTGGACCCCAGCATCCTATAGGACGTAAGAGAAAATAGGATTTTAATTACCTACTAGTAAATCCTTTTCTCGTAGTCTGTAGTCCCGCCCAGCAGTTCGTGTTCCTGCAGTAGTTACTTAGTTCAGTACTGCTTAGTTCTTGGTTTAGTACTGTTTTGTTACTTGGTTAAGTAATATTGTTCAGCGGTTGCTGGTGTTTCAAGCTGGTTAACTTGGTTTGCCTTGTGTGTGAGAGCTGGTGTGAATCTCGCCACTGTCTGTGTAAAATCCTTCTCTCAAAGTTGTCCTTCTCCTCGGGCACAGTTTCTAGACTGAGCCTGGTAGGAGGAGCATAGAGGGAGGAGTAAGCCCACACACTCAAACTCTTAAAGTGCCAGTGGCTCCTAGTGGACCCGTCTATACCCCATGGTACTAATGTGGACCCAAGTATCCTCTACGGACTACGAGAAAAGGATTTACTGTTAGGTAATTTAAAATCCTAATTTTTTTTTTTCCCCTATGGAATTGTTCATGCCCCACTGTCCCCTTTGAATTTTCCCAATGTTGGGAAGTATGCTAAATTGCGTTTACCAGTATATAATTTATTATTATTTTTTATTTACTTATCTGATATTTCCTTAAGAACACAACTATTTACCTTGTTATAGTTTAATGAAAGATTGTTTATTGAGGTACAAAATATTTTGGTCATTAACTGAAACATTCAGTGGTCATGACATGGGAAGACTGATAAGGAGGTGTGTGTAATTATGATATAACACAGCACAGCTAATTATCCTAGTATGCAGACCTCATTTAAGTAATCTTTGTAACGTTTAAATACAGATGTATTCTTTGTTATCTCTCCCCCCCCACACATGTCAGGCCATATAGCTTAGAATTTCCATGCTTTAAAAAGCACAATTATACCCAAACCCACCACCCAAAGCATTTCACTGAGGTCCTTTTTGGTTTTATTTGAATTCATAATTTAAAAAAAAAAAAAAAAAAATTTTTTTTTTTACATCATGATTATGTCAAAAGTTCAGAATGAGGAAAATGCATGGTAAACTGAGATGAATTGGCACTTTTTTCCCTGTGTATTGTACATGTAAACTTGATCTGTTATTTCAAAGATTAACTTTATAGACTTCCGTACCCTGTGTATGAAAATTCTTCTAAACAGTTTTCACAAGCTTGATCTTTCCAGGGTCACTAGAAGAGAGCAGCTAATCCCCTCTTGTAAAGTAATTTGAGAGGAGTGAATTTGAAATGCAAAATATCACCTGCAGAAACCACCCTTCCCTAACACTGAATGTATGGAGTTGAAGTCGGGTAAAAAGCCAGTAAAGATGTAATAGGATAGACCTGATACCATTCTTAATACCTGATTTATTATTCTGCGGAATGAGTGACCTCTAAAGCAGTTCTGTATGAAGCATTTCTCTCACTTAAGTGCAAGTTTGACTTCTCCCCTAATAAGAGGTGTGCTGGTCCCCAGTCATATCTTAAAAACTGGGAAATGTGATAACTCATTCATAATGGGTAACATTTTAAAGGCCATTTACTTTGCTTCTGCTATAAAATTAAACATATGGAGTACAGTGTCAGCTCGCTTTTATGCATAGGATTCATTAAATACTAGCCCAGAACAATTAAATATGTACAAATAGTAAATGTTCATTTTAATTGTAATTTTTTTTAAATTGACTTCAAATGGATTTTAATTAGGTATTCTACCACCAGGGGGGTATTCAATTGATGTTGGATCCTTTCCGATGGAAAGGATCCGACATTTAAGTATTCAATTAGCGGCCAAATTGGACAGGAGTTAGCCGTTCTCAACCAATGTCAGTCCGACTCTTTTTAAAGTCTACAGAATAAAAAATAGATGAAAAGTAACTTGCGCCCTAGCTTCAGCTCGGCAGATCCCAAAAAAAAGAGCACCACTCCTTTACAGACACAATAGTAATAGAAAGAGGCGATCTCCCAGCGATGCTATATACAAATTCCAGATGTATATATTCCTGTTCCTCAAACAGAGAACACAATATACAGAATGTCCCTTAGTTGGTATAAATGTTTCCACAAATCTATTTGAGTGGAGGTAACAAAGGTCCGGATACGAACAAGGACTGGAAAAGATACCTTTCAGCGCATATAGGTCTTATCCTAAAGGTAAGCCTGGTGTAGATAAGCTGTGGGTTAGAAGGCTGTTTCTATATATGAAGTGTGAAAGAAACCTTTATGGGAGTGCATCTCATTTAGCACAGGTCAGTCACAAAGAGCAGTGACCTTGGAAGTTTGTGGAAACATTTATACCAACTAATGGACATGCTGTATATTGTGTTCTCTGTTTGAGGAACAGGAATATATACATCTGGAATTTGTATATAGCATCGCTGGGAGATCGCCTCTTTCTATTACTACTTTTTAAAGTCTGATTGACATTGTCGGAAACAGGGCTAAAACCTGTCGGATTTGGCCGCGAATCCGACAAAACGTGGATCCGCGGCTAATCAACCTAAAAAAAAAAAGCCGGAAACTGCCATTGTTCCGACTTGAATACCCCCCTAAGCCTTTTAGTCATTTTTTCCCCCCAGATAATTGATTCAACTGGTACAATTATATGCAGACACAAATCGGTTATTTTGAAGTATCACACTTAGTTTGTAGATCTCATGGAACTCTGAGAACATTCAAAGCAAAGTTGTTGGGGTTGTTGGGTTTTTTTTTGTTTTTTTTTGGGGGGGGGGGGGGGTTTGTGGGAGAGGCTGGGTTTTTTTCTTTGTGGCATCAGCTATACTTAAGAAATGAAAAAATGATAAAGACTTTAATATTCCTCTTTGCACTGTGAATTCCATTACAAATTAATGGAGAAAAAATGGTTTGAATTTGTGTAGATCAGGCTGTTCCTGAAGATGAAGCATCTGTTCAGGAAGGCCCCTTGTAAGTGGTTTTAGTTCATACCAGATGCCTGGAGGCGAAATAGACGTACCCTCCTCCTTTTGCCACCAACACCACAGTAGCCAGGGCGGGGTTAGGGATCATATGGGCCTGGGGCTGAAAATGATCAAGGGCCTATTGTGAGAAGCAGAGAAACGGACTAGTGCTACGGGTGTGGTCAGTGCCATGTAGGTATGTGCTGATTACACTGGTCAACGTGATTTTTTTTTTTTTTTTATTTATTTTTATTTTTTTATTTATTTTTATTTTTTTCACTAGAAAGCCAAATAGTGACTGTAGTGCAGCTTTTTAAATTCTGAATTTAAATATGCAGTTGGAATGATTCTATCAAGCATAGTGTGTTTGGGACAGTTACTTTTTTTTCCTTTTCCTTTTTTTCCATATTTTGGTGTTCTTTATGGCCTGTGCATATTTACCTCCACTACCAAACTAGGACTGATGAAACAATTTGTAAAAGCAATTGATAAAAACTCTGCTGCCAAACGTAAGTGATGTAGAACTGAAAGAAGAAATAGGGCCACAAATAAGATCAGTAATGGATGATGAAAATTTTCAGGAACTGTTAAATCCACTGGAAAAAGCAGCCTGGTTTATCATTTAAAATTCTGTTCTTGTTTTCTTGGAAATCATAAAGCAGATAACTATTGTGATCTAGTGAGTGATCTAGTGCATTCTTACAAATCTATGGAATGCAACATGTCTTTAAATCTTCACTTCTTGGACTCCCACTTACACTTCTTCCCAGAAAGCCTTGGGGCCGTAAGTGATGAGTATGGTGAGCATTTCCATAAGCAGATGCCTACGATGGTGGAAAAAAATGTACTATGGCAAAAGGAGTTCCAGTATGCTGGCTGACTATTGCTTTACAATGAAGTTAGACATCCCAAAGGCAAAATATGCCCAGAATCATCTATAACTTTTTATGTCAGCCAGAATGAGATGTATATTTACCACTTAGGGGTATATTCAATACGTGTGGATCCGACAGGTCAGTATTCAATGGCGGGGCAAACCCGACAGGTTTGGTCCGTTCCCGACAACAGCAATCCGACTTTATTTAAAAATCAGATTGACATTGTCGGAAACAGGGCTAAAACCGCGCTTACGACAGCCAACGTGGATTCCGACAATCCACTTGGTTTGCCGGCATTGAATAGGTCAGAACTCCTTCCGACCTAAACCTGCCGGAAGCTGCCGTCTTTCCAACAAGACGGTAGCTTCTGACACTTATTGAATACACTCCTTAGACTTACTTAAGTACTAATTTAATAAAACCTTAAATGTATGTCACTAGAAAAAACACTGCCCGACGGAAAAAATCGGAATGCATATTTGAATTAAACACGAAAAATACGTTTAGTTTCAGCTTATTTTTTTCTTGTGAGTTTATTTCTGTGGACCAGTGTTATTTAGGCATTACACCACCCAGATATAAATTATTTAAGAAAGCTATTGGTCAGCCTGTAGGTGGTGTTTTCTTAAGGATAATGTATATCCATCCTAATACAGTTCATTTCACCATAACTGTCACCTGAGATGTTCCTAAATGAAACAAAGTCCAAAGTTTAGCACAGAAAATTACATCATCAGCATGTGAGAGGTTTCAAGCAAAACCTATAAACCTAGGAATAACTACACATGTTAAACAGACACACAAAGCTCTGCACACACTCACTCACACATATATGTAATGGTTTTACCACTCTTGGATGTGCAGTCGCGCTGTGATATACGCACGCCTTGGTGTGCGTTTCGCCACCAAAGTTGTACAAATATCTGAGTGAGACAGACCAAGAGTGGTATATCGGTCTTATAAAAGGGTTGACAAATTAGTTCTATGTGGAGATAATGGGGGTCATTCTGTGTTGATTGTAGCTGTGCTAAATTATATTGTCTAGTTAGATGGCTTATCAAACGTAAAGCACATTGTCAATATGTTTTTCTATATGTATTTTACTTTCAATGGTATACATTTTATGCAATCAAGTTATCTCACTTTTTGTTTTCGTAGACAAACCTTCCCATTTTTAAATTGAAAGAGTCTTGTGTCCGCAGAAGATACAGTGACTTTGAGTGGCTAAGAAGTGAGCTTGAAAGGGAGAGTAAGGTAAGATAAATTTACTTAATTTTTATGCCTGTTATTTTAAAATGACTTAATTATAATAGACAATTGGCCTGGCTGGCATACTACAGCTGTCGGAGTGTGCTCTGAATCCAGCACATGTAAATACCCTTAACCCTTTTGCTGCTGACTGTATGTATTTGTATGTATGTGTGGAGAGTATAAACAGGAGCACTCACCAGTCTTCATCACGCAGTTTATTGATCAGGGTTCTTTTGTTAATCAGGTGGGTGTGCTATTTGCTTATATATGTGGGTTCTGTGCACTGTTCTGTGATCTTGACAAAGGTTCCGTTTTGGACCGAAAAGTTTATACTACTGTTGCACTACTGATGGTCTGATCAATAAACTGTGTGATGAAGACTGAGTGCTCCTGTTTATACTGACTCCAATATAGGGGGTAATTCACAGTTGATCGCAGCAGCAAATTTGTTAGCAGTTGGGCAAAACCATGTGCACTGCAGGGGGGCAGATATAACATTTGCAGAGAGAGTTAGATTTGGGTGGGTTATTTTGTTTCTGTGCAGGGTAAATACTGCCTGCCTTATTTTTACACTGCAATTTAGATTTCAGTTTGAACACACCCCACCCAAATCTAACTCTCTCTGCACATGTGATATCCCTCCCCCCCCCCCACGCCCCCCTGCACTGCACTTTTTTATATATATATATATATATTTCTCTATCGTCCTAGTGGATGCTGGGGTTCCTGAAAGGACCATGGGGAATAGCGGCTCCGCAGGAGACAGGGCACAAAAAGTAAAGCTTTCCGATCAGGTGGTGTGCACTGGCTCCTCCCCCTATGACCCTCCTCCAAGCCTCAGTTAGATTTTTGTGCCCGGCCGAGAAGGGTGCAATCTAGGTGGCTCTCCTAAAGAGCTGCTTAGAAAAGTTTAGCTTAGGTTTTTTATTTTACAGTGAGTCCTGCTGGCAACAGGATCACTGCAACGAGGGACTTAGGGGAGAAGAAGTGAACTCACCTGCGTGCAGGATGGATTGGCTTCTTGGCTACTGGACATCAGCTCCAGAGGGACGATCACAGGTACAGCCTGGATGGTCACCGGAGCCTCGCCGCCGGCCCCCTTGCAGATGCTGAAACAAGAAGAGGTCCAGAATCGGCGGCAGAAGACTCCTCAGTCTTCTAAAGGTAGCGCACAGCACTGCAGCTGTGCGCCATTTTCCTCTCAGCACACTTCACACGGCAGTCACTGAGGGTGCAGGGCGCTGGGAGGGGAGCGCCCTGGGAGGCAAATGAAAACCTATTTGGCTAAAAAATACCTCACATATAGCCTCCGGGGGCTATATGGAGATATTTAACCCCTGCCAGAATCCACTAAAGAGCGGGAGACGAGCCCGCCGAAAAAGGGGCGGGGCCTATCTCCTCAGCACACAGCGCCATTTTCCTTACACAGCTCCGCTGGTCAGGACGGCTCCCAGGTCTCTCCCCTGCACTGCACTACAGAAACAGGGTAAAACAAGAGAGGGGGGGGCAAAATAGTGGCAAAAATTATATTATAAAAGCAGCTATACAGGGAGCACTTATTATAAGGCTATCCCTGTCATATATAGCGCTTTGGTGTGTGCTGGCAAACTCTCCCTCTGTCTCCCCAAAGGGCTAGTGGGGTCCTGTCTTCGTTAAGAGCATTCCCTGTGTGTCTGCTGTGTGTCGGTACGTGTGTGTCGACATGTATGATGACGATATTGGTGTGGAGGCGGAGCAATTGCCAAATATGGGGATGTCACCTCCTAGGGGGTCGACACCAGAATGGATGCCTTTATTTATGGAATTACGGGATAGTGTCAACACGCTAAAGCAGTCGTTTGACGACATGAGACGGCCGGACAATCAATTAGTGCCTGTCCAGGCGCCTCAAACACCGTCAGGGGCTGTAAAACGCCCTTTGCCTCAGTCGGTCGACACAGACCCAGACACAGGCACTGATTCCAGTGGCGACGGTGACGAATCAACCGTATTTTCCAGTAGGGCCACACGTTATATGATTTTGGCAATGAAGGAGGCGTTACATTTAGCTGATACTACAGGTACCACTAAACAGGGTATTATGTGGGGTGTGTAAAAAAAAACTACCTATAGTTTTTCCTGAATCAGAAGAACTAAATGAGGTGTGTGATGAAGCGTGGGTTGCCCCCGATAAAAAGATGCTAATTTCAAAGAAGTTATTGGCTTTATACCCTTTCCCGCCAGAGGTTAGGGCGCGCTGGGAAACACCTCCTAGGGTGGACAAGGCGCTCACACGCTTATCTAAACAAGTGGCGTTACCCTCTCCTGAGACGGCCGCACTTAAAGATCCAGCAGATAGGAGGATGGAAAATATCCAAAAAAGTATATACACACATACAGGTGTTATACTACGACCAGCTATAGCGACAGCCTGGATGTGCAGTGCTGGAGTAGCTTGGTCAGAGTCCCTGATTGAAAATATTGATACCCTGGATAGGGACAATGTTTTACTGTCTTTAGAGCAAATAAAGGATGCATTTCTTTATATGCGTGATGCACAGAGGGATATCTGCACACTGGCATCACGGGTAAGTGCTATGTCCATTTCGGCCAGAAGAAGTTTATGGACGCGACAGTGGTCAGGCGATGCGGACTCAAAACGGCATATGGAAGTTTTGCCGTATAAAGGGGAGGAGTTATTTGGAGTCGGTCTATCAGATTTGGTGGCCACGGCTACAGCCGGGAAATCCACCTTTTTACCTCAAGTTACTCCCCAACAGAAAAAGACACCGACTTTTCAACCGCAGCCCTTTCGTTCCTTTAAAAACAAGAGAGCAAAGGGATATTCATATCTGCCACGAGGCAGAGGAAGGGGGAAGAGACAGCAACAGGCAGCTCCTTCCCAGGAACAGAAGCCCTCCCCCGCTTCTACAAAAGCCTCAGCATGACGCTGGGGCTTCTCAAGCGGACTCGGGGGCGGTGGGCGGTCGTCTCAAGAATTTCAGCGCGCAGTGGGCTCACTCGCAGGTAGATCCCTGGATCCTGCAGATAATATCTCAGGGATACAGGTTGGAACTAGAGACAGATCCTCCTCGCCGTTTCCTGAAGTCTGCTTTACCAACGTCCCCCTCCGAAAGGGAGACGGTCTTGGAAGCCATTCACAAGCTGTACTCTCAGCAGGTGATAGTCAAGGTACCTCTTCTACAACAAGGAAAGGGGTATTATTCCACTCTATTTGTGGTACCGAAGCCGGATGGCTCGGTAAGACCTATTCTAAATCTGAAGTCCTTGAACCTGTACATAAAGAAGTTCAAGTTCAAGATGGAGTCACTCAGAGCAGTGATAGCGAACCTGGAAGAAGGGGACTTTATGGTATCCTTGGACATCAAGGATGCGTACCTCCACGTTCCAATTTACCCCTCACACCAGGGGTACCTCAGGTTCGTCGTACAAAACTGTCACTATCAGTTTCAGACGCTGCCGTTCGGATTGTCCACGGCACCTCGGGTCTTTACAAAGGTAATGGCCGAGATGATGATTCTTCTTCGAAGAAAAGGCGTATTAATTATCCCATACTTGGACGATCTCCTGATAAGGGCAAGGTCCAGAGAACAGCTAGAGATGGGATTAGCACTGTCTCAAGAAGTGCTAAAACAGCACGGGTGGATTCTGAATATTCCAAAATCCCAGTTAATGCCAACAACTCGTCTGCTGTTCCTAGGGATGATTCTGGACACGGTTCAGAAAAAGGTTTTTCTCCCGGAGGAAAAAGCCAAGGAGTTATCCGAGCTTGTCAGGAACCTCCTAAAACCAGGAAAGGTGTCTGTACATCAATGCACAAGAGTCCTGGGAAAAATGGTGGCTTCTTACGAAGCAATTCCATTCGGCAGATTCCACGCAAGAATTTTCCAGAGGGATCTGTTGGACAAATGGTCAGGGTCGCATCTTCAGATGCACCAGCGGATAACCCTGTCTCCAAGGACAAGGGTATCTCTTCTGTGGTGGTTGCAGAGTGCTCATCTATTGGAGGGCCGCAGATTCGGCATACAGGATTGGATCCTGGTGACCACGGACGCCAGCCTGAGAGGCTGGGGAGCAGTCACACAAGGAAGAAACTTCCAGGGAGTGTGGACGAGCCTGGAAACGTCTCTTCACATAAACATTCTGGAACTAAGAGCAATCTACAATGCTCTAAGCCAGGCAGAACCTCTGCTTCAGGGAAAACCGGTGTTGATCCAGTCGGACAACATCACGGCAGTCGCCCATGTGAACAGACAGGGCGGCACAAGAAGCAGGAGTGCAATGGCAGAAGCTGCAAGGATTCTTCGCTGGGCAGAGAATCATGTGATAGCACTGTCAGCAGTGTTCATCCCGGGAGTGGACAACTGGGAAGCAGACTTCCTCAGCAGACACGACCTTCACCCGGGAGAGTGGGGACTTCATCCAGAAGTCTTCCACATGCTGGTAACCCGTTGGGAAAGACCAATGGTGGACATGATGGCGTCTCGCCTCAACAAAAAACTGGACAGGTATTGCGCCAGGTCAAGAGATCCGCAGGCAATAGCTGTGGACGCGCTGGTAACGCCTTGGGTGTACCAGTCGGTGTATGTGTTTCCTCCTCTGCCTCTCATACCAAAAGTATTGAGAATTATACGGCAAAGAGGCGTAAGAACGATACTAGTGGTTCCGGATTGGCCAAGAAGGTCTTGGTACCCGGAACCTCAAGAGATGATCACGGAAGATCCGTGGCCTCTACCTCTAAGGAGGGACTTGCTTCAGCAGGGTCCCTGTCTGTTTCAAGACTTACCGCGGCTGCGTTTGACGGCATGGCGGTTGAACGCCGGATCCTAAAGGAAAAAGGCATGCCGGAAGAAGTCATTCCTACTTTGATTAAAGCAAGGAAGGAAGTAACCGTGCAACATTATCACCGCATTTGGCGAAAATATGTTGCGTGGTGCGAGGATCGGAGTGCTCCGACGGAGGAATTTCAACTGGGTCGATTCCTACATTTCCTGCAATCAGGATTGTCTATGGGTCTCAAATTGGGATCTATTAAGGTTCAAATTTCGGCCCTGTCGATTTTCTTCCAGAAAGAATTGGCTTCAGTCCCTGAAGTCCAGACTTTTGTTAAGGGAGTGCTGCATATACAGCCTCCTGTGGTGCCTCCAGTGGCACCGTGGGATCTCAATGTGGTTTTGGACTTTCTAAAATCTCATTGGTTTGAACCACTAAAAAATGTGGATTTGAAATATCTCACATGGAAAGTGACCATGCTACTAGCCCTGGCTTCGGCCAGGAGAGTGTCAGAACTGGCAGCTTTATCTTACAAAAGCCCATATCTGATTTTCCATTCGGACAGGGCGGAACTGCGGACTCGTCCGCATTTTCTCCCTAAGGTGGTGTCAGCATTTCATCTGAACCAGCCTATTGTAGTGCCTGCGGCTACAAGTGACTTGGAGGACTCCAAGTTACTGGACGTTGTCAGAGCATTGAAAATATATATTGCAAGGACAGCTGGAGTCAGAAAATCTGACTCGTTGTTTACATTGTATGCACCCAACAAGATGGGTGCTCCTGCGTCTAAGCAGACGATTGCTCGTTGGATCTGTAGCACAATCCAACTTGCACATTCTGTGGCAGGCCTGCCACAGCCTAAATCTGTAAAGGCCCACTCCACAAGGAAGGTGGGCTCATCTTGGGCGGCTGCCCGAGGGGTCTCGGCATTACAACTTTGCCGAGCAGCTACGTGGTCAGGGGAGAACACGTTTGTAAAATTTTACAAATTTGATACTCTGGCTAAGGAGGACCTGGAGTTCTCTCATTCGGTGCTGCAGAGTCATCCGCACTCTCCCGCCCGTTTGGGAGCTTTGGTATAATCCCCATGGTCCTTTCAGGAACCCCAGCATCCACTAGGACGATAGAGAAAATAAGAATTTACTTACCGATAATTCTATTTCTCGGAGTCCGTAGTGGATGCTGGGCGCCCATCCCAAGTGCGGATTATCTGCAATAATTGTACATAGTTATTGTTAACTAATTCGGGTTATTGTTGTAGGGAGCCATCTTTCAGAGGCTCCTCTGTTATCATACTGTTAACTGGGTTTAGATCACAAGTTGTACGGTGTGATTGGTGTGGCTGGTATGAGTCTTACCCGGGATTCAAAATTCCTCCCTTATTGTGTACGCTCGTCCGGGCACAGTACCTAACTGAGGCTTGGAGGAGGGTCATAGGGGGAGGAGCCAGTGCACACCACCTGATCGGAAAGCTTTACTTTTTGTGCCCTGTCTCCTGCGGAGCCGCTATTCCCCATGGTCCTTTCAGGAACCCCAGCATCCACTACGGACTCCGAGAAATAGAATTATCGGTAAGTAAATTCTTATTATATATATATATATATATATATATATATATATATATATATATATATATATATATATATATATATATATATATATTTCTCTGACGTCCTAGTGGATGCTGGGACTCCGTCAGGACCATGGGGATTAGCGGCTCCGCAGGAGACAGGGCACAAAAATAAAAGCTTTAGGACTAGGTGGTGTGCACTGGCTCCTCCCCCTATGACCCTCCTCCAAGCCTCAGTTAGGTTTTTGTGCCCGTCCGAGCAGGGTGCAATCTAGGTGGCTCTCCTAAAGAGCTGCTTAGAAAAAGTTATTAGGTTTTTTATTTTCAGTGAGTCCTGCTGGCAACAGGCTCACTGCAACGAGGGACTTAGGGGAGAAGAAGTGAACTCACCTGCGTGCAGGATGGATTGGCTTCTTAGGCTACTGGACACCATTAGCTCCAGAGGGATCGAACACAGGCCCAGCCATGGAGTCCGGTCCCGGAGCCGCGCCGCCGACCCCCTTGCAGATGCCGAAAAGTGAAGAGGTCCAGAAACCGGCGGCAGAAGACTTTTCAGTCTTCATGAGGTAGCGCACAGCACTGCAGCTGTGCGCCATTGTTGTCAGCACACTTCACACCAGCGGTCACTGAGGGTGCAGGGCGCTGGGGGGGGGGGGGCGCCCTGGGCAGCAATGATAATACCTTGTTCTGGCTAAAAATACATCACATATAGCCCCTGGGGCTATATGGATGTATTTAACCCCTGCCAGGTCTCACAAACACCGGGAGAAGAGCCCGCCGAAATAGGGGGCGGGGCCTATCTCCTCAGCACACAGCGCCATTTTCCTGCACAGCTCCGCTGCGAGGAAGGCTCCCAGGACTCTCCCCTGCACTGCACTACAGAAACAGGGTAAAAAAAACAGAGAGGGGGGGCACTTTTTTGGCGATATTGATATATTAAGCTGCTATAAAGGAAACAACACTTCTGTAGGGTTGTTCCTATATATTTATAGCGCTTGGGTGTGTGCTGGCAAACTCTCCCTCTGTCTCCCCAAAGGGCTAGTGGGGTCCTGTCTTCGATAAGAGCATTCCCTGTGTGTCTGCTGTGTGTCGGTACGTGTGTGTCGACATGTATGAGGACGATGTTGGTGTGGAGGCGGAGCAATTGCCGGTAATGGTGATGTCACCCCCTAGGGAGTCGACACCGGAATGGATGGCTTTGTTTATGGAATTACGTGATAATGTCAGCACGTTACAAAAATCAGTTGACGACATGAGACGGCCGGCAAACCAGTTAGTACCTGTCCAGGCGTCTCAGACACCGTCAGGGGCTGTAAAACGCCCTTTACCTCAGTCGGTCGACACAGACCCAGACACCGAATCTAGTGTCGACGGTGAAGAAACAAACGTATTTTCCAGTAGGGCCACACGTTATATGATCACGGCAATGAAGGAGGCTTTGCATATCTCTGATACTGCAAGTACCACAAAAAGGGGTATTATGTGGGGTCTGAAAAAACTACCTGTAGTTTTTCCTGAATCAGAGGAATTGAATGAAGTGTGTGATGAAGCGTGGGTTAACCCCGATAGAAAACTGCTAATTTCAAAGAAGTTATTGGCATTATATCCTTTCCCGCCAGAGGTTAGGGCGCGCTGGGAAACACCCCCTAGGGTGGATAAGGCACTCACACGCTTATCAAAACAAGTGGCGTTACCGTCTCCTGAAACGGCCGCCCTCAAGGATCCAGCTGATAGGAGGCTGGAAACTACCCTGAAAAGTATATACACTCATACTGGTGTTATACTGCGACCAGCCATCGCCTCTGCATGGATGTGCAGTGCTGGGGTGGTTTGGTCGGATTCCCTGACTGAAAATATTGATACCCTGGATAGGGACAGTATTTTATTGACTATAGAGCAATTAAAGGATGCTTTTCTTTATATGCGAGATGCTCAGAGGGATATTTGCACTCTGGCATCGAGAGTAAGTGCGATGTCCATATCTGCCAGAAGAAGTTTATGGACGCGACAGTGGTCAGGTGATGCGGATTCCAAACGGCATATGGAAGTATTGCCGTATAAAGGGGAGGAATTATTTGGGGTCGGTCTATCGGATTTGGTGGCCACGGCAACAGCCGGGAAATCCACCTTTTTTACCTCAGGTCCCCTCCCAACAAAAAAAGACACCGTCTTTTCAGCCGCAGTCCTTTCGTTCCTATAAGAACAAGCGGGCAAAAGGACAGTCATATCTGCCCCGAGGCAAAGGAAAGGGTAAGAGAGTGCACCAAGCAGCTCCCTCCCAGGAGCAGAAGCCCTCCCCGGCTTCTGCAAAGCCCTCAGCATGACGTTGGGGCTTTACAAGCGGACTCAGGGGCGGTGGGGGGTCGACTCAAGAATTTCAGCGCACAGTGGGCTCACTCACAGGTGGACCCCTGGATCCTGCAGGTAGTATCTCAGGGTTACAGGTTGGAATTCGAGAAGTCTCCCCCTCGCCGGTTCCTAAAGTCTGCTCTGCCAACGTCTCCCTCAGACAGGGCGACGGTATTGGAAGCCATTCACAAGCTGTATTCTCAGCAGGTGATAGTCAAGGTACCCCTCCTACAACAGGGAAAGGGGTATTATTCCACACTATTTGTGGTACCGAAGCCGGACGGCTCGGTAAGACCTATTCTAAATCTGAAATCTTTGAACCTGTACATACAAAAATTCAAGTTCAAGATGGAGTCACTCAGAGCAGTGATAGCGAATCTGGAAGAAGGGGACTTTATGGTGTCCCTGGACATCAAGGATGCTTACCTGCATGTCCCAATTTGCCCTTCACATCAAGGGTACCTCAGGTTCGTGGTGCAAAACTGTCATTATCAGTTTCAGACGCTGCCGTTTGGATTGTCCACGGCACCTCGGGTCTTTACCAAGGTAATGGCCGAAATGATGTTTCTTCTGCGAAGAAAAGGCGTATTAATTATCCCTTACTTGGACGATCTCCTGATAAGGGCAAGGTCCAGAGAACAGCTGGGGGACGTAGTAGCACTAACCCAAGTAGTGCTGCAACAGCACGGGTGGATTCTGAATTTTCCAAAATCTCAATTGACCCCGACGACACGTCTGCTGTTCCTGGGAATGATTCTGGACACGGTTCAGAAAAAGGTGTTTCTTCCGGAGGAGAAAGCCAGGGAGTTATCCGAACTTGTCAGGAACCTCCTAAAACCAGGAAAAGTGTCTGTGCATCAATGCACAAGAGTCCTGGGAAAAATGGTGGCTTCTTACGAAGCGATTCCATTCGGCAGATTCCACGCACGAACTTTTCAGTGGGATCTGCTGGACAAATGGTCCGGATCGCATCTGCAGATGCATCAGCGGATAACTTTGTCTCCACGGACAAGGGTGTCTCTTCTGTGGTGGTTGCAGAGTGCTCATCTGTTAGAGGGCCGCAGATTCGGCATACAGGACTGGGTCCTGGTGACCACGGATGCCAGTCTGAGAGGCTGGGGAGCGGTCACACAGGGAAGAAACTTCCAGGGAGTGTGGTCAAGCCTGGAGATGTCTCTTCACATAAATATACTGGAGCCAAGAGCGATTTACAATGCTCTAAGCCTGGCAAAACCCCTGCTTCAGGGTCAGCCGGTGTTGATCCAGTCGGACAACATCACGGCAGTCGCCCACGTAAACAGACAGGGCGGCACAAGAAGCAGGAGGGCAATGGCAGAAGCTGCAAGGATTCTTCGCTGGGCGGAAGATCATGTGATAGCACTGTCAGCAGTGTTCATTCCGGGAGTGGACAACTGGGAAGCGGACTTCCTCAGCAGACACGATCTACACCCGGGAGAGTGGGGACTTCATCCAGAAGTCTTCCACATGATTGTGAACCGTTGGGAAAAACCAAAGGTGGATATGATGGCGTCCCGCCTCAACAAAAAACAGGACAGGTATTGCGCCAGGTCAAGAGACCCTCAGGCAATAGCTGTGGACGCTCTGGTAACACCGTGGGTGTTCCAGTCAGTGTATGTGTTTCCTCCTCTGCCTCTCATACCAAAAGTACTGAGAATTATACGGCAAAGGGGAGTAAGAACGATACTCGTGGCTCCGGATTGGCCAAGAAGAACTTGGTACCCGGAACTTCAGGAGATGCTCACGGAAGATCCGTGGCCTCTACCTCTAAGACGGGACCTGCTTCAGCAGGGACCGTGTCTATTCCAAGACTTACCGCGGCTGCGTTTGACGGCATGGCGGTTGAACGCCGAATTCTAAGGGAAAAAGGCATTCCGGAAGAGGTCATCCCTACCCTGGTAAAAGCCAGGAAGGAGGTGACTGCACAACATTATCACCGCATTTGGAGAAAATATGTTGCGTGGTGTGAGGCCAGGAAGGCCCCGACGGAGGAATTTCAACTGGGTCGATTCCTACATTTCCTGCAAACAGGATTGTCTATGGGCCTCAAATTAGGGTCCATTAAGGTTCAAATTTCGGCCCTGTCGATTTTCTTCCAGAAAGAATTGGCTTCAGTTCCTGAAGTCCAGACTTTTGTAAAAGGAGTACTACATATACAGCCCCCGGTTGTGCCCCCAGTGGCTCCGTGGGATCTTAATGTAGTTTTGGATTTTCTCAAATCCCATTGGTTTGAGCCACTCAAATCGGTGGATTTGAAATATCTTACATGGAAAGTAACCATGCTACTGGCCCTGGCTTCAGCCAGGAGAGTGTCAGAATTGGCGGCTTTATCGTATAAAAGCCCATATCTGATTTTCCATTCGGACAGGGCAGAACTGCGGACGCGTCCTCAGTTTCTGCCTAAGGTGGTTTCAGCGTTTCACCTGAACCAGCCTATTGTGGTGCCTGCGGCTACTAGCGATTTGGAGGATTCCAAGTTGCTGGACGTTGTCAGGGCATTGAAAATATATATTTCAAGGACGGCTGGAGTCAGAAAATCTGACTCGCTGTTTATACTGTATGCACCCAACAAGCTGGGTGCTCCTGCTTCTAAGCAGACGATTGCTCGTTGGATTTGTAGCACAATTCAACTTGCACATTCTGTGGCAGGCCTGCCACAGCCTAAATCTATCAAGGCCCATTCCACAAGGAAGGTGGGCTCATCTTGGGCGGCTGCCCGAGGGGTCTCGGCATTACAACTCTGCCGAGCAGCTACGTGGTCGGGGGAGAACACGTTTGTAAAATTCTACAAATTTGATACCCTGGCTAAAGAGGACCTGGAGTTCTCTCATTCGGTGCTGCAGAGTCATCCGCACTCTCCCGCCCGTTTGGGAGCTTGGGTATAATCCCCATGGTCCTGACGGAGTCCCAGCATCCACTAGGACGTCAGAGAAAATAAGATTTTACTTACCGATAAATCTATTTCTCGTAGTCCGTAGTGGATGCTGGGCGCCCATCCCAAGTGCGGATTGTCTGCAATACTTGTACATAGTTATTGTTACAAAAAAATCGGGTTGTTATTGTTGTGAGCCGTCTGTTCAGAGGCTCCTACGTTTGTCATACTGTTAACTGGGTTCAGATCACAAGTTGTACGGTGTGATTGGTGTGGCTGGTATGAGTCTTACCCGGGATTCAAAATCCTTCCTTATTGTGTACGCTCGTCCGGGCACAGTATCCTAACTGAGGCTTGGAGGAGGGTCATAGGGGGAGGAGCCAGTGCACACCACCTAGTCCTAAAGCTTTTATTTTTGTGCCCTGTCTCCTGCGGAGCCGCTAATCCCCATGGTCCTGACGGAGTCCCAGCATCCACTACGGACTACGAGAAATAGATTTATCGGTAAGTAAAATCTTATTTTTCATTTGGTGCGGTTATTGAAGTGATAGTTTTTCTTTTAGATTTTGTAACTATACATAAGCATGCTTGCACACAGTTACATGTGTTATGTAAAAATTGTACATAACACTAATGGTTTATGTTCTAGTCTTGTCTTGCAGGAGAGCCACAGCTATCCTGCAAGACATTGAGATGCAGGAAATTGATTTTACTTGTGAGTGGGGGTGGTGGGAGGAAGCATCCATTTCATAAACTGAGGTGAATTTTTTTTTTTGTCAGTCATTCTGCTTTGTTAGATTATTTGGGCAGAGTTATGACTGTGGGTTGTTGTACACTGTAACAGATCTCGTAAGGAGTAGTTGCTTCTCGTCTTTCCAAGGTGGGTAATAGAATGGGATATGGTGCTTGACATTGACAGAATTTGTTTTGCTTACATCTTGTCCACCCAAATAAAGGAGGGAGATATTCACTGTACTGGTATTATTATCAGTAGATATTTAAGTTGTGTGTCACCCACCCAGAAATTGAGGCCACACTATTCTTTGCACTGTAAAGAGCCACCTAGTATATTGATCCCACATTTCTCCTAGTATTTTCCCCTGCTCAGTTGAGATTCTCAGATTTAACAAACTTTGAGTAAAAATAAACTAATCGCCTGTTATAGCATTACTATATTCCAGACAATGTTTAACCGCGTCTTTCACTTTGTTGGTGTAATAAGATACTTTCTAGACCAGTGGTTCTCAAACTGTGTGCCGTGGCACCCTGGGGTACCGCAGGACATTTGCAGGGGTGCCCTGGTTTGGTGGTCCAGGACCAATTCAAACTATTTCTTGTCAATGTAATAGGCAAAACTAGTGCTTATGGCTGTCAATCAAAAAATATGTGGACAAACTTGTCTTGTCCTTCACTGCACAATTGTACCTAAGGATGACATTTAAACATAATTTACTCAATTTCATATTTCTTTCTAAATTTCTCAATAAGAAACTTTTGGCCTAGGGGTGCCGTGAAAGAAATTATATACTCAAGGGCGCGCCATGATTCAAAAAAGTTTGAAACCACTATTTAAGTACTTTGATTTTTTTCATTTAACAAAAAAAAAAATTCTGTGATTTGTTTATTGCCACTTGCTGGCCATACATTAGAATGATTCTAGGGACGATTACACGATTTCGACACATTGGAGCGATAAATCGCATGTAATCATTCAAATCGTGCAGTTTACACTAACGATCCAATCTGTGTTCCTTTGGGTTGTTTGTCGTATCTTCAGATCTTCCCTGCTGCAGGCAAGATCTGAAGCTATCGTCAATGACCGCATACTCCTGGATGTGGCCACTCTTAAGATCTATCTTATGTGTATGCACTATATCGTGAGTTCAGGAGTGCCGGGGAGCTGCAAGGAAGTTCAAGGTGAATCTTTGGGACATCGCTCATTTGCGAGTAGTTCTAATGTATGGCCACCTTTTAGACTTGTGTGGCAGTGTGAATAAACTCCGTTCAGTACAGATATGTCCGTGTTGCTACTCAATATTATTGTACTTTGTGAAAAGCACAGGCATTGTCAACACTGTTATGGAGAAGACTAGAAGTAGATTACAAACACTAATAGAATGTTGCTTGCGATCTACAATTTAATGTTTAGACCACATCAATCTGTTGAGAAAACTTTGTCTAAAATGCTGCTGAGGATTTTGTCTGCTTGGTCTAGGTGGTTGTGCCAGCTTTACCTGGGAAGGCTCTCTTTCGTCAGCTTCCATTCAGAGGAGATGAAGGAATCTTTGATGACTCTTTCATAGAGGAAAGAAAGCAAGGGCTTGAACAATTTATAAACAAGTAAGTGTGATCCCCTGCGTCTGCTGTAGTACCAGAATATTCTACTGTAATGTATAAAAAGATTGTGTTGTGGAGGTGCTCATCTTACTACTTGCACCATATTGTTGACCTTACACTGTTAATGTATGCAGATTGCCTCTGAAATTGAAGGTGCTGAAACAAATAGCTACATGTTATACCATAGTTCTAGCGGTGCAATATGTGCCCTATTGCTGGAACAATGCAGCTCACAAGGCTTGGATGATTATTTGCTTTGATTGCAGATTGTATTATCTTAAGTGGTGCGAGTGTACCCAGTTTATGTAACAGTCCGCTTGATTCTTTACTTCACTGTGAATAGGTGCTGCTTTCATGTGAAAGAGCTTAATATTTTTGTATAATGTTTTCTAGTATATGGAACATTACACATCAAAACATGTAAGTGTCCTTCGAATATCGCGTTTTTCTCTAACGTCCTTGAGGATGCTGGGACTCCGTAAGGACCATAAGGGAATAGACGGGCTCCGCAGGAGATAGGGCACTTTAAGAAAGCTTTGGACTCTGGGTGTGCACTGGCTCCTCCCTCTATACCCCTCCTCCAGACCTCAGTTTTACACTGTGCCCAGAGCAAGATGGGTGCACTGCAGAGAGCTCTCCAGAGTTCTCTGCCTAGAAGCATTTTTGTTTGGATTTTTTTTCTACCTTTTACTACTTTTTCACAGGGAGCACTGCTGGCAACAGGCTCCCTGCATCGAGGGACTGAGGAGAGAGGAGCAGACCTTCTTGTCAAAGATAGGCTCTGCTTCCTCGGCTACTGGACACCATTAGCTCCAGAGGGGGTGAACGCAGGTTCTTACTGGGCGTCCACCCCCGGAGCAGCGCCACCGTTCTCACAGAGCTAGAAGTACAGAAGACAGAAGTCGTCAGGCGGCAGAAGCCTTCAGCTTCACTGAGGTAACGCACAGCACTGCAGCTGTGCGTCATTTCTCCCATACACCTCACATACTCCGGTCACTGTAAGGGTGCAGGGCGCAGGGGGGGGGGCGCCCTGGGCAGCAATATAAACCTCTGCATGGCAAAAAGACTATATACATGTACAGGTGGGCTCTGTACATGTATATAAAAGAGCCCCCGCCATATTTTACTAAGTTTGAGCGGGACAGAAGCCCGCCGCCGAGGGGGCGGGGCTTCTCCCTCAGCACTCACCAGCGTCGACATGTTTGACGAGGAAGGCTCTCTTAATGTGGAGGGGGAGTGCTTGAATGTCAGGTCGCCGTCGGCGACACCGGAATGGGTGGATATGCTGAATGTCTTGAATGCAAATGTCAATCTATTGCATAAAAGATTAGACAAGGCAGAAGCTAGGGATCAGTCAGGTAGCCAGTCAATGCCTGTCCCTGGGGCGCCAGGTACTTCGGGGTCTCAGAAGCGCACCATATCCCAGATCGATGACACAGATACCGACACTGATACTGACTCTAGTGTCGACTATGAAGATGCAAAATTACAGCCGAAGGTGGCTAAGGGTATACCGTACATGATTATTGCCATTAAAGAGGTTTTGCATATTACTGAGGAACCCCCTGTCCCTGACACAAGGGTACACATGTATAAAGGGAAATAGCCTGAAGTCACTTTTCCATCCTCATTTGAATTAAGTGACTTGTGCGAAAAGGCTTGGGAATCTCCGGATAGGAGACCACAAGTTCCCAAAAGGATTCTCATGGCATATCCTTTTCCACAAACTGATAGGATACGCTGGGAATCTTCGCCAAAAGTTGACAAGGCGCTGACACGTTTGTCCAAAAAGGTGGCACTGCCTTCTCAGGATACGGCTTCCCTCAAGGAACCTGCTGATCGCAGGCAGGAAATTACCTTAAAGCACATTTACAATCATTCCGGTACTATTGCTCGACCGGCTAAGGCGTCGGCCTGGGTTAGTAGTGCGGTTGTGGCATGGGCAGATTCCTTATCTACGGAAATTGACACCTTAGATAGGGACGCCATTCAAATGACCATAGAGCATATCAGAGATGCTGCCTTGTATATGTGGGATGCTCAGAGAGACATTTGTTTATTAAGCTCCAGAATAAATGCTATGTCTATTTCTGCTAGGCGGCTCTTGTGGACCCGACAGTGGACGGGAGATGCCGATTCAAAGCGGCATATGGAGTCCTTGCCTTACAAAGGGGTGGAGTTGTTTGGAGACGGCCTCTCGGATCTTGTCTCTACGGCTACGGCTGGTAAGTCAAATTTCTTACCTTATGTCCCCCCGCAGCATACAAAAAAGGCACCTCATTATCAAATGCAGTCCTTTCGTTCCAATAAAAACAAGAAGGTACGTGGATCATCCTTTGTTGCCAGAGGGAAAGGCAGGGGAAAAAAGCTGCACACAGCTAGTTCCCAAGAGCAGAAGTCCTCCCCTGCGTCTGCAAAGTCCACCGCATGACGCTGGGGCTTTCCGAGGGGAGGCAGATCTGGTGGGGGCTCGTCTTCGGTTTTTCAGCCACGTCTGAGTTCACTCGCAGGTGGATCCCTGGGCATTAGAGATTGTTTCTCAGGGATACAGGCTGGAATTCGAAGACTTGCCTCCTCGACGATTTTTCAAATCTGTTCTGCCGGCTTCCCCGTCAGAGATGGAGCTAGTGTTGGCAGCAATCCAAAAATTGTATATTCAACAGGTGATTGTCACAGTTCCTCATCTCCAGCAAGGAGAGGGATATTACTCAACCCTGTTTGTGGTCCCGAAACCGGACGGTTCGGTCAGACCCATTTTAAACCTGAAATCTCTGAACCTATACTTGAAGAGGTTCAAGTTCAAAATGGAATCACTCAGGGCGGTCATCGCCAGCCTGGAGGGGGGGGGGGATTGGATGGTGTCCCTGGACATAAAGGATGCTTACCTTCACGTTCCGATATTCCCCCCGCATCAGGCGTTCCTGAGATTTGCAGTGCAGGACTGTCACTACCAATTTCAGACGTTGCCGTTTGGGCTTTCTACGGCCCCGAGAATTTCACCAAGGTAATGGCGGAAATGAGGGTGCTCCTGCACAGGCAGGGGGTCACAATTATCCCATACTTGGACGATCTCCTCATAAAGGCGAGATCTCGGGAGAGGTTGCTGGACAGCGTGTCTCTGTCCATGAAGACGTTGCAGATACACGGCTGGATTCTCAATATACCGAAGTCCCAGCTAGTCCCTACAACGCGTCTGACCTTTTTGGGGCTGATTCTAGACACAGACCAGAAAAAGGGTTTTCTTCCGATCGAAAAGGTTCAGGAACTCATAGCCATGGTTAGGAACCTATTAAAACCAAACAAGGTTTCAGTGCATCATTGCACGCGGGTCCGGGGGAAGATGGTGGCTTCCTACGAGGCCATCCCTTTCGGCAGGTTCCATGCGAGGACTTTTCAATGGGACCTCTTGGACAACTGGTCCGGGTCCCATTTACAAATGCATCAAAGGATCACCCTGTCTCCCAGGACCAGGGTATCTCTCCTGTGGTGGCTGAACAGTGCTCACCTACTAGAAGGTCGCAGGTTCGGCATTCAGGACTGGGTCTTGGTGACCACGGACGCAAGCCTCCGAGGCTGGGGAGCAGTGACACTGGGAAGAAATTTCCAAGGTCTCTGGTCAAGCCTAGAGTCTTGTCTCCACATCAACGTCCTGGAGTTGAGGGCCATATACAACGCCCTGCGTCAAGCGGAGGAATTGCTTCGGAGAAAACCGGTTCTGATTCAGTCAGACAATGTCACGGCAGTGGCTCATATAAACCGCCAAGGCGGAACAAGGAGCAGAATGGCCATGGCAGAAGCGACCAGGATTCTACGCTGGGCGGAAGGCCATGTAAGCGCGCTATCAGCGGTCTTCATCCGGGGGGGGGGGGACAACTGGGAGGCGGACTTCCTCAGCAGGCACGACCTGCATCCGGGAGAGTGGGGACTTCATCAAGAAGTCTTCGCACAGATCACGGATCGTTGGGGACTGCCTCAAATCGACATGATGACATCCCGTCTCAACAAAAATCTAAAGCGGTATTGCGCCAGGTCAAGGGACCCTCAGGCGGTAGCGGTAGACGCTCTGGTGACACCTTGGGTGTTCAGATCGGTCTGTGTTTCCTCCTCTTCCTCTCATACCCAAGGTGTTGAGAATAATACGAAGAAGCAGGGTCAGAACAATACTCATTGTTCCGGATTGGCCACGGAGGACTGGGTATCCGGAGCTGCAAGAGTTGCTCGCAGGGGATCCGTGGCCTCTTCCTCTAAGGCAGGACTTGCTGCGGCAGGGGCCCTGTCTATTCCAAGACTTACCGCGGCTGCGTTTGACGGCATGGCGGTTGAACGCCGGATCCTAGCGGAAAAAGGGATTCCGGAGGAAGTAATTCCTACCCTGATCAAGGCTAGGAAAGACGTGACGTTAAAACATTATCACCGTATATGGCGGAAATATCTTGGTGTGAGGCCAGAGCTGCTCCTACGGAAGAGTTCCATTTGGGCCGTCTACTTCACTTCCTTCAAACAGGAGTGACTTTGGGCCTAAAATTAGGGTCCATAAAGGTCCAGATTTCGGCCTTATCCATTTTCTTTCAAAGAGAATTGGCCTCTATTCCTGAAGTACAGACCTTTGTGAAGGGGGTGCTGCATATTCAGCCTCCCTTTGTGCCTCCGGTGGCGCCTTGGGATCTTAACGTGGTGTTACGTTTCCTCAAGTCACCTTGGTTTGGACCACTCAAAACTGTGGAGTTGAAATACCTCACGTGGAAAGTGGTCATGTTGTTGGCGTTGGCTTCGGCAAGACGTGTTTCCGAATTGGCGGCTTTATCACATAAAAGCCCATACTTGGCTTTTCACGTGGATAGGGCAGAGTTGAGGACTCGCCCTCACTTTCTGCCAAAAGTGGTCTCATCTTTTCATGTGAACCAACCTATTGTCGTGCCTGTGGCTACACGGGACTTGGAGGATTCAGAGTCCCTGGATGTAGTCAGGGCTTTGAAGATTTATGTGACCAGAACGGCTAGAATCGGGAAGACTGAAGCTTTGTTCGTTCTGTATGCGGCCAACAAGGTTGGCGCTCCTGCTTCAAAGCAGACTATTGCTCGCTGGATCTGTAACACGATTCAGCAGGCGCATTCTACGGCAGGATTGCCCTTACCGAAATCGGTTAAGGCCCACTCCACTAGGAAAGTGGGCTGCTCTTGGGCGGCTGCCCGAGGGGTCTCGGCATTACATTTGTGCCGAGCAGCTACTTGGTCGGGGACAAACACCTTTGCAAAGTTCTATAAGTTTGATACCCTGGCTGAGGAGGACCTCCTGTTTGCTCAGTCGGTGCTGCAGAGTCATCCGCACTCTCCCGCCCATTTAGGAGCTTTGGTATAATCCCCATGGTCCTTACGGAGTCCCAGCATCCTCAAGGACGTTAGAGAAAATAAGATTTTACTTACCGGTAAATCTATTTCTCGTAGTCCGTAGAGGATGCTGGGCGCCCGTCCAAAGTGCGGACTTCTTCTGCAAGACTTGTATATAGTTATTGCTTACATAACGGTTATGTTATAGTTTTTCGGTTGAACCGTGGCTATGTTGTTGTTCATACTGTTAACTGGGTAAGTTTATCACAAGTTATACGGTGTGATTGGTGTGGCTGGTATGGATCTCGCCCTTAAATTTACAAAAATCCTTCCTCGTACTGTCCATCTCCTCTGGGCACAATTTCCCTAACTGAGGTCTGGAGGAGGGGCATAGAGGGAGGAGCCAATGCACACCCAGAGTCCAAAGCTTTCTTAAAGTGCCCTATCTCCTGCGGAGCCCGTCTATTCCCCATGGTCCTTACGGAGTCCCAGCATCCTCTACGGACTACGAGAAATAGATTTACCGGTAAGTAAATTCTTATTAAAAGCTACCTTCTTTTAGCAGTAATAGGCAATTCCGACTAGAAAGGAAATCCTGCTGAAATGCTCCGAAGCAGTTATCATGGCTGTGTGCCTGGCTGCCAGCTGCTTCTAATTTTTCTCTCTTTTCACTTTCAGGGTTGCCGGCCACCCTTTGGCACAGAATGAACGGTGCCTTCACATGTTTTTACAGGATGAAATCATAGACAAGAGCTACACACCGTCCAAAATAAGACATGCTTAACCACTGGAAAATAAGTGAAATTTTATGACTCTAAATATTATTTTATGAATATCGTCGGCATGTTACCTTTTGCTGTAATAAGTAACATACTAACAACTTTATTACTTTAAATCGTTGCTTTTTCTTTCCACTCTGGGATCCAGTTCACTTGCTGCGAAAGTAAATAATTAAATACACTTAATCGCAAGGTGCTTTGTGGCAAGGGCTCTAAAAAGTGTGATTTAAACTGTAATGTTCTCGCACTGTACCTTTTATGTACTCTGAACCAAATTTCACACCAGTCGATCTCACTATTAAGATGTCCTTGAATATCTCAAATTTGAACTGTGATCAGCCATGCATTCACAAAAGTTTGCATATTTCCACATGCATATGGAAGGCAATTCTTGGTCCATAGAAAGACAGCAGTGTTAACTGAGTTGTATTCAGTTGTGTTCAGGTCTTCCAGAGAGAGCCTAACTATGGGCTTCACCATTTCTCACCGTTTGGTAATAAGAAGAACTTTGGAGCTTTTATGTCATTAGCCTCTCTGAGTCCGCTTACGTCAGACATTCTGCAGTGTTGTTTGCCTGTCATTTCTCCTGTACTCTGTTTATGGGTAGAATAATGTCTTGTCTTGTCCCCCCATCTCCTTGTGTTTCCTGTTGCTTATTGAGAGCTATTTTGTCATTTTTCAAGTGGCTGGTAATTTAATTTTTGCCTTTTTACAGTTGAGGACAATGAAATGGTGTTTGTTTTGAGGACCAAAATTACTTCTCATTAATCACTGGTTTGATTGTAACTGTTGCTCACTGTAGTTGCCTTTTTATGTTCTTGCCACAAAAGCTTTTCACCTTGGCAGTTAAGCTACTTGTGGGATTGCTATATTTTTTTTTTTTTTATTAAGTTGAGAAATCTAAAATACACTTCTCCGTTCATATACTTGTATTGTTTAATTCGTATCTGTCTAGCAATAGTTTGGCAGCTAACTGGCACTAACTTTGAATCTCACTCAAGTTTTTCTGCTGCGTTATCGTCCTATTACATTTACTATGCGGACACCTGCTACTCTGTACTTTGTATCTTTAATGTGTAATGTCTACACATTAATATACTTCAATGCTTGCAAAAGACTTTATTAAAAATTGTTACATGGAAATTACTTTATACAAGTATAAAAAAAACCTTTATATGACTCGTCTAATTTTTTGGAAATAAAAGTATGGAAATGAGAGCTTGCTATTTGTGGTATTATTTTTAATTTTTATCTGTTTCCATGTTCAGTAAGTTACTTGATTTTTTTTATTTTTTTCACAGAATAATTGTACATTATATTTTTCTGATGAAAAATAAGCAATTGATAAAATGTCAGATTTACTTAAATGTCATTCTTCACCCTCTTGGGCACTAAAAAAGTAACATTTTACTCTTATTTGTTAAACTATTTATTATGATAGGACATATGCAAATGTACATATAAGTTAGAGTAAAGCTAGTTTAGTGACTCTTATATTGAAGTCTTGTGACTTTTTATTTAGTACAACCTACTTCAGTCGGTGTTTGTGCTTTCTTATGCCTACTTTTATGTGTTTGTGGGTATAGTTTGAGGGAGAAAAAAAAACAACCTATAAATTATATTTATACATGTGTCTGGCATATCAAAGAAAGTCTAATGCTATATTTCTGGAAGTACACTAGTTGTAGATTTGAGGGAAATATTCTTTTAGATTTTAGTGATCTAAATATCTATGTCGTAATTGTAGAATGTACCAACAGCTCCCACTGTAAGGGAGATGGAACAGACTTCTGTGTGGAGTGTCTGCTGCCTGGGTAAGTGTGGGACCTTTTGGGGAGGGATGCAGAGAGGCGGTGGTGCTGCCTGGGGAGGGAGCTGAGGCCTATTGTGCAAGCAATAATTCTTCTGGTTTCCAACATGCATGTGCAGTGGGAGACTAGGTGCATACTCCAACGGGAAATGGGACAAACCCTAGCCTAACAGGAGCCAGGAGAGTAGAAGCAACTCGCCTGCGAGAACATGATTAAGTGTGGAGGCAGACAGTAACAGAGAACACGGCAGAGACAGATAGGGAGGCGGGTGTTACAAAGCAGCAGATAGAGATGGCAAGGATACGGGGAATAAGATATAGTGGCTGGGGCACAGCAGCAAGCTGGCACTAAAGTGACCTGATGCATGCTGGGTCCTTTTACTAGTATAATAAGGAATGTGTTCATAAAGCGCAATGCAATTTGCAGCACTATTAGGTATATTCGATTGCGGTCGAATTCCGGCGTGTATTCGACAGGCGAAACCCTCCAGCCGGGACCCGAATTTGACCAACGGACCAATTGACGAAGAGTGGGCGGCCTGGATTCGACTTAATGGACATCACAAAAGTGTTCATTAAATCCTGAAAAAAATTGCGTGGGGTCCCCCCTCCTAAGCATAACCAGCCTCGGGCTCTTTGAGCCGGTCCTGGTTGTAAAAATACGGGGGGAAAATTTACTGTGGTTCCCCCATATTTAAACAACCAGCACCGGGCTCTGCGCCTGGTTCAAAAAATACGGGAGACAAAAGACGTAGGGGTCCCCGTATTTCTCTGACGTCCTAGTGGATGCTGGGTACTCCGTAAGGACCATGGGGAATAGACGGGCTCCGCAGGAGACTGGGCACTCTTTAAAGAAAGATTAGGTACTACATCTGGTGTGCACTGGCTCCTCCCTCTATGCCCCTCCTCCAGACCTCAGTTAGAATCTGTGCCCGGCCAGAGCTGGATGCACTTAGTGGGCTCTCCTGAGTTCACTAAAAAGAAAGTATTTGTTAGGTTTTTTATTTTCAGTGAGATCTGCTGGCAACAGACTCACTGCTACGTGGGACTTAGGGGAGAGAAGCAAACCTACCTGCTTGCAGCTAGCTTGTGCTTCTAAGGCTACTGGACACCATTAGCTCCAGAGGGATCGAACACAGGGCCCGACCTCGATCGTCCGTTCCCGGAGCCGCGCCGCCGTCCCCCTTGCAGAGCCAGAAGACGGAAGATTCTGGAGAAAATCGGCGGCTGAAGACTCCGGTCTTCAATAAGGTAGCGCACAGCACTGCAGCTGTGCGCCATTGCTCCCACAGCACACCACACGCTCCGGTCACTGGTGGGGGGGGGGGCGCCCTGGGCTGCAATTAGTATACCTTAAGTGGCAAAATGCACATAATACAGTTCTAAACTGTATACGTGCCTAATCCCCTGCCATAAATATTATTAAAAAAGCGGGAGAAGCCCGTGGCTGAATGGGGCGGGGCTATCTTCCTCAGCACAGCCAGCGCCATTTTCTCTTCACAGCTCCGCTGGAAGGACGCTCCCCAGGATTTCCCCTGCAGTATACACTACGGAAAGGGTAAAAAAGAGAGGGGGGGCACATAAATTTAGGCGCAAATTGTGATATAAGCAGCTATTGGGGGAAAATTCACTTTGTATATAGTGTAAATCCCTCTGTTATATAGCGCTCTGGTGTGTGCTGGCATACTCTCTCTCTGTCTCCCCAAAGGACTTTGTGGGGTCCTGTCCTCAGTCAGAGCATTCCCTGTGTGTGTGTGCGGTGTGTCGGTACGGCTGTGTCGACATGTTTGATGAGGACGCTTACGTGGAGGCGGAGCAGGAGCCGATAAGTGTGATGTCGCCCCCTGCGGGGCCGACACCAGAGTGGATGGATATGTGGAAGGTATTAACCGACAGTGTCAACTCCGTGCATAAAAGGTTCGATGACGTAACAGCTTTGGGACAGCCGGTATCTCAGCCCGCACCTGCCCAAGCGTCTCAGAGGCCATCAGGGGCTCAAAAACGCCCGCTACCTCAGATGGCAGACACAGATGTCGACACGGAGTCTGACTCCAGTGTCGACGAGGATGAGACAAATGTACAATCCACAAGGGCCATCCGATGCATGATTACGGCAATGAAAAATGTGTTGCACATTTCTGACATTAACCCGGTTACCACAAAAAAGGGTATTATGTTTGGGGAGAAAAAGCAGCCAGTGACTTTTCCCCCATCTGATGAGTTAAATGAATTGTGTGAAGAAGCGTGGTGTTCCCCAGATAAGAAACTGGTGATTTCTAGCGGTTACTAATGGCGTACCCTTTCCCGCCAACGGATAGGTTACGCTGGGAGACATCCCCTAGGGTGGACAAGGCGCTCACGCTTATCAAAAAAGGTGGCACTGCCGTCTCAGGATACGGCCGCCTTAAAGGAGCCTGCAGATAGAAAGCAGGAGGCTATCCTGAAGTCTGTGTATACACACTCAGGTACTATACTGCGACCTGCTATTGCTTCAGCATGGATGTGTAGTGCTGCAGCAGCATGGTCTGATTCCCTGTCAGATAACATTGATTCCCTTGACAGGGATACTATTTTGCTAACCATAGAGCATATTAAAGATGTAGTCTTATATATGAGGGATGCACAGAGGGACATTTGCCGGCTGGCATCTAGAATTAATGCAATGTCCATTTCTGCCAGGAGAGTATTATGGACTCGGCAGTGGACAGGTGATGCTGATTCTAAAAGGCACATGGAAGTTTTGCCTTATAAGGGTGAGGAATTGTTTGGGAACGGGCTCTCGGACCTCGTGTCCACAGCAACAGCTGGGAAGTCGACCTTTTCACTTCAGGTTCCCTCACAGCCTAAGAAAGCACCGTATTATCAAGTTACAGTCCTTTCGGCCCCAGAAAGGCAAGCGAGTCAGAGGCGCGTCCTTTCTGCCCAGAGGCAGGGGTAGAGGGAAAAAGCTGCACCAGACAGCCAGTTCCCAGGAACAAAAATCCTCCTCGGCTTCCACTAAGTCCACCGCATGACGCTGGGGCTCCACAGGTGGAGCCAGGTGCGGTGGGGGCCCGTCTCCGGAACTTTAGCGACCAGTGGGTTCGCTCACAGGTGGATCTCTGGGTTCTACAAGTGGTATCTCAGGGATACAAGCTGGAGTTCGAGACGTCTCCCCCTCGCCGTTACCTCAAATCAGCCTTGCCAGCTACTCCCAAGGAAAGGGAGGTAGTACTGGCGGCAATTAACAAGCTGTACCTCCAGCAGGTGATAATCAAAGTTCCCCTCCTTCAACAGGGACGGGGTTACTATTCCACAATGTTTGTGGTACCGAAACCAGACGGTTCGGTGAGACCCATTCTAAATTTGAAATCCTTGAACACTTATATAAGTAAGTTCAAGTTCAAAATGGAATCGCTAAGGGCGGTTATTGCAAGCCTGGAAGAGGGGGATTTTATGGTATCACTGGACATCAAGGATGCTTACCTACATGTCCCCATTTACCCACCTCACCAGGAGTACCTCCGATTTGTGGTACAGGACTGCCATTACCAATTCCAGACGTTGCTGTTTGGTCTGTCCACGGCACCGAGGGTATTTACCAAGGTAATGGCCGAAATGATGATACTCCTTCGAAAGAAGGGAGTTATAATTATCCCGTACTTGGACGATCTCCTTATAAAGGCGAGGCCAATGGAGCAGTTGTTGGTCGGAGTAGCACTATCTCAGGAAGTGCTACAACAGCACGGCTGGATTCTGAATATCCCAAAGTCGCAGCTGGTTCCTACGACGCGTCTGCTGTTCTTGGGTATGATTCTGGACACAGAACAGAAGGTGTTTCTCCCGGAGGAGAAGGCCAAGGAGTTGTCATCTCTGGTCAGCGACCTCCTGAAACCAAAACAGGTGTCGGTGCATCACTGCACGCGAGTCCTGGGAAAGGTGGTAGCTTCTTACGAAGCGATTCCCTTCGGCAGGTTCCATGCAAGGATCTTTCAGTGGGATCTGTTAGACAAGTGGTCCGGATCGCATCTTCAGATGCATCGGTTGATCACCTGGTCCCCGAGGGCCAGGGTGTCTCTGCTGTGGTGGCTGCAGAATGCTCATCTTCTCGAGGGCCGCAGATTCGGCATTCAGGACTGGGTCCTGGTGACCACGGATGCAAGCCTCCGAGGTTGGGGGGCAGTCACTCAGGGAAGAAACTTCCAAGGACAATGGTTGAGTCAGGAGACTTCCCTACACATAAATATTCTGGATCTAAGGGCCATTCACAATGCCCTAAGTCAGGCAAAACCCCTGCTTCAAAACCAGCCGGTGCTGATTCAGTCAGACAACATCACGGCGGTCGCCCATGTAAACAGACAGGGCAGCACAAGAAGCAGGATGGCAATGGCAGAAGCCACAAAGATTCTCCGATGGGCGGAGAATCACGTGATAGCACTGTCAGCAGTGTTCATTCCGGGAGTGGACAACTGGGAAGCAGACTTCCTCAGCAGGCACGACCTCCACCCGGGAGAGCGGGGACTTCATCCAGAAGTCTTCCAGCTGATTGTAAATCGTTGGGAAAGGCCACAGGTGGACATGATGGCGTCCCGCCTCAACAAAAAGCTAAAAAGATATTGCGCCAGGTCAAGGGACTCTCAGGCGATAGCTGTGGACGCTCTAGTGACACCGTGGGTGTACCAGTCGGTTTATGTGTTCCCTCCTCTTCCTCTCATACCAAAGGTACTGAGGATAATCAGAAAGAGAGGAGTAAGAACTATACTCATCGTTCCGGATTGGCCTAGAAGAACTTGGTACCCGGAACTACAAGAAATGATCTCAGAGGACCCTTGGCCTCTGCCGCTCCGACAGGACCTGCTACAGCAGGGGCCCTGTCTGTTCCAAGACTTACCGCGGCTGCGTTTGACGGCAGGGCGGTTGAACGCCGGATCCTGATGGAAAAGGGCATTCCGGTGGAAGTCATTCCTACGCTGATAAAAGCTAGGAAGGATGTGACAGCAAAACATTATCACCGCATATGGCGAAAATATGTTGCTTGGTGTGAGGCTATGAAGGCCCCAACAGAGGAATTTCAGCTGGGTCGATTTCTGCACTTCCTACAGTCAGGAGTGACTATAGGCCTTAAATTGGGATCCATAAAAGTCCAGATTTCGGCCCCGTCTATTTTCTTTCAAAAAGAATTGGCTTCACTGCCTGAAGTTCAGACGTTTGTTAAGGGAGTGCTGCATATTCAGCCCCCTTTTGTGTCTCCAGTGGCACCTTGGGATCTCAACGTAGTGTTGGATTTCCTAAAATCACATTGGTTTGAGCCACTTCAGACCGTGGAGTTGAAGTATCTCACGTGGAAAGTGGTCATGCTTTTGGCCTTGGCTTCGGCTAGGCGTGTGTCAGAATTGGCGGCTTTGTCATGTAAAAGCCCCTATCTGATCTTCCATATGGACAGGGCAGAGTTGAGGACTCGTCCCCAATTTCTCCCTAAGGTGGTATCAGCGTTTCATTTGAACCAACCTATTGTGGTGCCTGCGGCTACTCGGGACTTGGAGGATTCCAAGTTGCTGGACGTAGTCCGGGCCCTGAAAATCTATGTTTCCAGGACGGCTAGAGTCAGAAAAACTGACTCGCTGTTTATCCTGCATGCACCCAACAAGCTGGGTGCTCCTGCTTCTAAGCAGACTATTGCTCGCTGGATCTGTAGCACGATTCAACTTGCACATTCTGCGGCTGGACTGCCGCATCCTAAATCAGTAAAAGCCCATTCCACGAGGAAGGTGGTCTCTTCTTGGGCGGCTGCCCGAGGGGTCTCAGCTTTACAACTTTGCCGAGCTGCTACCTGGTCGGGGTCAAACACGTTTGCAAAATTCTACAAGTTTGATACCCTGGCTGAGGAGGACCTTGAGTTTGCTCATTCGGTGCTGCAGAGTCATCCGCACTCTCCCGCCCGTTTGGGAGCTTTGGTATAATCCCCATGGTCCTTACGGAGTACCCAGCATCCACTAGGACGTCAGAGAAAATAAGAATTTACTCACCGGTAATTCTATTTCTCGTAGTCCGTAGTGGATGCTGGGAGCCCGTCCCAAGTGCGGACTTCTGCAATACTTGTATATAGTTATTGCTTAACTATAGGGTTATTGTTCTGAGCCATCTGTTGAATGAGGCTCAGCTATTGTTCATACTGTTAACTGGGTATAGTTATCACAAGTTGTACGGTGTGATTGGTGTGGCTGGTATGAGTCTTACCCTGGATTCCAAATCCTTTCCTAGTAATGTCAGCTCTTCTGGGCACAGTTTCCCTAACTGAGGTCTGGAGGAGGGGCATAGAGGGAGGAGCCAGTGCACACCAGATGTAGTACCTAATCTTTCTTTAAAAAGTGCCCAGTCTCCTGCGGAGCCCGTCTATTCCCCATGGTCCTTACGGAGTACCCAGCATCCACTACGGAGTACGAGAAATAGAATTACCGGTGAGTAAATTCTTATTTTTTTCCACCAGCACCGGGCTCCACTAGTCAGAGATAATGCCACAGCCGGGGGACACTTTAATATAGGTCCCTGCGGCCGGGGTACCCTGGAGGAGTGGGCCCTCGCCCTCCAGCCACCCAGGGGTGAAGCCCGAGGCTGTCTCCCCCCAACCCCCCCCCAATCCAAGGGCGGCGGATGGGGGGCTGATAGCCTTTTGTGACAAAAAAGAATTATTGTTTTTTGTAGCAGATCCACAAGTCCCAGCAAGCCTCCCCCGCAAGCTGGTACTTGGAGAACCACAAGTACCAGCATGCAGGGGGGAAATGGACCCGCTGGTACCTGTAGTTCTAATACAATAAAAATACCCAAAAGAAACCAACGCACACACCGTGACAGTACAACTTTATTACATACATGCACACCTACATACACACATACTTACCTATGTTGACACGAAGCAGTCTGTCCTCTTCTCCAGTAGAATCATGGGGTACCTGTTAATAAAAATTATACTCTCAAACAATCCTGTGTAGATCGGTTCTATTGTTTGTAATCCAGGGACTTGGTAAAAAAAAAAAAAAACGAAGAACCCGAACCACGTTTTGAAAGGGGTCCCATGTTTACACCCCTTTCCCCGACTGGCGGGACCCTCCGTCCCTGCTGTCAAAGAGGGTCCCTTCAGCCACGATATGGCACTCTCCTGATTGGCTGTGTGCGCCTGAACGGTCAGTCTGTTGGCGCACTGGAGATACAATGTAGCGCATAGGTGCTCCATTATATCCAATGGTGGGAACTTTGCTGTCTGCGGTAGACCACGGGGTTATGTGGGGCCAACCACAAGAGTGACCTAAAATATATGAAAACTTTGTCTATGTCACAGCATAGTTGCAAATTATATGGGTATTGTCTTAGGTAGAAGGATGGTTTCAAACTGGGGGGATGTTTGCTAGTGTAAAATCAGGGATTGCATGAACATTACTTGTTGCTTGAGTATAGAAACATGAAGCTATACTATACTAATTTATAATTGCACTTGACAGACTTTTATTCAGAAATAAAATTTCAAGTGGAAATTGTACATATGTTGAATAATTCTTTTACACCTTATTTGAGTGTCACATACAGTACAGTAGAGGAAAAACACTGAAACACAGGACAAACGTACAAATATAACATAAGGCTTGTCCTGGTAGGAATTTAAACCATGGAGCGGTGAGGCAGCAATGCTAACCACTGTTTCATCCTAATGTAGATTCATCCTACATTTGAGCCATACACACATGCATGCATGTATGTAAGGTGTGTGCGTGTAGGGGTATATGCAATTGCGGTTGAATTGCCGCAAATGTCGGAAAAAAAATATTCGACAATGCAATACAGTACTTTTCGACAAAAAAACGGACGTTTCAGATTCGACTTTTTAAATTTCGACAGTTGTCAAATTCGACATGTCTGCAATGGTAAAAAATGCGGCTTTTCGACAAAAGTATATTCAATTGAAGAATGTCGATTCGACAACAGTGCTTTTTGACAGTAATTTCGTCAATTTCATTCTGCCTCACTTTGCTGGCGGAATCTAATAAAAAAATTTAAAAACATGTTTTTTTGTGGGTTTTTTTTTATTGATAATAGCATATCTATTTATATTAACAGAAAAAAGGTTTGTAGGCGCTGAGCAGGGTCGTGCAAATATAACACTGATAATGGCAGCCACTTGGTAAGGAGGTAGCCGGCCTCCTAAGAATAAAACAACTTAGAGCAAACCACCAAGTAGGCGCACAGTACCAATGATGTTGATAAAAACAATTTATTGACATAAAAACAATAACAGACTCATTAAAAGACCACAACAATACACAGAGCATATAACTGAGGTATTATAAGCTTCTAATACACACATAAGGTGTATTAATATGTGAAAGGGACGCTGAAATACGGGAGAGCCCGTCTCTGTAGGATAGGGTTCATCTCTCACATTAATTCCATATCAAACAGTTCAAGTGGAAATGAAATCCTGCAAAATGATGTAATGAGCGTCTATGACCATAGAGGTGTCCAGATTTAAATACTGTTTCCTTGGAGCAAAATGTGAATAATAAACCAACCGATTGCTGTTACTCACTGAGACGTAGTGATCTCTTACTGCACGGGATAGGTAGTTGAGAAGCCGCTTGTTATCACCCTGTGCATGTGTGAGACATCCGTCAGCGGTGTATTCAGGTGACAACCGTTCCCTTCGGTGCGGCACCAAGTGAGTATGTCAAACCACCGTGCAGATCCCCCAGCTTACTGAGCAACGCCCGGCCGGGCAAGGTGTAGCAGTGTTCCAAATGCAGGGGAAATTTGAGTGGGATGATTAGATCGCAGGCTAAATCATTCACCCTCAGAGGGTACAGAAGAAAGGGCCACATTTGACCATTAAGTGTCCCATGGAGCGCAACATTCATTGCGATCAGCCGTCTGTTACAAGCTGCTGGTGAATGATTTAGCCTGCGATCTAATCATCCCACTCAAATTTCCCCTGCATTTGGAACACTGCTACACCTTGCCCGGCCGGGCATTGATCAGTAAGCTGGGGGATCTGCACGGTGGTTTGACATACTCACTTGGTGCCGCACCGAAGGGAACGGTTGTCACCTGAATACACCGCTGACGGATGTCTCACCCATGCACAGGGTGATAACAAGCGGCTTCTCAACTACCTATCCCGTGCAGTAAGAGATCACTACGTCTCAGTGAGTAACAGCAATCGGTTGGTTTATTATTCACATTTTGCTCCAAGGAAACAGTATTTCTCGGACGTCCTAAGTGGATGCTGGGACTCCGTAAGGACCATGGGGATTAGTGGCTCCGCAGGAGACTGGGCACAACTAAAGAAAGCTTTAGGACTACCTGGTGTGCACTGGCTCCTCCCACTAAGACCCTCCTCCAGACCTCAGTTAGATTCTTGTGCCCGGCTGAGCTGGATGCACACTAGGGGCTCTCCTGAGCTCCTAGAAAGAAAGTATATTTATTTAGGTTTTTTATTTTACAGTGAGATCTGCTGGCAACAGACTCACTGCAGCGAGGGACTAAGGGGAGAAGAAGCGAACCTACCTAACAGGTGGTAGTTTGGGCTTCTTAGGCTACTGGACACCATTAGCTCCAGAGGGATCGACCGCAGGACCCGACCTTGGTGTTCGTTCCCGGAGCCGCGCCGCCGTCCCCCTTACAGAGCCAGAAGCATGAAGAGTCCGGAAAATCGGCGGCAGAAGACTTCGGTCTTCACCAAGGTAGCGCACAGCACTGCAGCTGTGCGCCATTGCTCCTCATGTACACCTCACACTCCGGTCACTGATGGGTGCTGGGCGGGGCGCCCTGAGGGCAATATATGACACCTTGGCTGGCAAATCTACATCATATATAGTCCTAGAGGCTATATAGATGTAAAATTACCCCTGCCAGTATTCCAGAAAAAGCGGGAGAAAGTCAGTTGAAAAAGGGGCGGGGCTTCTCCCTCAGCACACTGGCGCCATTTTCTCTTCACAGTGCAGCTGGAAGACAGCTCCCCAGGCTCTCCCCTGTAGTTTTCAGGCTCAAAGGGTTAAAAAGAGAGGGGGGGCACTAAATTTAGGCGCAATATATGTATACAAGCAGCTATTTGGGGAAAAATCACTCAGTTATAGTGTTAATCCCTGCATTATATAGCGCTCTGGTGTGTGCTGGCATACTCTGTCTCCCCAAAGGACTTTATGGGGTCCTGTCCTCAGTCAGAGCATTCCCTGTGTGTGTGCGGTGTGTCGGTACGGCTGTGTCGACATGTTGGATGAGGAAGGTTACGTGGAGGCGGAGCAGAGGCCGATAAATGGGATGTCGCCCCCTGTGGGGCCGACACCAGAGTGGATGGATAGGTGGAAGGTATTAACCGACAGTGTCAACTCCTTACATAAAAGGCTGGATGACGTAACAGCTGTGGGACAGCCGGCTTCTCAGCCCGCGCCTGCCCAGGCGTCTCAAAGGCCATCAGGGGCTCAAAAAACGCCCGTTACCTCAGATGGCAGACACCGATGTCGACACGGAGTCTGACTTCAGTGGCGACGAGGTTGAGACATATACACAATCCACTAGGAACATCCTTTACATGATCTCGGCAATGAAAAATGTGTTACGCATTTTCTGACATGAACCCAAGTACCACATAAAAGGGGTTTTATTTTTGGGGAGAAAAAGCAGCCAGTGTTTTGTTCCCCCATCAGATGAATGAATGAAGTGTGTAAAGAAGCGTGGTTTCCCCCGATAAGAAACTGGTAATTTCTAAAAAGTTACTGATGGCGTACCCTTTCCCGCCAGAGGATAGGTCACGTTGGGAGATATCCCTTAGGGTGGATAAGGCGCTCACACGTTTGTCAAAAGGTGGCACTGCCGTCTTAGGATACGGCCACCTTGAAGGAACCTGCTGATAAAAAGCAGGAGGCGATCCTGAAGTCTGTATTTACACACTCAGGTTATATACTGAGACCTGCAATTGCCTCAGCATAAATAGGGCTGCTGCAGCGTGGTCTGATACCCTGTCAGATAATATTAATACGCTAAGACAGGGATAATATTTTGCTAACATTGAGCATATTTAAGACGTTGTCTTATATATAAAGGATGCACAGAGGGATATTTGCCGGCTGGCATCCAGAATTAATGCAATGTCCATTCTGCCAGGAGGGTATTAGAAACCCGGCAGTGGACAGGTGATGCTGCCTGTAAAAGGCACATGGAGATTCTGCCTTATAAGGGTGAGGAATTGTTTGGGGATGGTCTCTGGGACCTCGTATCCACAGCAACAGCTGGGAAGAAAATTTTTTACCTCAGGTTTCCTCACAGCCTAAGAAAGCACCGTATTTTCAGGTACAGTCCTTTCGGCTTCAGAAAAGCAAGCGGGTCAAAGGCGCTTCCTTTCTGCACAGAGACAAGGGAAGAAGGAAAAAAGCTGCACCAGCAGCCAGTTCCCAGGATCAAAAATCTTCCCCCGCTTCCTCTGAGTCCACCGCATGACGCTGGGGCTCCACAGGTGGAGACAGGTGCGGTAGGGGCGCGTCTCGGGAACTTCAGGGACCAGTGGGCTTGCCCACAGGTGGATCTCTAGGTTCTGCAAATAGTTTCACAGGGATACAGGCTGGAGTTCGAGGCGACTCCCCCTCGCCGTTACCTCACATCAGCCTTGCCGGCTGCCCTCGGAGAAAGGTAGTACTGGCGGCAATTCACAAGCTGTACTTCCAGCAGGTGAAAGCAAGGTACCCCTCCTTCAACAAGGCCGGGGTTACTATTCCAAAATGTTGTGGTACCGAAATCAGACGGTTCGGTGAGACCCATTCTAAAATTGAAAGCCTTGAACACTTATATACGAAGGTTCAAGTTCAAAATGGAATCGCTCAGGGCGATTATTGCAAGCCTGGAGAATTTCATGGTATCACTGGACATCAAGGATGATTACCTGCATGTCCCTATTTACCCTTTTCACCAGGAGTACCTCAATATTGTGGTACAGGATTGTCATTACCAATTCCAGACGTTGCCGTTGGTCTGTCCCCGGCACCGAGGTATTTACCAAGGTAATGGCCGAAATAATTATCCCGTACTTGGACGATCTCCTTATAAAGGCGAGGTCCAGGGAGCAGTTGTTCGTCGGAGTAGCACTATCTCGGGAAGTGCTACAACAGCACGGCTGGCTTCTGAATATTCCAAAGTCGCAGCTGGTTCCTACGACGCGTCTACTGTTCCTGGGTATGGTTCTGGACACAGAACAGGATAAAAAGGGTTTCTCCCGGAGGAGAAGTCCAAGGAGTTGTTGTCTCTAGACAGAGACCTCCTAATACGTATACAGGTGTCGGTGCATCAATGCACGCGAGCCCTGGGAAAGATGGTAGCTTCTTACGAAGAAATTCCATTCGCCAGGTCCCATGCAAGGATTTTCCAGTGGGATCTGTTGGACAAGTGGTCCGGGTCGCATCTTCAGATGCATCGGCGGATAACCCTGTCTCCAAGGGTCAGGGTGTCGCTGTTGTGGTGGCTGCAGAGTGCTCCTCTTCTAGGGGGCCGCAGATTCGGCATACAGGACTGGGTCCTGGTGACCACGGATGCCAGCCTTCGAGGCTGGGGGGCAGTCAGACAGGGAAGGAACTTCCAAGGCTATGGAAAAGTCAGGAGACTTCCCTACACATAAATATTCTGGAACTGAGGGCCATTTACAATGCCCTAAGTCAGGCTAGACCCTGCTTCAACACCGGCCGGTGCTGATCCAGTCAGACAACATCACGGCGGTCGCTCATGTAAACCGACAGGGCGGCACAAGAAGCAGGATGGCGATGGCAGAAGCCACAAGGATTCTCCGATGGGCGGAAAATCATGTGTTAGCACTGTCAGCAGTGTTCATTCCCGGAGTGGACAACTAAGAAACCTCCACCCGGGAAAGTGGGGACTTCATCCTGAAGTCTTCCAAATGATTGTACACCGTTGGGAAAGGCCACAGGTGGACATGATGGCGTCCCGCCTCAACTAAAAGTTACAAAGATATTGCGCCAGGTCAAGGACCCTCAGGCGATAGCTGTGGACGCTCTGGTAACACCGTGGGTGTACCAGTCGGTGTATGTGTTCCCTTCTCTGCCTCTCTTACCCAGGGTAATGAGAATAATAAGAAGGAGAGGAGTAAGAACTATACTCATTGTTCCGGGTTGGCCAAGAAGAGCTTGGTAACCAGAACTCCAAGAAATGATCTCAGAGGACCCATGGCCTCTGCCGCTCAGACAGGACCTGCTGCAGCAGGGGGCCTGTCTGTTCCAAGACGTACCGCGGCTGCGTTGACGGCATGGCGGTTGAACGCCGGATCCTGAAGGAAAAGGGAATTCCGGAGGAAGTTATCCCTACGCTATTTGAAGCTAGGAAAGAAGTGAACGCAAACCATTATCACAGCATATGGCGGAAATATGTTGCGTACTGTGAGGCCAGGAAGGCCCCAAAGGAGAAATTTCAGCTAGGTCGATTTCTGCACTTCCTAGAGTCAGAGGTGACTATGGGCCTAAAATTGGGTTCCATTAAGGTCCAGATTTCGGCTCTATCGATTTTCTTCCAATATTGAACTGGCTTCACTGCCTGAAGTTCAGACTTTTGTTAAGGGAGTGCTGCATAGTCAGCCCCCGTTTGTGCCTCCAGTGGCACCGTGGGATCTCAACGTGGTGTTGGATTTCCTGAAGTCGCATTGGGTTGAGCCACTTAAATCCGTGGAGCTATAATACCTCACGTGGAAAGTGGTCATTCTGTGGGCCTTGGCGTCGGCCAGGCGTGTATCAGAATTGGCGGCTTTGTCATACAAAAGCCCTTATCTGTATTTTATATGGATAAGGCGGAATTGAGGACTTGTTCCCAATTCCTTCCTAAGGTGGTATAATTTTTTAATGTGAACCAACCTATTGTGGTGCCTGCGGCTACTTGGGACTTGGAGGATTCCAAGTTACTGGATGTAGTCAGGGCCCTGAAAAGTATATGTTTCCAGGACAGCTGGAGTCAGGAAAACTGACTCGCTATTTCTCCTGTATGCACCCAACAAGCTGGGTGCTCCTGCTTCTAAGCAGACGATTGCTCGCTGGATCTGTAGCACGATTCAACTTGCACATTCTGCGGCTGGACTGCCGCACCCTAATTCTGTAAAAGCCCATTCCACGAGAAAAGTGGGCTCTTCTTGGGCGGCTGCCCGAGGGGTCTCGGCTTTACAACTTTGCCGAGCTGTTACTTTGTCGGGTTAAAACATTTTTGTAAGAGTCTACAAGTTTGATACCCTGGCTGAGGAGGACCTAGAGTTTGCTCATTCGGTGCTGCAGAGTCATCCGCACTCTCCCGCCCGTTTGGGAGCTTTGGTATAATCCCCATGGTCCTTACGGAGTCCCAGCATCCACTTAGGACGTCAGAGAAAATAAGATTTTACTCACCGGTAAATCTATTTCTCGTAGTCCGTAGTGGATGCTGGGCGCCCATCCCAAGTGCGGATTGTCTGCAATACTTGTTTATAGTTATTGCCTAACTAAAGGGTTATTGTTGAGCCATCTGTTGAGAGGCTCAGTTATATTTCATACTGTTAACTGGGTATAGTATCACGAGTTATACGGTGTGATTGGTGTGGCTGGTATGAGTCTTACCCGGGATTCAAAATCCTTCCTTATTGTGTCAGCTCTTCCGGGCACAGTATCCTAACTGAGGTCTGGAGGAGGGTCTTAGTGAGAGGAGCCAGTGCACACCAGGTAGTCCTAAAGCTTTCTTTAGTTGTGCCCAGTCTCCTGCGGAGCCGCTAATCCCCATGGTCCTTACGGAGTCCCAGCATCCACTACGGACTACGAGAAATAGATTTACCGGTGAGTAAAATCTTATTTTAAATCTGGACACCTCTATGGTCATAGACGCTCATTACATCATTTTGCAGGATTTCATTTCCACTTGAACTGTTTGATATGGAATTAATGTGAGAGATTAACCCTATCCTACAGAGACGGGCTCTCCCGTATTTCAGCGTCCCTTTCACATATTAATACACGTTATGTGTGTATTAGAGGCTTATAATACCTCAGTTATATGCTCTGTGGATTGTTGTGGTCTTTTAATGAGTCTGTTATTGTTTTTATGTCAATAAATTGTTTTTTATCAACATCATTGGTACTGTGCGCCTACTTGGTGGTTTGCTCTAAGTTATCTATTTATATTAGAAGGGATTATGTACTTGGTTTGTCTATTAGGAGAGACAAGTATTATTTATATATTTTCTCTTACGTCCTAGAGGATACTGGGGACTCCGTAAGGACCATGGGGTATAGACGGGCTCCGCAGGAGATAGGGCACCTAAAAAGAACTTTGACTATGGGTGTGCACTGGCTCCTCCCTCTATGCCCCTCCTCCAGACCTCAGTTAGATCTTGTGCCCAGAGGAGAATGGGTGCACTGCAGAGAGCTCTCCAGAGTTTTTTGTGGAAAAAGAATTTTGTTAGGTTTTTTATTTTCAGGGAGTCCTGTTGGCAACAGGCTCCCTGCATCGTGGGACCGAGGAGAGAGAAGCAGAGCTGGCTTGTAAAGTTGGGCACTGCTTCTAGGCTACTGTACACCATTAGCTCCAGAGGGAGTCAGAACACAGGTCTCACCTGGGGTTCGTCCCGGAGCCGCGCCGCCGTCGTCCTCCTCACAGATGCCGAAGATAGAAGCCGGGTGAGTATTGAGGAAAAGACTTCAGGCGGCAGAAGACATCAGATCTTCATGAGGTAAGCGCGCAGCGGTAAGCTGCGCGCCATTGCTCCCAGTCACACACACACACAAGCAGGCACTGAAGGGCGCAGGGGGGGCGCCCTGGGCAGCAATAAACCTCAATTTGGCCATAAATACGATGGATTAGGCTGTGGGACAGTAAATCCGCAGACCCCCGCCATTTTATTTGTATATGATGATGGGACCGAAGCCTGCTGTCGGGTGGGCGGGGCTTGATCCTCAGCACTAACCAGCGCCATTTTCTCCACAGAGGCTGCATGAGAAAACGCTGGCTCCCTGTTCTCTCCCCTGCTGAGCTTCACAGGTTGGAAAAAGGAGGAGGGGGGCACTTTGGCGACGCAGTGAGTGGAGATTACAATTATAAACATATAACAGCGCTATCTGGTCATATATTCCAGGGTTTTTAAGCGCTGGGTGTGTGCTGGCATACTCTATCTCTCTGTTTCTCCTAAGGGCCTGGTTGGGGTTTTGTCCCCTTATAGGTAACTCCATGTGTGTGTGGGGTGTCGGTACGTGTGTGTCGACATGTCTGAGGCGGAAGGCTTCTCCAAGGTGGAGGTGGAGCAAATGAGTGGTGTGTCCCCGTCGGTTGTGCCGACTCCAGATTGGATGGACATGTGGCATACGTTGCATGCAAGTGTGACATCTTTACATAAAAGGCTTGATAAGGCTGGTTTAGGGGGGGGACATCAGGCGGTCAATCCTCAGATTGGACCGACTCACAGGGCCCGTCGGGGTCTCAAAAGCGTCCCTTAACACAAGACACTACTACCGACACGGATTCTGATTCCAGTGTCGACTATGATGAAGTAAAATTGCACCCTAGGGTGACTAAAACTCTTCAGTGTATGATTGTGGCAATAAGGGATGTGTTGCATATTGTGGATGAACTCTCTGTCCCCGACACAAGGGTACACATGTTTAAGGAAAAGAAACATATTATTAATTTTCCCATCTCATGAATTAAATGAGTACTTTGGAAAAGCTTGGGAGACTCCGGATAAGAGACCGCAGATCCCCAAAAGAATTTTTATGGCATACCCTTTCACTAAGCAGGACAGGGAGATTTGGGAATTACCCCCCACTGTGGACAAGGCCCTGACGCGCTTGTCCAAGAAAGTGGCGCTACCGTCTCCTGACACAGCGGCCCTTAAGGACCCTGCAGATCGCAGGCAAGAAACTACCTTAAAGGGTATTTATTCTCATACGGGTGCTGTGCTAAGACCGACGATTGCGTCGGCATGGGTGTGTAGCGCAATTGCAGCTTGGACAGATGAGCTGACAGATCAATTTGATACTATGGATAAGGATACTATATTCCTAACTCTAGCCCATATAAAAGACGCAGTCTTATTTATGAGGGATGCTCAAAGGGACATTGGATTGCTAGCTTCTAGGGCCAATGCCATGTCTATCTCCGCGAGAAGATCCTTATGGACTCGCCAATGGACGGGTGATGCGGATTCCAAAAAACATATGGAAGTACGACCCTATAAGGGTGATGTATTGTTTGGGGATGGGCTGACGGACCTGGTTTCCACAGCTACAGCAGGTAAATCAAATTTTTTACCATATATTCCCCAACAGCAAAAGAAAGCAACACCTTATCAGATGCAGTTCTTTCGGTCGCACAAGTCCAAAAGAGGTCGGGGATCCTCTTTCCTCGCCAGAGGTAAGGGCAGAGGCAAGAGAGCACCTGCTTCGGCAGGTGCCCAGGAACAAAAGTCCTCCCCGGCTGCTCCAAAACCCACAGCATGACGCTGGGGCTCCCCTGAGGGAGTCCGCACCGGTGGGGGCACGTCTTCGACTTTTCAGTCAGGCCTGGGTCAGATCGGACCTGAATCCCTGGGTGTTGGAAATAGTTTCACATGGTTACAAACTGGAATTCGAGGAGGTGCCCCCGCGCCGATTTTTCAAGTCGGCCCTACCAGCTTCCACACCGGAAAGAGATGTAGTGTTAGCTGCAATTCAAACGCTGTGTATACAGCAAGTGATTATCAAGGTTCCCCTGCACCAGCAGGGAAGAGGTTACTACTCGACCCTATTTGTGGTCCCGAAACCGGACGGTTCGGTCAGACCGATTTTGAATCTGAAATCCCTAAACCTGTACATAAAAAGATTCAAATTCAAAATGTAATCACTCAGAGCGATAATAGCCAACATGGAGGAGGGGGAGTTTATGGTGTCTCTGGACATAAAGGATGCGTACCTTCATGTCCCCATATATGCCCCCCATCAGGAATACCTGAGATTTGCTGTACAGGATTGTCATTACCAATTTCAGACGTTGCCGTTTGGACTTTCCACGGCCCCGAGGATTTTCACCAAGATAATGGCGGAAATGATGGTGGTCCTGCGCAAGCATGGAGTCACAATTATCCCATACTTGGACGATCTCCTGATAAAAGCGAGATCAAGAGAGAAATTACCGACAGTGTGGCGCTCTCTCTGAGAGTGCTCCAGCAACACGGTTGGATTCTAAATCTACCGAAGTCACAGTTGATTCCGACAACTCGTCTACCGTTCCTAGGTATGATACTGGATACGGAACAAATGAAGGTCTTCCTCCCAATAAAGAGAGCCCAATACATCCAGAACATGGTCAGAGACCTGCAAAAACCGAAAAGGGTGTCAGTTCACCAATGCACTCGGGTTCTGGGGAAAATGGTGGCGGCCTACGAGGCCATTCCCTTCGGAAGGTTCCATGCAAGGACTTTTTAATGGGACCTTCTGGACAAGTGGTCCGGGTCCCATCTGCATTTACATCGAAAAATAACTCTGTCCCCAGGAACCAGAGTGTCCCTCCTGTGGTGGTTGCAGAGTTCTCACCTGCTGGAGGGTCGCCGGTTCGGGATTCAGGACTGGATCCTGGTTACCACGGACGCGAGCCTCTGAGGATGGGGAGCGGTCACACAGGGAAAGACTTTTCAGGGTCTTTGGTCAGACCAGGAGTCCTGTCTACACATCAATGTGTTGGAACTCAGGGCCATTTACAACGGCCTTCGACAAGCGGAGAGTTTTCTTCTAAACCTTCCGGTTCTGATTCAATCAGACAATGTCACAGCAGTGGCTCATGTGAACCGCCAAGGCGGGACAAGAAGCAGAGTCGCAATGGCGGAAGCCACAAGGATCCTTCGCTGGGCGGAAAATCATGTAAGCGCTCTGTCGGCTGTCTTCATTCCGGGAGTGGACAACTGGGAAGCAGACTTCCTCAGCAGACACGATCTCCATCCAGGAGAGTGGGGACTTCATCAAGAAGTCTTTGCAGACGTAACACGTCTTTGGGGAACTCCTCAAATAGACATGATGGCGTCACGCCTCAACAAAAAACTTTGGAGGTATTGAGCCAGGTCTCGGGACCCTCAGGCAGTAGCAGTAGACGCACTGGTAACATCGTGGGTGTTCGACTCGGTCTACGTGTGCCCTCCTCTTCCTCTCATCACGAAAGTGTTGAGGATCATAAGACGAAGAAGAGTACAGACGATACTCGTTGTCCCAGACTGGCCTCGAAGGGCTTGGTACTCGGATCTACAAGAGATGCTCACAAGAGACCCCTGGCCTCTTCCCCTGAGGGAAGACCTGTTGCAGCAGGGGCCCTGTGTATTTCAAGACTTACCGCGGTTACGTTTGACGGCATGGCGGTTGAACGCCGAATCCTAGCAAAAAAGGGGATTCCGGAAGAGGTCATACCTACTTTAATAAAGGCTAGGAAGGAGGTGACGATAAAACATTATCACCGTATCTGGCGAAAGTATGTGTCTTGGTGTGAGACCAAGAATGCACCTACGGAAGATTTTCATTTGGGTCGTCTTCTCCACTTCCTACAGACAGGAGTGGATATGGGCCTGAAATTAGGCTCGGTTTAGGTACAGATTTCGGCCCTCTCGGTTTTTCTTTCAGAAGGAATTGGCTTCTCTTCCAGAAGTCCAGACGTTTGTATAGGGAGTGCTGCACATCCAGCCCCCTTTTGTGCCTCCAGTGGCACCATGGGACCTAAACGTGGTGTTGCAGTTCCTAAAATCACACTGGTTTGAACCGCTTAACAAGGTTGAATTGAAATTTCTTACCTGGAAGGTGGTAATTTTGTTGGCTTTAGCATCAGCAAGGCGAGTGTCAGAATTGGCGGCTCTATCACACAAGAGCCCCTACTTGATTTTTCATGTGGATCGAGCTGAATTGAGGACACGTCCGCAATTTTTGCCTAAAGTGGTTTCGTCGTTCCATATGAATCAACCTATTGTGGTGCCTGTGGCTACTGGTGACCTGGAGGATTCCAGATCCCTGGACGTAGTCAGGGCCTTAAAAATTTATGTAGCCAGGACGGCTAAAATTAGGAAAACAGAGGCTCTGTTTGTTCTGTATGCGGCCAATAAGATTGGCGCTCCTGCTTCAAAGCAGACTATTGCTCGCTGGATCTGTAATACGATTCAGCAGGCTCACTCTACGGCTGGATTGCCGGTACCAAATTCGGTTAAGGCCCATTCCACTAGGAAGGTGGGCTCTTCTTGGGCGGCTGCCCGAGGCGTCTCGGCTTTACATTTTTGCCGAGTGGCAACGTGGTCGGGGTCAAACACTTTTGCTAAATTCTACAAGTTTGATACCCTGGCTGATGAGGACCTAGCGTTTGCTCAGTCGGTGCTGCAGAGTCATCCGCACTCTCCCGCCCGATTGGATGCTTTGGTATAAACCCCATGGTCCTTACGGAGTCCCCAGCATCCTCTAGGACGTAAGAGAAAATAAGATTTTAAACCTACCGGTAAATTTATTTCTCCTAGTCCGTAGAGGATGCTGGGCGCCCGTCCCAGTGCGGAAACTCTGCAAGACTTGTATATAGTTGTTGCTTACATAAGGGTTATGTTACAGTTGACATCGGTTTTGGACCGTTACTGACGTTTGTTCATACTGTTAACTGGTTATGTATGTTCCAGGTTACATGGTATGATTGGTGTGGGCTGGTATGAATCTTGCCCTTAGATTGCTAAATCCTGCCTTGTATTGTCCATCTCCTCTGGGCACAGTTCTCTAACTGATGTCTGGAGGAGGGGCATAGAGGGAGGAGCCAGTGCACACCCATAGTCAAAGTTCTTTTTAGGTGCCCTATCTTCTGCGGAGCCCGTCTATACCCCATGGTCCTTACGGAGCCCCCAGCATCCTCTACGGACTAGGAGAAATAGATTTACCGGTAGGTTTAAAATCTTATTTTTTAAAAGAATATATATTTTTTTTACTGACTAAACTAGAGAGAGCATGGTTTTCAGTGGGAAGGGGTGGGAATGGGTTAAAATAAAATAAAAATAAAAATGCGTGGGGTCCCCCCTCCTAAGCATTACCAGCCTCGGGCTCTTTGAGCCGGTCCTGGTTGTAAAAATACAGGGGAAAAATTGACAGGGGATCCCCCGTATTTTTAGAACCAGCACCGGGCTCTGCGTCCGGTCCTGGTGCCAAAAATACGGGGGACAAAAGATGTAGGGGTCCCCCGTATTTTTAACACCAGCACCAGGCTCCACTAGCTGGAGAGATAATGCCACAGGCGGGGGACACTTTTATATCGGTCCCTGCGGCCGTGGCATTAAATCCCCAACTAGTCACCCCTGAAGGAGTGGGGACCCCTTAAATCAAGGGGTCCCCCCCCTCCAGCCACCCAAGGGCCAGGGGTGAAGCCCGATGCTGTCCCTCCCCCATCCAAGGGCTGCGGATGGGGGCCTGATAGCCTTGTGTCAAATAAAAGAATATTGTTTTTTTGCAGCAGAACTACAAGTTCCAGTAAGCCTCCCCTGCAAGCTGGTACTTGGAGAACCACAAGTACCAGCATGCGGGGGGGGGGGGGGGGGAGAAACGGGCCCGCTGGTACCTGTAGTTCTACTACAAAAAAAATACCCAAATAAAAACAGTACACGCACACCGTGATAGTAAAACTTTATTACATACATGCCGACACACATACTTTCCTATGTTCATACGCCGACCTCTGTCCACTTCTCCAAGTAGAATCCACTGTGTACCTGAAAATAAAATTATACTCACCAAAATCCAGTGTAGCTGTGTCCTGTTCTGTTTTGTAATCCACATACTTGGCAAAAAAAGAAAACGCATTACCCGGACCACGGACTTAAAGGGGTCCCATGTTTACACATGGGACCCCTTACCCCGAATGCTGAGACCCCTCGTGACTCCTGTCACAGAGGGTCCCTTAAGCCAATCGGGGAGCGCCACATTGTGGCACTCTCCTGATTGGCTGTGCGCGTCTGAGCTGTCGGACGGCACATCGCACAGCCGCTCCATTATCTTCAATGGTGGGAACTTTGCGGTCAGCGGTGAGGTCACTCGCGGTCAGCGGCTGACCGCGAGTAACCTCACTGCTGACCACAAAGTTCCCACCATTGAAGATAATGGAGCGGTATGTGCAATCGCGTCTGACAGCTCAGACGTGCAAAGCCAATCAGGAGAGTGCCACGACGCTCCCTGATTGGCTGAAGGGACCCTCTGTGACAGGAGTCACAGGGGGTCCCGGCATTCGTGGATTACAAAACGGAAGAGGACAGATCTACACTGTATTTTGGGGAGTATAATTTTATTTTCAGGTACACCGTGGATTCTACTTGGAGAAGTGGACCGAACCTCGTGTCAACATAGGTAAGTATGTGTGTGTCGGCATGTATGTAATAAAGTTTTACTTTCACGGTGTCTGTGTACTGTTTTTATTTGGGTATTTTTTTTTTGTAGTAGAACTACAGGTACCAGCGGGCCTGTTTCCCCCCCGCATGCTGGTACTTGTGGTTCTCCAAGTACCAGCTTGCGGGGGAGGCTTGCTGGGACTTGTAGTTCTGCTACAAAAAACAATATTCTTTTATTTGACACAAGGCTATCAGCCCCCCCATCCGCAGCCCTTGGATGGGGGGGACAGCCTCGGGCTTCACCCCTGGCCCTTGGGTGGCTGGAGGGGGGGGACCTCTTGATTTAAGGGGTCCCCACTCCTCCAGGGTACCCCGGCCAGGGGTGACTAGTTGGGGATTTAATGCCACGGCCGCAGGGACCGATATAAAAGTGTCCCCCGGCTGTGGCATTATCTCTCTGACTAGTGGAGCCCGGTGCTGGTGTTAAAAATACGGGGGACCCCTACGCTTTTTGTCCCCCGTATTTTTGGCGCCAGGACCGGACGCAGAGCCTGGTGCTGGTTGTGAAAATACGGGGGATCCGCTGTCAATTTTTTCCCCGTATTTTTACAACTAGGACCGGCTCAAAGAGCCCGAGCCTGGTTATGCTTAGGAGGGGGACCCCATGCAATTTTTTTCTGGGGTTTTTTAATCATTTTTGTGTTGTCCAAAAAGTCGAATCCAGGACGCACATATCCGTCAATTGGTCGGTTTTTCGACAGCGGGGCTGTCGAATCCGTTTTTTACTGAATATGTCGAATTGGGGTCCCGGCTGGAGGGTATGTGACTGTCGAATTGTGTCGAATTTAAAAACGGTCGAATTCCAGCTGGAATTCGACCGCAACTGCATATACCCCATAGTGTTCATAAATAATAGCAAAACATTTTTTTTAAATTCAATATATTTTATTCTCTGTAAAGAAATGAGCGCAACTTTTTAGGTTCACAATTAGAACAATGTACAAGAAATATTTTACTGCCTATGATAGTTGAAGTGCTTTGTTTTTTTTTTCTTAGTGCTAGACTCTAATCACACACCAAAAACTTAGAACATAAAGCAGATATTAACCTGAAGCTAAATGCAATGTCATGTGAATGAGCGCTCACTGAATTGGCGCATGTAGTTTTTTTTTTTTTTTTTCATGAGTGATTCTTCTACTGAGGGGTATGGATAATCCAGTCTATACATTTATTTTTTGCCTTTCATTGCCAAGTCACATTTGCCCTTGTTTTAAATACACAATGTCTTCGTTTTCTTGCATATAATCTTTGAATTGAAAATATGAATTCACATAGTTAGGCAACGTGTTCATGATGTCCCATAGTGCTTTGCTACCTTTGTATTATTGCCTACTTAAGTGTATGGGTAGCCATTATGGACTGAACCAATATTCCTGAGGAGCTAGACTATTAATTTTTTAGTAGTAAGTGACATCACTGAGTCCAAAATGCACCTCCGCATCTAGGCCCTCATTCCGAGTTGTTCGCTCGCAAGCTGCTTTTAGCAGCTTTGCACACGCTAAGCCGCCGCCTACTGGGAGTGAATCTTAGCATAGTAAAATTGCGAACGAAAGATTAGCAGAATTGCGAATACACACTTCGCAGTTGCCGAGTAAGTGTGGAGCTACTCAGAAACTGCTATCAGTTCAGTCAGTTTCGTTCCTGGTTTGACGTCACAAACACACCCAGCGTTCGCCCAGATACCCCCCCGTTTCTCCAGCCACTCCCGCGTTTTTCCCAGAAACGGCAGCGTTTTTTCACACACACCCATAAAACGGCCAGTTTCCGCCCAGAAACACCCACTTCCTGTTAATCACATTACGATCACCAGAACGAAGAAAAAACCTCGTAATGGCGTGAGTAAAATTCCTAACTGCATAGCAAATTTACTTGGCGCAGTCGCAGTGCGAACATTGCGCATGCGCAATTAGCTGAAAATCGCTGCGATGCGTAGAAAATTACCGAGCGAACAACGCGGAATGACCACCCTAGTTTGTACTGAACTGATAAACAGCCTACTCTTGGATATTGTCTCAGCACACACAATAGCTGCCAACAGTCTACAGCAGGCATTCCCAACCACGGTCCTCAAGGCACACCAACAGTGCAGGTTTTATTGATATCCAGGCTGCAGCACAGATGGTTAAATCAAAATAACTGAGCTACTAATTAAGTCACCTGTGCTGAAGGCTGGATATCACTAAGACCAGGACTGTTAGTGTGCCTTGAGGACCGTGGTTGGGAATGCCTGGTCTACAGTATATATGTGACTGATACATTTTAGGGATACCTTCCGCAGTTTATTTCTGAAAAATCACTAAAAATGCAATATGTTGCCAAAGATATCTATTAAACTGTAGGCTATCAAACCACTGATTTGTCTTTAGCAATCTGTAGTCACTGATCAAACCCAGCATATAAACATTACAGGTCATTTTGACGGCAAATAACTTAAAAGTGCATGACCGTAACCTATCACAATGTATTTGCTCTTTTGTAACGGTAGTATCTTGCTGTTAAGCTTTTTTTTTTTTTTTCCTTCTGTTCGTGCCATATCTTAAAATCACCAAAAACAATGCTCAATATTCTCAGAGGTGGGAAATTACTGCAGAAAATAAATGTGTCCCTACCATACACTTGTAAAAATGCTACAATTCAATCTGCTAGTTTTGTGGTTTTGTCCAAAATGACACAACTGCATAGAATACATACAAAATATGTATTAAAGGTTATATTTTAAGATTTGATTTTCATAACTTAATCTTTTCAGTAAGAGTGCACCTACACGAGAGTCAACTTTTTTTTTCTCTTCCCCCGTGTTTCTGTATATATTTTTTTTTTACTTTTGGGTGTACCACCAAAACGACAATCACAGAGGATTATATCCTGATACAGGTTGAGTATCCCTTATCCAAAATGCTTGGGACCAGAGGTATTTTGGATATGGGATTTTTCCGTATTTTGGAATAATTGCATACCATAATGAGATATCATGGGGATGGGACCTAAATCTAAGCACAGAAGGCATTTATGTTACATATACACCTTATACACACAGCCTGAAGATAATTTTAGCCAATATTTTTTATAACTTTGTGCATTAAACAAATTGTGTCTACATTCACACAATTCATTTATGTTTCATATACACCTTATACACACAGCCTGAAGGTCATTTAATACAATATTTTTAATAACTTTGTGTATTAAACAAAGTTTGTGTACATTGAGTCATCAAAAAACAAAGGTTTTCACTATCTCACTCTCATTCAAAAACGTCCGTATTTCGGAATATTCCGTATTTTGTAATATTTGGGTATGGGATACTCAACCTGTAGTCAATTTTGGTCTCTTAGATAGTTTATATTTATACTCAAACTATCCAAATACTAATAGACTGGTGCGGAATCATACCACGTCCTCATAGTAGCATACATGGTGCCAAACATTGGGCCAACAGGTGGAGATTGGTAAATGTAATAGTGCTTCAAACATGCTATTACATTTACACCTGGATAATGGATTCCTAATCGAACTGATGTTAAAATAAAAATATTTGCGATTGTTGATTGCTACATTTGTCACTTGGGATTTCACCAGCTGACTAGAATAAATGGACCCAATGAATGTGGTCATATGGCCCTGCCCATACCTGTATCAAGGTGTTCAAGTGTGACTTATAACTATAGAGCTGGTCATTGTGTTGGTAACTATTGGTTCTCAGACTTAGTCTTTGGCTGCATAAGAATTGAGGGAAATTAATTTACCCAAAGTGTTTGAACAACCCTTGTCCATAATAATAAAACTCTCAACGGGCTATGACTTTTCTTCTGTGGCTGTAGGACAAAAAGCAGCATCTTCTGCATTATGATGAAATGTAAGTGTTCAGGGGAGGAAAAAGAAATCTGTTTCTTGTATGTACATTGTCTGTCATGTTATTGGCAATATTGAAAATACATGACTGGTTTCCTTTTCCACTGGATTTGCCAGGCAAAATGGCTCTGAGCACTTGGTGTGGTTCAGTATAGTTTGATAGAGTGCACATCAATATGATGGCTGTTAACAAAATGTTAATTTTCCACAATAATTCTCATTGTTTTATTCCTCAGCAATGTACCGGTCTGTGGTCGTCTTCAAAAGTGAACATTTGAGGGTGTGGTCTCGCTCTAGATATCGCTGGATTTATACATATCTGATAGAAGCCGTGTGATGGGCACATTGCCAATGGTTTTCTTGAAAAACACTTCTTCTATTGTAGATGGGCTTATAGAACGTAAAGCTGGTAGAAGCAGCAAAAGTTTCCCAAAACGACAGGGTTGCGTAGGGTATCTGTGAAATACATAAAGAATTAGTAATTTAACAAGGAACTGGATATTCACATGTTTATATTTCACTGTATTTTAAAATTTATATGACCTATTAAAAAATAGTTCAGGTGAAAAGAGGGATTCCCTCAGTTACTGTATGTGGCTGGAGACTCAAGCCAAGTGACCAAGATGGCCACTGTGGCATGGGAAAAGTTAAACCCTGTTCTGTGGCACCATACACTTAATGGGCCTGAACCTCATTATATGTTTAAGTGTGTAGCTCTCTAAAGCTGGGTACACATGTTGTGACATTTCATCCGATTTGACAGATCGGACCGACATATTTCTCCCATCTTTGTATATTGGGCAGTTTGTATGTCTAAAGGCTTGATGTGCTTTACATTAAACTTGATTATATCACAAGTGACAATATGTATGCCAATAAAGGACAGAACAGTGATCGCTCCGTCCTTCATTAACATCGCTCATTGTGTACCCAGGTTCCGATATGTCGACCCACCAAACAAACATATCGGCTGGGTACACATCGCTCCAGTGTGTACCCAACTTAATAGCGGATAATAGTGATGGGACTGGAACGGTACCTGGTCACCGCAGCACTTGAATTAACTATTGCTTTAAAACTGATTGAAAGCACAGCAGGGATCTCCTGTCCTAACCTGTGTCTATGCTGTGTAAGTACAAGTGTACCCCCAACGGTGCATGTTTAACAGACCTCCTAGGTGTTGCACACGGGATCAGTACTAAATGCCGGCGGTCGAAATCCCGACGCCGGAATCCCGACCACACAATCCCGACAGGGGTGGCGAGCGGAACGCAGCCCCTTGCGGGCTCGCTTCGCTCGCCACGCTGTGGGCACGATGCCTCGCTACGCTCGGCACACTATTATATTCTCCCTCTATGGGTGTCGTGGACACCCACGGAGGGAGAATATGACGGGATTGTGGCGGTTGGGATTCCGGCGTCGGTATTTCGACCGCCGGGATTCCGGCCGGCGGCATCTTGACTGTATCCCGTTGCACACGTATTCCTTACTGGCTGACACATTTTAAAAGTTCAACAAGTGGAGCTCATTTCTTTAAATTGTGATACTGAGGAGAGCAGTTCATAACCGTACACAGTTATCCCCTCTGAGGGCCATGCTTGGCAGCAATAGGCTGCATGGCCCCTGTCTATGTATGGCCCATTCTCCAGTTCACTGACCGCAGTAGACCCTGCAGGACCTGCCTGAAAAGGCAGCAGCTTCCTGGGCACTGCTGTGTGGCTGCAACAGGAGAGGAGCAGATTCAGCAGATGAGCTCTCCAACTGTAACTTTGGGTATGGGGGAATTCCTGGAGAAGAGGAGTGGTTGGGTATAGTTTATGGTATATAATACTAAAAATAAGGGGTGGTAATGGGTTAATTATTTCATTGGGTAAATTAAGATTAAGGTGTTTTTTTTTATGAGACGGATGTTTAATGCTTTCTACATTATATGGCGGTGGCTAATGTCTAATATGTGGCGGTCAATGATACGATCTATATTATATGGTGATCATACAGGTTGAAGGCGAACACTATCAATTGGGACATGACACTTCCCACACCCCACCCCTGTTCACTCCTGCAATTAAAGATGCATACACGGTGAGCTTTGGGCTATCTTCTATTGACTGTGTGCTTGCGATATTGGCTATGTGCGATTTTGACTAAGTACCAATTTTGACTATACTTTAGTACTAGATAGTCAAAATTGACTTGCCTGCACAGTTTATCTAACCTTTCTCTTACGTCCTAGAGGATACTGGGAATCCATTTAGTACCATGGGGTATAGACGGGTCCACTAGGAGAATTTAAGAATTTGATAGTGTGGGCTGGCTCCTCCCTCTATGCCCCTCCCACCAGACTCAGTTTAGAAAATGTGCTTGGAGGAGCCGGTCACGTCGCATGGAAGCTCCTGAAGAGTTTTCTGCATTTATTTTATCTGTCTGTTAATTTCAGGTAGGACTGGATGGCACCAGCCTGCCTGCTTCGTGGGACTTAGGGGGTGGAAACGGCCCAACCTCTTGATGGGTTAATGGTCCCGTTCCCCACTGACAGGACACTAACTCCTGAGGGAGCTATTCGCACGCCCCACCACGGCAAGCGTACATTCCTGCAGAACGCCGCCACCCCAACAGCCAGAAAAAGAGTGGTGAGTACTAAGCCGGTGTCCCGGTTAGCAGGTCGCCGGCCATTATGGTGGCATGAGGGTACAGAAACACACTGCTTCTACGGGGGCGGCAGAGTTTCGAGACTCAGTACACAGTGCGGACACACCACTTCTGAGGGAGCGAACGGAGTCTAAGTACACTACGAGTGTACACAGTACCCAGACTGGCATTACAGACTTAAAAGGTGACTGACTCTATTTTAAGCATTAAAAATGACCTCACCCAGTATAAAGAAGTGGGAAGACCGCGCACCATTGAGGGGATCCAGCAGCTAACCAGCGCCATTTTCCCTCTGCAGTGGACACAGATGCTGACTGACAGGGACGCGCAGCTCCTCCGGAGAGATTCCAGATTACCTCAGTGGTACCCGGGGGTCATAGCAGGGGGGGAGCGCTTACTAGTGTACTAAATCCACAATCTGCGTACTTAGTCTGAGACCCGACTAAGCTTGGCATTAGCAGTAAGGGCGCTGTGTCTCTTTTGAAGAGCTCTTTGTGGGTTAATTGTGCTTTTAACCTGTTCCTGTGTGTGTGTGCGGTCACTATCACAGTATGTCAGACAAAGAGTGTGTTTCATGTAAGGCACAGTGTTTCTCTTCTCCAGGGGGTTCACTACAGTGTACTCAATGCAGTGCACCCTCCCAGGCTAGCGGGGCAGAACCAGCTTGGCTGGGTTCCATTAGGGGAATGATCTCTAATATTTCCACTAAATTGTCCCGCAATGAGAGAGAGACGCAATACTTAAGACAATCGATGACTGAGTTTATGAACAGAGACTCGGTAACCAGCGTCTCATTCCCCTGCCATTTGTCTGCAAAAACGTCCTTTGGCCCATATCCTGCAGTCTGACTCTGATGAGGGGTCAGACATGGAGGAGGGGGAGGCTATTCTGTCACAGGGAATAGAGGCTCTCATAGAAGCTATTAGAGAGGTTCTGCATATCCCTGATAAGGTGACAGAGGAGACTGAGGAATCTTATTTTAATGTAAAAAAGAAATCCTCAACCACTATTCCTGTGTCAAAGGAACTAAATACCTTACTCAGTATCCAGGCTGTCATGGAAAATTGTATTGCCTATCCCTGGTACAGCCTCCCTAAAAGACACGTCTGATCGTAGAATTCAGAATACACTCAAATCTTTGTATACAGCTGCTGGGGTGGCACAGAGACCCACTATAGCATGTGGGTGGATTACTAAGGCCATCACAAAATGGTCAGGCAACCTAATTGAGGGATTAGGTACCTTGCCTAATGGGGAGATTATTTTACTCCTGCAACATATACAGGACTCTGCAAATTTTAATGCACGCATCACTGCTATGGCAGAGGCTTATGTCTACGACAGTGGACTGCTGATGCGGACTCCAGGAAAGGCGTGGAAGTCCACGTATCTTCCTTCTGCAACTCCTCCAGCTAGGAATGCTTACTCAGGACCTAATCTACAGTCCTTTCGGACTGCCAAGTTCAAGGGCAAAACCAGAGGTTCTTCTACAGCCACCAGAGGCGCTAGAGGTAAACCACGAAAACCAGCAACAGCAGGTTCACAGGAACAGAGCTCAAGTTCTGCTTCCTCAAATCCTTCAGCATGACGGTGGACCGCTATGCCTGGAGGACTGGCAGGTGGGAGCCCGACTAAAATTTTTCAATCACGTCTGGACAACATCATGCTAGGATCCCTGGGTCATAGATCTTATTTCCCAGGGCTACAGACTTGAGTTTCAGGCACTCCCACCTCACAGATTCTTCAAATCAGGCTTACCAGTTTCACAGGAAGCAAGTATAACCTTACAGGACGCCATTCAAAAACTGATACAGACTCAGGTCATTGTTCTAGTTCCACCTCACCTGCAAAACAGGCGATATTGGGGGTAATTCCAAGTTGATTGCAGCAGGAATTCTGTTAGCAGTTGGGCAAAACCATGTGTACTGCAGGAGAGGCAGATGTAACATGTGCAGAGAGAGTTAGATTTGGGTGTGGTGTGTTCAATCTGCAATCTAATTTGCAGTGTAAAAATAAAGCAGCCAGTATTTACCCTGCACAGAAATAAAATAACCCACACAAATCTAACTCTCTCTGCAAATGTTATATCTGCCACACCTGCAGTGCACATGGTTTTGCCCAACTGCTAAAAAATGTACTGCTGCGATCAACTTGGAATTACCCCCATTATTCCAACCTGTTTGTAGTACTAAAACCGGACGGTTCGGTAAGGCCGATTTTGAACCTCAAGATGTTGAACCTGTACTTGCGAGTGTTCAAATTCAAGATGGAGTCTCAGCTGTGATCTCAGGTCTGGAGGAGGGGGAATTCCTAGTGTCTCTGGATATCAAGGATGCGTACCTTCACATTCTGATCTGGCCGCCTCATCAGGCTTATCTACGGTTTGCACTGTGGGACTGCCACTACCAGTTCCAGGCCCTGCCATTTGGTCTCTCCACGGCACCAAGAGTGTTCACCAAGGTGATGGCAGAGATGATGTTTTCACTCCGAAAACAGGGAGTGAACATAATTCCATACCTGGATGATCTTCTGATAAAGGCACCGTCCAGGGAGCGGTTGATGGACAGTATTTACCTCTCAACCACACTACTCCTGGATCACGGGTGGATTCTGAACTTACCAAAATCTCACCTGGAACCGATGCAGAGACTTTCCTTTCTGGGAATGATACTGGACACGGAATCTTAGAGAGTGTTCCTTCCTGTGGAGAAGGCTATGGAAATCCAGTCGATGGTTCGGGCTGTCCTGAAGCCAACCCAGATCTCAGTGCATCTGTGCATTCGCTGTTCGTCTACCAAGACTTACCGCGGCTACGTTTAATGGCATGGAGGTTGAATGGCTAATCCTAGCCAGGAGAGGGATTCCTGACAAGGTCATTCTGACTATGATCCAAGCCAGGAAAGGGGTAACGTCTAAACATTACCACCCTATATGGACGAAGTATGTGTCTTGGTGTGAGAACAGACAATATTCTGCAGTGGAATTTCATCTGGGACGTCTCCTGCTTTTTCTGAAGTCGGGAGTGGATGTGGGCCTACACCTAGGATCCATTACAGTCCAGGTTTCGGCTTTGCCTATTTTCTTTCACAAGCAATTGGCTTTTCTCCCTGTGGTCCAGACATTCTTGAAAGGTGTGCATATCCAACCTCCCTTTGTGCCTCCCACGGCACCTTGGGATCTCAATTTGGTGCTGCAGTTCTTCCAATCGGACTGGTTTGAACCGTTACAGGAGGTTGACGTAAAGTACCTTACGAGGAAGACCGTCACACTATTGGCCTTGGCCTCAGCGAGACGTGTCTCGGAACTAGGGGCATTGTCTCACAAGAGCCCCTACTTAATTTTCCATGAGGACAGAGCTGAACTCAGAACTCATCAGCAATTTCTTCCTAAGGTGGTGTCCGCTTTTCACATCAACCAACCTAATGTGGTTTCGGCTGTGACAGACACCTCTGCTACTTCAAAGTCTTTGGATGTTGTGAGGGCTTTGAAGGTGTATGTAAAGAGAACAGCTCGTCACAGAAAATCCGACTTGCTGTTCGTTCTCTATGATCCCAATAAAATTGGGTGTCCTGCTTCAAAACAGTCTGTTGCACGCTGGATCAAGCTCATGATCCAGCATGCTTATTCCATGGCAGGATTGCACACTGCGCTCCAACCTGAATTAGGCCCTAAATCCCGCTTTGATCGCACAAAGACCCAGGATTTTGAAAGTAGTGTAAAAGGGAATTTAACCTGGAGATTGGCATAGGCATGGTGCTATGAATTGCATGATCACATGGCGCCTTCCATCACGTTTTGCTGTGATGATGCAAATCGCATCTTCATGCCCCACTCGCTTCACCGGAGAAATGGCAGAAACCCACACTCCAAGGAGCTGAGAGAACTCCACCAAAATTCTAGGAGAGTAGGCAAGTATGCTATACAGGATACAAGAAAATGGAAATGAAATGGGATGAATTTCTTAATTAACTGTGATAGCTGGTAATACTATCACAGTGTATTTCTAAAAAGAGTATTTCTGTATATGTGTGTGTGTGTGTGTGTGTGTGTGTGTGTGTGTGTGTGTGTGTATATATATACACACTGCTCAAAAAAATAAAGGGAACACTTAAACAACACAATGTACTTAGGAAGCAACACTGATTGACAATTTCACATGCTGTTGTGCAAATGGAATAGACAACAGGTGGAAATTATAGGCAATTAGCAAGACACCCCCAATAAAGGAGTTGTTCTGCAGGTGGTGACCACAGACCACTTCTCAGCTCCTATGCTTTCTGACTGATGTTTTGGTCACTTTTGAAAGCTGGCGGTGCTTTCACTCTAGTGGTAGCATGAGACGGAGTCTACAACCCACACAAGTGGCTCAGGTAGTGCAGCTCATCCAGGATGGCACATCAATGCGAGCTATGGCAAGAAGGTTTGCTGTATCTGTCAGCATAGTGTCCAGAGCATGGAGGCGCTACCAGGAGACAGGCCGTAGGAGGGCAACAACCCAGCAGCAGGACCGCTCCTGCCGCCTTTGTGCAAGGAGGAGCACTGCCAGAGCCCTGCAAAATGACCTCCAGCAAGCCACAAATGTGCATGTGTCTACTCAAACGATCAGAAACAGACTCCATGAGGGTGGTATGAGGGCCCGACGTCCACAGGTGGGGGTTGTGCTTACAGCCCAACACCGTGCAGGACATTTGGCATTTGCCAGAGAACACCAAGATTGGCAAATTCGCCACTGGTGCCCTGTGCTCTTCACAGATGAAAGCAGGTTCTCACTGAGCACATGTGACAGACGTGACAGAGTCTGGAGACGCCAAGGAGAACGTTCTGCTGCCTGCAACATCCTCCAGCATGACTGGTTTGGCAGTGGGTCAGTAATGGTGTGGGGTGGCATTTCTTTGGGGGGGCCGCACAGCCCTCCATGTGCTCGCCAGAGGTAGCCTGACTGCCATTAGGTACCGAGATGAGATCCTCAGACCCTTTGTGAGACCATATGCTGGTGCGGTTGGCCCTGGGTTCCTCCTAATGCAAGACAATGCTAGACCTCATGTGGCTGGAGTGTGTCAGCAGTTCCTGCAAGACGAAGGCATTGATGCTATGGACTGGCCCGCCCGTTCCCCAGACCTGAATCCAATTGAGCACAACTGGAATATCATGTCTCGCTCCATCCACCAACGCCACGTTGCACCACAGACTGTCCAGGAGTTGGCGGATTCTTTAGTCCAGGTCTGGGAGGAGATCCCTCAGGAAACCATCCGCCACCTCATCAGGAGCATGCCCAGGCATTGTAGGGAGGTCATACAGGCACGTGGAGGCCACACACACTACTGAGCCTCATTTTGACTTGTTTTAAGGACATTACATCAAAGTTGAATCAGCCTGTAGTGTGTTTTTCCACTTTTATTTTGAGTGTGACTCCAAATCCAGACCTCCATGGGTTAATAAATTTGATTTCCATTGATAATTTTTGTGTGATTTTGTTGTCAGCACATTCAACTATGTAAAGAACAAAGTATTTAATAAGAATATTTCATTCATTCGGATCTAGGATGTGTTATTTTAGTGTTCCCTTTATTTTTTTGAGCAGTGTGTATGTATGTATATATGTGTGTGTGTGTGTATATATATATATATATATATATATATAATAAAACATTTTTATTTTTTACGTGTGTTTGTGGCAAAAGCAATATTTCCAGTGTTGGGAGTAATTCCAGTAAATTGTTTTACCAAGCATTATGAGTGGTCAGTGCGTTACTCCTTAAGTAGGCTGGACAAGGGATCAAGGAATATGTGAGTGCCACTGGACTCTTGTGAGCAGTTATTCAGTTTCTCCCTATAAGTTACTTGCAATTGCACAGTCCCATACATGATGTTTTTTGTATGTTGCATTTATTTTGCAATTTAAAAGTGAATATGAGTATAAAGTAGAGTACACACTATGTGGTGTGTACCCAGCTGATCCGACGGGCGACAGGACCTGGCATGTGGCAAGTGCTTCCCGTTGTCGGGTCCGAGAGGTGGAGCCACGTGACATGCTGCACAACCGATCGGGGATGTCGCTAGCAATCCGCGGGAGCGCACATATCATAGTTACACACTAGACTTTATACCCGATATGTCGCTCCGACCTGTGGGATCGAGCAACATTGTCTAATGTGTACCCTGCTTAGATTTTTTATAAAATAGCTCTAATTAGTGTATAAGAAGGTGATGGCGGAATGAACATAGTTTATTCATTGAGCTTTTACTGATGCGTATCTCCTTTAAAGCATATAAACACACCTTTTGTTCTGATGCCAGATACGTTTAAGGATAGATTTGATATGGATGTTAAAATGTAAACTTTAGAGGAGGTAAAAGTTTAGTGGCCTCCGTATTAAAAAAAAAAAAGTATAGGAAGGGGTAGAAAAATATATGCTCATTTGAAGTAGGACATAAATATCAAAGTGGTTTAGTTACCTAGTGTGTATGTAACTGTTGAGAGTCAGCTGAGCCTCATCTTGTAGGGCTGCAATGGCAGCAGCATTCCTGAAACTTCTCAGCTCAGAGCCACTGTGCGTAGGTACTGCAAAAGAACAACAGCATGTCTGTATACCACAGCACAAATGATGAATCATGAGATATACTGTAACACATCCATTGTATGGTAAAGCATATATTGGTATGAGTACCTGATGTATCCATATGTTTACTAACTTATCGAGGTTAATTTGACTGAATATTTATAAGATTGGATATAGCTAATGCCTATGAATCTTTTTTATTTTTTAAATAAAGTTTGACATTTACAAAAAAAAAGCATATTCTGAATGAATAAAATTGACTTTTACAACTGCTTAGCACAGTGATGGCTAACCTTGACACTCCAGCTGTTGTTGAACTACACATACCAGCATGCCCTGCATCAGTTTTAGCATGGCCAAATAGCAAAACTGTAGCAGGGCATGCTGGGATGTGTAGTTCAACAACAGCTGGAGTGTCAAGGTTAGCCATCACTGGCTTAGCAAGTCACGGTTTCTAGCATGGTATCTGTATGATAGATCGACCATGTATTGGTAGGCAGTCAATAGGTCAACATCATATGGTTGACATGTTTTTATTTTTTTCATGTTTTCGCAACATTTGCTTGATTTACTATCTACGCGAACATCTATTGGTAATAGTTACCTGTGGCGAGTGTCTATGTTTGTACGGATGGTGGACACAGAATGTGAAATATACAAGATTTGGCCAAAAAAACATGTTGACCTTTGTCATGTTGACTTGCTGACCCTTCATACGTCAACCTTTTGTACTTGTTGACTGTTGCTCTGTTATACCACCCCCTCTAGCATAGCAGTAAACAAGATGAACTTCCCTTAAATTGGTAATGCTCTCTATGCATCTAGTAACAGAAACATCAATGTGTATTTATGCAATTGCTTTAACACAGTAATGCAAATAAGCTCATGGAAAATACTGATTTATAATATAACTATAATAACTAGTGTTGGTATAGGCACTCATGTTCACTCATTTTCAACGCCACCAGGTGTTTTTTTTTTGTTCAAAGCATGGCTTCTACAAGTATTGCCCCTATAAATCCCCCTCCTCCGGTCTGAGTAAAATCCACCTGCATTGGGATTGGGGTGGGGCTCTGGGGTGTGAGAAAATGTAAAACACCACAAGACATAGGAAGGTGGAATAAGGAAGAAGAGTATTTTTGTGATTGTCCCTTTAATCCCACAGCAAAATTGCTGAAAAATTATTACATTTGGTCCTTTATGGCTTAAAAGTAAACCATCTACACACTGTTGGTTAATTGTAGATGGTTTTATTTTTCCTTCCGTGTATGTGTGTATACAGTGTGCGTGTGTGAAAATAAATAAATATATATATATATATATATATATATATAAGGTTTCTAAGGCATTAATTATTACGGGAGATTTCTATCAAAAACATCTGTTTCATCTCTCAAATGCTGTAAGCATCTCCATACCATGCAAACAATAGAGCGGTAGCAGGAATTCTACTACAGAGCAAGAAAGTTTGTTCCTGCATGTGCAGCTTTTTACAGGGAATTTAAATCATTGTTAGAATAGTTGTTCTCTATTGATGATTTTATTCATCCATTCTGTTTTAATACAAGGTATAACTAGTTTTCATATGTTTCTTTACAACCATCTGCTGCTTACCAGCCTTAAAAGTGACAATGCATTTGAGACAGGCAAACTCTGTTGCGTCTAGCCGAAGCTGCCGGAATCTTGCCACCACTTCCTGTAATGACTGAATTTCAGCTATAATTTTATTCAACTTCTGAGAGTCTGTGTTATCGTTGTTCATTCCTGAAATCAAAACATATCTTAAATGTATAATTTTCACACCTTTCATTTCTAATCCCCTTCAAATCCCTGTCGCATCACATGTATCTGTAAGCCTGGTATAAACTATCCTTGTAGATTTTATGAAACTGATAATAAAGCACTCCTTTGGCTCATAACAAACACAGTGATTAGCATTTAAATGACGGTACAAGCAGTTTTGAATACAAGACAACATTATTTGCATTTAAATATAGATTGATAAATGACAGGTATAGTCCATTGTTCACAGGGGATTTGTTATTCTTCACATGTTGTTCATATTCCCAGCAATGTATTTTCATGTTAATTTCAACAACAAAGTCATTAAATTGAGCAGTCCTTACCAGATACAGCCAGTAGTGTGCTAGCATCAATCGGGATGGCCCATTGTGCAATTCCTAGAACAAATAGCTCCCGCCATGCGTCTTCTAGGAGCATCAGCTGCCAAACAACATATGAATGATAGGTTTAAATCATATGAGTCAGGCATACTGCTCCTACATTATAAGCCCCATACACGTTCTTTAGAGCTCTTTACAACAGAATATTTTATCTTAATTATGCTTTTTCAATGATACTTTGTAATAGAGGGGTTTGTAGCACACTATGTTGTATAGATCAGACAAGTTGTTCTCCATAATAAGTCCTCTCAAAACTAAATTGGTTATAAAATATCTAATTTAAACACAATTGAGTATTGGCATTAGATATTTCTGTCACGAACCATATGCATCGATTATGTATACATTTTGTTAGTTACGCCATGGTACTCTATATGGCAGTGGTTCCCAAACTGTGTACCTAGGAACCCTGGGGTGCTGGGGTGCCTTGGGTTGGTGACCAAAGGAAAGTGACAGGCAAAACCAGTGCTAACGGCTGGCACTCATAAAACAGGGTTGGATAGAATATGCTGGCGCTCAGAATTCCAATAGTGTGAATATCGACAGGGGAAGGTAAGTATACTTACCTTCCCCCAATAGCTCCCTCACCTGCAGCCTAAACCTAACCCTCCCTCCCCCGCAGCCTAAACCTAACCCCCCTCTCAGCAGCCTAACCCTCCCCCGCGGCTTACCTCCTGGTGGCTGGCACACGATCGTTCGGGATCCCTATCTGGGATGCCTGTGTCAGGAGCCCTGCGTCTGTATTTTGACTGCTGGAATCTTGACCGGATTCCATAAAACATGTGGACAATCAGAAGCACAACTGTGCACCACCACATAACTGACCCTAAGGATGTCCGGTAGGCACAATTTACTTAACTTAATGTTTATTTTTTTTAAATATCAATAAAAACAAGTTTCATCCTAGGGGTGCTGTAAAATAAATTCTGATACTCCTAGGGTGCCTTGATTCAAGACCGTTTGGAAACCATTGCCATATGTTTTTTTTTTATGGTTTTATCTATAGAGTGAATGCACTCCTAGAATAGTGGATCTTCTAAATATACATATGTGGTTTAATATTGTGCTACACATAATAATGCTCTAATACATTTCCATTATAGAATCTAAAATGACTTGCTAGACCCTATTGAATTACGATAAAATACAATTATTAACAATCCACATTCCTTACTTTCTGCACTAATCTTATGGGGTGTAGTTATGTGAACGGCAGTCGGGAGACCCCATATTAGCGATGCGACAGAGCTTTTACAGACACCCTGAAGCTGGATAGACATTCTCGAGTGTCATCCTGTAACTGCTTCTCTTTCTGCTAGTATAACATTTTGCTATTAAATGTAAAAATAATAGGCTAGCATTTATATCCAATTTAAATTGGTTACAAAATGCAATAATTGATACCATTTCTGAGACAGTAGGACTTGGTGGTACACAATACCAGAAACAGGAAGAAGTCAGCGCATATCATTTCAGAAATTAATAATATAACTTGAGCATCAGTGAGTATGGAAGTTACTATAAATATTGTATCAACTTGTGACTTGAGGTGAGCGCTGGACGGCACCTTTAAGACGAAAAGCACTGCTTATACATTTACTTAAAATGCATATTACACCTAGGAAAACCAGATAAATTACTTAGTAACGCCAAAGCTCCACCTGCCAATCCTGGAGTACCAAGCCAACATTTATAGATAGTAAAACTGAAACGTTTACTGGTGAGGTAAGAAATATTTTTTATTTGCCATACAGAACGTTTGAGCTGTTGTATAGGGGTTAGAAATGCTATAGTTAATTTTTTCCATGTAACCAACAAGCTAACATATCATAAACGTATAGGTCTGTTGTTTGTAGATTGCCGTGATAAGATTCTGTAGTAAGGCAAATACTGTATCTCTAAAATCATCTGCAAATAACACAGTTTCCTTCTCCATGGCTGTGTGCTTTCTAAAATATATCTCTGTGTAAAACATTAATGTATAATAAGAAAGGAAAGAAGACACACATATAGGGGACACTAAAGTGCTCCACTCACCTGATCCTGTAGGGAGAGAGTAGAGAAAGCGGGCACACTCTTTGCCCATTTAATGCTCATGAAAAGAAGCCGGGCTGCAGATTCACAAACTGATTCCGTGGCCACTTCATAGAGGTACAGCGGTGCTCCATTTACTTCATGTGGATACTGCAACAAAATGGAAATAATGTTTTCCTGCTGATATTGCTAATACTAGAGACAAGTAACCACATAGTGCCCATTCCCCCAATGGTGCAGCTTTATATTCTGTCATTGTTTCTGCAAAACACATCAAACTAATAGGTGAATTATGTATGAATGAAGTTAGGCACATGGCTCTAAAACTGAATGCATAGGAGAATTTATCCTGAAACATAGTGTAAGTTTTATCTAGGGCCAAATTATGTCTTTCCTCTAATCGTAAATGATCGGAATCTCACCCTATGTCACCCCATTGTTTGTCCTAAGAACTACAACTGTTGTTCTCCTTAACATTTATACATTAATCTTAGCTACTGTGTCAGTGAACACTTGTGACATGAAGTGAGTACTTCTATCACTGTTAATCTTTACTTCTCTTTGTGGGGGTCACTCAGGTGATAGCGCTGTATGTAAATGCAGCAGAAGGCATCTATTACATGCAGACGCCTCCTACTGCACTAGTGATCCTAGTGGGTTTAGTATGAAATACCTACAGTCACAATCCCGACAACAATTGACCGATGGTCAAAATCCTGACAAGGTCAAAATACTGACATGTAAAATACAGACAAGGTCAAAATACCGACATTTAAAATATCGACAGGTCAAAAGTCGACACGAGTTTGTCATTGTTCTTTGGTGTGTATGCTGACATAGGTCGACATGCTTCGGGCACAGTGCCTCGCTCCGCTCGGCACACTATTCTGTTCCCCCTCCAGGCCACTAGGGGGTCTGGGACTCCAGGTCGACAACAAAAAGGTAGACACACCTTAGGTCGACGTCAATTGGTTGACACACCTTAGGTCGACATGGATAAAAGGTCGACAGGAACAAGGTCGACATGAGTTTTTTATGTTTTTTTGGTGTCGTTTTCTTCGTAGAGTGACTGGGAACCCCAGTTAGTGCACCGCGTCCCCTCGCATGGCTCGCTTCGCTCGCCATGCTTCGGGCATGGTGCCTTCGCTCCACTACCGCTTCGCTCGGCACAGATTGCCGTTCCAATCGTAGTCCACGTGGATCGTTAAGTATGAAAAGTTTCCAAACACAGAAAAAAATCATGTTGACCTTTTTCTACGTCGACCTTGTTCCTGTCGACCTTTTGTCCATGCCGACCTATGGTGTGTCGACCAATTGGCGTCGACCTTTTTGTTGTCGACCTGGAGTCCGGATACCCCACTGGGATGGTAAAGTATGGACAAGTCTGTTTCAATGAAAAACTCATGTCGACTTTTTGACCTTTCGACATTTTAAATGTCGGTATTTTGACCATGTCTGTATTTTAAATGTCGGGATTTTGACCTTGTCGGGATTTTGAACGTTGGTCAATGGTTGTCGGGATTTTGATTGTAGGTAAATTGAACGCATCCCATCCGAGCTGCATCCTAGGATGCAGGTGGATTTATTTTGTTAGTACATATCAGGTAAGGATACGTAGTGTCAGCTAGTGTGACTGCCCTAGGATGGTTCATGATATAAAAAGTTAATCTTACCTTTGGGGTTGGCTGAGCCAGACCAATTAAGGTCTGTCGCTCAGGGGTGGTGGACACTGCTGCTGCTAGCTCTAGGTTATGTGGCTCCAGCTGACTAACAGTGGTGAAGAAGGTAGGTGTAGGCAAAGCTGCTGATGGAAAGTGAGGTGTTGTCCCATTGACATCCTTATGTCCTCTGAAATACAGAGCCACTTGTTTCCTTATGGTGGATGTTCTTGGTCCCCTTTCATGTTGAACAGCTGAAATCAATCCAGTAATCATCTCAGTACTAATCAAACTCATTTGGCAAATGGATGCTAAGAACAGGCTCTTACACACTTGAGTTCATTAAAAGGTTAAAATCACGAAAATCTTCCCTCATACTGTGTCCTTGAGAGATCATTTCTTCCTTATGATTTTCTTTTTTTTTTAAATAACGACACTAATCTATATTTTACCAGAACGGTGTCAATCATTTTAATGTAGGCTTCTGTTCTTAAGCATAATGCTTTTGATTTTGCTTATGTAAAAAAGAAAAAAAGTGACTGTCTCGCTGATTGCTAAGAAAATCTCATAATTGTTTTTTTTTCCTTTTTCTAATATGAGCGACAATAGATGATTGTATATTTAGGCTAGAAATTATCACATTTTCCTATTAATGGGAAGCAGACATTTAGTGAGTATGTTAATTACCATCTTTATTCATGTTGACTTCCAAACATTTCTTCAGACGACATGCTCTGCATTGATTTCTATGTGTCTTGTCCACTGGACATCCACCCTGCAGAGACAACAAATGTACATATAACATCATGTCCTTAAAAACTATATATGTGTGTGTGTGTGTGTGTGTGTGTGTGTGTGTGTGTGTGTGTGTGTGTGTGTGTGTAAGCCACAGTCTCTGTGTCTTTTTCTACATTATACCGGGAGTGCCGCCCATGGTTTCTGTATTGGCATTCCTGCTGTCGTGTGAGGCATCTTTGGAGGGCACCCGGTGTAGCTTACCTTTGATCTATCGAGTGCCGGATTTGGGAGATATATATATATATATATATATATATATATATATATATATATATATATAATTGGACACACTAAATGATTTCCCACCAAACCGAACTCACACCTCCCAGTTTATAGGATAGATACACCACTTTTGGGTGTGCGGTTGCACTCTAATATACGCAAGCCTTGAGTGGTTGAATGCACCAAGGAGCGCGTATATCAGAGCGTGACCACACCCAGGGTCACCAAGAGTGGCCACAGGCCTGGGTACAAAGGAGGGGGGCGGTGGGTAAATCCCCTAAAAAAAAAAGTTAACATTCTTTTCCTGGCGCCGCAAAGTGGTACTGACACCACGCAGGTGGACATTTGTCCACCTCCGCAGTACTTCAAAGGAGGACAATGTCCCCATTAGCAGCTGACCGGGCCCCTCCAACAAGTCTGGGCCTGGGCAATTAGGACTCACCTCCCCCCTCTCAGCACACACCCAAGAGCTTCACACCATTGATCATTGCAACTGTTATATCATGCTTATGTGTGGAATATTAAGGGAAAGGGAGTCTTGTTCCACCACTGGTACGTTTGTAGAAACCTTCTATTTCTTCTTTATATACTGTAGGTGAAGTAACTTAAGGAAAATTCCACTCACATTGCAATCCTTTCCATCAGTGTCCCAGCACTGTGTTTTATAGGATGAAATGGGCTCTGGCACCAGCAGACAGATTGACAGCTTGCTTTGGACCCATTAATACGGGTTACGATCTTTAGGTCAACACAACTTAGGTCGATACTCATTAGGTCGACCACTGAAGGTTGACAATGCCATTAGGTCGACATGGCAGTTGGGTCGACGTACTAGGTCAAAAGCTCGACATGATTTTTTCACTTTTTTTAAATAATTTTTTTGATTTTTTCATACTTAACGATCCTCGTGGACTATGATTGGAACGGCAATCTGAGGACACGGTGCACAAATTTGGGTTCCCCGTCACTTTACAGAGAAAACGATACCAAAAAGAGTCAAAAATCTCAAGTCGGCCTTTAGACCTGTCGACCTAATGGCAATGTCGACCTTCAGTGGTCGACCTAATGAGTGTCGACCTAAGTTGGGTCGACCCAACGACCCATACCCATTAATACATAGCAAGTTGTTCTACTTAGAGATGATAGAAAATACTGTATACAAAAGTAGCTTCTCTAGGACATTAAGCAAGGTTGCCACTGGGCCCGAAGTGTGGTGAGCCCGCAAGAGGACACAATGCGCTCACTGACTGGATCCCAACGTCGATCGCCTGACCGCCGGGATCTCACACTGATCCCAAAAATAATAGTATAGAATAGTCAAATATAACTTTTAATAGTTATTATTAAAATAATTTGCAGTAAACATCCCAACTCACTATAATTATATACATATGTATATAATAATCTAATTTCTTGAAAGCTCTTTCATGCACGTTTATTTCAGTTTATAAATGGTAAAGATAGTGATAGTCCAAAATTGGATAAGGGTAAAATTATCAATAATGGTTTCTAAGATACCATCTTACCTATAGATAAGTTAATCTTGCAGGGTAGGTCAAAATGGCAGCACATATATGTATCAATATATTGTGCTGCCCTGTTGACCTACCCTGCAAGATTAACCTGTTTATAGGTAAGATGATATCTTCGAAACCATTATTGATCATTTCACCCTTGTCCAATTTTGGACTATCACTATCTTTACCATTTATGGACTAAAATAAACATGTATAAAAGGGCTTTCAAGAAATTACATTTATTTTATACGTTCAGTAAATATATACAAAACTATAGTGAGTTGTGATTTTTACTACAAATTATTTTAATAAGAACAATTAAAAGTTATATTTTACTATTCTGTAATTTTTTTTTTCAATTTTCTTCCTAAAGAGTGCACCACAAAGGGAGTCTTCTTTCCTTTTGTATCTGTAGTTGTATACGGACTCTGTGGTGCACCGCCAAGATGACTTACGCAGGAATTGGAACCCCTATGTCATTCGTTACATTTTTTTCTACTCTTATACAGTACTTTGGCTAGTAGTCCCCCCCCCCCCCCTCCCTCCTCCTTTTTTCTATATGTAGTTGTTCTGTGTCAGCAGTAGCTTGTGTCATGCTCTAAAACACAAGCATGTATAAAGGGCTGCCCAGGGGTGTACTAAGAGAGGAGAGGGCCCACGTGCAGCCTCCATTGTGGGTCCCCTCCTCTCTGGCAGCAAGTAGTCTACTACACAGATCTCTGGGAACATGGCGCCTGGAGGCTATTTTCTAAGTGATTTGTATCTGTGGTGCAGGGCCACCACCGTTGTACTCTGGAGGGGTAAGAATAATATATGAATGCAGGGTGTGGGCTCATTTAGATCCAGAGGCACCCATTGTCTACGGAGCTGCCATGTAAATGGAATCTTTTTTTAGTCCCTTCTCCTTTTGAAGACACTTATTTGCATATTTTCCTAGAGAATTTGTGAATATTGTGAATATTATAATATTGTGAATGTTAATATCGCCTTTCATTTTAGGTTTTTCTTTTCTTACCCTTATTAAATAGTTCAGGTTCTACGTACTGTACTGTTATTCCACATTTCTTAAAATCATATAGCTAAATTACCCTCTGCCTTGGACTGCCCCCATTGCCCTCAGCCGCGAATTTGACCTTCGAACCCTGGAATTCTCGTGCACCCTCCATGCAACATGGGTCTCCACTTTAACTCCCTGGACCTCACTTGGCACTGGTAGACTCCGTGTGGTATGTGCTTTCTGCCTGTCCTGCCACTCCAGGGTGATGTGTACTTACCCTCTGTGGTAACTGTGTTTACCATGTTTTTTTACCATGTACTTCAGCACCACTGTATGCTATGCCTGCATGCTGGGGGTCATTCCGAGTTGTTCGGTCGCTAGCAGATTTTAGCAGCATTGCACACGCTAGGCCGCCGCCCTCTGGGAGTGTATCTTAGCTTAGCAGAATTGCAAATAAAAGATTAGCAGAATTGCGAATAGAAAATTCTTAGCAGTTTCTGAGTAGCTCGAGACTTACTCCTACACTGCGATCAGCTCAGGCCGTTTCGTTCCTGGTTTGACATCAAAAACACGCCCTGCGTTCAGCCAGCCACTCCCCCGTTTCTCGAGACACTCCTGCGTTTTATCCTGGCACGCCTGCGTTTTTCCGCACACTCCCAGAAAACGGTCAGTTTCTGCACAGAAACACCCACTTCCTGTCAATCACACTCCGATCACTTCAACGATGAAAATTCTTCGTTCGGACGTGAGTAAATCTACTAAGTTTTGTGCTAAAATACTTAGTGCATGCGCACTGCGTACCATGCGCATGCGCATTTTTGCCTTAATCGCTCCGTCGCGAAAATCGGCAACGAGTGATCAACTCGGAATGACCCACGTTGTCCACTGAAGTTACTGTTCACTGTTTTTTTACCATATTTCTCTAGTATCCATAAGGGATATTGGGGACAGATTAGTACGATGGGGTATAGACGAGTCCAAAGGAGCTAGTGCACTTTAAATTTCTTCAACTGGGTGTGCTGGCTCCTCCCCTCTATGCCCCTTCCCACAGGCAGTTTAGAAAAAAGTGACCTCAGGAGACGATGCACACTCTGCAAGCTCCAGTTTTTCTTCAATTCCTTTTAAACTTTTGCTTACTTCGGTATGCTGTTTGGGCAACAGCATACCTGAGCCATGGGAGTTAGGGGGGGAGGGGGTGGTCACCGGCCTCATGAGGTGCAGAGCTGATTCTCCGCTGCAGGACCACCGTCCTGAGGGGCTGTTTGTTCAGCGGGGCACTGCGCCTTAGCTAACGCAGCCGCAGCATGCCGCACACCCCTAACATAGCCTGAAGATGATCGTCGGTGGTGAGTACAAACTGGGGGCCCCGCTAGGGGGGTCTACCAGTTTATTGTGCAGCAGAGGCGCGGGTGAGGCTCCGACGCCATTGCGGAGGGCGGAGCTACATCAGAGCGGGCTCAACGGCATTTTGGCGTCTTCCTCTGCATAAGCAGCAGCAGCCTCATACAGCTCCTCCAAACGTTCACACGCTTGATCACTGGTACCGGGTGTAGATGGGGAGAGCCGCTATTAGTGCACAGTTTATATTCCTCTGGGGAATTCTCTGTACAGGCAGTATCACTGTTATATAATAGACATAAAATGCTGAGTCTCACTGGGGCTGTACAGTGTTGGGTGCGCTGGTGTCCTCTCTTCCTTACATGCAATAGGGCAGGCTCGTATTGTATTCAGTCTGTGTTGTATGTGTATAGTATCTGTATTTCATAATGGTGAAATAGAAGTTGTGCAGTATATGTAATGTCAGATTCTCCCCTATTTCGTGTGGCTCCATATCATGTGAGCAGTGTAGTCAGTCATCAGAAGATGCTGATAACAATGTGGGGGAAAGTCCAGAGCCTTCCTGGCTGGGGGCTATCAAAACTATGATGTCTGATATGTCATCTCAGCTCACTGCCAATGCCAATAAAACACAAGAACTGCAACAAGCAGTGGCTAGCCTAACTGCCAAGGCTGATGTTTCCCATCCCCCACTGTCTACTACAGGTGCACAAAAACATGCTTTACCTGCAATGCTATCAGATTCTGATGATGTACAGGTTGATGGAGATGATGTGGATCCCATTAGTGGGGATTTGACCCCTAGACAGGGTATTGAACCTCTCATATTGGCTATACGGGATGTGTTAAAGCTCCCCCTGGAGGATGCTACTAATCAACAGTCATTTTTTCTCCCACAAGACAAACTGACAGTCACTTTTCCTGGTTCCAAGGAATTGGATGATTTATTTAAATTAGCCTGGAAAAATCCAGATAAAAAATATCAGGTGTCCAAAAGGTTTTGAATACCTTCCCCTTTGCCCCTGAATGCAGGAATTCTGGGAAGAATCTTCAGCAGTAGACGTCTCAGTCTCTTGCCTTTCTAAAAAGGTGGTGCTCCCAGCTTCGGGCTCTTTTACAGTAAAGTTCCCGGGGGATAGGAAAATTGAGACCACTCTGAAATCTATCTACACTACTGCAGATGTAGCTCAAAGACCGGTCATTGCTGGTTGCTGGATGACACATGCCATTCATACGTGGGCTACTCAAATTCAAGAGGGTCTTTCGGGTGATATGACCTTGGTTACTACTATAACTTTCCTAAAACACATTCAGGACATGGCAGGAGTCTTCTGTGACTCCCTTAAAGAGATTGGCAATATTAATGCTAGGACCACTGCTATGGCTGTGTCTGCACGCAGAGCCATATGGTTGCGTCAGTGGATTGCAGACGCTGACTCCAAACGTAATATGGAATCTCTTCCCTTCACAGGTGAATGGCTCTTCAGAGGTGAATTTGACCGCATGGATCTCCAAAGCTTCTGCTGGGTAATTCACATTTCTCGCTTCAGGGGCTCCGCCTGCTAGGCGTACCTACCTGGGACCGTCTACAAAGTCCTTTCTGTCCTCCAGATTTCAATCTAGGGTCAGGGGTTCCTCCAATGCAGTTAGAGGCTCCAGAGCTAAGCCTAAGAAACCAGCCATTGCCGGCTCTCAGGAACAGAGCACCAGTTCAGCTTCCACAAAGACTTCGGCAGACGGTGCCTACCCACCCCAAGGGAATCTCGTGATGGGAGCTTGGTTACGTCACTACAGCCACGTCTAGGATGGTTCCTGCCAAGATGCCTGAGTAAGAGACCTTATCTCTCAGGGTTACAAGCTGGAGTTCGACGGTGCTCCTCCCCAACGATTTTTCAAATCAAGCTTTGGAAAATATGCCTGTTACGCTTCTACTGGCCATCGACAAGTTGGTCCAGTCCCAGGTAATTGTTCCAGTACAGCAAGAACAAGGTTACTACTCCAGTTTGTTTGTAGTGCCAAAACCAGATGGGTCTGTGAGACCCATTTTGAATCTAAAGTCCTTGAATCCTTACCTGAAGGTTTTCAAATTCAAGATGGAATCTTTGAGAGCGGTGATCGCAGGCCTGGACAACAGGAATTCCTGGTGTCCCTGGATATCAAGGACGCCTACCTACATATTCCAATTTGGCCTCCTCATCAGACCTTTCTGCGTTTCGCCCTCCTGAACGATCACTACAAGTTTCAGGCGTTGCCCTTCGGCCTGTCTACAGCTCCGAGGGTGATGGCGGAAATAATGTTCCAGCTCAGAGTCCAGGGGTTCAGCATTGTCCCTTATCTGGACGATCTCCTGATAAAAGCGAGTTCCAGGGAGCTTCTACTGCTCCATATAGATCGCACTATACAACTTCTGTCTCACCACGGGTGGATCCTAAAGCTACAGAAGTCCCAACTGGAACCGTCTCAACGGCTCCTGTTTCTGGGTATGATACTGGATACTGTAGCTCCGAGAGTGTTCCTCCCAGAGGACAAGGTGAGAACCCTTTAAGAGATGGTTCGCAGGGTTCTCTGACCTGCTCGAGTTTAAATTCATCTTTATATAAAATTGTTGGGAAAAATGGTGGCCTCGAACGAGGCAATACAGTTTGGAAGGTTCTATGCCAGAACCTTCCAATTGGACATCCTGAACAAGTGGTCCGGTTCACATCTTCAGATGCACTGGATGATTCAGCTGTCACCCCAGGCCAGGATTTCACTCCTGTGGTGGCATCAGTCTTCCAACCTGCTGGAAGGTCGACACTTCGGGATTCAGGATTGGATCCTCCTCACGACGGATGCGAGCCTGAGAGGATGGGGAGCTGTCACCCAGGGGGTGCAGTTCCAGGGCAGGTGGTCTGCCCAAGAGGCCCTACTTCCGATCAACATACTGGAACTTCGGGCTGCATACAATGCTCTGCTCCATGCTTCCCCTCTACTCAGGGATCAGGCGATCCAGGTTCAGTCGGACAATGCCACGGCAGTGGCGTACATCAATTGACAAGGAGGGACAAAAAGCAAGGCCTGCATGCGAGAAGTGTCAAAAATCCTTCTCTGGGCGGAAAAAAATGCAAGAACACTGTCTGCAATTTCCATTCCGGGAGTGGACAACTGGGAAGCGGACTTCTTGAGTCGCCACGATCTCCACCCAGGGGAGTGGGGTTTACACCGTCAGGTGTTTCAACAGATCGTCGACAGATGGGGATATCCGCAGATCAACATGATGGCGCCTCACCTCAACAAGAAGCTTCACTGCTACTGCTCACGAACCAGAGACCCTCAGGCGAGTGCAGTGGATGCGCTGACGTCGCCTTGGCCTTGCCGGCTGGTCTACCTATTTCCTCCGATTCCGTTGATCCCAAGGGTGCTCAAGCGGATCAGACATCACGGAGTACAAGTAATCTTGATTGCACCGGATTGGTCTCGGAGAGCGTGGTACACGGCTTTTCTGGACATGTCCATAGACGACCCTTGACCTCTTCCGCTAAGAAAGGATCTTCTTCAGCAAGGGCCGTTCGTCTACCCGGACTTACGGTGGCTTCCTTTGATGGCATGGAAGTTGAGTGGAACATCCCAGCTCATAAAGGGCTTACAAAAAAGTAATTGCCACTATGGTGCAAGCCAGAAAACTTGTGACGTCAAAACACTATCATCATATCTGACGGAGAATTGTTTCTCGATGCGAGGAACGCACATATCCATCTGCAGAATTCCACTTGGGATGAGTCCTTCGTTTCCTACAGACTGAAGTGGATAAAAGCTTACGGCTTGGATCCATTAAGGTCCAGATTTCAGCCCTTTCCGTCTTCTTCCAGGAGAAGTTGGCTAGCCTGTCTGAAGTTCAGACCTTCTTGCAAGGGGTGCTTCACATACAACCTCCGTTTGTGCTGCCTACGGCACCTTGGGATTTGAATGTGGTGTTACGCTTTCTAGAGTCCACCTGGTTTGAACCTCTGTTGACGGTAGAAGACAAGTACCTCCTGTGGAAGACGGTGATGTTATTGGCCCTGGCTTCTGCTACACGTGTCTCAGAATTGGGGGCCTTTTGTGTAAAAGTCCCTACTTGGTCTTTTACGAGGACAGAGTGAAGCTCCGGACTAGACAGCAGTTCCTGCCGAGGGTTGTCTCCGCGTTCCACCTATTGCGTTCCACGTATTGAATCAACCTATTGTGGTTCCATCCTGTTCTGATGCTTCAGCTCCTCCGGAGTCTTTGGATGTTGTGCGTTCTTTGAAGATCTATGTCAGGCGCACAGCTCGGGTCAGGAAGACGGTTTCTTTGTTCGTGCTCTATGATGCACAGAAAAAGGGTTGTCCTGCTTCAAAGCAGTCCATTGCTCGTTGGATTAGGCTTACTATCCAACAGGCCTATGTGTCGGCAGCCTTACCTGTTCCTAATTCTCTGAAGGCCCACTCTACAAGGTCAGTGAGCTCTTCCTGAGCGGCTGCCCGTGGAGTCTCGGCCTTGCAACTATGCAGAGCGGCTACCTGGCCGGGGAAGAATACCTTTGTGAAATTCTACAAATTTAATACCCTGGCCAAAAAGGATACCCAGTTTGGGCAGGCGGTGCTGCAGCAGTTTCCGCACGTTCCCACCCATTCTGGAAGCTTTGGGACATCCACATCGTACTAATCTGTCCCCAATATCCCTTATGGATGCTAGCGAAAATAGGATTTTAATACCTACTGCTAAATCCTTTTCTCGTAGTCCATAAGGGATATTGGGCGCCCACCTCTGTGCGGTGACTTTCTGCAGGTTCTCTGTTATGTGTTTCCTGTTCAGCTGTTGCTGTTTTCTGTTGCCAGCAGTTGCTGGCCAGGTTATGTTATGGTGTGTAAATCTCACCACACTTCTTGTTGTTATGTTCCTTCTCTCAAGTATGTTCTTTCTCTTTCGGGCACTGTTTTACCTATAACTGCCTGTGGGAGGGAACATAGAGGGGAGGAGCCAGCACACCCAGTTGAAGACATTTAAAGGGCACTGGCTCCTTTGGACTTGTCTATACCCCATCGTACTAATCTGTCCCCAATATACCTTATGGACTACGAGAAAAGGATTTATCGGCAGGTATTAAAATTCTATTTTTTTTACCTGGTACTTTCGTCCTCACTATATGCTGAACTTCCAATATTTGCACACCCTGCCAGCAGCAACCTACCCAGTGCGCCCAAGTTGGCTGCATTGAATGGTTCCTCTGTAGGCAGGATGTACTACACATGGATCTCTACATACAAGGTATATAATACTATTACACACATGGGTCCTTGTATGGTTTATCTTCCACAGTGTAACTGTAGTATTGTGCCCAGAATGGCTGCCTCACTTGGGGCGTCATTCCATGTTGATCGCTAGCAGAAAATGTTCGCTGCGCAGTGATGAAGTAAAAAACCGGCACTTCTGCGCATACGTATGCGGCGCAATGCGCACGCGCGACGTACTTTCACAACGGCCGATGCAGGTTTATACAAGGTCTAGCAAAGCTTTTCTGTCGCACTGCTGGCCGCAGAGTGATTGACATGAAGTGGGCATTTCTGGGTGTCAACCAACCGTTTTCAGGGAGTGTTCGAAAAAACGCAGGCGTGCCAGGAAAAACGCAGGCGTGGCTGGCCGAACGTAGGGCGTGTTTGTGACGTCAAAACAGGAACTGAATAGTGTGAAGTCATCTCAAGCGCTGAGTAGGTCTGAAGCTACTCTGAAGCTGCACATAATTATTTTGTAGCCGCTGTGCGATCCTTTCATTCGCACTTCTGCTAAGCTAAAATACACTCCCAGTGGGAGGTGGCATAGCGTTTGCACGGCTGCTAAAAACAGCTAGCGAGCGATCAACTCGGAATGACCACCTTGGTACGTTCATGGATGGGATGAAAAATACATGGAGCTGACTGTTATGTTGGGACCCTGCTCCTAGCATTAGGGTGCTACAACCACCCCATTTTGTTTCATCTCTTCTAGGCGTAACCTATTCCACCCAGGGTAATCCTACATAGTGTGCCCTAGACAGGTGCCTTGCCTGCTACCTTTTGTGGGTGCAATATATAACATGTGGAAATTATTACCCAAAATGTCTGCACAACCCTGCAATATTCTTACAGTGCTCTCTCTGGGGTATATTTACTAAAAATCGTATTTTCCCGATTGAGGTTAAAGTTCAATCACGAATGACATCGAAAGTGTAAAGTTGCAACTTTTTGAATTTATTACGACTAATTTACTAAGCTGTGGTATTCTGCATTTTCGTATTTACCGATGTCGATGTCATTCGTTTTTTTTTGCAGTGTTTTACGTGAGTGACTTGTAAAACACTGCCGACTTTAACACAATGAATCTCGGCCGGATCTGTGAGATCCGTGCTGGGCTTCATTGTGCACCTTTATTAAAATAATAAATCATTGTTAAAATCTTAAAAAAAAATGCGTGGGGTCCCCCCTCCTAAGCAAAACCAGCCTCAGGCTCTTTGAGCCGGTCCTGGTTGAAAAAATATGGGGGGGAAAATGACAGGGGTTCCCCCATATTTAAACAACAAGCACCGGGCTCTGCGCCTGGTCCTGGTTCCAAAAATACGGGGGACAAAAAGCGTAGGGGTCCCCCGTATTTCTGAAACCAGCACCGGGCTCCACTAGCCAGATACATAATGCCACAGCCGGGGGACACTTTTATATTGGTTCCTGCGGCCCTGGCATTACATACCCAACTAGTCACCCCTGGCCGGGGTACCCTGGAAGAGTGGGGACCCCTTCAATCAAGGGCCCCCCCCCCCCTCCAGCCACCCAAGGGCCAGGGGTGAAGCCCGAGGCTGTCCCCCCCATCCAAGGGCTGCGGATGGGGGGCTGATAGCCTTTTTGTAAAAAAATGAATATTGTTTTTAGTAGCAGTACTACAAGTCCCAGCAAGCCTCCCCCGCAAGCTGGTACTTGGAGAACCACAAGTACCAGCATGCGGTGGAAAACCGTGCCCGCTGGTACCTGTAGTACTACTACTAAAAAAATACCCCAATAAAAACAGAAGACACACACCTTGAAAGTAAAAGTTTAATACATACATCCACAACTCCATACACACATACTTACCTATGTTCACACGAGGATCGGTCCTCTTCTCCATGTAGAATCCATGGGGTACCTGTTGGAAAAATTATACTCACAAAATCCAGTGTAGATCGATCCTCTTCCGAAGGCAGTCATTCAGTAGCGATCGCCTCTGCCTGATTAACAGGCAGAGGCAGTCGCTGGGTGGGAGGGGGCTGGACGGCGGTGTTAAGCCGCCGTTTAGGGGGCGCGCTCCGGCCAACGCAGGCATGGCCGGACCATTGGGGTGGGGGAAGGGATGCGGCGGCTGCGTGAAGTCTCGCGAAGCCACTGCGGCCAGTGGTAGTGACGATCAAATTCATTTTTTCCCTCAAAATTCTACACACAATACCCCATAATGACAATTTGAAAAATGTTTTTTTTTTGGGAGATTTTTGCTAATTTTTTTAAAATAAAAAAACTAAGAAATCACATGTACATAAGTATTCACAGCCTTTGCCATGAAGTTCAAAATTGAGCTCAGGTGCATCCTGTTTCCACTGATCATCCTTGAGATGTTCCTACAGCTTAATTGGAGTCCACCTGTGGTAAATTCAGTCGATTGGACATGATTTGGAAAGGCACACACCTGTCTATATATGGTCCCACACTCGACAGTGCAGGCCTGAGCACAAACCAAGCATGAAGTCAAAGGAATTGTCTGTAGACCTCTGAGACAGGATTGTCTCGAGGCACAAATCTGGGGAAGGGTACAGAAAAATATCTGCTCCTTTGAAGGTCCCAATAAGCACAGTGGCCTCCATCATCCGTAAATGGAAGACGTTTGGAACCACCAGGACTCTTCCTAGAGCTGGCCGGCCATCTAAACTGAGCGATTGGGGGCGAAGGGCCCTGGTCAGGGAGGTGACCAAGAACCCGATGGTCACTCTGTCAGAGCTACAGCATTCCTCTGTGGAGAGAGGAGTACCTTTTAGAAGGACAACCATCTATGCAGCAATCCACCAATCAGGGCTGTATGGTAGAGTGGCCAGACGGAAGCCACTCCTTAGTAAAAAGCACATGCCTGGAGTTTGCAAAAATGCACCTGAAGGACTCTCAGACCATGAGAAACAAAATTCTCTGGTCTGATGAGACAAAGATTGAACTCTTTGCCATGCGTCATGTTTGGGGGAAACCAGGCACCGCTCATCACAAAGCCAATACCATCCCTACAGTGAAGCATGGTGGTGGCAGCATCATGCTGTGGGGATGTCTTTTAGCAGCTGGAACTGGGAGACTAATCAGGATAGAGGGAAAAATGAATGCAGCAATGTACAGAGACATCCTGGATGACAACCTGCTCTAGAGCACTCTTGACCTCAGACTGGAGCGACGGTTCATCATTCAGCAGGACAACAACCCTAAGCACACAGCTAAGATATCAAAGGAGTGCCTTCAGGACAACTCTGTGAATGTCCTTGAGTGGCCCAGCCAGAACCCAGACTTGAATCCAATTGAACAACTCTGGAGAGATCGGAAAATGACTGTGCACCAATGCTTCCCGTCCAACCTGATGGAGCTTGAGAGGTGCTGCAAAGAGGAATGGGCAAAACTGGCTAAAGATAGGTGTGCCAAACTTGTGGCATCATCTTCAAAAAAACTTGAGGGTGTAATTGCTATCAAAGGTGCCTCAACAAAGTATTGAGCAAAGGCTGTGAATACTTATTTACATGTGATTTCTTAGTTTTTAATAAATTAGCAAAAAAAAAAAAAAAAAAAACACTTTTTTTCATGTTGTCATTATGGGGTATTTTGAGGGAATAAATGAATTTATTCCATTTTGGAATAAGGCTGTAACATAACAAAATATAGAAAAAGTGAAGCGCTGTGAATACTTTCCAGATGCACTGTATATTTTGAATCAAGGAGAGGGTTGAAGCAAGATCACACCGAAAAGATGATTTACAGGGAACTTAAGATATCGATAGGAGCGTACACCTTAAGCACGCGGTTGATTACATGCATTTAACTCCATACGTAATGTGGGAACAATTGTACACAACTTGAATCAAAATATTTATTGGCCACACTGTGGCTACTATCTGATAGATCGATTGTTGGGTAGTGACTCTCCTTATCAACCCATGCAACGATAGGAATAATAAGTGCAGTCCACCATTTAGTACATGTTTCTAAGGTAGGCCAATTCTTAATAATGTATATGCCATATGACAACTGCAATGCATTTTTATGTTTTCAAAGAACATCGATTTCATTCATACTATTAGAATCAGAAGTATCAGAAGCAGTGCTATTTTTGTAGGAAAATAGGTTCAGGAACTGTGTGCGGGCAAGAAGTGGGTGGTGATGTGGGTGGAGTTACCAAAGGGGCGGGGCATCAATTGGTGCATAAACCATTTTTTTAAACACATAATGCGCCCAGCAGTGCTATAAATACACATAATTCCCTCAGCAGTGCCATATACACACATAGAGTCCCCAGCAGTGCCATATATATACATAATGCCCCCAACAGTTCCATATATATATATATATATATATATATATATAATACGTTGAAGCCGCACAGTCCATTTAATATATAACAATCACCATGAGGCTCCAGCAGGGGCTGTGGTAAAATAAGACCAGCACTCCTCTTAAATCCCATATCACAAGGTATTTAATAACGCCATATCAGAGGCAAACAGCAAGTGAGTCAAAATATTCAATACTTAACACTCCAATTCATGAACACCATCGAAACTGGGGAAGTGAGACTCCTGCCCAGGGTTGACTCCATCAATTTCTGATTTCTATATAAATAGGTATGGTTAAAAGGTATTCACTTACTGATAATATTGAGGAGGTTCAATAAGGGTTAAAATCCCATCCCTATTTATATAGAAATCAGTTCAATTGTTGATGGATAAACTATTGTTTATAGGTAGTGCTATAACATCCAGATCAATTGTGATTTTTCCTCATCATTTGAGGACCTACCGTACTGTATATGGATTGTGCCTTCAACAGAGCTTTTTGTGAGTAAATTAGTGGTGTGGACACACTCTTCCTTCAATGATCTAAGATTACTGTATATTTTAGTAAGGTTGTACCATCATTAATACTAGTGTCAAATTTGTTATACTTATGTATTGAAGGTACACTGTAAAAATTGTAAACAATTGTAAAAAATTGTAAGAATTGTATGATTCTCCTTTTATTTTATTTTTTATTTTTTCATTTGAACTATCCGATTACCATTTCTGACATATACCCACATTTTGGAATTTAATTAATATTATAAATCTGGATTTTCTAAAGTTAAAATAACGTTCTTTACATGATGCTTTTGATGCAAATGTTGTTTTTATCTTTTCCTCCTCACCATACCAGCTTTAAACTGATTTCCCCTGATGAAGTCCATATAAGAATGAAATGCGTCGGGTACAGAGATTAACACTCTTCTTAAGAACGTCAGCCCCCAAAAAATCTGTCAGTTACAAAGGGGTCTGTTTGTTTTATCTATCTGTTTTGAATGTACTATGAATGATCAACTTGAATTGCACAATACATTTTATTGTTATTTTATTCAGTTGCTGGTAGAACTTTGAATTTTAATTAGACATTAATGTGCGCCCTCTGAATTAGTTTTTATCATATCTCCCAGAACCCTATTCTACCAGAAAGGTTATTCTAGAGGTGCAGCCCCAACATTGCGCAAGATAAGGGCAAATTTGTATTTTATTATATATATATATATATATATATATATATACCACTCCCAAAATCCATATAACCACCAGGAAGGCCCATCATATTGGCTGTTAATTCCTTTTTCCAACCAGTGGCCCTTTACCTTGATTCCCTTTTCCAACCGTGTATTAAAACACACCCTCGTTTTTTATTGGATACCAATGCATTGTTGCGTAAGTTGAATTCATTACCCAGATTTGAGGAAGAGGTTATCCTCTGCAGTATTGATGTTCAGAGCCTCTATACTGTGATTCCCCATAATCTTGGGTTGGCAGCTGTACAACATTATCTAGATGGTCACTCCGAATTTAAGGCTCCTAAATTGAAATTCTGTTTGGAATTACTTCACATGATTTTGACTAGGAATTTCTTTTTATTTGATGGTAAGGTGTACTTGCAGTGCACGGGCTGTGCGATGGGATCCCCTGTGGCCCCATCGTACTTGAATATTTTCATGTTCCAGGTAGAACAAGCAGTGTTTTTTGATGATCCTACTATAGTAGAGAATATAGTAACCTACTATCGTTATATTGACGACCTGCTTATTCTCTGGAAGGGCACCCAAGAACGCCTGGAGGGCATCATTAATGCACACAATAGCTGTGATCACTCGGTAAAATTCACCTATTCTATGAGTAATAAGGCCGTCAACTATTTGGATGTGAATATTTTGATTACTGAGGGGTGCATACAGACCACTCTTTAGCAAACCAATAGATCGCAATAGTTTGTTGCGCTATACTAGCTTTCATCCAACATCACTTAAACTTGGTTTGCCTTATTCCCAATTGCTAAGAGTCCGTAGAATTACCTCTGATCCCGTATTGGCTGAAAGCCAGATGAATAATATGATGGACAAGTTTCAGGCACAGGGTTACCCTTTAGACATTTTGGAGCAAGCCAAATCCAAAGTGTTGGCTATGGATAGAATGCAGCTACTATATAGTGAGCCCAAAGTTAAAACTAGTGCAAATTGTATTCCATGGGTTGGACAATATAGTCCTGCCAGTAAGGGTATCAATGGTATCTCGAAAAAATTGTGGCACATTGTCCAATCTGATCAGGAGCTCAATTTGGGCCAAACGAGGTTAATGCCTTGTTATGCTAGACTCAAGAACATTAGAGATATTCTAGTTAAATCTGATATCACTAAATGCCCCACTGTGGCTGTGCAAGGTAAATCTAGAGGTTGTATCAGATGTACATGCACCACGTGTCAGATTCTTATTTGTGGTAATACGTTCCAGCACCCTCTTACGGGCCGTACCATGTTCATCAACTATACACTAAAATGTAATTCCAAATACTTGATATACCAGCTCATATGCCCCTGTGTGCTGTCATACATAGGGAAAACTGAACGCATGTTCAAGGAACGTATGGCAGCCCACAGGTCGGCAATTAAGTCGGCCATTGCTAAGGGTACCAGCGAACAGCCGATCGCTAGGCATTTCCTCCAGGCACGTCATCCGTTGATATCGCTACGTTACCGTATGATAGATCATGTACCTGCTACTAGATGAGGGGGTGATAGGGGACACAAATTACTTCAGTTAGAAACTAGGTGGATCTATCGCCTTGGGACACTCCAGCCAAAGGGGCTCAATGAGCATATGGGTCTCAATTCCTTTATGTAAAACATGAACACCTAGGTCCCATCTCTTCTGTCATCCGGTAACCTTTATGGCAGTTCTGCTAGGCTGTGTTATTGGTACTATGTGTATGCTATATGACGTTATTCATCACATCAACATTAATACTGGCTGTTGTAAACATACTGTATTTCCCATGACTGTTCTATGCATGTTTATGTATTGTGATTGCATTGTATTGGTTTATCATTATACAGCGGTATTTGTGTATGCGTCGCCATGGTGATGGACACTGGAGAATGACGTCTGTTTATCTGACGTCAGGGGATGCGACTACGGACCCGGGCGGGTGATCCGAGTTCCGGAAGTGCACACACGCATGCTGGGTACACTCACTTGGTATTTAGGTAAGCACTTGTTTGTATTTGTTTGACCTGATGAAAATGCCTTATTAAACGGCATTGAAACGTTGCCATTTAAATGACCTGATTCATGTGCGTTTATCCCGATGCCTGGAGTGCCACACCGTTCGTTGTGTATGTTTCCCACTATGTGTGGGCACCCAGCGCAGTAAGGTACTGAAATAGGAGAGCCGGACTCCCAGTTGTCTATATATATATATATATATATATATATATATATATATATATATATATATATAAAAATCGAAAAACCGCACACATTTCAATAATCATCCAGGGTGCTGTAATTCCATATAAATCGCATATTATTCCAATCTCAGCAGTAAAACCAGTTCCAGCCGAAAAGAAATCAGCACACCACCAACTTAAAGTTCATCATATTGCTTCTAATTGCAGCAGCATAATAACAATCAACAAGTATCCATTAAGGATGAGCATATGTCTGGGTACAATACTTTACGTGTCCTTCTGGATAACAAACACGGAGCCTCAGTCCCCTCTGCCCGACAGCTGTTTCGGTGGGCTTCAACCTTCCTCAAGGGCATAAACACAACTAACACCTCCACTGCTTAAATGTAAACGAGTGCCCGTCAATGGCCTCAGCGTACCCACACACACCTGCACTGCAGCCATTATTGCTCACCTGTTTGGAATCCTAATCACAGCCACATCAGTTTCGGTTGGAACTGGTTTTCTGCTGAGATTGGAATAATATATATATATATATATATATATATATATACATAGTCCATATACATAATGCCCCCAGTAGTGCCGGTGACACGCTGCCCCCAGTAATGCCAGTTACACATTGCCCCAGTAGTGCCAGTTACACATTGCAACAAGAAATGCCAGTTACATATTGGCCCCACTAATGTCAGTTACACATTTCCCCCAGCAATGTCAGTTACACATTGCCCCCAATAATGTCAGTTACACAGTGCCCCCAGTAATGTCAGTTACACATTTCCCCCAGTAATGTCAGTTACACATTGCCCCCAGTAATGTCAGTTACACATTGTCCCCAGTAATGTCAGTTACACATTGCCCCCAGTAATGTCAGTTACACATTTCCCTCAGTAATGTCAGTTACAAATTGCCCCAGTAGTGCTAGTCGCACATTGCCCCCAGTAATGTCAGTTACACATTTCCCCTAGTAATGTCAGTTACACACTGCCCCCAGTAATGTCAGTTACACATTGCCCCCAGTAATGTCAGTTACACATTGCCCCCAGTAATGTCAGTTACACATTGCCCCCAGTAGTGCTAGTCGCACATTGCCCCCAGTAGTGCAAGTCGCACATTGCCCCCAGTAGAGCAAGTTACACATTGCAACAAGAAATGCCAATTACACATTGCCCCCCGTAATGCCAGTTACACATGGCCCCCCAGTAATGCCAGTTACACATGGCCCCCCAGTAATGCCAGTTACACACTGCCCCCAGTAATGCTAGTTACACATTGCCCCCATTAGTTCTAGTCGCACCTTGCCCGCAGTAGTGTCAGTCGCACATTGCCCCCAGTAGTGTCAGTCGCACATTGCCCCCAGTAGTGCCAGTTACACATAGCCCCCAGTAGTGCCAGTTACACATTGCCCTCACTAGTGGCAGTCACACATTTCCCCCAGTAGTGCCAGTTACACATAGCCCCCAGTACAGCCAGACACATAATGCCCCTGGTAATAGTGCTCACTCCTCCGTTGCTGCTCTTGCTTCTGCTGTCACTGCTGCCTCAGTGTCTCCTATCTGAGGAGAGGAGAGCACAGCACGCATCTCTCCTTCCCCTCACTGTGGTGGCCATTTGAAACATGTTGCCAGCTTGTGAGTCAATCAAATCTTGCAGGCTGGCAGCCAGTCAGGAGCCGCTGCTGCCAGACCGCAAGCCCTGATTGGCTGGCGGATATGGAACACAGGGAGGGGAGGGAGAGACGCGCACTGCGCTCTCCTCTCCTCAGGCAGACTTACAGACGGGGAAGCAGAGGCAGCGACAGCAGGGAACTGCTGGGCCAAGTCGCAGACCTTCCACAACGCCATTTGTGATTACATAATTTTGGAAAAGACCTTCAGGAGCAGTGTTCTGGAGCGTTCTGGACCAAAAATAGCCCTGAAGTAATACCAGTGACTTGTAGTAGCCAGCATTTGACGTTTAACTTGGCATCTTCTTTTTCAAGCGGAATGAAGCTTTTTAGAAAGTGTAAAGATTATAAATAATGTTGAATAGCTGTGTGACTTTAATGTAGAGATGAGCGGGTTCGGTTTTACTTGGTTTTACTCGGATTTACTCGGTTCTCAAAACGGCATCTTATTGGCTCACGGATGTCACGTGTTTTGGATAGCCAATAGAAAAAATCCGGATAAAACCGAACTGGCGTTAATTCTGGCGTTAAATCCGAACCCGCTCATCACTACTTTAATGGTCACTTGTTGAAGCTACAGCTAATTGGTCTCAAGCTGTTTTATGGTATTACTATTTTGAAGTAATTTGGTACATTTAGTATTACATGAGGGTGGTTAAATACGTAAAGTAACAAGACCTCTCATGTGTGTAATGTTCTCTGTTTCATTCTAAATTCCTGCCAGCCCAGAGCAGATAGACCACTGCATCCCCTCACGACCATTAGACTGCACCTACTGTCCCTACTTCAGCTGTATTAATCAACCACCGTCGTGCTTCTCGGAGCATCCCCAGAGTCTCACGCCTAAAGTGGGATGTAGCCTGATGAGTGCCAGCTGTCAATAAAATTTGCGTTTTTGCAAAACAAGTACAATGTGTGCATTTGGGGACAAATTCAGAAGAAAAATTTAATTTTTTTTTACATTATCCAATTTTTTTTGTAGAAAAATTGTCGCTGTTCAAGCATTGTAACTGCTCCTTTTTCTATGCATCAGTTAATATATATATATATATATATATATATATATATATATATATTTTTTTTTTTTTTTAATGGAAATGACTGTAAAACCACAATTTAAAATAGGGGGTGTAAATGAGTAATTATAATGGCTCTATTCTGCTACTCCTTTTGTATAGCCACTTGTGGAAACAAGGCTGACAATCGTGTCATGTTGTTTTTTTTTCTCACCATTTATCTCATTCAATGTACTTGAAACATGAGAAAAACATATCATATTTACAGCAAAGCAAAGAAAAAAAGCACAGCTCTAAGTGCATATATCACACAGCTTATTGCATTCAGGTCATTTGTCGATGTCTCCTGGGAGATACACAAGACAAGGCGCTTTGTAAAACACTTTTATCTATGGTATTATGCAGTGTTTATCCAAGTATGTATTGCCTTTAGGTTTGTTGTTATGTTATATTCATCATTTTAACTACTAGTAAAATTACAATTGGATCATAAAGCCTTTGAGTAGTGTGAAAATTTGATATGTAGGTTTGTTGTGTGTCGTGAGAAAGTCTAAAAGTTGTTTAGGTAAATCAAGAAGGTATTACAAATATAGAAATGAATGGACTTGACATAAGAAGGATTATAGGAGAAATGCTTGCTGTTTTATATGCCATGGCGCAATGTATTGCTTCTCATTTTACCGGAACAGCTTAGTTTTCTAGATGAATAGATTACCTATCCCCACATTGTACCCCATTCCCAAAATTGTTAATGCTATAAATGTGAGAAAGGCAGTTTCACCTTCTGAATTTACTGTGTCTGTGGCTTGGGATGAGTTAATTTAGTAGCCAAAACACATCAGTTCCATTGTTCTCATTATATAATGAAACCTGTTAATCATCTAGGTAACTCTTTGCAGGGCCACAATTAGGCGATGGCTAAGGGCGCATGGGCACCGGATTTGATGGGTGCTGAGATGGTGCGCCACTACTGATATACAGTACAGCTGTGGCCCGCCCACTGGTAAAAGGAGCACTCGGTGATGGTTGACTGTGTTGCACGTACAGTATATAGCAGACACAATGATACATATTATCAGCTCTCAGCACACAATCCTGGCCGCACACTGCGCCGCCCATCTACAGCAATGCCGACCGTCATAGTGCAGCATGCCTGGGAGCAGCCAATCCTAGTTAATTCCCCTCACTTTGCACCCTGGTAGGACTTGTTTATCTACCACCTTCATTGGTGAGCGAGTGTATTTGTAGACTACCACAGACCTCCAACTCATTACTCAAGGACATCTCTGGTGGCTTAAGGAAGAAGAACAAACCATACTCAGAGATAGATTGGTCTGCAATAGGTCTTATCAATGAATTAATGATGGGCACATTAAAATATAAAAAAACAGTATTCCAAGATATTGTACTTGGTGTATAGCACCCTCTAAGTATTTCATATATATATATATATATATATATATATATATATATATATGTATACACTGCTCAAAAAAATAAAGGGAACACTTAAACAGCACAATGTAACTCCAAGTCAACCACACTTCTGTGAAATCAAACTGTCCACTTAGGAAGCAACACTGATTGACAATCAATTTCACATGCTGTTGTGCAAATGGAATAGACAACAGGTGGAAATTATAGGCAATTAGCAAGACACTCCCAATAAAGGAGTTGTTCTGCAGGTGGTGACCACAGACCACTTCTCAGCTCCTATGCTTTCTAGCTGATGTTGTGGTCACATTTGAAAGCTGGCGGTGCTTTCACTCTAGTGGTAGCATGAGACGGAGTCTACAACCCACACAAGTGGCTCAGGTAGTGCAGCTCATCCAGGATGGCGTGGAGGAGGCCATAGGACGGCAACAACCCAGCAGCAGGACCGCTACCTCCGCCTTTGTGCAAGGAGAAACAGGAGGAGCACTGCCAGAGCCCTGCAAAATGACCTCCAGCAAGCCACAAATGTGCATGTGTCTACTTAAACGATCCAGACTCCATGAGGGTGGTATGAGGGCCCGACGTCCACAAGTGGGGGTTGTGCTTACAGCATAACACCGTGCAGGACGTTTGGCATTTGCCAGAGAACACCAAGATTGGCAAATTCGCCACTGGCGCCCTGTGCTCTTCACAGATGAAAGCAGGTTCTCACTGAGCACATGTGACAGATGTGACAGAGTCTGGAGACGCCAAGGAGAACGTTCTGCTGCCTGCAACATCCTCCAGCATGACCGGTTTGGCAGTGGGTCAGTAATGGTGTGGGGTGGCATTTCTTTGGGGGGCCGCACAGCCCTCCATGTGCTCGCCAGAGGTAGCCTGACTGCCATTAGGTACCGAGATGAGATCCTCAGACCCCTTGTGAGACCATATGCTGGTGCGGTTGGCCCTGGGTTCCTCCTAATGCAAGACAATGCTAGACCTCTTGTGGCTGGAGTGTGTCAGCAGTTCCTGCAAGACGAAGGCATTGATGCTATGGACTGGCCCGCCTGTTCCCCAGACCTGAATCCAATTGAGCACATCTGGGACATCATGTCTCGCTCCATCCACCAACGTTGCACCACAGACTGTCCAGGAGTTTGCGGATTCTTTAGTCCAGGTCTGGGAGGAGATCCCTCAGGAGACCATCCGCCACCTTATCAGGAGCATGCCCAGGCGTTGTAGGGAGGTCATACAGGCACGTGGAGGCCACACACACTACTGAGCCTCAATTTGACTTGTTTTAAGGATATTACATCAAAGTTGGATCAGCCTGTAGTGTGTTTTTCCACTTTAATTTTGAGTGTGACTCCAAATCCAGACCTCCATGGGTTAATAAATTTGATTTCCATTGATAATTTTGTGTGATTTTGTTGTCACCACATTCAACTATGTAAAGAACAAAGTATTTCATAAGAATATTTCATTCATTCAGAACTAGGATGTGTTATTTCAGTGTTCCCTTTATTTTTTTGAGCAGTGTATAAAGTATAATAAGCCGGCACTCCTTGTCTGTGTAAATTAATATCGTCGGTGCCCTCCCTTGTAACGGTCCCCATGTGTTAACCGAGAAACATACAGCATTCGTGGGGCGGCACTCATACGACTTGTAAGAAAACACAGGATCCCGATATGTGGTCAACGTTTCAGAATTTTTACTCCAATTCTTGCGTCAGGATACAAACAATAAGTGCTTAAATACAACAAGTGGCTACACCCCCGGAAACGCAGTCCGTAAGTGTACAAAACTTAATTTTACATTAGTGAAACACAATATCAAAATCACGAAAAAATGACTATATTAAGAACAAAGTTTTTTTAATAAAAACATTGTGTATAAGAACATAAGTCACAAATTTGACTATGTATTAATCATTTGTGTCATTGTGCTAAAAATCGATGTGCTAAAGTTAAAACCCAAATATCAACACATGGGGTGTTAACCCTGTAACTGCTGGTCTTGGTAACTTAATAGAAATGCTCTGTTATCTGTAAAGACAGTTTTATGCAGAGGCAGAACTCTGGGAGGCAACGGAGTCAGCTGCCGCCGGGCTCCTGCTTTGAAGGGGGGCACCTCTCCTCCTGTTCTATGTGTTCAGCGACATTAATCAATTAAGTTAATTGACAGCAGCCGGTATCTCTTCCGTAGCCGACTTCCCCACTAGTCACTACACCTTACAAATCACACCCTCTTTATTATAGATACACTGGAAGCATACTTGCCTACCTGACCCTCTCCATGAGGGAGAAAATGCTCTGTTTCTGGACTTTCCTGGTAATGTATGATTGCCATCACCTGTGGTGAGCTCGTTAATTGATAAGAAAGGTGTTTCACCACAGGTGATGTCAATCATACATTACCAGGGAAGTCCAGGAACAGACTGACCCTCTCCAGGAGGGAGAAAATAGCTAGGCAAGTATGACTGGAAGCCGACAACTTACTGATGAAGCTATTTGCTCCTATAAAGGAAGCATGAGAATTCTAACTATATGAAGTTATTTCTCTGACAATTACAAGTAACTTCATATAGTTAGAATTCTCCCACTTCCTGTGCAAGAGCACATATCTCCATCAGTAATGTGCATGCTTCCAGTGTTATAGGTTGTGGGTTCTAATCCTGGATATGACACTTGCAAATTAATTGTCAGAGAAATAATCAGCATTAGGAGTGACTGAGCAGATCTATGTAGTGTGTGGCTGGACCCCTACATAGATCTGTCTAGTTGCAACGGTTTTGTAGTAGCTTCATATAGTTAGAATCTGTAGGCTTGCTATGCAGGAGCAAATGTGTGAGTGTATATATATATATACATATATATATATATATATATATATATATATATAGACAGACACCAATATTTTCCTTGCCTCCGGGCAGCTGGTTCAGACTTACGCCACTGGTTCTATGTATACTACAAGTGTTACATCCAACACAAACAAATGTTACATTGTATTATTAAACGGAATCCTTGTTAGGTAATTCGTTCTTACACTAACAGCAGTCATCAGCTCCTGAAATGATTCTGCTTTCTCAAGATGTGACTGTGTTTCCGGGGGTGTAGCCACTTGTTGTATTTAAGCACTTATTGTTTGCTTCACTTGTATCCTGACGAAAGAATTGGAGTAAAAATTCTAAAACGTTGACCCCATATCGGGATCCTGTGTTTTCTTGCAAGTCGTATGAGTGCCGCCCCACGAATGCTATATATATGTATATATATATATATATATATATATATATATATATGCCAAATACCACTGACTGACTCACTGACTCATCACAAAATCTCCAGAACCAGGACTAGGTACTTGAAATGTGGACAGTGGCTTTGTTTTGTGACTTAGGCACCTACTAAGAAGGGATTTTTCAAACGTTCACGCCCAAGGGGGTGAAAAAGGGTGACATGTGTTTTTTCATTATCTCTTAATCCAGATAAGATTTAGATTTTGGTTTTGCATACAACGTTACCAAATTAAGTGCCTAAATAGTTTATACATTTTTAGCAGCATGTTAATCTACGTTTAAAAACAATCATTTTTTAACTATTCTTTTTTGTTTCATTTTAAATTGGAGGATTGTTAGGGGCTTCTTTAGCATCCACCCAAAACTGTCTTCATTCCAAGAATTCCTCAGATCCCATCAGACTACTATTTCCAGTTCAAACGGCTGCAGTTCCCGGTAAAGGTCTGCTACGCCATGACCAGTAACAAAGCTCAGGGGCAGAATTTGAAAGTGGCTGGTGTGGATCTGAGGAGTGACTGCTTCTCCTATGCAGGTAAATGTATGAAGCAGTGATAATAGTGGAAAAGTGAGCCAGGGGAGAAGTTGCCCATGGCAACCAATCAGCATTGAAGTAACATTTATAATTTGCATACTATAAAATTATACAGAGCAGTTGATTGGTTGCCGTGGGCAACTTCTCCACTGGCTCATTTCTCCACACTTATCACTGCTTCATACATTTACCCCATGGCCAGTTGTATGTTGCTTGTTCCAGTGTCAGCTCCTTTGACAGCCTGGACATTCTCCAGTCTAAAGGTAAGACTAAAAATGCATATATATATACTGTATATTTATTTATTTATTTACAAAATGGTGTGGTATACTGAGACAGATTTTACCAACATGATTGGACACATTAGATCACATGACCGTGCATTATTTGCCAACTACTGCACACCTTAGGTTTGATGTACTTCCAATTGTCATTTGAAACCACATCACAACGCCACAGCTGTATCACTCCACAAGTGTAAACAGGTCCAGCTCTCACAGAGACACTGCTCACAGGGAAGCAACATATCACTGCCTCACTATGACAAATATTTCTGAAACATTTCCCAAAATGTAAAAATTGACCACATAACTCAAATGATCACACATCAGACCTCATTACACGATACAATTATACACGACATATGACTTGCACAATGATGATCTATTCAAGCAGCCTCTTCAGAATCTGTAAACATCTGTGTCACCCTACATTATCTCCACATATAACTATTTTGTCACAACAGGGACCATTTTATAAGATTGATATACCACTCTTGAGTGTGCCTGCGGCCTCGTGCGTATATCAGAGCGTGACCGCACACCCAAGAGTGGTATATCTATTACATTGCTGTATATATAGAGCCGGCACTCCCTCATATACATCATTGTTACGTGCCCTGGTGCCCTCTGAGGTATTTACAGACCAACATAGTAATCTCCAAATGCAGAGGCACTCATTGGACTTTTAAAGAATTCAGACTTGAGACAAAATTGTTAGGTCAGCTTTTCAGTCACTGGGACCATTTTCAAGAACATGATTCAGTGAGTGTGTGTGTGAGTGTGTGTGTGTGTGTGTGTGTGTGTGTGTGTGTGTGTGTGTGTGTGTGTGTGTGTGTGTGTGTGTGAAGCTACCAGCATAACTGACAACCTAGGTATAAATAGGCACCTAAATGTTGATAAATTGATTAGGTGCCTATTTATATCTGTATTGTTGGGTATAATTCAGAACTACTGGGTCCTTATAACAGCCTACAGTGATGCTGTTATTTACTTCTATGATTTGTAGTGTATCTCTGTGGAGTTGTTCTTTGGAAGGCACCAGGCACAGTAACCATTTACAGGTTTTATAGGCTTGTAGTGCCAGCCCCATGGAACATTATTTTATAGACAGATAGTCTCACTGCCCCCGTGTGGTACCCCCCCCACTCCCACTGAGGTGCGCACCCCAACTCCCACAAACTGAATGCATGCGAGACAGACTTAGACAATTATATAGATATGTATTGCACCAGTTAAACATTTTACACAAATTTTTAAATAAATCTAGCACTTTTCTCTGACGTCCTAGTGGATGCTGGGGACTCCATCAGGACCATGGGGATTAGCGGCTCCGCAGGAGACAGGGCACAAAAATAAAGCTTTAGGATCAGGTGGTGTGCACTGGCTCCTCCCCCTATGACCCTCCTCCAAGCCTCAGTTAGGTTTTTGTGCCCGTCCGAGCAGGGTGCAATCTAGGTGGCTCTCCTAAAGAGCTGCTTAGAAAAAGTTTTTAGGTTTTTTATTTTACAGTGAGTCCTGCTGGCAACAGGCTCACTGCAACGAGGGACTTAGGGGAGAAGAAGTGAACTCACCTGCGTGCAGGATGGATTGGCTTCTTAGGCTACTGGACACCATTAGCTCCAGAGGGATCGAACACAGGCCCAGCCATGGAGTCCGGTCCCGGAGCCGCGCCGCCGACCCCCTTGCAGATGCCGAAAAGTGAAGAGGTCCAGAAACCGGCGGCAGAAGACTTTTCAGTCTTCATGAGGTAGCGCACAGCACTGCAGCTGTGCACCATTGTCACACACTTCACACCAGCGGTCACGGAGGGTGCAGGGCGCTGCAGGGGGCGCCCTGGGCAGCAATGAGAATACCTTGTTCTGGCTAAAAAATACATCACATATAGCCCCTGGGGCTATATGGATGTATTTAACCCCTGCCAGGTCTCACAAACTCCGGAGAAGAGCCCGCCGAAATAGGGGGCGGGGCCTATCTCCTCAGCACACAGCGCCATTTTCCTGCTCAGCTCCGCTGCGAGGAAGGCTCCCAGGACTCTCCCCTGCACTGCACTACAGAAACAGGGTAAAACAGAGAGGGGGGGGCACTTTTTTGGCGTTTTTTATATATATATATTAAGCTGCTATAAGGGAGACAACACTTCTATAGGGTTGTTCCTATATATTTATAGCGCTTGGGTGTGTGCTGGCAAACTCTCCCTCTGTCTCCCCAAAGGGCTAGTGGGGTCCTGTCTTCGATAAGAGCATTCCCTGTGTGTCTGCTGTGTGTCGGTACGTGTGTGTCGACATGTATGAGGACGATGTTGGTGTGGAGGCGGAGCAATTGCCGGTAATGGTGATGTCACCCCCTAGGGAGTCGACACCGGAATGGATGGCTTTGTTTATGGAATTACGTGATAATGTCAGCACATTACAAAAATCAGTTGACGACATGAGACAGCCGGCAAACCAGTTAGTACCTGTACTGGCGTCTCAGACACCGTCAGGGGCTGTAAAACGCCCTTTACCTCAGTCGGTCGACACAGACCCAGACACGGACACCGAATCTAGTGTCGACGGTGAAGAAACAAACGTATTTTCCAGTAGGGCCACACGTTATATGATCACGGCAATGAAGGAGGCTTTGCATATCTCTGATACTGCATGTACCACAAAAAGGGGTATTATGTGGGGTCTGAAAAAACTACCTGTAGTTTTTCCTGAATCAGACGAATTGAATGAAGTGTGTGATGAAGCGTGGGTTAACCCCGATAGAAAACTGCTAATTTCAAAGAAGTTATTGGCATTATATCCTTTCCCGCCAGAGGTTAGGGCGCGCTGGGAAACACCCCCTAGGGTGGATAAGGCGCTCACACGCTTATCAAAACAAGTGGTGTTACCGTCTCTTGAAACGGCCGCCCTCAAGGATCCAGCGGATAGGAGGCTGGAAACTACCCTGAAAAGTATATACACTCATACTGGTGTTATACTGCGACCAGCCATCGCCTCTGCATGGATGTGCAGTGCTGGGGTGGTTTGGTTGGATTCCCTGACTGAAAATATTGATACCCTAGATAGGGACAGTATTTTATTGACTTTAGAGCAATTAAAGGATGCTTTTCTTTATATGCGAGATGCTCAGAGGGATATTTGCACTCTGGCATCGAGAGTAAGTGCGATGTCCATATCTGCCAGAAGAAGTTTATGGACGCGACAATGGTCAGGTGATGCGGATTCCAAACGGCATATGGAAGTATTGCCGTATAAGGGGGAGGAATTATTTGGGGTCGGTCTATCGGATTTGGTGGCCACGGCAACAGCCGGGAAATCCACCTTTTTACCTCAGGTCCCCTCCCAACAGAAAAAGACACCGTCTTTTCAGCCGCAGTCCTTTCGTTCCTATAGGAACAAGCGGGCGAAAGGACAGTCATATTTGCCCCGAGGCAAAGGAAAGGGTAAGAGAGTGCACCAAGCAGCTTCTTCCCAGGAGCAGAAGCCCGCCCCGGCTTCTGCAAAGCCCTCAGCATGACGTTGGGGCTTTACAAGCGGACTCAGGGGCGGTGGGGGGTCGACTCAAGAATTTCAGCGCACAGTGGGCTCACTCACAGGTGGACCCCTGGATCCTGCAGATAGTATCTCAGGGTTACAGGTTGGAATTCGAGAAGTCTCCCCCTCGCCGGTTCCTAAAGTCTGCTCTGCCAACGTCTCCCTCAGACAGGGCGACGGTATTGGAAGCCATTCACAAGCTGTATTCTCAGCAGGTGATAGTCAAGGTACCCCTCCTACAACAGGGAAAGGGGTATTATTCCACACTATTTGTGGTACCGAAGCCGGACGGCTCGGTAAGACCTATTCTAAATCTGAAATCTTTGAACCTGTACATACAAAAATTCAAGTTCAAGATGGAGTCACTCAGAGCAGTGATAGCGAATCTGGAAGAAGGGGACTTTATGGTGTCCCTGGACATCAAGGATGCTTACCTGCATGTCCCAATTTGCCCTTCACATCAAGGGTACCTCAGGTTCGTGGTGCAAAACTGTCATTATCAGTTTCAGACGCTGCCGTTTGGATTGTCCACGGCACCTCGGGTCTTTACCAAGGTAATGGCCGAAATGATGTTTCTTCTGCGAAGAAAAGGCGTATTAATTATCCCTTACTTGGACGATCTCCTGATAAGGGCAAGGTCCAGGGAACAGCTGGGGGACGTAGTAGCACTAACCCAAGTAGTGCTGCAACAGCACGGGTGGATTCTGAATTTTCCAAAATCTCAATTGACCCCGACGACACGTCTGCTGTTCCTGGGAATGATTCTGGACACGGTTCAGAAAAAGGTGTTTCTTCCGGAGGAGAAAGCCAGGGAGTTATCCGAACTTGTCAGGAACCTCCTAAAACCAGGGAAAGTGTCTGTGCATCAATGCACAAGAGTCCTGGGAAAGATGGTGGCTTCTTACGAAGCGATTCCATTCGGCAGATTCCACGCAAGAACTTTTCAGTGGGATCTGCTGGACAAATGGTCCGGATCGCATCTGCAGATGCATCAGCGGATAACCTTATCGCCACGGACAAGGGTGTCTCTTCTGTGGTGGTTGCAGAGTGCTCAACTGTTAGAGGGCCGCAGATTCGGCATACAGGACTGGGTCCTGGTGACCACGGATGCCAGTCTGAGAGGCTGGGGAGCGGTCACACAGGGAAGAAACTTCCAGGGAGTATGGTCAAGCCTGGAGATGTCTCTTCACATAAATATACTGGAGCTAAGAGCGATTTACAATGCTCTAAGCCTGGCAAAACCCCTGCTTCAGGGTCAGCCGGTGTTGATCCAGTCGGACAACATCACGGCAGTCGCCCACGTAAACAGACAGGGCGGCACAAGAAGCAGGAGAGCAATGGCAGAAGCTGCAAGGATTCTTCGCTGGGCGGAAGATCATGTGATAGCACTGTCAGCAGTGTTCATTCCGGGAGTGGACAACTGGGAAGCAGACTTCCTCAGCAGACACGATCTACACCCGGGAGAGTGGGGACTTCATCCAGAAGTCTTCCACATGATTGTGAACCGTTGGGAAAAACCAAAGGTGGACATGATGGCGTCTCGCCTCAACAAAAAACTGGACAGGTATTGCGCCAGGTCAAGAGACCCTCAGGCAATAGCTGTGGACGCTCTGGTAACACCGTGGGTGTTCCAGTCAGTGTATGTGTTTCCTCCTCTGCCTCTCATACCAAAAGTACTGAGAATTATACGGCAAAGGGGAGTAAGAACGATACTCGTGGCTCCGGATTGGCCAAGAAGAACTTGGTACCCGGAACTTCAGGAGATGCTCACGGAAGATCCGTGGCCTCTACCTCTAAGACGGGACCTGCTTCAGCAGGGACCGTGTCTATTCCAAGACTTACCGCGGCTGCGTTTGACGGCATGGCGGTTGAACGCCGAATTCTAAGGGAAAAAGGCATTCCGGAAGAGGTCATTCCTACACTGGTAAAAGCCAGGAAGGAGGTGACTGCACAACATTATCACCGCATTTGGAGAAAATATGTTGCGTGGTTTGAGGCCAGGAAGGCCCCCACGGAGGAATTTCAATTGGGTCGATTCCTACATTTCCTGCAAACAGGATTGTCTATGGGCCTCAAATTGGGGTCCATTAAGGTTCAAATTTCGGCCCTGTCGATTTTCTTCCAGAAAGAATTGGCTTCAGTTCCTGAAGTCCAGACTTTTGTAAAAGGAGTACTACATATACAGCCCCCGGTTGTGCCCCCAGTGGCTCCGTGGGACCTTAATGTAGTTTTGGATTTTCTCAAATCCCATTGGTTTGAGCCACTCAAATCGGTGGATTTGAAATATCTTACATGGAAAGTAACCATGCTACTGGCCCTGGCTTCAGCCAGGAGAGTGTCAGAATTGGCGGCTTTATCGTATAAAAGCCCATATCTGATTTTCCATTCGGACAGGGCAGAACTGCGGACGCGTCCTCATTTTCTGCCTAAGGTGGTGTCAGCGTTTCACCTGAACCAGCCTATTGTGGTGCCTGCGGCTACTAGCGATTTGGAGGATTCCAAGTTGCTGGACGTTGTCAGGGCATTGAAAATATATATTTCAAGGACGGCTGGAGTCAGAAAATCTGACTCGCTGTTTATACTGTATGCACCCAACAAGCTGGGTGCTACTGCTTCTAAGCAGACGATTGCTCGTTGGATTTGTAGCACAATTCAACTTGCACATTCTGTGGCAGGCCTGCCACAGCCTAAATCTGTCAAGGCCCATTCCACAAGGAAGGTGGGCTCATCCTGGGCGGCTGCCCGAGGGGTCTCGGCATTACAACTCTGCCGAGCAGCTACGTGGTCGGGGGAGAACACGTTTGTAAAATTCTACAAATTTGATACCCTGGCTAAAGAGGACCTGGAGTTCTCTCATTCGGTGCTGCAGAGTCATCCGCACTCTCCCGCCCGTTTGGGAGCTTTGGTATAATCCCCATGGTCCTGACGGAGTCCCCAGCATCCACTAGGACGTCAGAGAAAATAAGATTTTACTTACCGATAAATCTATTTCTCGTAGTCCGTAGTGGATGCTGGGCGCCCATCCCAAGTGCGGATTGTCTGCAATACTTGTACATAGTTATTGTTACAAAAAAATCGGGTTGTTATTGTTGTGAGCCGTCTGTTCAGAGGCTCCTACGTTTGTCATACTGTTAACTGGATTCAGATCACAAGTTGTACGGTGTGATTGGTGTGGCTGGTATGAGTCTTACCCGGGATTCAAAATCCTTCCTTATTGTGTACGCTCGTCCGGGCACAGTATCCTAACTGAGGCTTGGAGGAGGGTCATAGGGGGAGGAGCCAGTGCACACCACCTGATCCTAAAGCTTTATTTTTGTGCCCTGTCTCCTGCGGAGCCGCTAATCCCCATGGTCCTGACGGAGTCCCCAGCATCCACTACGGACTACGAGAAATAGATTTATCGGTAAGTAAAATCTTATTATATGTCACTCAAAGACTGTAATATAAATATATAAATCTTATAAAGCCATCAAAGTGATTGAGAAATAGCCTGTGGGGAACAGTTATGGTAACTGCTGCATAGTTACTGTGGACACAACTTGCTGTAGCCCATCCCAACAAGGTAGATGCTAGTGTTCGCCCGTAGCTCCTCCCCCTGGTGACGTAGCTCCTCCCCTCAACACGTCACAAGGTCCCTTCAGCCCCTCCGATATAGAACCAAGATTCAAGTGGCCTAAGGGACCTATGATGTCAGGGGGAGGAGCCACATCCCCAGGGGGAGGAGCTAGGCAAGCGGGATAGTTCTTCTATCCACTCCACTAACTACTACCTTTAGTAACCCGGTGGCGAGCCCACGAGGGTACATTTCGGGTACCATGTTCGGGCGTGGCTCCTCCCCCTGGTGACATCATAGGTCCCTTACCCAACTTGGATTTAGAACCAACCCATGCAGAAAAGGGAATTTGGATGAGTCATCGTAGTAAGTTACTAGGGGCTTGTGCATATATATATATATTTGTGTACAACCACTTTATAAGAACAAACTGTCACTGTTCCAGTTAGATGTATTGTTTTGTTATGCTGTCCTGTTTTGTAAGTAAATTCAGATAGTACCTTACTAGAAAATGCATATATTACAGTCCTATCATAGTGCTCTGGACACTGCCAAACATATTTCCAATCTCTCATCGCTGCACAAGCCTCTAACCCCAAGCGACTTTTTAATACATTTAAATCACTTCTTGTCCCTCCCTCATCCTACCCACCAGCCACTATCAGTGCGCTTGATCTTGCGTCCTATTTCAAGGACAAGATTGATAAGATCCGAAATGAAATGGTATGCTCTTCCATAGACAGTGACCTACTCAATTCCCTTCCTGAACCCTCTAACACCTTCTTTTCATTTGATCCCAAAAATGAAGATGAAGAATCTGCACTCTTCTCATCTGCCTACTCTACTACCTCTCCTCTTGATTCTACACCCTCACAAATCAGTAAATCTCTGTCCCCTGTGCTCATCCCAACCTTAACTAACATCTGTAATCTCTCTCTGTCTAGTGGTATTTCCTTCTCTGTACAAGCATGCAGTGATTACTCCCATTCTGGGGAAAAAAATAAAAAATTCTGACCCAAACACTCTCTCAAACTACCGTCCCATCTCTCAGCTCGCATGCCCCTCCAAGCTACTTGAGAGACTTGCCTACACTCACCTCACACACTTTCTTAACTCACACAGCTTACTGGACCCACTTCAGTCAGGATTTTGTGCTCAACACTCCACAGAGATAGCACTAACTAAGGTAGTGAATGAGCTGGTCACTGCTAAATCTACAGGCCATTACTCACTACTTATTCTCCTTGATCTCTCTGCTGCCTTTGAGACTGTTGACCACTCTCCTCATACAAACACTACAATCCCTAGGTCTTAAGGACACAGCCCTTTCTTGGTTCTCATCCTACTTATCTACTCGCTCCTTTAGTGTTCGTTTCTCTGATTCCACCTCCTCTTTGCTACCTCTCTCAGTTGGAGTACCGCAAGGCTCAGTCTTGGATCCTCTGCTTTTCTCTATCTATAACACATATCTTGGCAAACTAATCAGCGCTTTCGGATTTCAGTATCATCTGTATGTGGATGATACTCAAATCTACCTATCCTCCCCAGATTTGTCACCATCTGTATTGGGCCGTGTCACTGAATGCCTTTCTGCCATTTCATCTTGGATGACATCTCGCCACCTCAAACTTAATATTTCCAAAACAAAATTAATTATATTTCCACCGGCCAATAGTAGTTCCCAACCTGATATCTCTATCACTGTTGATAACTCAGCAATCATCCCTACCCCACAAGCCCGCTGCCTAGTTGTCATTCATGACTCTGATCTGTCCTTTTTTCCCCACATTCAATCTGTCTCAAAATCATGTTACATACATCTAAGAAACATATCCAAAATACGCCCTTATCTTACACAAGACACAGCAAAAACTCTGATCCATGCTCTCATTATATCCCGCATTGATTATTGTAATAGTCTCCTGACTGGTCTTCCCAAACATAGGCTCTCACCACTACAATCCATTTTGAATGCAGCTGCAAGGCTAATCTTCCTCACTAGACGTTCATCATCTGCAGATCCGCTCTGTCAGTCCCTCCATTGGTTACCGGTATTCTACCGTATTAAATATAAAATACTTTTGCTTACATACAAGGCTATTAACCAAACTGCACCAACATACATCTCCTCACTAATCTCAAGATATCTTCCTAACCGGGCTTCACCCACTCTGTGGAATGCCCTCCCACGCACAGTAAGACTCACCTCTAGTCTCCAAACCTTTAAACGTTCCCTGAAAACTCACCTCTTCAGACAAGCCTTTCAAATTCGGGACCCACCCACATAAACCTTCAATGCTTCCCTATCTAATTACATCCTCTCTGTACAGTACACATAACCTCTCATATTTTGTCTTTCTTTACTCTCACACCCTCCTGACCCTTTTCCAAAATTGCTGGGTGATCATACCACACAACCCATTAAGAACCTAGCAATCTGGTGGACCATTATGCAGTATGTAGCATCTATCCTTGTGTATCAATGCCTATTTCACTATAGATTGTAAGCTTGCGAGCAGGGCCTTCCTACCTCTATGTCTGTCTGTTTTTACCCAGTTTTGTACTATTACTGTTGTCTAATTGTAAAGTGCAACGGAATATGCTGCGCTATATAAGAAACTGTTAATAATAATAATAAATCTATTATTTATTAAACCAATCATAGTTAATTTTATTAATTTGTCATCATTAGAAATACAATCCATTTTCACTGTGGTAATAAGACCAGTACTGACCTGATTTCCAGACTTGCAAACATAAGTTCTGTTCCGCCGAATGCTTCTCTTGAAGAACCCAGAGCAGCCATCACATGCATAAACTCCATAATGTTTACCAGAACTGCGGTCCCCGCATACTTTACAAGGAATGTCCAAGATGCGACCTGTAGGCAGTTATATAGTTATATAGGTGATGTCAGTAAAATAATTCATTATGTTGTATACATACAGTGAATTACCAACGTATTGGAATTACTGACATAGGGCAATTGCTACCATGAACCACAAAAACAACTGCAGTGTAAATTTTAATGTTTCAATAAATAATCCTAAATGGTGGAGCTGTGTTTGATACCTTTGTAGCCCTTACAATACTTTTCACTGTAGTACAAACAATAGGCATCTGCATTATCACTAACTACTTAGTAATCGTGCCTGTATCAAGGTTTCTCAACCTTTTCATATCACTTATATCTTTATAAATTCAAATGTCCACTTATAACCTCTTATTGTGTCATAATATCCCTGATACTCCATAAAATGTGTTCATGTATTTAAACAATCATTTAATTTCTGTAAATGTATACCAAGCAACCTTTTACATCTTTAAATATTGTAATAAAGAGTACAGGATTTTGGGTGAACATTAACTTTTTTTTTTTTTTTAAATTTCCCCCCACTTAAATATAACAGAGAACATTGAATAATCTTGATTTTAATCATTAGACCAGTAGGTTTCCAAACTCAATCCTCAAGGCACCCTAACGTTCCAGTTTTTAAGGATATCATACTTGAGCACAGATGGTTTAATCATAATGAATGAGGTACTAATTAAGTCACCTGTGCTCAAGCATATGCATATCCTTGGAACCTGGATCATTAGTGTGCCTTGAGGACTGAGTTTGGGAACCACTGCATCAGGCAGTTGATGAATATAATTAATTGATTAAAGTTACGCAATGCGGTAATAAAATGTTGTCCATGGATTGGGCTGTGAAATTTTAAACAGTTTGCTGCAAGAAAACATGAATGTGTCCAAAGCTGTCATCCAATGCATCTATAGATCTATTGGGGGTCATTCCGAGTTCATCGCTAGCAGAAAATGTTCGCTATGCAGCGATGATTCAAAAAAATGGCACTTCTGTGCATGCGTATGCGGCGCAATGCGCACGCGCGACGTACTTTCACAACGGCCGATGTAGTTTCACACAAGGTCTAGCAAAGCTTTTTAGTCGCACTGGTGGCCGCAGAGTGATTGACATGAAGTGGGCGTTTCTGGGTGTCAACTGACCGTTTTCAGGAACTGTTCGGAAAAACGCAGGCGTGTCAGGAAAAATGCAGGCGTGGCTGGGCGAATGCAGGGCGTGCTCGTGACGTCAAAACAGGAACTGAACAGTCTGAAGTGATCGCAAGCGCTGAGTAGATCTGAAGCTACTCTGAAACTGCACAAAATTATTTTGTAGCCGCTGTGCAATCCTTTCGTTCGCACTTCTGCTAAGCTAAAATACACTCCCAGTGGGCGGCGGCATAGCGTTTGCACGGCTGCTAAAAACAGCTAGCGAGCGATCAACTCGGAATGACCCCCATTATGTATAGGGGTCTCATTACTAAGCCTTGTATGGAGGTAAAGTGGATGGAGAAAAAGTACCAGCGAATCGGCTCCTAATTGTCATTTTTCAAACCCAGCCTGTAACATGACAGGTAGTAGCTGATTGGCTGGTACTTTATCTCCATCCAAGGCTTTGTAAATAGACTCCTCAATGACCCTTATTTAATAGCCTGCAAGT